>NW_027412573.1:3202225-3813326 GCF_025532065.1 Leptinotarsa decemlineata | reverse complement strand
CTAGATAGAATTTTTTGGGTGATTTACAAAAAAGTGAGAACTCTTCAAAAACATTTTTCAGTAGCTCTTTTAATATGGATATCATTTAATTTATTGTCATGAAGAAAAGAGAAGTGAAACTTTGTTTTTTACCACTTGCAAGTTTCAATTATCTTTTCTTCATTATGATTTCTTACCACATAGTAACGACTACATCCATCAATTTATTGAAAGTTAGGATTTATTTTGCTCGAATCAGTGGCATCTCTTATTTTTTATTATATTAGTATTTACGTGTACTGCCTCACTCTTTAATAATGAAAAAGTGTTGATGTTATAGGGAGAGCCGGAAATAATTAATTTTATTTTGAAAGTTTATTAAAGTATCCAAGGCACATATTCCGTCGTTTTGAATAAATTCAGTATTTATTTGTATAGGATCGACTATGTTTTATTCCCTTAAGTAGGCCTGTAAGTATTCTGTAAATGTGTGAATGTATTTAGCATCTATTTATTACATATTGATGTCTTATTACATCGTAAGAACATGCATATATCTACCTATGTTAAAATTATATTTTATATACATTTGTAATTGATTGCAATATACATATTCAAGAATAAAAGACAGTTTTTTTTTCTTACTGCAGTTACAGGTAAGTTACCAAAATAATTTTTTATCCTACGAAAGGACTAGTTTCTATGTGTAGTCAAAGCAAAATTTCCTAACTTCTCAACCTTCTGATGAATGTCTTACTTTCACAAAGATCTTAGTACTAGGTACTCGGTAAGTTTGTTTGCAAAACATTAGTTAATAATTCTGTTGACACCTCCTTAGACTTCTGAGGATTGCTCGCTTGTTGGAAAAATTCAATGAATAAATTCATAATGGTCTTTATTTATATCTCAAAGGATAGTTCACATACCGTAATTTGTTGTTTCCAGACTTATTAATTATCAAATGAAAATTTGACTAAGAATATTGCATATTTTGAATTCCTTGGTGGGGAGATTACGCAATAAGTTAAACTAAAAAGTTGAAGATGTATAAAATAAGCTGTGAGGACTATAACAAAAATATATTGGTCAGACTAAGCGAGCCAATAAAACTAGATTCAAAGGACACGCAGTACATTTCCGATTTCGAAGACCAGATAAATCTAATATCGCTCAAAACGCCCCGGAGAAAACAGCTGTAGAAATAAAACTGTCTGAAACTGTGGAGATCGGTATGCTTTCGAAACCTTGGAAATATCAAACTGTAGCGTGTAGTGGAAGCACGACAGGTTATAATACCAACCGTCAAGAATTTACTCACCTGTATCAATTTACAGATAACTTCCGAAGGAATGTTTCACAAAAAAAGCAAGGCTGGAAAATGTTACAATTTTATTTGACTACAAGGCTAAACCTTAGATATTCAGTTGATAATAATGAAAATATGGCACTTCTTTAGAAGAAGTTCTCTGCAACAAATACAAAATTAACATAAAATAACATCTAATATGTCCATGACATTAAAAATATAGGTAACGAATAAACTTAAAATTAGGGTAGTTCACAATTAGCACCTTATCATGTAATCACTTTAAAATAAAAAATGTCTTTGGTTGATTTTGTTTATGTCAGAACTCGAGACAATTCAATATTAAATCAAGACATTTTGTAGACTGCCTATATTGCAAGAGTAAGTCCCTGGAAATTGGATTTTGACGATTTCCAGAGAAATACAATAATTCCTCATACAAATGGATTGATAAGTAAAATTCTGGGTTCCTGGTGAAATTCTTGATGAGGAAAAAAGTTGAATATGTCAAATGTTAAAAAAAGTTGAAATTATCGAAGGTGTGACTCAAACAATTATTCAAAAATCAATTTATTTCATCACCAATATAAAACAGCTCTGATTATTTTCTTATTAATCCTAGAGCAGGGTGATTTCATGTATTACAAACACCTGTCTGACAGGATTCTCAAATTTGAAGCGCTTTTCTTCATTTGAATCAAGTCTCCACGTCAAATATAAACTCCATCCTCATCCAAGAAGAACAATCATTAACACCTTAATAGACTCCAAACCCATGGAGGATGATTTGAGACTTTTTAAAAATGTATGATTTTCATAATCCTGAAATAGAAAATGAATTTCAGGCCTATGCCGAAGTTTGAAGGTGATGCAGATGAAAATCTAAGTAAAGTGCATGTTCACCGCCTAGAACGGACGACATGAAGCTGAAAAATCGATTTCTAATCGCACATTTTTGAGAGGCATGGATTTGCAGTCCATTAAGAAAGTATCCCACAAATAAAACAACCTTAGCGTTAGTCCAGACTATCACAATCACGATCACAAAATTTTATACCATTATCAGACCACTCAGGTGATGCGTCGGTATAACAAGCACAATTTGTTCAATTAATAAAATAATGTCAGCGGAAAGCTAATCTGTTTCAACAAATCAAAGAAACTTGTAGGAGATCATAATTTTTAAACGAAAATCCAACATTGATTCGTAAGACCAATTGAGACGCAATACAATACCCGGCAGCTCAATTATTAATTTACAAGAATCATTTTTGATTACTGGTAACATCTACGTTCTGTGAAACTTGCGTGAAAATTGCATAAAAAGCGAGGCTAATGCAAGGTTTGAGCTAGTTCCGCATGAACAACAACCAAATACATAAGCCATTCAATAGTATCAAAAATATATCTTTTAAAAAAAAAAAAATCAAACTCATCACAAAAATAAACAGAGTTTAACTGTGATTAGACATGTTGATAGTATATTATAATAATCTCCACTGTGTTATTCTTGTTATCTTTTAAAGCCAATGTTAGAATTATAGCCATTTGGGCATTTTCAATAACAATAGATTGTAAAAAATTGACCAACTGTTAACATGGATTCTCTGGTAGAAAAACTTTTAAATCATTTTTTTCAACATCCAAAACGAAGTTGACATCAAAAACCAGGAGAAACGATTCACGAACCAAGATGGAGATGGCGTAACAATCTATCGGCTTGAATGTCCAGTTTTTTCAAGAGAAATTCACAAAATGAAAAAAATCAAGATTTCGAAAGTAGCAAATATTGGTTGCTGAGAAAGAAATAAAATAAGGGATTCTGTTTATTGCTAGGTCGTCAAATTTCCCCCGAAACTTTTATTCCAGCCACAAGAAATTTGCTGAGAAGTTTAATGTCAAGCCCGCTTGAAACATTAATAGTATATTTGTTAAAAACGCCCCTTGTCACAGATACACGCCTCATCAACAATCAGCCAGCTTTTCCTTTCAACAACACAGTTCCTACATAGATTTTTCTGACAGCTGAACATGGAAATGAAAAGGGCGAAGTGTTACGCCTAATGGTAATGGTGTAAACATCATTAGCTACAGTCTAAAATAGGAGAATGTAGGTCATATGAAAGTGTGAGAGGTAGACTGAAAGTAAACAAAAAGAAACCCTAGTCAAACTTATAGTTTTTCTCTAGCAGTGGATTGAGAATTGAAACTATTCTTAAATTCAAAACAAACAGTTCTGATTTCTTTTTGTACTTAATTTTTTGAACAAGAATTCACTAGCGATGACTTCACAGAAACAATGATTATAAATAACAGCCACAGAAAATATTTATATATGGAGTTGTTGATTCAATCTGTTGAAAAAATTAAATTACAATGCTTAACCGATTTCCTACTTTTCCACCAACGCCCCAACATTTGTCTCATTTTAGACTGTAGCCTGAATGAACGAAAAAAGTCTTACAATTTAAAACCTGATGTTACAACTCTTATTCGGTAACTCTTTACATGGTTTCTCTCTTTAGGATCCTACAATATACACATTTTTTTCGTCGATTGTTTCAATGTATCCACTTCAAGAATATATTTACATATTTACACAAGCTCTTTCCAAAAATTACGCTAATCACCAGGATGTTCCGGACAGGATCTGTTTACATCGAACCACTGGTCTATACACCTGAAAAAAAAAAAATTGATAACAGTAATGAGTGTCAAATTTTCACGATGGTAGATATAAAACTGGCTATTATACAACGTAGAAAAAAAGTCATTTTTGACAAACCTTGAACTCAATCAGATATAAAAAGAGCCAAGAATTTGAGACAACATCAACAACTAATTTTACATTAGCACCCGCAACGTTAATTCCTACAAAACTTGGCGTTTATACAGGAATGATGGCTCAAATGGAATGGCAACTGTACTTTGTTGCAGGATATTTACAACGGGTGATCTTTGATCTTTAAAAGCTTTTACAAGGTAAAATCCTTGGAGTTCAATATTCGATTTTTGAATTTTCGGCAAATATGGGTATTTTAGTACGAGGTCTGTTGAAAAAATAAAGTGAAAATTCAAATTTGGCGGGGTGCCCACACTCGATTAGCCATTTTTTTATGTTGGTACATTCGTCTCGAACATATGCTCACAGATCAAACTGTTTAACATGTTTAGTTTGTTGGTGAGAGGCATAAAAGTTGGAAGTATTTTGGATGTACGACGATTTTCTGCTATCGAAAGAAATGGATAAAAAAATTTGGCTCAAAGATTGTGTGAAAAATGTAATTAAGTACACAAAAATACTTGAAATGTCGACAGTGGCATACGGTGATTGTACTCTGAGTCAGACAAATGTTTACAAGTGGGAGTTCCCCAAGGCTCAGTTCTCGGGCCTCTTTTATTCATAATCTATATATCCTTCACGTCACCTCATAATTGTTTTGCTTTCGCCGATGATACTACTCTTACGACATCCGGAAAAATCAAGGGTAATTTGGTGCGCGATATAAATCAAATTCAAAAGAATGCTGACGTATGGTTCAAAAGAAATAATCTAATGTTGAACGAAAATAAAATTCAACACATCATTTTTACATCAAACACCTCTTGGGATGAAGGACACATACATCGAGACGATAATTTGAACTGGTTAGAGCACATTGAACAACTTAGCATCAAACTGTCGAAATATACATTTCTTCTTCGGAAATTGAAAGATATAATCTCTCAACAGGCGCTATTATCAGCTAACTACGCTTTTTTCCATTCTAATTCCATAGTACTAACGCAAATAGGATATTTATGTTGCAAAAAAAAGACCGTAAGGATATTATCTGGGGCTGGTTTCTTAGACTCCTGTAGACTTCATTTCCTTTCGATGAAAATAATGACAGTAAAGTATTTCCAATACCAATTGGAACAGCACAGAGAAGGAATTCCCGCCTCGACATAGGCGTCGGCATATTTTTTTTTTCAGTGGTAGTTTTTCAGTTACTTATTCTGACAATCATAGCAATTGATCACCCCATGAAAAAGTTATCTCAACTGAATTTTTCCACCATGGGTAATTATGAGAAACTTCGAAATTTAAGGTAGTTGATTTCCTACTCGAAAACTCTAAAATACAATGAAAACACAAATAATCACACCGAATTCTCGTCAAACATGTTTAGAAAATGATAGAGGCCAACAAAATTGCTATTAAAATCAAAATTCTTCTTCGCTATATTTGGATGAGGTGGAATCATCATCGGGTTGAATAACGATCGGATTTATGGAACTTTGAACATAATATGTGTTCTCTTCTTTTATAACGTGGGCCACACAGTTCTTCTACTCATCACTATTACCTACTTCATTCACCACTCGCCTTATTTTGTCAAGCACTACAGCATTCAAAGTCGGTGACTGATTACATTTCCGCAAGCTTTCTTTCATTGTGGCCGAAACCATTTCAATTGGCTTGAACACACAATAGTATGGAGGCAAACGTAAGAGAATATGACCACGTGTTTCACACATCGAATCAATAATATACTCTTTTTTGAAATTACGTTGTTTTATGGTCGCCAGTAATACCTTTTTCGTTGGAATCTCTTCGGGTATTTCCATGTCATGATTTCGCATGAAATCAACAATATCTGCTTTTTTTGCGTTATTGTTTGGTATTGTAGTCAATAACCGAGAATGATACGAAGCGTTATCAGCAGCAGACGAATCTTTTATATTTTTGGCCGACACAAGCAAAGCGTTAGGTACGAAACCCGGCACGCAAAATTATAACACGTTTTCCTCTTGAAGAAGGTGTGTTCAAAGCACAATACTTGGTTTCGTCTACCAAGCCATATTTGACAACATCATGGGTGTCAAACCAAGTTTCGTCGAGGTAGATTATATGTCTGCTGGATTCTCGATAGCTTTTCATTCGCCTCAAATATTCTTGTCGGAGTTGAACAATGCATGTCGATTCCATTATGACCATCCGATTGTTCAATTTTTTATATTTGAAACCACAAGACAATAAGACACCTCGTAGAGTTTCTAAAGATTTGCAATTGCAATCGGGATAGTCGAGTATTTTATACCAAATCATTTCCAAGGTTGGTACTTCACCATCACCATCAACGTTGGCGAATTTTTTATTCCTTTGTTTTCGTTTCATTGCATGATGAATGACATCCCCTATCTTAATGACTCGAAGAACTGTCGAACGAGATAGTTTCGTTAACTCGCTGAACTTGAACATGTAAGTCCTTATTTTCAAATTCCGGATCCCTGTCGATTGACACAGATTTCTCAGACATAATGTTATCATTTGTTCCAAAAGGTCTTCAGAAAGTCATATGGATGAAAGTAGTAACCAAAAACACTAAGATTTTCACAAAAATCGGTTTAAACAATGAGATTGGAACCTTTGGTGTAAAAGTTGGAAACTTTTTCTAGAGATCAATTACCCTAACACCAAACTGTCCGCTTTTTAATCTATTGTTGACAAATTAATTTGCAGGTAGTGGTTCCACTAGTTAATTACTGAAAAATCAATTAGGATAATCATCATTTAACAAACAAAGTCCACATCGGACCAAAAAACTTTAGGTATATACACAGCTAACCCTTGTCTTCAGATTCAGTATCAATTTGCTTCTTCTGAAGATGCTAACCTTGTTAGCCTACAAGCTAACAGGCGTACAAGCCTGAAATTTTTCTCTCTAATCATGTTATAATGAAAATGTCCGCCAGCGAGGTACTGCTGCTGGACGAACAAGATTCATCTGCAAGAATTTCCTCCGTGAGCAAGCTTGCACAAATATCTGTCAGATCCTACTGTATAACGACGGAAAAGGTGAATGTTTCGAATTTTCATTTGAAATTTATTTTCTTGACAAACTTGCCAGTTAAAAGCATCGACTAGTGTGGTGGGTGCCCTGCTAAGGCATCTCAGAATGAAGCGGAAGCTGTAAGACGTTATTACTTCATAATGAGAATAATTCTTCTGGCTCAAGGACTAGCACTATTCGAAAACGATTGATTAATAGAACGGTGCAGGTGATATCAGTTCCATCTCAGCCGGTCATCAATCAATACTAAATTAGCTACAATATATCCGTGAGTGCTGGTATCTCTAATGACCACTTCGAAATTGATGTTTACATCGATTAATGAATAATGTGATCGTGTCAACAAACAGTAGGTATATTCTTTGACGTCCGAAACTATCCTTCACGATCAGAGGTAATTTGAATTGGTTGAAAGTCAAACGGACGTAATCTGTAGGGTATGGAGGCTGAGTGCAGGTCCACAGCACTAAAGCCACATGTTACCCATTGTACATCCTCCCAAAAAGTTGTCCTCCTAGGTCATCGTCCATCCTGTCCTTTCCAGGAAGGTGGACAGGTATCTGGGAGACGTCACCTTTATATCGGCAGGTGTAGGCCCAGACGCGCCGAACACATACTCTCTTATTAACGATAATTCCGGATACTCGCATAGGACATTCCTGTCAGTCTCATCTTCCTGTTCACACATTCTGCATAGAGGTGTATCCACTAGCCCCATATTGTGGAGGTGTTTCCTCTGACACTGATCAGTCAGAAATCCTACTGTTAAGCGTAGATTTTTCCTGGTCATCGTCAGATATTTCTTCGGCGCCAGCTTCCCAGGGTCGCCCAAGGTGATCCTGGTAAGATTACATCCTTTGATTTCATCCCATCTCTTTAGGGATTGAGCATGAATGTGACGTTTGGCTAGTTCCGCCAGTGTCAGGTGTCACTGAATCCTAAAATTCTCATTCCAGCCGCTTCCTTGGCTAAAAAGTCGGCAATGCGATTACCTTTACTCCTGTCGTGTCCTTTAACCCACCTCAGGATAACGTTATTATCTACCGAGGCTTTGGCTAAAACTTGGAGGTACTCTAGTTCTAGCCCTGAGGTCAATAGGCCTTTTAAACGAATGACAATTAGGGTGTTCTGTCTCAAATACAAACATATTTTTAAGGGTACATGACAGCTCCCAAGGTTGAAAAAAAGGTACATGAAACCAACGAACAATCTTTAAATCGAACATCCGTTGCAAAGTCATGAAACGGTAGATGTCTCTAGTGGTGCCAATTTTCACTTTTGAAAATTCGAAAAATAACGACGATAAATAAAAAAATGAACAAATATTACCAAAATGATCAGTTTTTCCAGAACCGATGAATCAATTATCTCAACTGTCATTTTATATTTTCCATCAATATTTGTTGTTGGTTTAGTAAGATAAGCGTTAATGAACAAAAGCGCTCCACGAAAAATTAAGAACCGAGATAATTCTCGGAGCAAACAAAATTTGTATGGAAAAAGTATTTTACTTTTGCGTATGCGGCCATCAACCCGATATATAATAATTATTAAAACATGTTGACAGTTTCAATTCACGCCATTGTTGATGTCTACGACACGCGCTGTAGAAAACATATTTTCATTTCCCATTAGTTGAGAAAAACAGCAGAACGACGACGCAGTACTGTATTAGTTGTGGTAAACAGTTTAAAATAAAATGGCCGAATATTATACAGGGTGTAACATAAGTACGTTAAAATATTCAAGTGACGTATTCCTGAGACAATTTTAAGAAAAAAAGTCTATATGAACTTGTGTCCGAAAA
This sequence comes from Leptinotarsa decemlineata, assembly GCF_025532065.1. NCBI lineage: Eukaryota > Metazoa > Arthropoda > Insecta > Coleoptera > Chrysomelidae > Leptinotarsa > Leptinotarsa decemlineata. Next base: position 3,804,397 of record NW_027412573.1, on the reverse strand, counting down.
TGCTTCGTTTCGGAGATACAGGGTATTGAAATTGAATTTTTTTGTTCGCTTTTTGAAAATAACTCTTGCAAAAAATAAGTTATTTGCACGAAATTCAGTACTCGGGGTTTTTTTGACGTGCGAAATCATAATTTCGTATTAATTTTCATGTATCATCTAGGGGGTGCTGCGTATATTGTCATTATTTATTTCAAATTACCCTAACTTTTTTGACAGTAAACTTTTGGTACTTTTCATGAAAAAACCTAATTCCCACACCTTTTCCAAGTAAAAAAGATACACCTCCTCAACAACGCTGGAGGTGATCGTTTTTGAGATATTTACAATTTTCTACATCGATGCATATTACTTTATAGCCAAATTTGATTTCAATAATTTTTGTCTCTCTCCGCTTGCAAAGTTAATTAAATCGAGTAGGTTATGAAAGTTTGTTAATAAAAATAGAAGTTCGCTGTCACATTTTTAACTATTAATTGACAAATTCACAGTTCGGAGTTTATAAAGTGATTTTTTGGTACCATACCCGTATATGGTTTTTGCATACGGCTTGACTGACGGAAATTCAAGCGAGGCCAGACGCATCTATCCGGAAAGGTATCCCCGACGCGTGACTCCTTATGCAGCGACATTTGCGAATCTTTTCCGGCGACTTTCCGAATCTGGAAGCTTTGAAACAAATTCTGCAGTAGGACGGCCACGGACTACAAGAACTTTAGAATTGGAGGAGGCGGTTGTCGAAGAAATTAGTGAACATTCAGAGACAAGTACTAGAAAAATTAGTCAAACTTTAAATGTGAGTCACATGACAGTTTACATAATTTTAAAGGAACAGCAATTATATCCTTATCACATTCAGCGTGTCCAGGCACTTACGCTACGTAATTTCCAACTACGTATCGAATTTGCTCAATGGCTTCAAAGAAAAGTCGCAACATCCGCAAATTTTATCGAAAATCCTCTTCACAGATGAAGCAAATTTTTCAAGAAATGCTATCATGAACTTCCATAACAACCACATCTGGGCGGAAGATAACCCACATGCGATAACGCAAACTCATTTCCAAGACAGATTCTCTTTTAATGTGTGGGTAGGCATAATTGGGGATTATTTAATTGGGCCCTATTTTCTCCCCTTACGTTTGAATGGAGATGCTTACCTACGTTTTTTGGAACACGAGCTTCTCCAACTTATGGAAGTAGTTCCCATTGGTCTCAGAAATAACTCTTGCTTTATGCACGATGAAGCTCCTGCTCATTTTAGTGTGATAGCAAAAAATTTTTTAGGCGTAGCATGTCCCCAACGATGGATAGGGAGAGGAGGCACTGATCATTGGCCTAAAACCTACCATGTTTTGAAAAATTTTAACAAACTGTATTTCGAATCATTCTTCGTTAATCGTTTTATGGGAAAAAGTTGTTTATTTTGACGAGATCCACCACATACGTAGTTTTTGTAATGTTCTCAGCAATTTCACTTACCGCCCTAGGAGCTAAGTAATATGTATCGATATAGAAAATTGTAAATATCTCGAAAACGGTCACCTCCAGCGTTGTTGAGGAGGTGTACCTTTTTTACTTGGAAAAGATGTGTGAATCAGGTTTTTTCATGAAAAGAACCAAAAGTTTACTGCCAAAAGAGTTAGGACAATTTGAAATAAATAATGACAGCGTACGCAGTGCCCTCTAGATGTTACATGAAAATTAATACGAAATCATGATTTCCCACGTCGAAAAAACCCCGGGTACCGAATTTTGTGCAAATAACTTATTTTTTGCAAGACTTATTTTCAAAAAGCGAACAAAAAAATTCAATTTCAACACCCCGTATCTCCAAAACGAAGCATTTTCGAACACAAGTTCATATAGACTTTTTTTCTTAATATTGTCTCAGGAATACGTCACTTGAATATTTTAACGTACTTATGTTACACCCTGTATTTAAACCTAGCAAGATGCATAGAAACCCCGGTATAGTCACCGATTCGATTTTGTTTTGTCAATAGCTGATTAAAGAAATCAACCCAACTTTGTAGAAAGATGGTACAGAGTGGGCCAAATTGAACACTTTCAAAGCGAAACTCCTGTTTTCAAAGTAAATAGATGCAAACTGATGGCTGTTTCTGAGGGTCGAATTTTATGAGAAACTTAATAGGAAAACCGCATATCAATGTGTTTGAAAATGAAAAAATCTATTTAAAATCTGTTTTCCCGTTAACCAGCTCTCGCACCCCTACGAACCAGCCCTCAGAAGTCGAAACTTGTGTGAGCTAAGGATTAACGAGGTCTTACCTTTTAACGTGTCATTTCTAACACGAAATACTTATGAGTAATAAAAATTCACCCTTACTAGAGTGGTACGTACGAACCTTTGACCAATTTCATATTTCTAAAACATAAATGATAAACCAAAAAAGTAACTTACGTCTTATGATATATACAGAGGCAAGGAAGGCGCGCAATCACATCTCCTTTACATAATTCTTCTAAACATATAACACATTCTCCTTTGTCGTCAGTCAGTACGTCTTCTGCAAAAAAAAGTAAATGAAAAATTGAAGAAAAAATAGGGGGCTAGTTGAAAAATTTTTTGGTTTATTTTTAAATATGGAGTGTGTTATTATTATTAGAAAGACGTTTCAGAAGGTATGAGAGCCTTCATCAAATTCTCCACCGCCCTTTATTTAATAATACTATGAACTCACTATATTATGAACGGTGTTACCAGTTTCTCTGATCAATTTTGCATCCTCAATACCACAATAGAATGAACATAAATCATAAATAATTATCGTTAAAATAGCAGTTCTTATTAAATAAGTTGTTACGAAATACTAATAATAATAATAAATTGTCTTTATTGTCTCATTTTCGGCGCCATAATTTGACGTCATTGATGGCATATGAGGGTCAATAGCACTAAATCTAATTTGACGTTGTGTTATCATATATTATGTTTATATTTATTAAAGATAAAGAAGTTTTTATTCGGACATAGCACTCAATAAAGTGGCAAACCATAGACACGTGTTTCGGGCTTTTTGAACCATCATCAGTATGGTGCAGCCAAGTTTAAGGATGGGCAACACTTGGTTACCAGAAGATATAAATACAAATGCACGGGGCCGCCGGCAGGAGCCACCCGCATATTTGTGGTTTCAGTTAATAGGTCTTGTGTTTACAAGAAAATTATCAAAATCATCACGGAGGCAGCTATAGCTACCTGCGTGACATCCGGGTTCTTTCCAAGCGTACTATACTGTTCAGATTTCCCTCATAGAAGCTTTTCTTGGATCACACTGTATATTGTTGGCAATAATCGACACAGAGCTCAATATTTTCATCCGTTATCAGTCTTTATCTTTTTCCGAGCGGGTTTATAGTTTTCAATTTCTGTTTTCGACCTTCACGTAAATATTATTCCATTGTCGTTTAGTTTCAAAACAATGAAATAAAGCACCGAAATATAATTGCAATTAAAAACAGCCTGTTTACGTTCCGTAAAATGTATATCCGTACCACCGCGTGTTAATGGATAAGTACATTTTTATTTCGTGTCACGAAAATCGATACTTATTCATATTTAATGAACAGAAAAATTGCTATTAGATTAACAACTCGACCTTCAATTTTTTCAATGGGATATCAAACGTTCTCAAACCTGTTGAACTTCTCAACATACTGTAACCATCAGAACATTGAACATTTCATACTGACTAATAAGAAAGTTTTTCTTCCTTATTCAGAGGAATCGGGTAAATTTCGGATATGTAGTTGGTTAGTACCTAGTCCACTAGATGGAGTGACATTTTGTTGTTCGCTCCAACTTAGGAGGAGGAGTGAAATACTCTGAAAAATTTCCGATTTTCAATTATGGAATAGCATTCACTTTAGGTCGTTGATGGCCACTATCTTGCACTGACGAGTGGCTAATGAGCCCGAAACCGGTCTGCATGTGTGCCCGTTCCAAAATTGAAGGTCGACTCTTTCAGTTGTATTGCCAATTGCTTATGCAGAAAATTTTCTGTGAAGATTTCTGCACTGAAGCCTGTCGGATATAATCCAACGCCCTTCGTGGTATTAGTCAGGGGAGTAGTTGTTTTCTGATAGGCGTCAGTCCATTCAAACTACTGTGTAGGTATATACGAAACTGGCTTGAACGTTTAAATTTCATTTCTTTAGATTTTAATAATTTTGATGTTCGAATTTTTTTGGGCTATGACTGTATATAAGTATCACACGGATTGTGTTTTTCCTCTACGTAACTGCCTTACACAACTTGTTGAAAACCGTGACTCAGCCATGTCATCACAAATTCAATTTGTTAAGATTAAGATAATAAACAATGAATGAGATTCAACATTTATTGCTATTATTTGGTTTGAAGTACCCTGAATTACGTACAACGTGTGAAGATAACGCATTCAACAGATATTTGGAGAACTAAAGATTTATATTCGAACGTTTATACGATATGATATAAACAAGTAGAAATTCAAATAGAAATGTGTTTAGTTGAACCTAAATAGATACTAAACCAACTCAAAAGTTCGATATATATCAATGTTCTCTCTTCAAAGGCCAATCTAGATTTTAGTTCTGTGATTTCAATACAAACAATAACCCCATAAAACACAGAAAAATGGCATAGAATTGTCCAAAATGTCAATACGAATTAAATGACCGTATGTAAAAATGACACATCTTCTAAATGTTTTTGTTATCAATGAGTTATTTTTTCAATTAAAATCACAAGGAATTTACCAAAATTATAAAAGTAAAGTATACTATTTGAATTTGATATTGTGAAAATTAACTCTAAAATGATTGTCTATGTGTCATCTAATAAACTGATACTGAAAAATTCATATAACTTCAAATGTTTGCAAATAAGGTAAAATCCCATTGTATTTGGTAATTCAATCAAAATTTGTTGAAGCTCTTAAAATATACCCTACATACCATATTCTGACCCCTCATATCACTTAATATGAAATAGAGGAATGCAGAATCAAAGTGATTAAGAAGAATTTAGTTAAAATTTAATATTTGTTGTTTTCACTACTCTTGTTTCAAAACCTACTATCTTGAAAAATTTTGTTTTCTTAACTTAGGCCACTTTGATTTTTTCCCTTTGTAGATTAACACTTATACTATCAACATACCTGTTTTAGAGATAAATACTCCCAATTCGAAAGAATCACAGAGTGGACAAGACCTAGCATGAACATTGCCATAAGAAACCACAATTTTATACATTCAAATATCAGTTGTTACATTTGATTGTTTGTAGTGACCTTTTTACAATGACTAAGCAAACTAAAAAATATTGTTCAGTGAGCAAGTGTGATAACTATGAGGAAAGAAATATTCTGGCTTTCTACTTCTCGAATTTCATAAAAAATAAAACATTCTTGAACATACATGGTTTTTCAGAATTCCCCATAATACCAAAGTAACGAACTCAGAATAGGTAAACCGATTATTGACTGTACTCGTATGTAGTTTTGAAGAGAACACTTCAACTTATAAGAACAACATATTTTTTGTTTTCCCCTTAGTTTTGCGCTGACCTCAGCGCCACCTTGTGGTAATGATCCCTTCGAATTATTATTTGTTTTCTATTACTGGTGTCTATAGACAGCAAAAATCTCCATAATCGCAAAGTCGGCATATCACAACATTACATTCATATCAAATATTTATTAGAAATATAATAGCTTGATAGTCAAATTTTGAATGAAACAATATCTAACGTGTATTCCACCATCGCCCACAGTATATACAGACAAACAACGGTTAACTGGTTGGTGGATCGCGATCTGTGCTGTCAAAAATATGGAACTGCAATGTATCTTGTACCGACAAGAAATGCGTAAAGTATTCATAACAGTCGTTTATTGCCTACAGACGCTTTTTCCCTATCTTATTGTATTAACTGTCATTCAGTTTGGCGAGACAAGGAATGAATGTCAACTTACCGTTGTATGATAGCCGCGGTTTGGTTAGGCACATAACCAAATGACATTCTATGTCATCAGGAATCACAAATTTACTGCAAACTGGGCACTTGATTCCTGCAACAAAAACATATATTTCAACAAATTTATTATTTAGATATTTCATATACAGGGTGTTTCCTAAATGCGGTAAAAAATGTTCAGGAGTTAATTTTATGAAAAAAATGGCGAAGAGATACATTGTTTCCAAGACAATATGGTGTTGAAGTTTTCTACAAATTACACTAGCCAACAAATAAAAAAAAAGTTGTGGCTAATATTATAATGGCTATACATGAGAGTTTAAGGCATCGTGACTGAGACTTCAACATCAAATATTTTCCATCACGAAAAGATTTTGAGTAACAGTTATTTTTATTTTATAAAAAAATTTTCACATATTATAGGGAAATATAAGATCAAAACAAGAAAAGAAAAACAATATATTTTGAGGATAACAGACTTCATTTACAATACACATGAAAAAACATTCAAATGAAGTCTTTTGTTCATAACCTTTTTGCAAATGTTGACTTTCGTTTATATGTTTCATTGTCTTCCCTCATAAGGAACCAACAATAATCCCCCATCATTGTTGCATCCCATCTGCCTTGGTAACGTTGCTCCATTGTCAGTATGTCTTGGTGGATCCTTTCCCTTTGTTCGTCACTGACACTGGGAAAAATTCAAATGGGAGTGCAAGAAATGGATTTTGAGAGACATGCGACATCCCATTCTGCAGTAGTTTTCAAATGGTTCTTCTACAAGTGTTTCGTAATTTTCTACTTACTTTTTCGCTAAAAACTCCGAAACAATTCTTTTGAAAGAACTCCACGCAGCTAATTCAACATTACTTAATTTCTGATCAAACTGTTGATCACTTAGTAGTTTTCTAATTTGTGTTCCAACAAATATACCTTCCTTGATCTTTGCATCACTTAATTTTGGAAAAACGTGTTTAAGATATTTGAACGCATCACCTTCTTTGTCTAATGCTTTTACAAAATTTTTCATTAACCCCAGTTTAATCTATAATGGGATGTAACAAAAAGGTTTTTGGGATTAATAAAAGGTATATTCTTTACGTTAGCTTGACCTGAAATATACACTGTGTCCGTAAAGTATGGAACAAATTCATTTTCAGCTAAACAAGTCATTTTAAGAAATAATCCTGAAACACGTCGATTTTTGATGTTAATTTACCGTATTTTAAAATAATAATCTAATAACGTCACCGTCATTATTTTTAAATGGAACACCCCCATTTTGTCTCAATTTTCGGATTACTCTAGCTGAGCTGATTCCAAAAATGTATCACATGTTGATTCCAATTGGTACAGGGTGGACAAAAATACAGTAGTTGTGTGTGTGCTAATAAAGTAACGCATAACATTCTTTATTAGGTAAATTAACAATATTATCAAAAATACTTATTGTCTAGCGGACAGAATATGCTGGAATACATGACTTTATATTAAATGTTCGAACTGCAGCCCTTGCTGTATTTGACAGTAACCCAAACGGTGTACAAATTCTTGTTGAACCTTGTGTATGGTTTCTTGCGTAATATTGTTTATTTCTGTTCGAATTTTCACTTGTACATCTTCAATATTTGCTGGTTTCGTTTTATAAATAACATTCTTCAGATGTCCCCACAGAAAATAATCCAAAGGATTTAAATCTGGTGACCACGCTGGCCATTCAGTGGGTCCACGTCTATCAATCCACCTGTTCGGAAAAATTTCATCTACCTACCTTCTAACATCTACAGCATAATGTGGAGGTGCACCATCCTGTTGAAACCATAAACTTTCATCAAAACCTCCAGGATTGCGTCTGCTGGGAAATAAATTACGTAAAGTAGGTACGAGATACCCCCTTAAAAACTCAAGGTACTTTGCCCCGTTTAAATTACCTTCGATAAAGTAGGTTCCAATGATTCGATTTCGATTCGGGTTTTCTTTTGCCCAGTATCTACACTTCTGACGGTTAACCTCACCATTTAACGTGAAAGTGGACTCATCAGAAAAAATAATGTTTTGTATCAAGAGAGGGTCTCGGTGACATTTATCCATCATTTCTTCGCAAAATTGGAGTCGTCTATCGGGATCATCATTCTTGCATAAGTTTGATTTTATAAGGATGCCATTTTTCAAGCTTCAATAGTTTGTGTACCGTTGTTTTGCCAACACCGATTTCGCGATTAACTTTACGAACAGAAGTGTGCGCATCTTCTTCAAAACTCAGTAAAACATCTAATGCTGTATCAGCATTTGCAGGGGGACGACCTGATTTGCGTACATTTGCAACCGTACCAGTTTCTCGAAATTTCGTTTCCAGCTTACTGACTGTTGAACGCGTTATAGGTCTTTCTGGATATTTATCATTAAACAAATTGCACACTTCCATCTAAGTTCGCGATCTGTCTCCATACCCAATCATCATAAGTATTTCAATTCTTTGTTTTACACTTAACTCCATTTCTACTTCCAATTAAATCTAAGCAATCATTCGAATATTCACGAATACCAAAAATATTATAGTACTAAACTGTCACTGAACATCAATAAATTATTAAACAAATGATGATATTTCACAAAAAACTAGACGACTATGTTTTTTATAAATGTAGATAAGAAATAATTTCTTTCATATTCTGTCTGCTAGACCACAAGTACCAAACATGTTTGGAAACAGCTCATTTTTATTACTCTAAACATGTAGCACAAACTACAGGGTGTTACATTTAAACCAATTGCCGCTAGACAATAAGTATTTTTGATAATATTGTTAATTTACCTAATAAAGAATGTTACGCGTTACTTTATTAGCACACACACAACTACTGTATTTTTGTCCACCCTGTACCAATTAGAATCAACATGTGATACATTTTTGGAATCAGCTCAGCTAGAGAAATCCGAAAATTGAGACAAAATGGGGGTGTTCCATTAAAAAAAATGACGGTGACGTCATTACTCGAACGTAATTCACCCTGTATATTAGATTATTATTTTAAAATACGGTAAATTAACATCAAAAATCGACGTGTTTCAGGATTATTTCTTAAAATGACCTGTTTAGCTAAAAATGAATTTGTTCCATACTTTACGGACACAGTGTATTTATCTCTCGGAGACTATTATTTTACTTGATAATGGCTCTGTTTTGCTCTGCTGTTCCAAAGGCAAAGAAAAGAGCCCTGAAGACCTAGTAATAGTCCTATGACCTTTAGGTCACCACATATTTGCCACTTATACGTATTATAACTTCTTGCATTTAGAATAAGTTACTTTCGTGTGTTTCCTTCATGGCAACTGCATGTTCGAGAGGATTAGAGGGTCTTTTGTTACCATTATGGTGCAGAACGGATTTTAAACTTGTTTCAGACGAATTTATAAATAAACGCTATTCGTCCGGGTTATGTGTAAATCCTAATTTTTCCATCACATCATTTGGATTTACACAAACACACATTTTATCCTGCATAATAAAAAACGAGGATATCTCATGGTTACGGTTCCTAAATATTGTAACTTTGGTTTTAGGGGCTAGTAAATTCCATTGTTGTAATCTAGAACTAGAACCCTAGGTCCCAAACTAGGTCATTTAATTCAGGTTGTTCGATTAAATGAGGTGTTCTTCCTTTACTCTCGGGAAAATGAGAACCGCCTTTTTCTGGCACATCATGGGAATCTGCCTGGTCATCATACTTTTCCAAATCTTGCTCCCGATTTGCCGGGGGTGTTGGAACTGGTAAACCTTCTCCATGAAGAACCGTCCTGAATATGTTGACTTTTCTCATTTTATGAAAACTCGTTTAACAATGGTGAGGAAATTAAAATGTTTTGTGTTAATTGATTTTCAAAGATTCCACCAGTTTTAATTATTTTCTGTATGTAATCTGTCGTAGTCCACGTGGAAATCGTGGTCGTTCACTTAAAAGCGGTAATCATAGGGAAAATTGCTTTCCTTTACTTCAAAACAAACATATTGTCGATTGTCAGGCCCAGGAGAATTGTTTATATTTTAGTAAAAGAAAGAGTAGAATTAAAAACACATCAAAGGACTACGTAAAAGAAAAAGTAGAATTTAAAACACATCACAGGACTAAGATGGATCTGAAATGATGACTTCTTCAAATAACCGAAACCACTTTGTTTTTTTGCCGAATTTTCGACTTTTATGAAGTCATATATCTACTCGACTCAATCCCAACTATTTCTCTAATCGCCAAACTCAGTATGGCCGCAAAACTGCATTGTATAAAAAAAAACAATCGAACAAAACTGAAAACTTTACCGTAAACCACTCGACGGAATCGCACGTTCGCGTCGGCTTCTTCGTCCGGCACACACGATCCGATGGCTATTCCCATCCCCAGGATCAGATACCGAAACGCAACGGCATCCTCTACGAACAAATCGCCACCACCGGAAACACAATCAATCCGACAAGGGTTTCGGTGCCGTGCACGAATCCGGCGAGTTTGACCAACTGCACGAGAGGTAATGTTCCGGTCCGACGTTCATCCGGAAGATAAGCCTCGGCGTTTAGCCCGGTTGTTTTAAGGGGATACTTTGATGAAACTCGCGTTGAATATGACAACATGTAAACTTCAAAACCGACTACATTGGGCATATACAGGTAGGTCGAGGAAGTTCTAAAGGGCGACAAACCATGGTACTTGGGCTGTTCAAAAAATAAAGTGAACACCAAAAACAAAACCGTAATCATGCATCAACCACCGTATTCACCAGATTTGGTCCCCTGCTACTTTTTCCTGTTTCCAAGATTGAAGAGACCCATGCGATAACATCGTTCTCTCATGGGTCTCATGGGTTCTCGTGTATTATATCTGAGGGGAACCACTTTGAAGGAGACAAAATAGAAATTGATGAACAAATATATATTTTTTGAGAAAAATTAAAATTCACCACAGTTTTTGAGGTACATGGTCGTCTGCGTAGCCCAGTAGAGGAATTTGATTTTCTAACCGTCTATGACGTTAAAATATCTGCGCGTCGCGTCTACGGTAAGCAGCACACTATTCAACTGAAATATTGACACAACTATTCGTTCAAAAGAAATGAATTCAATAGTCCAAACAAAATTCACACTGGCCGAGTTGAAGATTAGTTTAGTAGAAATTATTATTATATATTTATTTTGTGTTGTGTTGACACTATGGAGGTACAATCAGAAGCAACCCAAAGTCTACAGGAATTCAAAAGATAATAGAATAGGAGTCAATAATTTTTTGACACGGGTAATAATAGAATTGAAAAGAATAGAAACTTAAAATTATAAAATTGTTCTTTTATTATAGTTTTTACTTTCAACAAATAAGTATAGACTTTTCAGAAAATATCTCTTCTGTTTTATGAAGTTTAAGTTACTTGCTTTACAAAGAACAATATATTCAATAAAAAAAAGTGCACGTATTTTACTGTTAATACAAAGAGTATAATAAGAAAACGTTTTGAGAAATTTTTGCAACTGCCATAATAATTATTATTCGACTAAACTACTTGCACTGTAGATAGAAAACAAGTCCAAGTATACTTCACTAAGCCATTAATCAAACACTTTTCAACAATCAAACTAAAATGATCTAACTTAAATCGAGAACACAGCTTTTTAACAATAAAGTATAATAAGCTAATTTGGATCGAAAATACAATTTTACTATGCTTTAACTTGGATCCGAATAGACGTCGATCTTCAACACTACCACAAATTGAATGCGATGTTTTAAAACAATGCTTAAACAGAGGAGTGCTGGAGCGTAAATTCGTCACCTGCGTCTGTAGGAGTTATAGCCGGTAAGAAAATCAACAAACTCTATATTCTTTATGGTCCAAGAGACCGGAGTAACTCGCCCATTACAAGTGGGAACAACAACCCCTGAAGACTGTACCCAGAGACCTGGGCCACTACCTTTTTTCTCCATATATTTTCGTGCAATGAAACTAGTTTGAAACAGGGTTTGAATGGCTTGGTAGAAAAACAGGTGAGGTATTTGAAAGCAAATTTCATGCGCCACGTTTTTGAAATGAGAAAAGTACAACTTGTTGAATCTAGAGACTTGCGACCTGTGCATCACAAAGTACGCATTAGGACGAAAGAGGGCGAAAACTGGCGTTTGTCAAATAGTACACATTGTACTGCCGTTGTACGGGATTATTATTGCTACTTGGCGCACCGTCCGTCGTCTTCTAACGCGCATCTAGTGAGCAGGATCATACCCAAATTCAGAAAGCTCTTCCTATATTTGGTAAGCTGCACACATTATTGACAGATGAAACCTGTAATGACTGTGCTAATCGTATTAGGCGCGATATTATCGCTCCAAAGAGTCAAAGCAACATGCGCGAACGAATTGACTAGTTTTTTCCTGATTGTCGATGTAAAAGCCAATCGACGATAAATAATTTCGTTCGGTCGGTATACTATAGTTACGCTGTCTTTCAAACATTGAATATTGATTGTTACCGCGTAAACGGATATTTTCCAGACAGCGTCACCGTCGGTACATATAGATAATGGAAAGGGTGTCGAATTTCCATATCGACGGTTTCCGAAATAATCAGCGAGAAAGCAGTATCGTGAATTAGCTCCGAAGTCACAAAAGCAATTTGGATGGAAACTAGGAAAATGTTTGTCAAGGAAATCACTTGTTTTTTTTGCACAAACTCAATTACAAAAATATCGAGTTTACCTGAAGAAAATGTTGCGATTGGGTCGATGCGGTCCTGAATTGTTCTGCCGCAACTACAAGGAAAGACGATAAAAGTTTTATATCTTAAAGATCATCACATTTTATCTTGGGATGATATTATAACAATACAATAACAGGTTTATTCGAGTATAAAATGAAGGGGGCAATAAAATAAAATGAACAATACTTGAAAAAGAAAAAACCGCAAGCAGAAGGCTGACCTATGCGCGGGCATCGTCCATAGATATTCTAATAAGTCCGCTCACTCTCAGCAGCGACCCAAATCATCACCCTCCGTCCTCGCGCGTCCCTTGCCTGGCCGGTCGGTCGTCAGTGCCCGTCTGACGGGGGAGCCAGTTTAACAGAGTGTCTCCGATTGAACAGTTCGCATCGTTCCGGCCAGTTATACTTAGTGCGTAAAATAAACATTTTATTGGAACTTTTATTCTTGTAGTTATTTGAACATTTTTTATTGTTGTGATGACTTCTCACCGTACCTTTTGCAGTGTGGATTCTTGTGATAGTTTACGTGAAAATATTTAATTTTTTCGATTCCCCAAAGATGCCACAAGGTAATAAATTCATCAAATACATAATGTCAGTTATAGGTCAAAAATGTTTCGGTAGTAATGTGATTTAGATACTATTTATAACTAATGTTCAAACTATATTTCGCAGGTGTCAGCAGTGGAAAAAAACATTTGGTTTTGTTGGAGACCACAAATATGCTAACTTAACACCTGAGCAAGCCTACATTAGAATACGAGTTTGTAGAAAACATTTTGACGATGAATCCTTCACTTCCTCTGGAAAACATTTACTTACCACTGCTGTGCCCTTAAAGTTTCCAACAAAATTGGACGGTAAGAAATTTTCCACTTCACAAGCATGGAATATTTTTTTGAATGAGTTATTTTCAGGTAATGATCAAAACAATGACAATCCAGGTCCCTCCAGCGTATTAGCTCCTTCAAAATTAGATGCTTGTACACAAACAGATACATGTCATGAAGTTGAACAAGGTAAATGCCAAAGCTCTATGATGATGAACATAATCACTCATTCATATTACAAATGTTTTTTAGAATTAATTCCCAACAAAGAAACTGATTATGTACTACAATCCAATAAATCAGTCCAAAGTGGGTTATCTCAAGAATTCGTGGAAGGTAAAAATACAATTTTTTGGCTTTCTTCTTCTCCAAATCAAAAAAATTGAAATAACAACTTCCATGAAAGAAGTAAAATAAAAAAAAATTACAAACACTCTCTGTTGATAGGTTCATGTATATCATTCAAAGACGTTTGAATCATTAACAAAAGGGAATAAAGAGTCCATCTATTTTTTTGATTTGGAGAAGAAGAAAACCAAAAAATTGTTCCTCAAACTTCATTTTCTCCTCAGTAAAAATACACTAATTGGTACTTGAATCTAACCTAAAATTCTTTCTATTTATTCCTCGAATCACTTCTAATATGTGCTAATTTCTTTATAGATGTATCGTGTCAAACTTCTTCCAAATTATCTGATAGCAGTCCCAGAAAGCAAGGACTCAGGAGAAGAATTAAGGAGCTGCAAAGCGAGCTCAAATCTTCGAAAAGGCGCAAAACGGTAACACGAGAAGATGTTGAACAATTTTTGGACGAGCAGTACCCACAGGAGGCCACTATGTTGATGAAAAATCAACTGACATTACTCGACAAAAATCCCAAAGGAGCCAGGTACTCTGAAGAAGTCAAGCATTTTGCTTTGAGCTTGTTTTAATTGGGACCAGAAGCATACAAGAAATTATCTAAAGTTATGAGATTGGCATCTCCCTCTACTCTGAGAAAGCTGACTGTACATTGGAAAATTACCCCAGGATTCAATGAATTCATTTTTAAAATTTTGGAATTAAGAGTACCTTTGATGTCAGGTAAAACTAAGGATTGTATTTTATGCATTGACGAAATGTCAATCAAATCAAATTTATTTTATAATGTGTCAAGAGACGTCGTCGTTTCGACTTTTATAAAGTCATCCTCAGGGCACTACAAAGTTGCAGTGAACTCCAACCAACCCCTAGCTAAATATTTGAAATGTGTCTAAATATATATGCCAAAATACTGAATAGATTATAATTATACTATAAGGGTATACTCAAGAAAACAACAAATCACCATTTGATTAGGTAATATGTAAATAAAGATTATTCATCTTCATTTTCTCTTTATTGTGGAGTCCCTTTATAAGTATCTCAACCTTTTTACCTGCCCATAATTTAAGAAATCAGATAATTCATGCCAGTTATTACAACGAAATATTCCTCAATTTATTGTTATTAGAATCTCATATATAATCATCTCAATGAAAGATCATACAAAAACATAAATACATAATATATAATGAATATGATCAACACTTGACGCCTGACCCTCGTAGACACACTTTCGAGTAAACATATTGTTCGCGCTGCTGACTGACCCTCGTATAACGTATTTCTGCTGGTAGCCGCATGATTTACGACCGCTCGCAAAAAAAGCGGCATATTTTACCCACATCAAAGGAGTTACCAGACTTATTAGAATATCTATGGACGATGGCGCGGGTACGTTGCATATTTTCAAGAAGAAAAAAAATACAGTGAAAATGTTAATTTTTCAAAATTGACAATAAAATAAAATGAACAATACTTGAAAAAAGAAAAAAAACGGCACGCAGAAGGCTGGCCTATTTTCAAGAAAAAAAATACAGTGAAAATGTTAATTTTTCAAAATTGACATTTTGTATGCTGTATCGGCCAAACCAAGAAAAACTAATCCAAAGGTACGACGAGCATAAAAAAAGCATACATAAACCCAATAACATATAAATCAAACCTCGCAACACACGCCATACAAAACTAACGTAACTTTCCCCCACCAGAAAACATCAAACAAGTCAATGAAGGAAACCGTATGGACATCTGGTAAAACCTAAATATCCATAAATTCAAAAGTCATAATTCACCCAAACACAACCCAAAAACAGGCAAATTTAAAGAAACATCCGAATGACAGGAGAGGACAAATACCTGCACTAAGTCGTTCTAACCGTATAAAAGAACAAACAAGGAGATAAAACGTTCAGTTTGAGTAGAGCAATGGAGATGATAGCACAACCTACTATCAGAAGCGCTCGTAGCTTCAAATCATTTTGTAAACATGTTAATATTGATACATATATATAGGTTATATATATATATATATATATATATATATATATATATATATATATATATATATATATATATATATATATATATATATATATATATATATATATATATATATATATATATATATATATATATATACAGTACGATGCAAATGTATGGAATAAATTCGATATTTACAAAATGAGCGTCTTTCGGAAGAAATCCAAAAACAGGTCAACTTTAATTTTTGACGGCCCATCTCATGATATTCATATGAAAGACGTTTCGTCACCGGTGTTGGCGTGATGACGTAATCGACAATTTTTTTAAATGCAAACAGGGGTCATGTAGCACCTCATTCAAAAGGTCTACTAATTATCTATTCAACGGTATAACCAGGACAATATTCATTTATACAAGATGAACCAAAACATGTTATTTATTGAAGTACAATAAAATTATAATAAATGTTCAAATTGATGACCTTCAGCTATGATGCAATGTGAAAGCCGGGCACTGAATTCATTTCTAACGTTTCCGAGAACTTCGGGGGTTATTTGTGCAATCTCCGCTCTGATGCGTTCCTTCAACTCTTCTAAATCATTTGGTCGATTTTGGTAAACTTTACTCTTCAAGTATCCCCATAAAAAAAGTCTAACGGGGTCAAATCCGGAGACCTTGGTGGCCATTCGATCGGCCCTCTTCTTGCTATCCACTTTCCTCGGAAAACAGTATCCAGGTAGGTTCGTACATCAACGGCGTAGTGTGGGGGCGCCCCATCCTGCTGGAACCACAAATCATTTCTATTTGGAAATAGCTGATTCAGTTGTGGCATCAGATAATCTTGAAAAAAGTGTAGATACCGAGCACCAGTTACGCTTTCCTCAAAAAAGTATGGTCCTATTATCTGGTTGTTCAAAATTCCGGCCCAAACATTCACTTTTTGTGGGTATTGTGTGCTATGCTCCTCCATCCAATGTGGATTTTCTCTTGCCCAGTATCGATAAGTCTGACGGTTTACGTGACCGTTGAGCATAAAAGTAGCTTCATCTGAAAATATTATATTTTGTATGAAACTCCGATCTCTGTGCGAGCGCTCCATCAGGATTTCGCAAAATTCGACTCTTCTGCCAAAGTCATCTTCTAACAGTTCTTGGACCAGCTGAACTTTATACGGATGCCACTTTTCTTTTTTCAACACTCTAATAACAGTCGATTGGTGTAAATTATTATCCAGTGCGACTTGCCTCGTGCTGGTATGGGGGTTTTCTTGGAACGCAAGTACCACATCAAGTTTTTGGACTTCTGAAATTGATTTTCTACCACTTTTAGGGAGATCTTTAACATGGCCCGTTTCTCGAAACTTTTTCTCAATTTTACTTATTGTTGATTGAGAAACGGGTTCTCGGTTGGGGTATTTCGCATTGAATAAATCACGAACTTCTGCCTGAGTCCTTACTTTATCTCCACAGCCAATCATAATTAAAATTTCGATTCTTTGGGTTTCTGTTACTTTCATTGCCAGATTATAAGTGATTTAAATATTTTTCTAGAAATAATGTCAACCGCTTCAATGATACTTCACTTCAATGACATTGACTAATCTCAAGTAGAGTGTAGGACTTTTATCACCATTTCTTTTTTTTAATCAACAAAAACAATAGAAGACAGTACGATACTTTATTCTCAGTGGCGGTGCATAGCATTATTTGGTTCAACGAATTACTATTATTTGTAATTCCAGTCTTCTGAATACATAATTTCGATTGACCCTGTAATAATACATATTGAAACCATTATACCGTTGAATAGACGACTAGTAGACCTTTTGAATGGGGTGCCACATGACCCCTGTTTGCATTTAAAAAAATTGTCGATTACGTCATCACGCCAACACCGGTGACGAAACGTCTTTCATATGAATATCATGAGATGGGCCGTCAAAAATTAAAGTTGGATTTCTTCCGAAAGACGCTCCTTTTGTGAATATCGAATTTATTCCATACATTTGCATCGTACTGTATATATGTTAGGCCTGTTATGATAAAAAACTTGAACAAAAAAGAAAAGCGGTTGAATATTTTGAAAGCCGTGAAGATATTCAATCTTGTACTCCCGAGTAGAATGTTCAAGAATATAAACAACGATATCCTGGATCTATTGTCATATCAAAATCAATAATAATCATCATGCAGTAAATAAAGTATTTTACCAGACAACTTCGACATAACAAATTGTCGAGTAGGCCTACCGGAAAAACCACTTTTAAAAAAACGCGCCAAGTATACTATTTCACAGGAGGTGTGTATATAGAACGTAACTCATTCGACTTTCAGAATGGCGATATCTTAAGAATGGTGAATCTTAGGAAAAAATTATAGGACCCGTTTTTGTAGATACTTTTATGATCTACAATTTTTGCTGGACTATATTTTTATAAAACTCGCCGTTTCCGAAAAAATTAAAAAAACTACCTAAAAACCGAACATTTTTACTTTTGACCTTGAATAACTTCTTCAGCACGCATGGGATCTATGGGGACTTTCGGTACTTTATTTCTACCGGTGTACCCAAAGTCTCTACCAAAATTCAGCCCAGTCGAAATTTTTGTTATTTGAAATGTCTATTTTGACCGGGCAATAACAAGTGTGTAACTGTAAAAATAATATCCCGCATTGAAAAAATCCCTCTCAACTAACCTTACATAGAACAACATTCCACGGTCCCCAAACGTTACTTATTTTTTTCAGAAATAAAATGTATAGAATAATGTAGGGTTAGTACATGGCCGGTGAGAAGCCCCTTCCTCAAGATGTGCAGTAGATGTGTAGAAATATGTTGTCAGCCCGTTAGATTATTCGAGCCGTAAACATACTATGAGTGTATGCATGCCTACTTTCTTAGACCGACAGCCAGTTTCCAGGTGCTAAAGACTCATTCCGCCGGCGGTAATTTTTACCAGACTAAATCTTTGAGAGAAGAATGTAACTTCACTTGCAATCTCAGTCTTGATTTTTATATATGATACTCAAGGAACTATTTCAATGCTTTTTATAAGCAGCCAGACCAATGGGAGGGGCCTAACATCCCCCCAGACACACGCAAAGGCTCCTGTCTTCCGACAGTCTGAGTTTGAGTTCCGACAGTTTGATGTTTCAAATGTTGGGTTTTTATTCTTAAAGGGATTTGTTTCTAATTCACATATTGGCAACAGCGCCTATATCAAGTGGAAACAATTTATACGTACCTAAATATTTTACTTTAAAAAAGGAAAATTATCTTTATAAATCAACAATTAAGGCAAAATATAAATTATAGTTCAATACCACCTCCACAAGCCACATAAACAACAGTTGTTTTGTTATTTATTTATATAGAGGAAGATAGATTAGGTGCACATAATGTCATATGTCACAGAATGTCTCGGAACTCGGAACATAAGTAAACAGAACAGCACGCCTCTGAAATATGTCATCTTTGTTTGTCTCATACAGGTAATAGACTCATTGTACTTTATTAGCTATAACCGATGTTGCCAAATGGTGAAATAGAAACGAATACCTTTAAGTGTCTTTAGCCTTTAGTTACAAAAACGTATACCGCCAGATGGCAGTGCGATTTCGCCCGATGAAATAAATACAAACTCCTCCCTAATTCTAACTTGACCAGGCCGGGGCATTCCAGGGCCGAACTTTATTCGCCGACGTGTTCGTTCTTCCAAATTACATTTTAGATTAAAACATGTTCGTTTTCGTGTTGATCTCAAAGTTTGCACGAAAATTGCAGATTATTTGAAAATTATGAATCCAAGATGCGGACGAGATTTGTGATTAGGGCCCGATTTGACTTGCTATAAGGAAGTTTTCGGGGTCAGAGATTATGAATCTTTTGTCAAACTAAACGAATTCAAGATGACGGTTCCAAGATATCGAACGAGATATGTGATTATGGTCCGAATCGATTTGAAATTAGTATGTGGATTTTTTTGGGCTCGTAGAGTATAAATGTATTGTCAAAATTGATGAATTCAAGGTGACGGACAAGTTGTGTTATCCGATTCATATTTGGTACAATGGGGTTTTCGGGGTCGCACATTATGAATCTTTAGTTAAAATTAATGAATTCAAGATGGCGGCTTCAAGATGTCTGACGAGTATTGTGATTATGGAACGATTCGATTTAAAATTGGTATTTTGTAGTCTCTAGGCGTGATTTTTTTCTATTGAATTTCGGAAAATCAAGAGGGCGGACTAGTTTTGTGATATCTGGTGGGGCTCTATGGAAGACTGATAGTTATTTTTCTGTTGGAATTCAGAAATTCGAGATGGCAAACGAGTTTTCTTATTAATTGTCAAATTATATATAACACTGGTATTTTGAGGTTGAAGATGATGAGGTTTTCATCAAATTTCAAGAATTCAAAATAGCAGCATAAAGATGGCTATGGGTTATTTTGTGATTTATAGTCGTGTTCTGTTCAAAATTTATTTTTTCGAAAACATGAGCAGGGTGTTCAGAAAATCAGATGATACTTATGAATAAAAAATTGAGAAATCAAGTATCAGATTTTGTCTTTCAAGTAAGGGTCCTTTCACAATATCAATTTTCAACATTAGTTCGAAATGACGGGAAGATTTTATGATTCATAGTCGGTTCCTCAAAAATAATTCATCTAGGGCTCTCCGGGGTAAATTACTCATATTTTTCCTCAAAATTAATTCATACTGCCAGATATATTTTTAAAATTGAATGATTTAAATATAATATTTTGCAGGAAAGGTCCACAGTTTAAATAATATGTCTGATTCTATATAAAGGGTTAGACAATATAAGTCAATACCAATCGTGAATAATTCAATTCCGCTGATGTGTATGCAACTGTTGAAAATAAATGAAATCCAACAATGTTTTTGCTACCAATTTTGATTGTAATCAAATCAAAAATAACGAAATTCGTCCAACATTCTAGAGCCTCCATCTTAGTATTTCTTAATATGAAAATATCATGAAGTTTTGTCCCTAGTAATGAATACCTGTAAAATTTCAAGCCAATCGGAAGATATTAGACTTGCAAGATTTGATATAAACGTGTACACACGCAAACATACAGATAGGTAAGTTGAAAACTATCTGGTTATTGTAGAAATTTTAATATTTCAATCTTTCGTTCGGTCAGAATAACTTTTATCTTTTCCTATTCTCAATCCGACCGTGTGCTACATTTTACAATGGCTCTCTCTCCCTCACCAGACGTGTGGGAGGAGCTACCTGACGGGCGTGTCATTTGAAAGAAATTTATCTACTATTCTGACTTCAGATTCAAAAGTAATAATTAGTTTTCACTAGTCGACGGCTGAAGCAAAACTTTATTAGTTGACTTTGATAAAATTTGATATTTCCTATTTCGAAAGGCATAATGCAAGGAAATCAAATTCGTATAAACAACACATTCTTATTAAATTAATAACAAAATAAAGGAAACATTAAAAAGAAAAATGAGAAAGTCGTTTAACTGGGAAAATGATAGGCTTCAATACCGAAATGAAATAACACCAAAATATTCGTTAGTTTTGATGGTGGAATTGAAGAAAAATGCCCAAAAATGAGAGAGAGAATACTTTTTATTCATCTAATATTCGAAAAATATTTTTTTTATTATTTTTCCTTTATACACTCATACAATCTTTCCTCAATCAGAATAAGAAAAATCGTTTCTGACTCCTTTTTTTCAGGGATGAAGACCCTTAAATGTTGAATGCATTATTTCATTCCTCGTTTTTAAGTATTTAAATATTTTTTTAAAGAGAAAGGTTGAAATTATAAGTTTGAAATGCGTTGTTTTAAAACTCTTTTATGAAAACTACTTGATTTTCGTTAGGAGAAACATTCTCCATTGCAATGAAGAGTGTAAATTGAAATATGGCACTTTACTGTATAGATGTAACAAAAAACGGAAAATCAAAATACCGAAGAAAAAAGCTCAGTACATTTGTTGTAATTTTATTACAACACTAGGATTATTTTGCGGAATATAAGCTGCTGTTAGTTTACTTCTTAAATCCATCTTATCTTAACACACCACCAAAAACCAACTTACGATCTAAAGAATGAAGGCAATAAACATTTGAACTACTTTAGGAATATTGACAGCAGCATCAGTCGTACCAACTATGCCATTAACTTTGAAAACGTA
This sequence comes from Leptinotarsa decemlineata, assembly GCF_025532065.1. Classification (NCBI taxonomy): domain Eukaryota; kingdom Metazoa; phylum Arthropoda; class Insecta; order Coleoptera; family Chrysomelidae; genus Leptinotarsa; species Leptinotarsa decemlineata. The sequence continues at coordinate 3,782,311 of NW_027412573.1, read as the reverse complement.
AAATACAGAGATATATAACCAAAAATCAGCTCTTTTCATTTTTTAACATTTTTATTGGAAAAATGTTGATTGTTGAAGAGAAAAATGTCAAGGAAGGAGGAATAAGGTATAAAGGTGACCTAGTGAATAAATGCTTGTGTTCTTAAATAGTTTATCTTGTGAAAAGGAAGTCTGAAAAGTTGCCCTTTTCTGAACTTTGAAGGGCCGTAACTTTGTCAATAAGGGAGAGCGCCGCTTTTTTCTTTCATATTCGTAATCTACGCATCAAAATACGTAAGTACATTAAAAAAAATTCAAAATCGCCGGGTGTCCTCAAAACGAATATTTACCAATTTTTTTTTTAAGTACCGGGACTTTAAGAAACGTAAGTATTATTTTTACCTACCTTCAGCACCTGGTACCTGTAAACTGGCCAAGCTAACAAATATGCATACACTCATGGTATATACTAACACTACGTTTTTCTATACATTTTATTTCTGAGAAAATAAGTAACGTCTGGGACCCTGAGATCTTGTACTACTACGTACCTCGTTCTTTGTTCGCCGAAGAATTCACGTTTGAATGGTAGGATAAACTCTGCCCCATCGCTGGTCCTTAGAATTCCGGAGTTCACTTACAACCGAGCCTGGATGATACCGAAACCGAGTTTTTTTCTGCAGGAGAAAGTCGCTATCCTACAACGGCATCGAAGACGATACAACCGCAGCTACTAACTTGAATGTTAATGAATCAACCAGTCTGGTAGAACGGAATCGAGTCGGATTTCGCAAGGCAAAAACTCTACTGCAAGGTGAACCGTTCAGAACCGTACAAATATCTCGCACGCACAAAAGCACACAGAGAGAACCTCTCATGAGCGTTCTAAAGATAGTACTAATGTCGACTTGGACCAGGACCAACAGAGCGCCCGAGGAAATAAATAACTCGTTAAAAAATATCTGATAAAATTGTAAACAGTCGGGTAGGAGTGTGTGTGTACAGCGTTTAAACAAATGCGGAAAGTTAATGACTTGCTGTGGGGATAGCACAATAGTGTATACAGGGTGGTGCCGGAGACAGGGTTAGCTTTGAACGATCCATTGTTATTAGAATTGGATGAATATTTGTTTTTCTTTTGGCTCGAGCTAATTTCGACCTACACTTTTTTGTTCGCTGATCACGAATATGAAGTTGAAATTTTTCATTTGTTTCAAGGTGGTTGACAATGTTTCATGGAGCATTTCAATAGTTCGGACTTCCATTGTCTAATATGATAATAATAATAATATTTATTTTTTTGATTGAAAAGTACAGTTGAAAGAAATCTATGCACAATAAACAAAGAAAATGACAAGTCCAAATGTAAATATAAAAAACATAAATGTAAACAACTACATGTAACCATATTATAAGTCAGTGAAAATAATATAAACACAATAACACAAACAGTCTACAAGTATTGATCAACAATCATAAGTAATAGAAGTAACAGAAGTATAAAGAAAATTGTCCTGGACCATAAAAAAGTCAATATATTATAAACAACACACAATTTCTCAAGTAATTCAAAGCAAAACACATAGGAGTAAAAACTATAACTAAATTTGCTAAAGTTGAAGATCCTAGGTTAGTTGATTAGTAAATTCTTATTTAGCACCCAACGCTTTTTTGCAAAAAAAAAACATTTTTTTGCAAATATAATCATTTTGATTCCAGACAGGATTTATTATCGATGTTGAACACAATCTTATAAATTAGTTTCGAATTATTTTTTAGTTTTTAAGCTATTGAAGCGTGTTTTTTTAGTTTTTTAAACTATTACTTATTTTCCACTTTTCAGTTGGGCTTGCTATTTCAAGCTCATTTGTTTTGTCTCTTAAAGTAAACTTTTTATTCAGATGTTCAAGATACCTTAATGCATGGACAAAAACGGTGATATACAATAGTATTATACTTCCCCATTTGAACTATTGCTCCACTATTTTATACCTACTGAACCAAAAGCAAATTAACAGGTTCCAAAAACTACAAAACCGATCGATGCGTATCATTTTGTCATGTAGCAGACGCACTCCCTTAAAAACCATGTTGGACAGTTTAGGATGGTTAGCCTTTAAGATTATCTGTTATACCAGACACTTATTTTCATTTTTAAAATCAAAACAGGACGGGCACCTAAATATTAATTGATAAAATAAGTTACAATTTTGAACTGCACCAATACCCATCCAGATCAGAAAATTGCTTTCACTTACCGCTAGTAAGGACAAAGACTTCTCAAAATTCTGTCTTTGTCAAAGGACTCAAAGCTTTCAATGATGTAACCCCAGAATTAAAGGATATAGATTCTATTGACCTTTTCAAAAAGTTATTAAAAAATATGATGGAAAAACGTAATGAGACTTGACGTTTATTTTATAAACACACAGTATCTATATTTGTTGTGAGACTTAAACTTCTAATTTAGAAACTATTTATACATATTTTTCTTATTCTATATGACGACATCAATTTTATTTTTATATTTTTTATGTATTCGCAAGATTTTATGCTGATATACAGTGCTTTTCAGATAAAAGTATCCACCTTTAATAACTTTTGTAATACTGGTATTTAGGAAAAATCCAAAAACACGTCAATTTATGTTGGAAGGGGCAAGCATTATGGTTTATTCAAACTTACTGGAAAAGCCACCCCCTCACCCCTAGCATCATCCTTTTTTTTTAATTACTTCTCATATTTTTTATGTAAAATTTGGATACTCCTCTTTGAGCTGATTTCAAAACTGTATAATACTTGTAGGTTAAAGTGGTTAGTTTATGAGATAAACAATTTTTCTTTTAATAGCACAAATTTTACTTATTTTTTACTTTCACCTTATTTGCCTGTAATAAAATGGGTTGCACAACAGTTCAAACTCTTTAATCTTTTTAACTGTGCTATTTATTATGAAGTTACAATAAGTGTTCAAAATGAGTACTATTCACTTCCATACAATGGTATAATCTATTTTGAAATGCCTCTCTGACATTGCTTAACACGGCTGGATTTAATTGTCGACATTCATTTTCTATCCTCTCTCGTAAATCATCCAGAGATTCTGGTTGGGTAGCATAAACTTTTGTTTTTAAATACCCCCAGAAAAAGAAGTTTAGGGGTGTTAAATCCGGTGACCTAGGTGGCCACTCCATCATCTGCCCTCTTCTACCTATCCAACGAGCGGGGAACGTTTCGTTTAAAAATTGTCGGACAGGCATAGCATAGCGTGGGGGAGCTCCGTCTTGTTGAAATACTAGTAAATCTTCGGAAAGGTTATCAACATTTTCTATTATTGTTGTAATACGTGGGTCAACCCCTTCCCTGAGTAACTCAAGATATGATTCACCATTTAAATTTCCGTTGATGAAGAAAGGTCCGATAATGTGGTCACCTAGGATACCACACCAAACGTTTAACTTTTGGGGATGTTGTGTATGGAATTCACGCATAATATGTGGATCACTTTCAGCCCAATATCTACAATTATGCCTATTTACTAAGCCATTTAATGAAAATGAGCATTCTTCAGAAAAGCAAATATTGTTTAACAATTGTGGATTGTTATTGATAAATTGCGTCATTGATTCGCAAAACTCTAGACGACGATCAAAATCATCTTCATTCAACTCGTGCACCAACTTAACTTTGTATGGGTGGTACTTGAATTTATGTAGAACTCGGAAAACTGTAGAAGATGAAACACCAATCGCTCTACTTATTGTTGACAACGATTGGGGTTGTTGAGCCTCTAAGCTGACTTGCCCTAAAATTGCCACTTGGATTGCTTCGTTACTTACGAGTCCCTCTCGCTTATGCACTTTATTGCAAACAGACCCTGTTGTAAATTTCTGCATCAGTTGAATTACATACTTATGAGTTGCATGTCTTCCGTCATGTAATTCGTTAAATATTCTAGCAGCAGCTCTTGCACAATTATTATTTTGGTAGTATAAACCTACAATTTCAATTCTTTCTTGCAAAGAGTAAACCATTTCAGCGAAACAAAATAAATAATGTATCAAAGTACACTATCAATAGTGACTACAAATTCTAGTAAAAAGTAGAGTTTTTTGTTGTTTGGATTTTTGAAGTAGAATAAATAGCACAGTTAAACAGATTCAAGAGTTTGAACTGTTGTACAACCCATTTTAGTACAGGCAAATAAGGTGAAAGTAAAAAATAGTAAAATTTGTGCTATTAAAAGGAAAATTGTTTATCTCATAAACTAACCACTTTAACCTACAAGTATTATACATTTTTGAAATCAGCTCAAAGAGGAGTATCCAAATTTTACATAAAAAATATGAGAAGTAATTTAAAAAAAAAGGGATGATGCTAGGGGTGAGGGGGTGGCTTTTCCAGTAAGTTTAAATAAGCCATAATGCTTGCCCCTTCCAACATAAATTGATGTGTTTTTGGATTTTTCCTAAATACCAGTATTACAAAAGTTATTAAAGGTGGATACTTTTATCTGAAAAGCACTGTATTTGAGACGAGATGTAAATTAGTAATCAACAATTTTGTATGTATGAATGTATATATATTTTATTGCTTTATGACAATCTATAAGTGACAACAAATCAATTTTATTTTTAGATTTTATCGATTTCTTTTAAAATTGTTACTCACTGAACTGTATTATTAGTCTTTGACTAAATAAAGGATTTTATATATAGTACATTTTTCACTCTTTAACCTACTCAATTATGTACGCAAATGGTACATCCACTTGAAAATGACTCATTACTCCGCTGCCTAAGAAAACTATAACCCATTATTGTCTCGATTCTGTTTGTTCAAACGTATCAGTGTTGTTTTTTCTACATAATTTTAATAATTTTTTGATTCAACATTTTTGACCCTCGAGTCGAATGGTAATCTCAAAGACTTTATTGTTCATTTCTTGTTATTTTGAAATTGGAAACTTTCACGTTATTGGTATTAATTTACGATGGGTATATCTGCAATTCAACCCTCAATAAAAGGCTTATCTATAATTCTATTGTTAACTTTCTCAAGACCTTTCATTTTATTTCTTCATGGCTATTATCATTTATATTAGTTGGGTTCAAATACCGAGATTTCTAAAGATAACGTGACATATCTCCGCTTTCATGTCTTTTTGAAATTGTGGCAGCTATTATCTAGATTCTAGAAGCTTTACTAATTTCTCTGTTTGCCGAATTTCGACCCTTTTCAAAGATATTCGGGAAATACGTAACTTGACAATAATTCCAGCCTCTCCTTATAAATTACCCTCTCTCAAAAAGAATATTTTATAGTCCAGTCACCTCGTAATTCGGGATACCCAGCTGTAAGTCTGTAAATACTTGTATATTGACACCCTAAAAGTTGTCTCAAAACCTACATATGGTAGGGTGTAAACTATTAAATTTCAAGGTCAAAGCTCCGAAAAATCGGTTTTTTTTGCGCTTTTTTTGGAAATATCTCATTTCCTATGGGTTTTTTGCTATTTGTATTTATTATCAATATCGTAGACTACAAAATTCTCTACAAATTTTGTTTAAAAAAATTTTTTATACGGTGAACCGTTTTCGAGATAGAGGGCGAAGAGCGCGCGGTCACAGCATCACTTCAGGTCAACCGGTGCTTCCGGTCGGAAATGCGCCATATATAGTTATATGATGTTAAATATCTGTCAATTTTTATCAACTATTATATTATATTTTATCATTTTCTTCATGCATCAAATCTATATCTATTCAATAATACTGATAACCGTTTCGATGGCGGATTTCTTCTTCATCATGTTGTATGGAGCAGAGAAGATACTTTTTTTATTATTTTTGATAAATACATGAATTACTTACAAAGGCATTACAGTTCCAAAATAATTGTTGTATTTGACGGATATTCAGCTATGGAGCAGCAGACAAGAACTGCTGCACTTTCAAAAACGTATGAAGTCTATTTCGATGAAACAATGGTTGTACCAGTTACTCAAGAAAAATTCTTATCAAATCGAAATAACAACGATATGCTCATTAATATGTTAATTGAAAAATTACAAGCTGCAAATATTACTACTAAACAATCCAGAGATGATGCGGATGTTCTTATTGTTGAAACTGCAATTGAAGAATCAAAGTCTGAAAAAACTGCCATTGTCACTTGTCATTTTAATTGGGCGTACACTGTCTTACGAACAAGAAATTTTCTTTAAGAAAGTTGGGAAAGGAAATGTAAAAACGGAGATATACTCGACTAAAAATTTTGATAATTATATCCTCATTCCAAAACACATATTTTATTTCTGCATGCATTAAGTGGCTGTGACACAACTTCTGCGCTTTTGAAAAACGGAAAAAAATCATTTTTAAAAGTTTTTGAGAAACTGACAAATTTGGATGAACTAGCTGCAGCATTTGAGGAAGAAAATTGTTCGGCCCAGAGATTATTAGAGAGTGGAACTCAAACCTTATTGGCAGTCTATAATGCTCCGAAATCTGTGAAAAGTCTCGATCGTCTTCGTTATATGCATTACGTCAAGTCTACAAAACTTAATAAACCTGTGCAGCTTTCAAATATTACACCAATAAGTGCAGCTGCTCATCAACATTTCAAACGTGTACATTATCAAGTTCAAACTTGGTTAGGGCATGATTTGGAACCCCAGGTATGGGGTTAGGCAAAGCGAAACGATTTTTAGGAGCCTATCGTGACAATTTTACTACCTGCTCCAGAAGATCTGCTGAATACAATTTTCTGCAACTGCAAGAGTGGTTGTGGTTCGCGATTCGGATGCAGGAAAGATGAATAAAATTATAAATTGTAGTTTTTGTACCCTTCATTCCATTTTTTTACTTTTAATAAAAGTAGGAATCACACGTTAAAAGGTAAGACCTCGTTAATCCTTGGCTCGCACAAGTTTCGACTTCTGAGGGTTGTCGTTCGTAGGGGTGCGACAGCTGGTTAACGGAAAAACAGATTTTAAACAGATTTTTAAATGTATTCAATATTTTTAATAAAGAGATTAATTCATAATTTATTTGTTTTTTTTTCATCATTTAAGAAGTTATTAATTAGATTAAAATTTAAATAAAATTCCTATATTTTCATTAACAATTCTGCAATTACATGGGCCGGTAAGTGTTGTTAAATAAATTAATACTGAATAAAAAGTGGATAGGTTAGGAACAAAATGATAAAATATAATATAATAGTTTATAAAAATTGACTGGAGGCACCGGTTGACCTGAAGTCATCCTGTGGCCGTGCGCTCTCCGCCCTCTATCTCGAAAACGGTTCACCGTATGAAACATTTTTTAAAACAAAATTTGTTGAGAATTTTGTATTCCACAATATTGATAACAAATACAAATAGCAAAAAACCCATAGGAAATGAGATATTTACAAAAAAAGCGCAAAAACCGATTTTTGCGACCTTTGACCTTGAAATTTAATAGTTGCGTACACCCTACCATAAGTAGGTTTTCAGACAACTTTTAGGGTTAGTTAGGGAAGCCACAGATTACGCTGTAGACGACCCCTCCCGATATAGAAGGCCCCGACACTCTGTCTAATGAGGCCCTCATGTCCCCCTTTAACGGATGAACAACTTTCTCATCCATCCCACCCCAGCCAGATAGGGGTATCCCGTGAAGGACGGCACTGATGTCTGAGGACTTCATGCCGTCATACCATCAGTCATGGGACCCATTGGTCCTACTCGAGACCAATAATCAGCCGAAAGGGTAGGGGAGCTGGACTCCATCCCGACTGACACGAAGATGACTTTCCACTATCTTGAATTCCGAGATTCTTACCTAATTTAAGCTTAAATGACTGGACCGTTAGGGGATAGGACCAAGTGAAATTTAAATTCAGTATGCTTCCCAAAGACATACAAGGCATACCGTCTTACCGCGTATCACAAATACAGTTCATCGTTTGCAAGTACCGTAGAAAAATCTTGTTGGAAGATACCGTAAACGTAAACAATACCGATCTCGTCTAAGTTTCTGACCCACACATTTCTTTGTTTTTATGCATTAATTTTTATACTATAAACTCATAGTGAATAAAATATTGATTAGATATTAATTTATCTGGTCAAAAATTACTGGTGAAATCTGATGACTTTTTTTCATTGTAAAAATTTTGATTAAATCAATAATTAAAAAACACTGTTAGACACTTAAATTTGGAAAAACAAGACTATGTCTTTTGAATGAATATTACTGAAATTCCAGCAATATTTAATCAAGATATGGAATTTATGATGCACTGTTTGGAACCTTTGGTGTAGTAATGAATATTACTGTAGTTTTTTCCCAACACCAAATCGTTATTTTTAAGGGGTGATAAGACCCCTCCCTGGGGATGTCCACAGGGAGGGGTCTTATCACCCCTTCTCTGGAACATAGTCCTGGATACCCTAATTAATCACCTTAACAAAAATGGATTCTACACAATTGCATACGCAGATGACATAGTTATCTTGCAGACCGGCAAATTTGTAAACACACTGTGCGATAGAGCGCAGGATGGGCTCAAATTAATAGAGACATGGTGTAAGGAACACTCACTGTCGATCAATCCCAAGAAGACTGAGATGGTCCTTTTCACCAGGAAAAGAAGTTTAACGGGCTTAAAACCTCCCGAAATCTTCAAAAGCAAACTAAACTTCTCTGAAGAGGTGAAATACCTTGGTACTATCCTCGACAAGAAGCTAACATGGAACTCTCATCTACAGAGTAGAGCAAAAAGAGCATACGTGGCTTATGAGCAATGTCAGAGGACAGTGGGACGCGCATGGGGTCTTTCACCCCGTGTAGTCTCCTGGATCTACACTGCAATAATAAGACCTATGTTAACGTATGGAGCCATTGCATGGGGACCGAAAGTTCTACAAGCAACGGCCATCCAAAAATTATATCAAATACAGCGACTGGCTTGTTTAAACATCACACGAGCCATGAGAACAACACCAACCGCGGCAATGGAATTAATCACGGGTCTGACCCCTCTGGATCTGTACGTTAAGGAGGTTGCGTTAATGGCCATGGTACGATTGCGCACGGCTGGTGTAAACCTCGAAGTAGGAATGGGTCAATTGAGGCTGGGCCTATGGCGGGAAGCGCTTACTGCGCAACCTCTGCTGCAGGCAACAAGTGATGCAATTGAACCCAGGTTTGTGTTTAATAAACCCTACAAAATACAAATTAAGCAGAACACAGAGTCAGATGCTACAAATGCAATACGGATTTATACAGATGACTCAAAAACCAAAGAAGGCTCAGGATGTGGAGTGTACTCCAGATCACTAAGCCTAAGGATTAAGTGGGGAATGGGAAGAAATACCAGCGTGGTCCAAAAAGAACTGGCTGGTATCTCAATCGCCACAAAAGAAATAACCAAGAAAAGAATTTCTGGCAAAAACATAACAATCTGCACTGATAGCAGACAAGCACTATTAGCCTTGAACAGACAGCGTGTTACTTCAGGGCTAGCACTAGAGTGCCACCAAGATTTAGCCAAAGCCTCGGTAGATAATAACATTATCCTGAGGTGAGTTAAAGGGCACGACATGAGTAAAGATAATCGCATTGCCGACTCTTTAGCCAAGGAAGCGGCTGGACTAAGAATTTTAGGACCCAGTGGCACCAACGGCCTGATGACTTCGACAATTGCGGAACTAGTCAAATGTTACACCTATGCTCAATCTTTAAAGAGATGGGATGAAATCAAAGGATGTAACCTTGCAAGGGCGACCCTGGGAAGCTGGCGCCGAAGAAATATCTGGCCGATGACCAGGAAAAATCTACGCCTTACAGTAGGATTTCTGACTGGTCACTGTACATAATATGGGGATAGTGGACACACCTCTATGCAGGATGTGTGAACAGGAAGATGAGACTGTCAGGCATGTCCTGTGCGAGTGCCCGGAGTTATCGTCAATAAGAGAGTGTGTGTTCGGCGAGTCTTGGCCTACACCTGCCGATATATAGGAGATGTCTCCCAGCGACCTGTCCATCTTTCTGGAAAGGACAGGATGGACGATGACCTAGGAGGACAACTCCTCGGGAGGATGTACAATGGGTCACATGTGGCCTAAGTGCGTGGGCTTACACTCACCCTCTCTACTCTACAGATACAGAGAACACCTCGATACGTGTTTCGATCACCAAGTGATCATCTTCAAAGAGGAAGATTAAAACCAGTTTTAAACAACAGTTTTAATCTTCCTCTTTGAAGATGATCACTTGGTGATCGAAACACGTGTCGAGGTGTTAAAAATAACGATTTGGTGTTGGGAAAAAAATCCAGTAATATTCAAGATATGCAAGCTCATGAATGTGATGAGTATGACAAACAGCAAAAACGTAAATATAACTGGACATTAATATTGAAATACAGACAGAACTGTCGAAAATAAAAGATACAGAAACTAATGAATGTGATAAATATGCATAAATATCAAAAGTGTAAATATTATTGATGATAAGCGATACCACAGCTAACTGCTTGATAAACAATACTAAGAAAGAGAAATTGTCAATTGTCCATACGATAATGATGAACCGACTTCATTCTTCACTAGAATTGAAAATAATGCGAAAGGAGAAGGAAACGGGGATGAAGAATGTGTCGAACAGCAGCAAGAGTTGTTTGATAACATTTATAATTGAACTATTAAATTAAATCTGTTCTGTCTGTTTAAATCTGTCTGTGTAAAAAATGGAATTGAGTGATCTAAAACACTTGTTAAGTTAATGAGGTTGCGTTAATGGCCATGTTACGATTAAGCACGGCTGGTGTAAACCTCGAAGTAGGAATGGGTCAATTGAGGCTGGACCTATGGCGAGAAGCGCTTACTTCGCAACCTCTGCTGTAGGCAGCCAGTGACGCAATTGAGCACAGGTTTGTGTTCAATAGACCCTACAAAATACAAATAAAACAGAAGACAGAGTCAGATGCTACAAATGGAATACACATTTATAAAGACGGCTCAAAAACCAACGAAGACTCAGGATGTGGAGTGTACTCCAGATCACTAAGCCTTAGGATTAAGTGGGGAATGGGAAAAAATATCAGCGTGGTCCAAACGGAACTGGCTGGTATCTCAATCGCCACAAAAGAAATAACCAGAAAAGGAGTTTCTGGCAAAAACGTAAAAATATACACTGACAGCAGACAAGCCCTATTAGCCTTAAACACCTCAGGGCTAGTACTAGAGTGCCACCAAGATCTAGCCAAAGCCTCGGTAAATAATAACATTATCCTGAGGTGGCTTAAAGGACACGACAGGAGTAAAGGTAATCGCATTGCTCTTTAGCCAAGGAAGCGGCTGGACGACTAAGAATTTCAGGACCCAATGGCACCTACGGCCTGACAGCTTCGACAATTGCGGAACTAGACAATGTTACACCCATGCTCAATCCCTAAAGAAATGGGACGGAATCAAAGGATGCAATCAGGATTACCCTGGGCGACCCTGGGAAGCTGGCGCCGAAGAAATATCCGGCGGTGACCAGGAAAAATCTACGCTTAACAGTAGGATTTCTGACTTGCCACTGTCAACTAAGAAAACACCTCCATAATATGGAACTAGTGGACACACCTCTATGCAGGATGTGTGAACAGGAAGACGAGACTGTCAGGCATGTCCTATACTTGCCGATATAAAGGAGATGTTTCCCAGTGACCTGTCCACTTTCCTGGAAGGGACAGGATGGACGCAGACCTAGGAGGGCAACTCTTCGGGAGGATGTACAATGAGTCACATGTGGCCTAAGTGCTGTGGGTCTGCCCTCACCCTCCCTACTCTAGAGAAACGGAACACTTGAAATGTTGACAGTAGCATACTGTGATTGTACTCTGAGTCAGAAAAATGTTTAAAATTGATACAAGCTTCCATTCTTTCTATTAAAAAAAAACAATATTTTTCTTCCATTATTTATGACACCATTTGCTACACCATAAACACCATATCAACATTTATCGATACAGGGTAATTATTGGTACGAAACCTATTCATGGGTCGAAATAATTTACTAATTTACAAACAATCGATCATGAATACGAAACGCGTCGCAAAAAAGAATCGTTCATAGCGAGTTTAAAAAAAGAACATAGGTCAGTAGAGTCATTTTGATATAGGGTATTTCATTGAGTGCTTCCTATATTCAAACTTGAATAAAACAAAGTGTGTGTGAGATACCATCGAAATTTTTTATTCGTTTATAATACCTATCGATGCCATTATGTGTGGAATACAGTACATTTCTTTAATTCTCCCCCCCCCCTTTTATTTTTTGAACGGGTCAACTCAAAAAATTGAAATTTGGGATAATAAAATTAATGCACGAATACTTTATTTTGAAGTGAAATTGATAGATGAAACTTTCAAGATGGCGACTAGGCGCCACCTGGAAAACAAATTAAACAGAAAGGGGGTCTTGTGACACATCGTTTTGAAGCTCCTGACGAATACTTCACAACCCTAGAATATGAAATCAATATCTTCACCTTCTACAAAATGGCGGAACATTAAATACTTCCTTGAAGACAAACACATCAATATCGATATTTCTAGAAATACTATTTTTTATCTGCCATATGGCAACAACCCGATGAGGTGTTATTTTTGGTTTATGAAAACGACAAAAAATGTCAGTGCGACAAGGAATATCATTGTTCAGTTAGAATATTCTCAGTTAGTTTTCGGTTTTACTAGTAGAAAGATACCACCTCTATTTATTGATCAAAATCTAACAGAGGTACTGTATTTAAATATGCTGGAAACTACTGTTGACCCTCTCATCACTGAAATCGTCGAAGCGAATCCTAACGAATTCGATATGGATATTGTATTCCAACAAGATGGAGCACCACCACATTACTCCAGACAAGTAAGGCACTATTTGGATATTACTTTTCGCAGTCGTTGGATTGGCCATCGAGGTCCTCTGTATCTGTATCTGTAGAGTAGGGAGGGTGAGTGTAAGCCCACGCACTTAGGCCACATGTGACCCATTGTACATCCTCCCGAGGAGTTGTCCTCCTAGGTCGTCGTCCATCCTGTCCTTTCCAGGAAGGTGGACAGGTCGCTGGGAGACATCTCCTATATATCGGCAGGTGTAGGCCAAGACTCGCCGAACACACACTCTCTTATTTTACTCCAGACTCCAGACAAGTAAGAAACTATTTGGATACTACTTTTCCCGATCGTTGGATTGACCGTCGAGGTCCTACTGAATGGCCAGCCTGCTCGTCAGATTTGACACCTTTGGACTTTTTTTAGGAGGCTATTTGAAGCAAAAGGTGTACGAAACTGAACCTGCTTCATTATTGGATATACGGCAGAGAATAATGCATATTTGTGGTTCGAAAATGATCTGCCTGAAATATCAGATAGGCTGTTCACATGTCAAAAAGTTTAAGACAACCATTTCCAGCATCTTCTGAACTGATCCCAAGCGTATTACCTCTTATAATGTAGTTAAGTGTCAATGTAATCAGGCAATTATTGAAAGTTCCGCCATTCTGTAGTAGTTGAAGATTTTGACATTATATTTTAGGATTGCGAAGCATTTGTCAGAAGCTCCCAAAAGGTGGGTCACAAGACCCCGCTTTCCATTTTATTTTTTTCCAAGATGGCGCCGAGTATCATTTTTTATATCAGATTTATATTTTTAAATAATAAATTAATATTACGTAAATAACACTGTTTTACATGTGAATAGTTTATGTTTGTCCCTACTACCAGTGCTGTCTCTCGTGACACGTTTCTGTACTATTCTCAGGAAAAAGGCTCAATTCAGTCTGATATATGCGCCAAGGTCGTGGAAAATTGGACGTTTCGAATACGCTCCACCCAGAGAAGTCCTGGCGGACATCTGAACGATATTATATTCATGGCATCAATAGGTCTTTCAAACGAATAAAAAATTTCGATTATATCTTATACACACACTATGTTTTATTTAAATTTGAAGATAGAAAGCGCCTAATGAAACCCTACATAAAGACGGGAAAGTAGAAAGCCAAAATCTTTCTTCTTTTTCCATAAATGGCTTCAGTTGCCAGGGCTATCCAGCACCAAAACCTTTCTTTCCCAATAATTGCAAATGAATCCTACATGAAGATGGGGAAGTAGAAAGCCAAAATATTTCTTCTTCTTCTTTTTCCATAAATGGCTTCAGCTGCCAAGGCTATCCAACACCAAAACCTTTCTTTTCCAATAATTGTAAATGAACCCTACATAAAGATGGGGAAGTAGAAAGCCAAAATATTTCTTCTTCTTCTTTTTCCATAAATGGCTTCAGCTGCCAGGGCTATCCAGCACCAAAACCTTTCCCAATAATTGCAAATGAACCCTACATAAAGATGGGGAAGTAGAAAGCCAAAATCTTTCTTCTTCTTCTTTTTCCATAAATGGCTTCAGCTGCCAGGGCTATCCAACACCAAAACCTTTCTTTCCCAATAATTGCAAATGAACCCTACATAAATGGCTTCAGCTGCCAGGGCTATCCAGCACTAAAACCTTTCCCAATAATTGCAAATGAACCCTACATAAAGATGGGGAAGTAGAAAGCCAAAATCTTTCTTCTTCTTTTTCCATAAATGGCTTCAGCTGCCAGGGCTATCCAACACCAAAACCTTTCTTTCCCAATAATTGCAAATGAACCCTACATAAAGATGGGGAAGTAGAAAGCCAAAATCTTTCTCCTTCTTCTTTTTCCATAAATGGCTTCAGCTGCCAAGGATTCGGCAGCACCAAAACCGTTCTTTCCCAATAATTGCAAACTTCTGCACAAAGTCGAGGTGATCCAATTTTTTACACTTCATGAGCGTAGTTTTGACTTCTGAAATCATCTTCCAAAGCCGGCTTTTCAGTTTTTCATCTCAAGGACCGTTCCCAATTATCAACTGAATTGTAATCAACAACCAAAAACGAGTATTCATATATTTCTTGCTCTTTTGATACATTCGATTCCACGTAGAAACGTGAAACCTCCCCGATATTTATTGTACAATTACCATATATTATAGAAAAAGCTCAAGGTACCTCATCAATTATTATGAAATAATGTACGTCACCTACTGGCCTATACACACAAATTATTGAATTGATATTTTCCACTGTGACCATGATATAATCCACATTTCGAAACATCCTCATGACCTTGTTTATTTGATTTAGATTAAAACGATTGCAGGAGAGCTATTTCTGCATCAGTATTATCCGTTTTTTTTTGAAGTTCCAATATTTACAAATGAGACAGCTTGGAATACGAAATCAAAATAAGTTAAAATTATTTGAAGCCCAAATAAAAAAAGATACATCACAGTTCTAAAGTATTATTTAAAGGAATGGTAATATTTTGGAATTCGTTCTTTAAAAACATAAGTAACGGCTTTGAAATAAAAGGCTATTTAAATTCCATATCAGAACGAGGTTCTTTCGCCTTTGTCAAAACTACTTTCCTAACTAATATCTTGGCGGTTATTCAAATAATTGACATGGGTGCAAAAGTGTTCACTGATATTTACTGGAAGAAATAGTAAGAAAATCGAAGGCCACAAAGTTGAATCGTTATTCTTTCTCCCTGACACTTTGCCTGGTATCGATTTTATTGATTTTATGACGATAACCCTAAAAACAGAGGGGTGTGAAGTTATCAACATCCGCATAGTACACTGAGAAAAAAAAATTCAATTATCTTATTTCTTTAACGACTTTGTACACCCGCGATTTTTCAATATGATATGCTTATTGACTGGCTTAGTAAAAAAAAGAATAGTCCTAGCTTTTAGGTCATCTGAAGGGGTGAAAATAGGGTGGAAATATTTTTAAAAACTCGAAACAAAAAGTCAACTTTGTACACCTACCAAACCATTACGGAAGAACAGCAAGTGCAAATAATTGGTGAGATGGTAGTAAATCCTGAACAGTCTACTTATTCCGTCGCGAATGTTTGTGGGGGTCTCCTTCTACTGTGTGGAGACTTTTGAAGAGAAATCGGTATCATCCATACAAAATTAAAATTGTGCACCAATTAACTGAAGATGGCCCTGATCGAAGAACAGAATTCTGCGAAATCATGACGGAAACCATTGCAAGGCATCCTACCTATCTCCACAATATTTGTTTTAGTGACGAATGTACATTTTTTTTAAACGGCAATGTTCACAGACAAAATTGCCGTTATTGGAGTGACACCAACCCTCACGTTTTCCGGGAAACACATACCCAATATCCAGAAAGGAATATTGGAAAACCATATTGATCAAAATTTTACAGGGGAACTGTATTTGAATATGCTGGAAACTACTGTTGACCCTCTCATCGATGAAATCGTCGAAGCGATATGGATATTGTATCCGAACAAGATGGAGCACCACCACATTACTCCAGACAAGTAAGAAACTATTTGGATACTACTTTTCCCGATCGTTGGATTGACCGTCGAGGTCCTACAGAATGGCCAGCCCGCTCGCTAGATTTGACACCTTTGGACTTTTTTATGAAGCTATTTGAAGCAAAAGATATACGAAACTGAACCTGCTTCAATATTGAATATACGGCAGAGAATAATATAATTTGTAGAGATATTGACGTTACTGTGTTCGAAAATGTTCGGGCGTGAAACATCGGATATGCTGTTCATATGTCAAGAAGTTCAAGGCAACCATTTCGAGCATCTTCTGAACTGACCTCAAGCTTATTACCTCATTTTATGTAGTTAAATGTCAATGTAATCAGGCAGTTATTAAAAGTTTCGCTATTTTGTAGTAGTTGAAGATAATGACATTATATTCTAGGGTTGTGAAGCATTTGTCAGGAGCTTCACAACCCAATCGCCATCTTGAAAGCTTCATTTGTCAATTTCACTTCAAAATAAAGTATTCATGCATTAATTTCATTTTCCCAAATTTCAATTTTTTGAGTTGACCCGTTCAAAAAATGAAAGGGAGGGGGGACATTAAAGAAATGCACTGTATTTTCGGAGGTTGAAATTTTTTATGTTGGTTCGTTTTGTATTGTAAATGTGCAATAAGAAAGGATATTTAAATATTTCCTTCTTCTGTAGATAAACTATGATAAGTAAAACAAACAACTGTTAAGATAAGTACCCTAAGCTCAACTTGGATGATTGTTTGCCAAATAGTGCAGCTGCTTAGAAAAACATTATTCATGTTCATATTACCAGAAATTAATGATAATGAATAAATAATACGAGGTATGCTCAAAAAAAAATCCCAAAATAATGGAAATTTTTAAATTTCACGGGTTTGCAGAATTCGATTGTCAAATATTTATTCATTTATTTGTAATTCAATACTCTACAGGACATAGCCCAATTACAGAGCAGGAAATAATAGAGTAAAATAAATACATCACAAACAAGTGACTGTAAAGTCTACAAACACTACAAACAATACAAACAAGTGACTATAAAGACTACACATTTTATATTTATTATAGGTGACAAAACAATTATTTTAGGAAGTGGGATTTTATATTTGACAATTTGCAACTAAATATATCTAAATTATCGCTAACAGAATTTGTCACTTTACACATGGTATGGATCGGAGAATTCTCGAGAACAACTGTGCGAGATGTTTTTATATAGAGAGTACTCGGGTGTCTGGAACAGATTCTAGGAATGCAAATATTAAACTTTTCCAGTAATGTTGGGCAGTCAACTATGCTTTTGATAATTTTATAGGTTAGTGCAACACTATAATATTCACGCCTTTTTTCGAGACTGCAAAAGTTATGCTTTTGTAGCAATTCAGAGTGGGTTGTTCCTATTGAAGGCTTAGCAGTTTTAAAAATCATCGTTGAATTGCTTCCATTCTATCAATGATAAAAGGGGCTCCATACAACTGACGCGTATTCTAACTTTGATCTTATGAAAGCATAGAATGAAGTTTTTTAAGGTCGAAGTTTCTTTGAAATCACTACTGTTACGTGCAACTAATCCATACAAATGACAGGAGGAGGTTACAACATTATCGATATGCCTATTAAATGATAGTGCAGTGTCAAATGTGACGCCAAGATCAGTAAATGTTTCTGGTCTCACCAGGGAAACGTTTTCTATTGAATAATCAAAGATCAAGATGTTCGTTTTCAAACTGTAGGACATGACCTTACATTTATCCGGGTTCAGTGACAAGTTATTTCGATAACACCATTCTACAACCCGTCCTACGTTTGCTGAGAGGTTCACACAATCATCTATGTTCTCAACGAGGCAGTATAGTTTCAGATCATCCGCATATAAAAGGAAATACACATCTATAACATCTACAATATCATTAATGAATATATTGAAGAGCAACGGTCCCAGATTTGAACCTTGTGGAACACCGGGAGAAGCACTATATTCGGTAGATTTGAAACCATTGAGCTGAACATATTGTTTTCGATCCCGTAGATAGAGTGCGATTAAGCATGGAGATAATCCAAAGGCAACTAGTTTGTTCAATAGAATGCCATGGTCAAGCCTGTCGAAGGCCTTAGAAAAGTCTGTGTAAATAACATCAGTTTGGGCCCTATTTTCAAGGAATTGATAATAGACTGTTGCTAAATAGATTTGCCCTCTTATCCTTAGAAAACAGAAGAACATATTATGCCTGTATCTTCATATATAAATTGATTCATAATCTGGTTGACTGCCCTGATTTATTATCTCAACTAGATTTTCACGTACCGAGACGAAGTAGTAGAAATGAAATTTGTTTGTATTTGCCTTTGCTTAGGATCAACGTTTCTATTCAGAATGTGATGTTTTTATTGTTCCATTTGGACGCTTCAAGTATATAATTCGTAACAAGCTATTTTCTATGCAAGTCGAACTAGAATCTAATTTCAACCCATAAGTGAAATACTGTGTTTCAACTCTCTGCACACTGCCAATTCTATTAGAATTCTACAGTATATATATTTTTTATTATTATATGAATGTATCACTGTTTGTATAATATCTATACTACTCTATTACTCTGCTGATTTTATATTCGTTATATTCCATTGTACTCATACTTAGTCATAGCTGTAAACTTAATTATATTCGTCTTGTCTTGGGATTACTCCTGTTAGACAGTAAACCCTTTTTTTTCAATTATTTTACTTATGTTTTCTTATTCAACATTTCATAATTTTCTTAAAATTTTCATTTTTTTCAATACCTGTTCATAAACTTGAAGTTGACTGTTCATATTGATTACTTGTGTTTTCTTGTTCAATATTTCATTATTTTGTTAAATTTGTATCTTCAATCAATTTAGTTAATACCTATTCATAAAAATTTAATGTTTCAGGAAATAAATGTTTCAAAATAAAATCTCAAAATATTCACATCTCCCAACTACCGACACAGTAGGTACTGCTGGAAAACAACTACTTCCCCGGCTAATACTTCACAGAGGTTAGTCTCGCAGATGTTTAATACCTATTTATAAAAATGTAATGTTTCAGGAAATAAATGTTTTAAAATAAAATCTCGAAATAATCACATCTCCCAACTACCGACACAGTAGGTACTGCTGGAAAACAACTACTTCTTCGACTAATGCCACGGCTAATACTTCACAGAGGTTAGCCTCGCAGATGTTTCTCGTTCATACAGCAGCAGGACCATGCTGAAATTATTCAAATAGATCACGAAATAGGTTACGAGATATTACTTCTAATATAAAAGACGCCTTTGATAACCAAGAAAAATATGTGAGCGTTTTTACAGATCTTACTTCAGCATTCGACTAGGTAAATCACTCGATTTTATTGGCCAAATTAGATTTCTACGGAGTGAGAGGTGTCTGCCTGGACATGATGAAGTCATACCTTAACGAAAGATATCAAATTGTTGATCTAGGAAATACCAAAAATGAAAAAAGAAAAATATTAAGAGGAGTGCCACAAGGGTCAATATTGGGGCCACTTCTGTTTCTAATATCTACCTCACGTGATGAACTCGTCAGGCATAGAAACTATATTGTATGCAGATGATGCAACCTTGGGCAAAAAGATATATGAAATAGATGATCCTCATATGATCCATACTGACATATTAGAGAAAGCTCGATCATGGTTCACACCAAATGACTTGATTCTCAATGAACAAAAAACAGAAACTTCAACTTTTGAAACAATTTGCTTAAATCGAGATAACTAAAATTCTCCCAAATTTTTGACAGTACAAATAGATTCCAACCTGAAATGGATAGACCACATAAATAACATGTGTAGTAAACTTAGTAAGACGGTTTTTGCTATCAGAAGAATAAAAAAAATAGTAAATCAAAGTGCGGCACTTGCAACATATCATTCTCTATTTCATTCAGTCCTTAGGTATGGTATAATCAATTGGAATAATGCATCAAAGGTACATCTTAATAGAATATTTGTCATTCAAAAATCTGCAGTAAGAAGCATATTATCTGCCAATTATGATGAAAAGTGTCGACCAATATTTGTAAAACTTAAAATAATGACCCTATATTCAGTTATTGTCTATGAAAATCTGCTTCTTGTTCAACAAAACTTGTTGAATGAAGTTGCTCACAAGGATATACACCAACATGATACAAGAAATAAATCAAACCTTGTTCCTACAGCTAATAGGTTGAAAAGAACAGATAATATAGGAATTAAGCTATACAATGCCTTATCCGCCGAATTTCGTAACTTGCCATTTAGAAGATTCAAAAACTTATTGAAGAAAATATTAACCAAACATCCTTTATATGAAATTGATCAATTTTTTGAAGTTATCCAAGAAGAAAGAGACACTTAGCTACGTTAGCTATGTGTTTATAATTTGTAAAAGCTCAAGGCTTTACATTTCAGTTAAGTCTTATAAGATTGGAATTTTATCTTGTTAACTTGTATTTTTTTTTGTAAATCTAATTTATCTACAAGCATTTTTTTAAAACTATATTGACAAATCGTACCCTCTCAAATCTATTTTAGAAATTGTATTGACGTGTCTAAAAACTGTGTGTTTCTTGAGACTAATAAATATTATTATTATTATTATTATCAGTGCAGGAAAGATCCGACGCAAACAGCATAGTGCCTTGGACTTGATTGATTTCAACGCGACGCATATGAAACCTTTGTCGAAGAGAAAGATTGTTAACTAGTAACAGCTTCATCACTTAAACAAAGCCCAAAGCGGGGAAGAAATGTCCCTTGTACTAATACTCCAACAGAGATCAAAACGTGTCTGAAGACTATATCGAGGTGAGATACATACGTATGTATTTCTCCTGGATATGGTCTTCAGAAGTGATTTATTGTTTCTTCGGATAATAAAGTCGATACAGTTGAAATATAAACACATGCAGACTATTGATTTTCTTTATATTGCCTATCAAATTACCAAGTCAGGTTGAGTTAGATAAATGTCAATAGAGTAATAAAAGTAGGCTGAATATTTTCAGAATATTTCAGACAAAGATGTAAAACAATGTGTCTTTCAATCATGTTTAACTTCTGACTCCTATAGGCACTTTACATGACTAAAAATTGGTAGCTAAACTATACAAATACTGAACAAAATTCAATCATCATATTTCATTTCTCTTTATCGATGATTCAACAAAATACAACCTAAGCAAACTGAGTTACTGACTATTTGCAAAGTTTGAACATGAAAAAACTTGAGTGACTCGAGAGCAGCAAATTCAGAAGGAGAAACAAACTTTTACATTTCGTTTTGGTAAGTTGGGTTCTCATGTAGTTCATTAAAAACTCAAGATAGATGTCTTTCAGGTGGTATTAGTAGCTAGTGATTCCTTTGATAATTGAATCTGTAATTTATTTTGTTTTGTATAATTTAATGCAGATCTATGAACTCCACCTGTCCTGGCTCAAATATGCATTGCATTACTAATAAAACATTCTTGTTATCAAAATTTGGCAGGTATTTTTCCACCAGCTTTAGTCTGCAAATGAATAAACTTTTCCGAACGACTGACTTAATTTAAATGTTGTATATTAATGTTTGTGTTTATAAAAACTTGATCAGGTTTCAAATTTTTGAAGATATGCTTTATGGACATTTTCACACCAAAAATTTACTTTGCTTGCTTCAAATGATTTCAAGAACTCCAATTTCATGACCCTGAATAAAAATCATGTACTCACCGTTAAGAGACCAAATATGCGAGGGTAGCGAATGGGCAGCGTAGACCCTCCCGAGCGCTATGTTTGCAGCCGTCGAACCCAGCCCCAACACACTAGCAGCTTCCTCGGCAGAACTACTATCAGTTTCTGGGCTCGCGCCCGTGGAAACATCGAAGCTAGCACCTGTGGGAGGCAGGGAAAGGGCCTCGTGACTAGCGTGAAGATCAGGAACGCTCGACAGGGACCTGGCTCTCTGCCTGTCGTTGGACATGTCCATCCCGAGGGAACGCATGAAGCGGAACCCGGGGGCCGTGACCACTTCAGAACTACTGCTCGTGGAGAAGGCCCTAGTTCGAGGGCTCTGAGTGCCATTCGCTGTACTCGGTTTAGCGCCCATGACTTGCACTATCGATATCACAAGTTTGATCTTTCAATCCGTTAATTACATATCAATGTTTTGAAGTCAAACACATGTCATAAATTACATGGATTTTTGGCTAATTTGACGGTATACATGGTTTATGGTTTTCGTGAAATGAGCGAATGTGAGGCGTTTCGGCTGAGTGTGCACGGAAATGTTTAATTGTAACGTTCGCGGAAAAATAAACTTAATATAGTGAACATTAAATAAACAATATTTGCAAATTTACAAAGACCGTACGAAATACCTTCCAGATGACTTCATGACGTATGACGTTGACGATTGGGACAGATGACATATGACATGAATAATTTCGACAGAAGACAAATGACATGCAACGACATATAGGAGAGTTCTTAAATTCAACGAAAAATTTCAGGTTGATTGTTATTGAAGCCGGGTCACATTTTAGCGACAAAAAATAAGTTATGACAGATGCAATTTTTTTTCTAGAAACTTTTCAAATAGTACGAAGGATAGAAATACGGAAGCGTAGAAACGTAACAAAAGTCAGTGATACTATTTTTCCAGGCATATAAGAGTGAATTTGCTATTGCAACTGGGAATAACGACCAGCGTCTGTAAACAGCAGATACACATGTATTCTTTCATTCGGCACAATTAACATCAGCACTCTGTATTTATTTGAAATTTATAAGGTATAAAATTTTTAAAGAAACTGAACTCGCCCAATTTGGTTGGAAAATTAATTTTAGCGACATCTTTCAGTGGCGGCATAAATTTCTACGAAAGGTTTCTATTCCTATAAAGATAAAGTACATCAAGTATATAATGCTTATTTGCTTTGTATGACCTTTGTATATAGACTAACTCATGCCCAAAGAATACAAAGCCATTTATCCTTAGCCCATATCGTAGTTGGGATGGACGTTAAAATAGAATAGAATTTGAAAGCCAACTAGTTTGTCAGCGACGCTACCCATTTCTGACATCGTACTGCCATTGCCCTCTGAAGGTCAGGGTAAGTACTAAAAATTTTAGGTGACACGAAAATGCCACATTTGAGCTTCTATAGGCTTTGTATCTTTGTTATGACCTTTGTATAAGGTCTGACCAAAGATATTCACTATCTCGTGTTGCCCAGAATAAGTTCTTAACTCAAAACATTTTAAGAAGTCTGTAAATTTAAGTTTACCTGCTCACTACCTACTAATAGATGGCGGTAGCAACAACCTTTGAAATATTACCGATAAATCAAATGTATTAGCATTGTCTAATAAATCTATAGACAATGGTATTAGATAGCTTTACAAACAATTATTATTATTTGAATGATTCTTAGTTTCAATTTTTTTGATACCAAAGTGTATTGAAACTAAGATATCATTTATATTGCTGTACAACTCCTGTATGACAATTCAAAAATATACAGATAATAAATTTTTGGAACATACAGTGCAAAGTATATAAATTTGAAATTGAAAAATAAAAAAAAAATAAAAAGAGTTTTTTTGAGAACAAACTTCCACGAACATGCATTAATAAGAGGAAAATAAACTCAAATCAAACCCATCAATTCATTACATTACATAATTTATAGTATATAGAAACTTCTCGCGAGATTTATCTGTACCTAAGTAGAAAGAAGAATAATAATACACTGGCCAGTTACTTGATGAAAATTGATAATATGTATGATAATAAAAATATAATATGTAACTTGATATTGACAAAAAATTAATAAAAAAAACGTTTGTAGCTTTTGAGCTTTTATATTATCTATGTCGAATTAATTGTACAGATAATATAAAGAACTGATGGGTTTGATTCAATTTAAAGTTTTTTATTTTCTTTTTAGCGCACGAAAATGAAGAATTGTTCTCAGAAATGTTTTTTACTATCAAAGCATTTAGTGTTTTTGTAGCAATTTCGACGTTCAAAGTCAAGGAACCAAATACGTGGCCCTTCTGCGCTTCCGAAGCCCCTGTATGTTACCAAAAAAAATCGAATGCAACAACCACCCTAAACCGCGCACGAATCAATACTACCCCATCATGCGCATCAGTGAAAAGTGAACCTCCATTTCCTGGAATAAGTCGAAATCGGAATCAGATACCGAGAAAAACTGAAAATTCTTCCCCGCCCATCGAAGATCGTGAGCGAGAGTGCCAGTGACAGCCCGAAAATGAAGGGTAACAAAAATTAGAAACGTAGTCAGTAATGGAAGAAGAACGAAACGACGTCCACGGATATGCCAAACTCGGAAAAGCGAAGAGGGAGACGGACCATCACACTAGGGGTGCTTTTACCAATTTGTCGCCCCCTTTGGACGCATACAATGCCGTTTATTTAGCCTTCGTTCTTGGCGGAGCTGGTTTTCTGCTACCCTATAACAGGTATGATCGAGAGCATTTTTAGAACGGAAAGGAAGTGATGCCCCATGGAGCGGGTTGAGGGTGCATGATAGGGGTTCAACAGGTGTTCTAACTGAGTGATTCGGTTTTTCTTTCTCGTGTTCAGAATTTTTACCGCTGCCTACAAAATACACAAAATATAATTCTCAAAAAACTAAGTATTAAATGAAGTAAAGTAACCAAAACTTTCTCAAAATATATTAGATAGATAGATAGATAGATAGCACTCAGGGCCGTAGCGAAATGAAAAACCAAGGGGGGGGAAGGGAATCCAAATTTTCCCAACCTCACGAGCAAAATTTCCCAACTTTCGAAGAAATTAAATCCGAGGGATTAGTTACTACTATAATAATATATTAATTTTCTCACTTAGCTATCCAAAGATTGGCTGAATGCTTATGCTTATGCACAAACAAAAATAAATTTTGGTGATTATAAAAATAATAATGGGAATTATTTTACTTTGGACCAAGGTCCTTGGTCTTCCACCATGTATAGGAATATTCAATACAAATGAAAGGAAACAAAACTTTAATAATATTGTGCTTATTGTTTTCTACTATTATTTTTTCTATCTTCACGGCCCGAAATTTTCCAACTTTCCCAAGTCGAAAAAACAGCAAAAAGTTGGGAATTTTGTAAAATTGTCACGTCAAAATTTGTGGACTGTTCAGGACTGTTTTCTTGGAGAAATCAAACTTTTTTGAAGATTTCAAACCACTCAGAATTCTCTTCAAGTTATGCATGTTAGGAAATCCCAACCTTCTCCTGGTTCTTTCCCTTTTCTTATAACCTCTCCTTTCCTTTCCTCTCATTTTTGTTTTTTAAATTTTTATTCATTTTTTTACTATTTACTATCTTTACGGCCCAATATTTCCCAACTTTTTCCCAAGTCCAAAAAGCAGGGGGGGAGGTTCCCCCCATGGCGACGGCCCTGATAGCACTTTATTTCCAACAGATGTACACCCAATTACAGGAAATGTTAAAGAAAATATACTAAAAAATAACATTCAGTTCAATTAAATTCACATATTACATATTAAATTGGCAAATTACAAATGATATTAATAATATAAATGGAATAATATAATTAGATGCAATTGACATATAACAAAAATGTATCTGTGGAACGCCGTTTTACTTTTTATTGTCACAAATATTCAATTTATTCGGCGCCACGGCACAGCACAGTTGAACGGCGCGGCGTTTTGTCGTACTATAACTGAACTAGCATGTTGCCATATGTAACGCTTGAAGTTCTTGATAAATCCGCTCGATACCAGCGCCGATTTAAAATTATCAACAATCGTTTTAAATGTATCTTTCAAATACAACAAACTTTTTGAATCATCAAAAAATTTAATTCTTTGTCAGAAATGAGCTTTTTAAAAAGATTGATGAAATAAAATGATACTTGCTTGAGAACGTTTTGCACAAAAGTTGTAACCAAATTTTAAATTGAATGCATTGAAGTGAATGTTGGAAATATTCAACACTTTCAATAAAATTGTAACATAACAATCTTTATTATTCATAGAAAAATATTTAGTATGGAAAGTTAATTTGCTATATTTTCAGACAAACGAAAGTCTATTTTTATTACCAACAACGTTTCATGGGAAAACTTTAACAGTCATTCAAATATATTCATTGAAATTTTATTCCCAAACTAAAGTTAGGAAGTGAAATTCAAAGTCATAACACATCTGGATGTGAAAATCTTATTGTATTTAATAACTATTTCTTGTTTTTTTAGTTTCATCATGGCCATGGATTACTTCAAAGTGCGATATCCTGGAACTCCAGTAGTATTCGACATGTCCTTGGTATACATAGCAGTGGCCTTGTTGACTGTTCTTGGAAACAATCTGCTTGTGGAAACTTTCTCGCTGAATTCCAGAATAAATTTCGGTTAGTTCTTTCTACTCCTTCATTCAAAATCATAGTCAAGGGAAACTGAATTGAAAAAGGGATAGACAGAAAGGAAAATGAATACCGAATGATCTTCCGATTCCAGGTTCTGTCATTCATATTTTTTGTAGGTTACATTATGTCCTTCATCACTCTGATCTTCGTAGTAGTCTGCGAAGTATGGTGGGAAGCTTTTGGATCAGCCACTTCTTATACTGTTAATTTAGCGGCAGTGGCCGTTGTATCAATTGGTTGTACTGGTGAGTATTCGATGTTTAGGGATTTAAATAAAAAACAATTTCCTGATAAGCCACATTTTTTTTGAATACACAAACTGCTATTGAAAAATATTTTACTAGTGATTCAAAATCTGTTGATTTCAATGTCCTTATTTGCCTGAAACCGTATCTTTACCGCTGGCGCCCCGCGTTGGGCGCCGAATGGAACGATGTGGGCTCAGGCAAACAAGGCCAGTGAAATATTTTTTTGACAGTAGTATCGTCCTGGTAACTTAATTCACTATCATTATCAACATTTTTCCAGTTCAGCAATCGAGTTTTTATGGATACACCAGCATGTTACCACCGAAATACACCCAAGCTGTAATGGTGGGGGAAAGTAAGTATCCTGAATTTCGTATTAGTGTGGAACGAAACTAGCAAAGTATGCATTACAACTTGAATGGCAAACAAAAAAATCTGTTGAGTGGAGTTGTCAAAATTTTGATGAATTGGCAAGATAATCAAATAGCATGCTTTTCGAATTTTATTCCATTATAGCTTTTTTAATGACGAACGCATTTCTACGTAATATCTACATACACCATTTCAAAACTACGTAATTCCAGTCGTGTAACTAGATTCAAAAAGAAATCGCAAATAATGTTTGATTTATAATATTAAAAAATGATGAAAGGTGGTCCTGAAGGAAAACTCGTTCATTGAATTTGGTATTCTAGTAGACTTCCCAATTATCTACCTGGAAAAAAATACAATCGTTTTAAAAGTATACTTTATGAGGGTGTTTCCATTTCAACTGTATGTATGTGGAATATCTTTTTCTCCTACAAGTTATTATTGATACTTTCATAGTGGTTGAAACAAGAAATTATTAAAATGTTCAGGGACGTAAATGAGTCTCTGAGTCATCTCATTTCTAAATAATCTCATCAAATAAAATAACTTTTAAAATTTGTTTCTGATGGTATGAATAATGAACTAATCCTGTAACGATGTTGAATATTGTAATCTACAAATTGGGGCGTGAGGAACTAGAACTGGACTAGATATTTCGACACATATTACGAGGTGTTCTCCAAGAGTAGGTTCCAGGTCCACTTCTTGTAGTAACTTTAAATGACCTGATATCAACTTAAATCCAAGCCAAATCTTTAATTTTCGTAAATGATTCTACTCACAGTTTCCAGATCTCTGGGAACGGTTGTTGAAATTTTTGGATGGTTTTAATATTTTAAGTGAAAATCAGCATGGGTTTAGAATTAATCATTCAACGAATACGGCTGCAATTTCGTTCTTTAACCAAGTTATTGAATATTTGGAATCAGGAGAATGCCCTGCTGGGGTCTTTTGTGATCTCAGCAAGGCATTCGACTGTGTTAATCATCAGCTTTTATTATCGAAGTTATACAACTATGGAATCAGAGGCTCTGCTTTTAATTGGATTTCTTCCTTCTTAACTGAACAGTATGTACAAATTTCGGAACATATTTCCGGAGCAAACACATTCGTTAATTCTGAAACTAAAGTGGTTAACATGGGAGTTCCACAAGGGTCTATATTGGGGCCAATTTTATTTTTATTGTATACCAATAATCTTGAGAAATACCTTACAGGGATCCCTGCTACCATGTACGCTGATGATAGGTACCTCTGTCATAATATCGGACAAGGATGAAATTGCAGCACAACAGAAATGCGAACAAGTTCTCAGTTCTATAAACGAGTGGTGTAGCCTAAATTCTTTATATCTGAATGCAACGAAAACCCAAATCGTCAAATTTCATAACTGGCAAAAAAAATTGTCTTTCATTGAATGTTTGCGTTAGTGACACACTAATATGTAACATAAACGAAGTAAAATTTCTCGGACTAGTTGTCGATGAAAATATGAACTGGAAAAGTAACTGCACTTATTTGAATAAAAGATTGAATTCTTTATGCTATATGTTCAGAAGTCTCAAGCAGGTCCTGGAGGAGCCTCAACTAATATCCTTAAATCACTCCCAAGTAGCATCTCGAATCAGGCATGGTATGACGTTTTTATCATGCAAAAAAGAGTTGTAAGAATTGTGGCCGGCGTTTCCTCCACGAACTCTGCTAGAGGACTGTTTGTTAAATATTACATATTGACATTATTTTCACTCTACATATATGAACTTTGTAATTATGTTCATGAAAATAAAACTAAATTCAACAGAAATGCAAACCTGCATGACGTTAACACTCGTCAAAAAAATCATTTTCACATTCCATTTTGCAAATATAAAATCACTTATAACTCACCTGATCATATGGGGCTGAGAATCTATAACAGACTACCCCACGATATAAAAAATGTCAATGAATGTAGGAAATTCAACAAGATACTGAAAAAATTTTTAATTGAAAAATGTTTTTATTCATTGGATGAATATTTTAATATGTAGTTGGTGATAAGCCTGTTACTGTCTAGCTTATCAATCTTTTTACTTTTTACTTTTTTACCTTTTGTTGTCCCGACTATTCCTATACATATTGTACTATGTCTTTTGGAAAATAAATATTATTATTATTATTAACCTAACCTAAGTGAGTAAGTGAGTGAGTATTAGTATTTCTTGGACAGGGAAACAATGAAAATATTTCCATACTATTTTTGTCCAAAATTTATCAATATGATCTATTTACTCGCGATGTTAATATTCATGATGAATTTTGAAAGAAAGAGAAGAAAATCTATTTTACCATTTAGTATATTCCCTCTCTCCCAATGTCTCTGGAAGTTATAAAGAGTTAGCACTTCATTCTTACATTTCTTCTTCACTTTCGTTTACTTGAATGTATGTTCCTTTCAGGTACTTCCGGAGTATTCACATCAACCGTCCGAGTTCTGACAAGGTTCTTGGTGAAAGAACTTCGAGGTAGTACCATCTATTTCTTCACGGTGTCGGTATCTTCAGTTGCCACTTGCTTCGCCATGTACCATCTCATAAGACGAACGGACTTTATTCAGTTTTATATAGCTTTATGTGAGAGGGCCAAGACTAGAATCACCCTGGAACCGACAGAAGATGCTGGCTTGGTGAGTTATTCCCAAAGAAAAAAATTGATATATTATCTACAATTACCATCTAGAAATAAGTGTCAGATGATAACAACGCCAATGATAAATCATCTGCGTAGGCAGAGTGGTGACAACTCTTTAAAATACAATCAATCTGATTGAAGTACAAAATAAACAACACAGGTCCCAAGACGGAACCTTGTGGGACACCCATATCAACATCCAAACATTCAGATTTTCTATTTTATTTTGTATTATTACAGATGCATCTTCTGTCCATTCTGCGTTATTATTGATTACTACATTTTGGTCAGTTTTCTTATACTTCTATAGTCACAAACCGAAAAATCCATCCTTCGTTTTCAGATTGAAACTACAGATACCCAGTACGGAGTACTGAAGATCCAAACCAGCCCACCACCCACTGGAAATTCCCTCAGTTTCGCTAATCCAGCATACGAACCTTCTGCTGCTGTTCCCACTTACAAAGTAGAAGACATTGTGATCAGAGGTCGTCCAAGTGTCAGTACCAGTGGAGTAGGGTTGTCATCCTTGAAGAGTAAGTGAATGTTTTGATAAAGTACGATATAATTATTATTACAAGTGCAAAAGATTGTGCTACTGCTAAGCGTTGAATTTCAATGAAAATTAATAACACTATTCATGGTAATGATCAAACAACAAGCGTTTCGCTACACGGCATCTTCATCAGTTTGACATCTGTTTAACCATTAAACAGCTGCCTGCCTCTTGTGGACGACAACCCTCAATAGGCGAAGCTAGGGAGTAACGAGGTCTCACCTTTTAACGTGAGATTCCGAGCACGGTACTGGTACTATTCTACAATGTCTTTTTTATAACAGTACTTGATTAAAACACTCAATTAGACAAATGATCATGTCTGGTAATTGGATAGATTTCGAAAAAAACAATTACAATATAATATTACTTTTAGGGAAACAGGTAATATATAAATATGTTAACGAGTGACACAATTTTTTGTATGTACGAGGGTGGTCTAAAAAGTTTCCGACCTCAACATGAAGATAGCAGCAATCGTAAATAAAAGCTAGTTGACAGTTACTCAGCAAAGTTTCAGCCATTATGGATACACCATTATACGACCGAAACAAAAATACAGTTCAAATAGTGGACTACAAAGCGGGATAGTCATGAAGTTATTCTAATCGATTATCTTCAAAACATTGCAGGAGCTTAATACGCATCATTCATCATTACTTGACAAGCTGAAGACAGAACTTGTGGCAAAACTCACCGTCTCAAACTTCAGCGGTTGCTATGACGAAAATTCACGAATTACGTTTTGAACTGCTTGACCATCCACTTTATTCACCATATCTAGCCATAAGCGACTTCTTTTTGTTCCCTCATCTGAAAATTGCGCTCGAAGGACACCGATATTCGTCAAATGAAGGGGCAATCACGAATCTGGTGAGGGAAAGAAAATATCAAACTCATAAAACAAGTCAATAAAGGAAACCGTATGGACATCTGGAAAAACCTAAACATCCATAAATTTAAAAGTCGTAATTCACTTATCGAGGAACAAATACAGATCAAAACTTAACAAGACCTAACATTCAATATAGTTCACAATACAATACACATTCCTGGAAACAATGAAGCTAAAGAAACAACAACACAAAGGATATTACCTGTTGTAACCCAAGTACTGGCAAATTTATAGATATCCGGATGAAAGGAGAGGATAAATACCTGCACTAAGGCGTTATAACCGTATAAAAGAACAAACAAGAAGATAAAACGTTCAGTTTGAGTAGAGCCATGAAGATGATAGCACAACCTGCTATCGAAAGCGCTCGCATATAATCATTAGAAGTTATTAAAGCTTCAAATCCTTTTTGTGAACAAATGAAGGAAAACTAGTTGCATCAATCAAAAAAATATATGTATAGACCCCTGATTTGTCAAACTAACATGTGGATTGTACCAAAAACTTTATATAGGAGGGACTTTGAAGAATTTTAAAACGAGTATCTCCTAACATGAAAAGGGTTTCGAACTAAAGAAAACCAATTCCACCTATGCGGAATGTGCTTTGAAGGCATATCCCTCTTTTTTGTTGTAGCTGGTGGTTAGTTTTTGATCAGATACCTGTCTGTGTTGTGTGTGTTGGTTTTCTGTACGTTCTGTGGCCCAATTGTTATATTCATTCTGTTCACAAGTACATCCAAGTAGGCTAGGGTCCCTTGGATTTCTCGTTATACTTTGAAAGTTTACCAAATTTTTGTATGAAGATGGAGGAGGACAAGTAGAAACTCTTTCTTTGAAGAAACAATTACAATACAGTTTCACTTTGTCCTTTGTTTTCTGTATCTAATATGTAGTAGTCCTTGTTGAAATCGTGGTTGTTCTCTAAAAGGTAGCAGCACATGTGTTATTGGTTTCCCTTTTTTTGAAATTAAGTCCAATTATTGGTTTCTAGTTCTACTGTGAGCTTTATGTTTTCGTGAATACATTATGTATTGAAAAAAATACTGTACATTTAGTATTGCCTCTCGGTATATTTACAATTCTGCAAATTTTTCGGTGTCATAGACCAATTAGTTATGTGTCGTATGTTACTGAGAACAGATAAGAATAGCAAACCTAACATTATAACTAAACTCTTCTGCTTCATAAGCATTGTTTTACAAGGTTAAATTTGATAACAGATTTGTTGCCTTGCAGGAAAACAACGAACAAGTTATTTTTTAGAACGAATTTCCAGGCTCTAATTTCAATACGCAGAAGAAACACTCAAAGCAAGTTAAAAGTGGAAGTAGGTACTTTGATATTTGCATTCGGTGAAATCAACAAAGTATAGAGTTTATTTCAATCGTTTCGTTTCGAAGAAATATTTCTATTCCATTGAAAATACCAATAATAGCTCTTCAGTAAACAATTTTCGCTAATCTGAATAATTATATTTTAATTTTTAGTTTTTTCAAATGGTTCTTCTGTTTCAAAATATTACTGGAGTTTTTTCCCAACACCAAACCGTTATTTTTAACATCTCGACACGTGTTTCCATCACCAAGTGACCAAAACGTCAAGAAATGGTAGTTGTCCTTTATTTTCTAACTCATATGTGAATTTTATCGATGGACATTTATTATTTGAAAAGGAAACAAAGTCCTCAATATTTTATTTTTTGGTATCGAATATCGCGAAAATATCATTAACATACCTTAGCCAAATCCTAGGAAAATACTTTGACTTTTCCTTGGTTTCCATTTCGAATCTGCTTATGAACAGGTCTGCCAGCCTAAACTTCTGTTTTTGATTATTTGAGAGGAAGATAAATAAGAAGAAAGAAGTTTGATAATGATATGTATATTCTGCATTCTCGTAGTGTTACAGAAATCTGGGAAAATTGTTTTAAAAACCAATGGGACCAGCTCAAATAAAATTTTATGACAGGTTACAAGACAAAAATTAGTATATTCATTCATTTGACAAGATATAGATATTAACATTCGAATATCTATTATAATGAATATTACTGGAGTTTTTTTCCAACACCAAACCGTTATTTTAACACCTCGACACGTGTTTCGATGACCAAGTGATCATCTTCAAGAGGAATACCAAACCAATCATACTTACAAAGCTATCCTTATTTATACCATAGATACCTGTTCTATGTACATGCCTCTCGAGTGTCTTAAATTAATTACCTTATCTAGTAGTTTCAAATTAATTTTACAATATGCCCTTATGTAATAGTCAAGTTCCAAACAGTGCATCACAAATCTATTATAATGTCAATTCAGATTGTCATGACCACCTAACAAGAAAGTCAATCATTTAAAAAGGTTGGTGAGGTCGGTAAAGAACAATATTTCTGCTACTGCTACTGAATTCAGGAAAACTGTTACAAAGTATTTTTTATCTGTCGAAGATAATGATTCCATGAACATGGAAACTTCAGAACTGCAACTGGTTTCAGTGAGTGATAATAAATTTATTTATTTTTTAATCAACACGCTTTCATTAGCTTTA
Source organism: Leptinotarsa decemlineata (assembly GCF_025532065.1). NCBI lineage: Eukaryota > Metazoa > Arthropoda > Insecta > Coleoptera > Chrysomelidae > Leptinotarsa > Leptinotarsa decemlineata. Next base: position 3,748,164 of record NW_027412573.1, on the reverse strand, counting down.
CCTGTATGTATGTTTGTTTGTTTGTAATTCTCAAGCTCGGGATCTGTATTTGACAGAATTACGGACATTATTGCTTGATCTATTCGCGGGCAGATGGCGCTGTACGTAACGTCCTTGATATAATTTGAACTCACTTTACATGTATTTTTTTATTTGATCCCTATAATATTTGATTTTGGTCAAATACTCCCTCCTCCATAACACAATTACCTCTCTATCCAATAATAAACTATTGCGACCTCGTTTTTTCCATACAAAATTCAAATGTTTCAATACTTTATGGAATGTTGACCGCTTAAAACTTGGCAATAAAACATCGCCATTTATTTCTGTGAGTACTTTGTCTATCGTGGGTATTTCATTTCTGAAAAAGTACTCAAGCACTTTCCTCCTGATTGCATGTTTTTCAGCATCATCTATTGATTTTATAATGGTTTGACGATTCTGATTTGTATACGGTTTGGAAAATGTATGATGTTGTTTATATTCCCGTGAAACATTGTAAATCGAAGCGCAACACACTCCAATTTTATCGGAAACTTTCGATACGACTTCGTCGACAGTCGATGTCTTTATTTCTTCCATCTCTTTCTTGAACACATTTGAAATCACTTCTTTCATATCAACACTCAAATGTCTTTTTTTGGATCGTTTCCTGGCTGGACTCAGAGGATAGCTCACAGTGTCATCAGCAGTGTCTGTACTGGACATCTTGGAAAACAATTTCAAACAATATACTATAACGCATGCCACACAAACACGCAAACGACTGATTACAACCCTGTGCTGGTACCGAACTCGTACCAATAAGGCGAATTCACCAATGAACGCTGCCCTTTCCATCTGAGACTGAGCAACCACGTGAACATCACTCTTCGGTTTTGTTTTGTTTTACTCTATCTTGGATTTGGATAGACTTTAGTAGTTTTCGTTCGTTATTGTTTTGAGCTTATTAAAAAAAAATATTTTTAACTTTTCAGTTCGATGTTCTTTAAAAGCGTGTTTTTTAGTTTATCAAACTATATTTATTCTCTTATATATTCTTTAATCTCATTGTTTCGCACTATTCGTCATTCTATTTTAATCATTTAAGTTATTGTTTCAACCAGGTCAATATTGAAGTTCCATGAAATATTAACATTTCAGTGAAGAAATGGTTGACATCATCGTTTACGATGAAGATTCCAATAAAAACTTTTATTTTAGCTATCAGTTCGTTTCTTTCTGTAGAAAACGGAATTTCTGAAATTCTGGTTATTAAAATCAGAGTGTCAAAGCTATTTTCTGGGTTTTTTGGCCGTGGTCCGCGGATATTGATGCTTCGTCAGGCATTAGGTAACGTTGACCATCACCTCATCGAGTTTGGTCAGTACCGCAGTAATGGACGAAAGGTCAAGCATAAAAACTTACAGACCACGGCCAAAAAACCCGGAAAATAGCTTCCATATATTTATCTTCCGCCGAAAAAGTTTACATTCTTTAAAAAACAGATAATCTCTTCGACGGCAATGACACCCTGTCATTGTCTTCGTAAAAATAGTAAATTCTAGTTATTCTGAGCAAGTCGAGTACGGTGTATTTTTCAAGTGAAAACTGAATTTTTGTAGGAGGACTACAAGCTAGATGGGAAGTCACAAAAGCGATCTATCCCTACATGATATCAATCTGCTTGGTATATTTCGCAACCCTTTGTCTTTATCCCGGTGTGGCTTCTGAGGTCATCAGTTGCCATCTGGGATCATGGATGCCGATACTGATGATGGCTTTCTTCAATATTGCAGATTTGATAGGTAAGTAGATTTAGTAAGTAACTCTCATAGCCTACTCGATTTAATTAACTTAATTTGCAAGCGGAGAGTGACGAAAATTATTGAAATCAAATTTGGCTACAAAGTAATATTGATATATATATATATATATAATATACGATAAATCATTATCGGTCAATTTCCAGAATTTCTGTGATCAATTCAAAATACTTTACGATGAATCATGTCAACCGATACCCAAAAAAAATAAAACAAATTGGTTTAATCTGGAGTTAAAACTGGCAAGGGATGATCTAGACAATGCCTACGTTATGAGTAAACAATCAGAAAATGCATTATTGGAAAGATTGTATAAAACAAAAAGGAAAAATTATATAAAACTTATAAGCGATGCTAAACGGGCTAGCATTAACGAAAACATTGTTAAAGCCAGTAACAAATCAAAACAAATTTGGAAGGAAGTCAACACAAAATTAGGCAGAAGTCCAAAAAATAATAGCGGTATAACACTTACAATAAATGATACCACATATACTGATCCCGTCTCAGTAGCTAATTGTTTTGGCGAACATTTCTCCACTAATATAAAAAACAAAATTGACGAATATTTTGGAGTTGACATGTCTGAAAGCTGCACCACTGGTGAAATGCAACAAAATACCTTTTTCTTCGAACCCGCCACAACCGAAGAGGTCAAATCAACAATATTCAACCTCAAAAGTAAAACGGCATCAGGACCTGATAATGTATTTCCCAATGTTTTGAAACTAGTTTCCATTAGTGTGGTGCAACCCCTAACTGACCTGATCAATATGTCTATTGAAACAGGTGAATTTCCAGATGTGCTGAAATTGAGTAAAGTGATCGCCATACATAAAAGTGGTAATAGATCAGAAATTGATAATTATAGACCAATTAGTCTTCTCAGTATTTTTTCAAAAATTTTAGAAAGACTAATGTACAATAGACTAATGAATTTTTTAATAAGTCATAAAATTTTATCTGATTCTCAACATGGATTTCGCATGGGCAGGTCAACTGAATCTGCTACTACCCTTTTTGTTGATTTCATATCTAGGAATATGGACAATAGAAAGCATGTGGCAGGAATTTTCTTTGACTTGTCTAAAGCTTTCGACTGTATTGATAAAGTGTTTATGGCTTCCAAACTGTATAATATTGGCATTAGAGGAAATATTCTTGACTGGATTATTTCATTCCTATCAAATAGACAATTCTTTGTAGAAATAGATAGTGTTGAGTCAGAAAGATATTCAGTTGATGTTGGAGTAGCGCAAGGTTCAATTCTGGGACCATTGCTTTTCTTACTATTTCTCAATGACCTCCCAATTAATGTCGATAGGCGCTTTTATCTAATCAATTTTGCTGATGACACAACATTTGCTATAGCTGAGTCATCTATGGAGGATATGATTTCATCGGTCGAACTCTGTATTAGTGAAATGACAAAATATTGTCATTCCAATAAACTGATGCTAAATGCACAGAAAACAAAAATTATATATTTCAATAAGAACAATTTGATCGATAGTAAAGTCCTACAGACACATAACTCCACTAAGTTTCTGGGTGTAATGATTGATAAATCACTCTCATGGTCTGAGCATATTGAAGGTTTATCTAAAAAACTATCCAAGTCATACTTCGCAATTCTGCAATTGAGGTATGAACTTCATGAGAATATACTTATCCAAGTTTATTATGCATTAGTATATTCTGCACTATCTTTTCACATCACGTTATGGGGAAATGCTACAGAAATAAATAGGATATTTGTTACACAAAAAAGAATTGTTAGAATGATGTTCAACATGAAGCCACGTGATTCTTGCAGGGAAATTTTTAAGAGTAAAAAGATTATGACAGTTTGCTGCATTTATATTTATAAAAGTTGCTTACACATTAAAAAACATGAAAATGAGCTAATAAAAAACAATTACCTCCATCAATATTGCACTAGAAATGCTTCAAATTTAATAACAATGACTCACAGAACATCCGCATTTGAAAAATCGCCAAATTATGCTGGGGTAAAAATATATAATAAACTCCCTAATCTAATGAAGGCCTGTAATACTATCGAATTAAAAAAATCACTGAAAGATTTCTTATTGGCTAAATCTTATTATACATTACAAGAGTATTTCGCTGATTGAGTTTTTGTGGATATCTGTGTGTAAATAATCTTATTCTTTTATGTTTTAATCTTACATTTTTACACTTGTACATCTATACGTTTTTACATTTTTATTTATACATATATGTATATATATATCTGTATTTTATGGTCCTATGTTTATATGTATTAAATGTATAATTACATGTTTGTTTGTTTACATATTTATAAGTATAAGTTGACATGTTCGATACCATGTAGTTGGTCCATGAATGAATAAATTTATTTCTTTCTTTCTTTCTTTCTATAGAAAATTGTAAATATCTCGAAAACGATCACCTCCAGCGTTGTTGAGGAAGTGTTCCTTTTTTACTTGGAATAGGTGTGGGAATTTGTTTTTTTCATGAAAAGTACCAAAAGTTTACTGTCAAAAAAGTTAGGGCACTTTGAAATAAATAATGACAGCGTACGCAGCGCCCTCTAGATGTTACATGAAAATTAATACGAAATTATGATTTCCCACGTCAAAAAACTCCGAATTTCGTGCAAATAACTTATTTTATGCAAAAGTTATTTTCAAAAAGCGAACAAAAAAATTCAATTTCAACACCCCGTATCTCCGAAACGAAGTATTTTCGGACACAAGTTTATATAGACTTTTTTTCTTAAAATTGTCTCAGGAATACGTCACTTGAATATTTTAACGTACTTATATTACACCCTGTATATTAAAAATAGAAGAAACATCCAATTTGGTTGAAGTATTGAATACAATCATATAAAATATGATGGATGATAAAATGGCAGACAAAGTGTACTAACAAAAATACATTATAGATAAAAGAGAGTCCGATCAAAATAGACAGAACATTGACAAAATGAGAATTTTTCAAAGGTTTTGTACGTTTTAATTAATATTTACTTCAAACTATAATATCTCAGGGAAATAGAAGTCCATCCAGGTGTTCAATCTTTGTTTGGCAAAGCCCTAATCGATGCCAATGACAGGTTCTGGTCCGATGAAGCTGCTTGCAACACCCTCCTTTACGAGGGAGTCAGCAGTCTCATTGCCTTCCAGGCCAGTATAGCCAGGAATCCAGACCAGAGATAATATGTTAAGTCTTCCTATCGAGCAGAGTCGTTTTTGGCAATTTGCTACCAATTTAGACGTTTCTCGGTAGGAGCCAAGAGCTTCCAACGCCGCTGTGAGTTATGTAGCTATGTTTACATGAACAAACGTATATTTTCAACCCAGCAACATAGTTATTTTACCCGTTATAGAGATTTTCTGATGCCCAACACTCACAGAACGACCTTATTCCAAAAAAGTTTCCTTTATCTCGGCCCGAAATTCTTCAATAAGCTGGATGACTCAGTTAAAAACTCACCTACGTTGAAAAGCTTCAAATATAGATTGAAAAAAATCCTTTCCTTACCTGTTCTATCGATCTAAAATATTATCAGCATTGCGGCGTTGCCACTTCCATCAAAAAGTCCTAGCAACTTTATTTTTTTAAATGGACCACCCCGTATATTAATACATTTTTGGAATCGCTCTGGTATTTTAATACTTTTTTGTTAATAATGTCCTATACCTATCTCTATCTGTTTTCGAGATAAAAAATAAATTGTGCTAAATATGGTCCAAAACATACTTTCAAACATATACAGGGTGTTCCTTAAACACATGCTAATATTTAAGGAGGTAATTCTTAGACCCATTTCAAGAAAAAAACTTCCTATGGACGTATGTCCTAAACTCCCTAACTTTTGAGATACAGGGTGGCAGAGTTTTCAAAAATAATCAGTTTTTTAATAATAACTGAGATAATTTTGTGGACATCTTTGGCATATTTGGTACATATGCTCCATGCCTCAAGGCGCATTTTCTGATGTACACAAATTTGTATTTTTTCAAACAGTGGCATCCCTACGGGTTTCGCATTGAATATTTTTGGGGAAAAGTACTACGCCAATGCTTTCTTTTCAAAATAAAATCATTTTTAAAATCCTCATTTATTTTTGAGAAAATTTGATCTCCTGGTATTTCTTTGTCCGACGCATGATTTTCACTCAAAAAAATAAAAATCGACAGAAAACAAATTGAGAAATTAGATCCATTCTACAATGAATGAGAATCTGAAAGTTGCTTCATAACGCATTACCAATTCCCTAATAATATTTGAAAACATAATCTGCAAAAAAATTAATTTTTCACAAAAACGAGTTTTATTTTATTTTGTGACAGTAAGTCTAAACGAATAGCACAAATTTGTTAATTAGTAATAATACCAAAACTGATTATAAAAATTGTTGAAAGTGGCCACCTGCACTTAGTATGCATGCTTCCGCCCTTCTACGCATGGAATTACGCACCCGTTCAAATATTCCCGGCGTATTTCGTACAGTTTCACATAAGGCAACTATTCGCTCTCTTAAATCTTCTAAAGTATTAACGGGAGTTTTATACACAAGAGTTTTAAGGTGACCCCATAAAAAAAAATCTAAACTGTTGAGATCGGGGGATCTTGCTGGCCATTGCTGAGGTCCTCCGCGACCTATCCAACGATTAGGATAAACTGTATTTGAATGGTTTCGGACAATTATACTGAAATGAGCAGGGGCGCCATCGTGCATGTACCATATTCGATTCCTTAACGCAAGTGGCACATCTTCCAATAACCCAGGTAAGTCTTCTTCGAGAAAGTGTAAATAAGAACGACCATCAAGGCGTCCTGGTAGAAAAAATGGGTCTATTAGATGATCACCTATAATTCCTGCCCATACATTAACCGAAAATTGGTGTTGGAAATGGGTTTCGATTATTGCATGGGGATTTTCTTCAGCCCACATATGATTGTTATGGAAATTTTGAATGGCATTCCGAGAAAAATTTGCTTCGTTTGTGAACAAAATTTGTGTCTCAAACTGCGGATTTAGTACAATACTTTGTAGATACCACTGACTGAAGTTCACACGCTGTGGAAACAGCGTGTGAACAAAAAATCAACCAAAATACGCCAAACAATTTGATGACAAATATCCAGAATTCTAGCGATCTTCCTCGTACTCGTCTCAGGATGTTCCTCAATTTCTTGCAGCACCGCTTCCTCAATTTCAGGAGTTCTTACTACACGAGGTCTACCTTCCGGAGTCTCTTTCTTGAAACTACCAGTTTCTCCAAGTCGACGATGAATTTTTGAAAAGGTTCGGCTATCTGGTAAGGCACGATTAGGATATCTTTCCTGATAAATGCGCCTGGCTTCTGTTGCATTACCATCGGCAAGGCCAAATACGTAATGCATTTGCGCCATTTCCGCATTCGTATAATTAACCATATTTACTGATATTCAGAAAAACAGCGGACTACCAAAATAACTTCAATAACACTTCAAAATCAATCAAAACGCGCTGTGACAGTTTTTAACACCAACACCTTACTTTAAACCAACATCAATATTAGCTACTGACGTGTGTACATACAGAGAATTCGTTTTTTATTGCTATGGTGGGTACGCTGTTTTTTCTGCTTTTAATCTCTAAAAGAAATCACATATCGACAAACTCCATATTTCCAAGAGGTGCAGTAAATAAATTCTGCTACACGTCATTTATTCCAAGATAACTAAATTTATGTTTTCAAAAATTATTAAGCGGTGCTGCGTTATGACGTGATTTTAATTGAGAACAGTGCATCTGACAATAAACAAATACCTTTTAGATCCTCAATTATTTTGCAACAAATCTGATCTATCAGTTTGCTTTCAGTCGATGCACGATACCGCATCAGATTTTTAAGGAATTTATCCTTAAGTAAAGCGATTTTTAATTTTTTGAGCGAAAACCATGCGTCGGACAAAGAAAACCCAGCAAATCAAATGTGCTCAAAAATGTATGGAGATTTTAAAAATAATTTTTAATTCAAGATAAAGCAGTGGCGTAGTATTTTTTTCGCCAAAAATATACATTTCAAAACTCGTACGTACGCCACTGGCAGAGGAAATTGAGAAAATTGTACATCAGAAAATGCGCCTTGAGACATGGAAAATATGTACCAAATATGCCAAAGATATCTACAAAATTATCTCAGTTATTATTAAAAAACTGATTATTTTTGAAAACTTTGCCACCCTGTATCTCAAAAGTTGAAGCGTTTAGGACATACGTCCATAGGACGTTTTTTCCTTAAAATGGGTCTAAGAATTACCCCCTTAAATATTAGCATGTGTTTAAGGAACACCCTGTATAGTGTAATGGTCTAGTGTAAAAAGGCTCTCTTTATTTACGACGTATTTCTCTGACGTATTTCTGGTTATTGTATGAAGATATTATGAAAAATAATTTTATACTTTTAAACAAGAAAAATAAATACTACTACCTACTACTACTACTACTGCTGTCCGAGAATATTTTTATTGACTTTTGTATGAGGTTGAATTCTACCAATCTCTCCGCATACAGTTCAATAGCACATATTTCCGCTTGAAATAGAGTCGCATAGGTCCCTAGCCAGTTTGATATAACTGTTCTGGGTTTGCAACTGAAAACACCTGTACCAGAGCCTGAAGGTGGTTTTGATCCATATCTGATCCATCTATTTGCTCTTAATATTTCTTTCTGCCGGAGGATCCATTCCTGCCTGTAAAAGGCAGTTCGTTGGTGACAGTTGGAGGCATAAAGTCAGAGGACATTCCCAGAATGCTGTGACTTCTAGTGTCAACCAGCAGTCTACTGTACTCTGCATTAGATTGATTTGTGCAACTGGCAATGTGCACAAGTCTGTATGCAGTCCATCTAGCCTCTCCAGAAAAATGTGGAGAGGAGGAAGATCCAGAAGGATCTCCATGGCCACTGACAGTTTGGTACTGATGGCACCACTGATATCCAGACAACCCTGTCTCTGTACACCTACCTTGTTCATTAATCATGATAAAAACTCCGAACAAGTTATTTGTGTCAGATACCAGTAATAATGACTGGTCAAAATGTTTCTTTTTTCAACTAGTTGTCTTCTCCATCTTCTCAGGACTCTTCAGGAGCGTACTATTCAATTCAACTCACAGTCTATGGACCAGTACACATTTGCATAAATGTGTTAAGAAGTTCATATAGATTTTTCACGTTCTCAAAATCCTTTTCTTCCAGGAAAAATGCTGGCATCTGCGCGATACTGGACTGGAGCACGTTTGGTTCGGTGCTCCGTAGCAAGACTGATAATGATACCGTTAATGATAATGTGTGTAGCGCCCAGATCGCATCCCATATTTTCTGCTGAAATAACTGCGTTGATTTTCTCTCTTTTCTTGGGACTCACCAATGGGATATTGGGAAGCGTACCGATGATCCAGGCCCCCACAAAAGTAGAAGATCGCCATCGTGAATTAACTGGTGAGTTTGAGATAATTTAGGCTGTCCGGTTTGAAGATATAGTTCATTTCATTGAGCAGTGGAGTAATAAAATAATTTTCAAGTTGCTGTTCCATAGGCGTACATAATTGAGTCGGTTAAAAAGTGAAATGTGAAGTATTTATGTCAAATGTTTAATGTTGTATCATTTCACAAAATAATACTCAATAGACTTTTCATAGTTGTACGTATTCGGTAGATAATAAAAATATGTAACATTTGCATGAATTATTAATACATATAAAAATCCAAGAATGAGGAAAAACATTAGGCTGTGAAATGATCAAAACCATCTTCCGGAAAAAATTTATGAAAACTACAATACGAAGCAATTAGAAGAAGAGTACATTCATTTTATTTTAACGAAAAAATAACGAGCCTTTACAAAATAATGAGAGCCCTGAAAGAAGTCCAAAAAAATGATAGGTAGAAAGAAATTTTCACGTCGAATATTTTCGAACACAGTAACGTCTACATCTCTACAAATATTTATTCTCTGCCGTATATCCAATATTGAAGAAGGTTCAGTTTCGTACACCTTTTGCTTTAAGTAGCCCCATAAAAAAGTCCAAAGGTGTCAAATCTAGCGGGCGGGTTCGCCATTCTGTAGGACCTTGACGGCCAATCCAATGACCGGGAAAAGTAGTACACAAATAGTTTTTTACTTGTCTGTAGCAATGTGGTGGTGCTCCATCTTATTGGAATACAATATCCATATCGAATTCATTAGGATTCGCTTCGCTTCGATTTCAGTGATGAGAGAGCCAACAGTAATTTCCAGCATATTCCAATACAGATGCCCTGTTAAATTTAGATCGATAGAGGTCCTACAATAGGTATGGTTTTCCAATATTCATGTCCAAACATTAATTTTTTCTGGATATTGGGTATGTGTTTCCCGGAAAACGAGAGGGTTGGTGTCACTCCAATAACGGCAATTTCGTCTGTGAACATTGCCGTTTAAAAAAAAAAGTACATTCGTCACTAAAACAAATATTGTGGAGATAGGTAGGATGCCTTGCAATGGTTTCCGTCATGATTTCGCAGAATTGTGTTCTTCGATCAGGGTCATCTTCAGTTAATTGGTATACCATCTTAATTTTATATGGATGATTCCTATTCCTCTTCAAAAGTCTCCACACAGTAGAAGGAGACACCTCACAAATATTCGCGACGGAATAAGTAGACTGTTCATGATTTACTACCATCCATTGCACTTGCTCTTCTTCCGGACGGATGACCTGGAGGCTTTTTGTTATATACACTACCGGTAGTTGTGATTTTGGATACAAGTTCCCTCATATATTTTCTACAGATAGGACGATTCGGAAAACGTTCATTGAAAATCCTTTCGGTCTCGTGAAAGTTACGCGTCGCACCGTAAATAAAAATCGCTTCAATTTTTTCTTCCAATGGACGAGAATTGACCATTTTAGAGATTGTTGTCGTGGTACCTTTCTACTAGTAAAACCAAGAACTAAATGAGAATATTGTAACTGAACAATGATGTTCATTGTCGTACTGACATTATTTGTCGATTTTATGTACAAAAAATAACTTAACAAACCTTATCGGGTTGTTGGAATTGCCAGATAAAAAGAAATATTTCTAGAAATATCGATATTGATGTGTTTATCTTCAGGAAATTATTGAATATTCCGCCATTTTGAAGTGAGACTTCAAGATGGCGCCCAGTCGCCATCTTGAAGTCTCACTTCAAAATAAAGTATTCATGCATTCGTTTCGTTATCCCAAATTTCAATTTTTTGAGTTGACCCGTTCGAAAAATTGAAGGGGGGTACATTAAATAAATGTACTCTATATCGTTGACGAGATATTGTTTGCCATTAATCATCATCTCATGCTGAGACCCTTCAAATATATCGGATTCTCTTCAAATGTTGACCGAATGGAGTTAAACAATAAGTTACAGTCGATTATGTTAGAGTAGCTTCAGAAGTTTCACAGGGTTCTGTACTTCGGCCCTAGTTGTTTTCATTTTTTACGGAAAATACACCATTGTATCTTCAATCTTGTCAAGCTCATCTTATGTAGAGTTTTCAAAATGAATTGATAAATAATGTACGTTAACTAGTGAATGTAGATCTGTGTAGATTGACGGAATCTGCAGCAAAACATTGCTTGTCTATCAATACATACATATTAAAATTTGGAATTTTCTGACAAAACAATCCAATAGATATATATCACCGTTTAAAAGTTATCACGATAAAATAAGATAATGTACAGCCGAAGCTACGGAACCTAGAATCTTTAAGTATGCAGGTAGGTTCTTTGTATAGCGTAAATAACCATAAAGAAAGGGAATTGGGAATTTCAACTCAAGAGGGAAAAATAGGAGTTCAAAGTTTGTATTGAGGTTCGAGTGAAGTTGGAAACCTGAAGTTTTGGGTTGATAAAAAGATATTGTAACTATTTGTTTGAAATGGTCTGTCACGAAACTAAATATGACAAACCAAATTCAACGCGGGAGAAGCCTCGGGCAACAACTAGTCTTCATTATTAATTGTAGCTGATTTTTGTTGTAACCTCATGAGCCCTAATCGGTTGGGAAAAATATTATGATCTAACTATTGAAGCACTTTGTGTTTCTTCGTTTGAGAGAGATGTGTATATTGAAGTAGCAGTCGTGTCTATTGAGTTGATTTAGTATTTCTCTACTTTTCAGGTAACATGATGACCCTGCTATATATGTTCGGCTTGGCAGCTGGATCATTGGTAGCATACTCGCTGGAGAATATCTTGAACCCAGTGGAAGAACATCCATGCGACTACCACTCCAATATTCAGGTCCAGGAAAAAACTGTTCACAATGTAGTAAACACCACTGTAGACACCATCATATCAAGCACGCCTTCCACAACCTTGGCTAAGGCCCTATTATCACTGACTACCTTGAATTCAACCGATACCGTTTAGATTTTCTTTGTTTGATAGAGCTGTGTTAGTTTCAGAAGATATATTGATTAAATATTACGTTTTACTTGCGGTTTTAATTCAATGGCCAGAAAGATGATTCAATATTTTCGACTTTTTTATTTTTCCCTTTTGGAGATCCTTAAGTATGCTTGAAAGAGATTTTGGCAAGTTTGTGCATTAACAACCGTTGGCGTATAAATAGGTAAGCTGAAAGGTTTCACTGACTGGAAGGTTATACTTATATTTTGAAAAATTGAAATATCTATCTAGTCTTCTCCTTCGCTCCTCCTTTGCGCACTGCATTTTGGCAATTAGCAACAATTAGTCTATGAGATTGGGAAGCTGGAAGGTTTCACTGCCTTACTTATAGTATTACTTTGAAAAGTCAGAATATCTATCTAGACTTTTCCTTCGCTTCTTTGCATACTGCAATAGCAACCATTGGTCTATGAGATGGAAAAGCTGGAAGTTTTCACTGGAAGCAGATTTCACTGTCTTACTTATAGTGATACTTTAAAAAAATCAGAATATTTATCTAACCTTTTCATTCGCGCCTTTGCATACTGCATTTTGACAACTTTGTGCATTAGCAATCATTTATCTATAAGATGGGGAAGCTGAAAGATTTCACTGACTGAAAGGTTTTACCGCCTTACCTATAGTAATACTTAGAAAAATTAAAATATCTACCTTATTTGTAGAAGTACTTCGAAAAATTAAAGTATCTATTTAGCCTTCTCCTTCGCTTCTCCTTTGTACACTGCATTTTGGCAACTTTGTGCATTAGCAATAATTGGTCTATGAGATGGGAAAGTTGGAAGGTTTCACTGCCTTACTTATAGTAATACTTTGAAAAATTGAAGTATCTATCTAGTCTTCTTTTTCGCTTCTCCTTTGCACACTGCATTTTGGCAACTTTGTGCATTGGCAATCATTGGTCTATGAGATGGGGAAGCTGAAAGATTTCACTGGCTGGAAAGTTTCACTGCCTTACTTATAGTATTACTTCCAAAAATTAAAATATCTATCTAGTCTTCCCCTTCCCTCCTCCTCTGCTCATTGCATTTTGGCAACTTTGTGCATTAGCAACCATTGGTCTATGAGATGGGGAAGCTGGAAGATTTCACTGGCTCGAAAGTTTCACTGCCTTACTTATAGTAATACTTCAAAAAACTGAAATATCTATCTAGTCTTCCCCTTTTCTCCTCCTCTGCTCTTTGCATTTTGGCAACTTTGTGCATTAGCAACCATTAGTCTATGAGATGGGGAAGCTGGAAGATATCACTGGCTCAAAGGTTTCACTGCCTTACTTATAGTAATACTTTGAAAAATTGAAGTATCTATCTAGTCTTCTTTTTCGCTTCTCCTTTGCACACTGCATTTTGGCAACTTTGTGCATTGGCAATCATTGGTCTATGAGATGGGGAAGCTGGAAGATTTCACTGGCTGGAAAGTTTCACTGCCTTACTTATAGTATTATTTCCAAAAATTAAAATATCTATCTAGTCTTCCCCTTCCCTCCTCCTCTGCTCATTGCATTTTGGCAACTTTGTGCATTAGCAACCATTGGTCTATGAGATGGGGAAGCTGGAAGATATCACTGGCTCAAAGGTTTCACTGCCTTACTTATAGTAATACTTTGAAAAATTGAAGTATCTATCTAGTCTTCTTTTTCGCTTCTCCTTTGCACACTGCATTTTGGCAACTTTGTGCATTAGCAATTATTGGTCTATGAGACGGAGAAGCTGAAAGGTTTCACGGCCTTACTCGTAGTAATACTTTGAAAAATCAAGGTATTCATCTAGTCTTTTCATTCGCTTTTCCTTGGCACACTGCATTTTGGCAACTATGTGCATTGGCAATCATTGGTCTATGAGATGGGGAAGCTGGAAGATTTCACTGGCTGGAAAGTTTCACTGCCTTACTTATAGTATTACTTTGAAAAATTAAAGTATCTATCTAGTCTTTTCATTCGCTTCTCCTTTGCACACTGCATTTTGGCAACTTTGTGCATTAGCAATTATTGGTCTATGAGACGGAGAAGCTGGAAGGTTTCACGGCCTTACTCGTAGTAATACTTTGAAATATCAAGGTATTCATCTAGTCTTTACATTCGCTTTTCCTTGGCACACTGCATTTTGGCAACTATGTGCATTGGCAATCATTGGTCTATGAGATGGGGAAGCTGGAAGATTTCACTGGCTGGAAAGTTTCACTGCCTTACTTATAGTATTATTTCCAAAAATTAAAATATCTATCTAGTCTTCCCCTTCCCTCCTCCTCTGCTCATTGCATTTTGGCAACTTTGTGCATTAGCAACCATTGGTCTATGAGATGGGGAAGCTGGAAGATATCACTGGCTCAAAGGTTTCACTGCATTACTTATAGTAATACTTTGAAAAATTAAAGTATCTGTCTAGTCTTTTCATTCGCTTCTCCTTTGCACACTGCATTTTGGCAACTTTGTGCATTAGCAATTATTGGTCTATGAGACGGAGAAGCTGAAAGGTTTCACGGCCTTACTCGTAGTAATACTTTGAAAAATCAAGGTATTCATCTAGTCTTTTCATTCGCTTTTCCTTGGCACACTGCATTTTGGCAACTATGTGCATTGGCAATCATTGGTCTATGAGATGGGGAAGCTGGAAGATTTCACTGGCTCAAAGGTTTCACTGCATTACTTATAGTAATACTTTGAAAAATTAAAGTATCTGTCTAGTCTTTTCATTCGCTTCTCCTTTGCACACTGCATTTTGGCAACTTTGTGCATTAGCAATTATTGTTCTATGAAACGGAGAAGCTGAAAGGTTTCACTGCCTTACTCGTAGTAATACTTTGAAAAATCAAGGTATTCATCTAGTCTTTTCATTCGCTTTTCCTTGGCACACTGCATTTTGGCAACTATGTGCATTGGCAATCATTGGTCTATGAGATGGGGAAGCTGGAAGATTTCACTGGCTCAAAGGTTTCACTGCCTTACTTATAGTAATACTTTGAAAAATTGAAGTATCTATCTAGTCTTCTTTTTCGCTTCTCCTTTGCACACTGCATTTTGGCGACTTTGTGCATTGGCAATCATTGGTCTATGAAATGGGGAAGCTGGAAGATTTCACTGACTGGAAAGTTTCACTGCCTTACTTATAGTATTACTTCCAAAAATTAAAATATCTATCTAGCCTTCCCCTTCCGTCCTCCTCTGCTCTTTGCGTTTTGGCAACTTTGTGCATCAGCAACCATTGGTCTATGAGATGGGGAAGCTGGAAGATATCACCGGCTCAAAGGTTTCACTGCATTACTTATAGTAATACTTTGAAAAATTAAAGTATCTGTCTAGTCTTTTCATTCGCTTCTCCTTTGCACACTGCATTTTGGCAACTTTGTGCATTAGCAATTATTGGTCTATGAGACGGAGGAGCTGAAAGGTTTCACGGCCTTACTCGTAGTAATACTTTGAAAAATCAAGGTATTCATCTAGTCTTTTCATTCGCTTTTCCTTGGCACACTGCATTTTGGCAACTATGTGCATTGGCAATCATTGGTCTATGAGATGGGTCTCATAGGTCTCAAAGGTCTCAAAGGTTTCACTGGTTGAATGGTTTCACTCTATGACAATAACTGTCGATGAGTTGTACAGTCTATCTCGTCTTGTATTTGTAAATCTTTTGTTGGAAAAATTCTCACTCGTTTACTCTAGAACTGTGAACTGGAACTGTGAATTTCCGAAACTTCAACTAACGTTTCCTAATATGACTAATAACCAGTCCGTGCAAAGCTTATTGTTAAATCATCTGAAAATGGAACTTTTAACAGGTGATGATCGACTGTATTGCCAAACATGCGCCAAACTAACTGACTGTTATAAGGAAACAAGTATAGCTTAGGCAACAGTCAATCTAATAATAACACTGATTATCTTCAAACATGACTCAACCTCAGAAGGAAGCACCAAACTCTTACAAAGGTTTGAAATAGATGAACACTTCAATCTGGCGATGTCTTCAATTCATTGGAGCCTCTGGAGACACCCTACATTTTGTTTCATGAAAGAGAGGACATTGGTAGATCAAGATCTTCAGATGATGTGGTGCTGCAGGTTTTCGAGTTTTCCTGCAGCTGAAAAAGCAAATGCGCCACTGGCATCAATGAAGTCGTCCCGGAGCGCCAATTAATTTTTGTTGTTGTTTCGTAATTTCATGATTTGTATTTTGGAAGAAAAAATGTCTTCAACGATTTTCTAATCTAGGTATATGTGACCCAAATCCACCCTGAAAACCTGCAATAAGTAACTGCATTGAGTTTTGTAATTCATAAATGATTTCTGTCATGGAAATTGAATATACTCAGTAGATTTCGACATTCACTAAGAAGAAAGTAAATAGCTACCCTCTGTATACACAAATATCGAAACATATTCCAAAACTTGATGTTCCTCCCCTTAAATTACACACGCGTGCCCGACTGCTTGCCAAAAGGTCACGAACACCTCAAGTGCTTCACCCACTCCTCATTTCCCCAAACTGAAAATGCACCGATATGGCATTCCCACGAATCGATCAAACATGCAACAACTATCGTCGTCATGACAACAAGTTCAAATATACTTTCCAATCAAGCAATTGCGATTAGTATTGCGATCGCCCTCGCAGAAACAATCATGTCCCACAAAACATACGACGAGCAATTTAAAGCCACCCAGGAAATCCTAGACGAGACCCTTCAACTAGAGCCGGTGCAAGCAGATCGGCGAGAAGACCGCAACTTGCTGGCCACCCTGTACGTACGTTATATTCTGATCGTCAACAAGTTATCTGCTTGCGTGGATCAGATGGTGCAGCCGCAGAAACGAAAACTGATCAAGAAGCTGCTGGAAGCAGCCCTCGGGAGACTGCTGGAGCTGAAGTCGGACCTCGTGGAGGCTGACCTAAACGAGTACACCCATTGCGGCGACGTCATCGAGAAGCTCAACCTCACTCCTCTGGACGCTGAACTCCTAACCCCTTCCTGTTTCAGGAAGGAGCGTAGAGTAGACTTGGAGTACAAGAAAAGACTCATTGATAGCGTCCTGGCCAAGCTGGGCTTCATCGACAAGGAGACAGAGAAAACCCCCATGACGGAACAACAAGCCATCTTGATCATCCAGACCCACGAAAGGGCAAGGCAGGGAAGGCTCCGCGCCCAGTTCATGAAGGAGATAAAGAGCATGAAGGACAAGAGCAAACCAGTCCAAGGGGATGATGTGGTGGAAGGGGAGGACGGAAGAGCGGGAGGGATCAGCTTGTCGGCGGCACTGAAGATCCAGAAGATCTGGAGGGGGTACGTCGCGAGGAGGGGTACTCGAAGGAGGAAACTGCAAGAGATGCTGCTCATAGGGATGATACCCCCTCCGAAAGCTAAGAGCGAGGAGATCGAGAAGGATTTGCAGAATAAGCAGTACAGGTATTTCGAATAACTGAAAGTGTGAACATTTATAGAAACTAGTCCATTGTTTGAACATTCAAAAAGAAGATGAACAATAATTTTAAGCTGTTCAGACTCTCAAACCTAAATTTTGTGCAAGAGCATCGTTAGCATTGAGTTCAACATGATTTCAATAATACGATTAAAGTTATCAGTCAGAAAAAAAATGTATGTAACTGTTTTTAGTGGAATTTCACCTGAAGATGTGAAGTAGACATTTCAGTCTTCTTCGATCTAACAAAATCTGTGTTGAGTTGCATCGTCAAAATCATGTCTTTCTAGGTGGAAATTGCAAGAACAGAGACAGATCGAGTATGAAGAAGCTATCAAAAACTGCAGAAACAACTTAGAGAAACATCAACGCGGGCCTGTGTTAGAACAACTAAGTGACCAGGTCAGACTTTGGCTGCAGGAGTACAAAACTCAAACCGGAAAGATTCCAGAGTACACAGGAGAAGAAAGAAGTACCTCGAGATTGATGCTGAGTAGACAAGGTACATAAAACTATTCAGATTTTGAACGAGGAAAATGATGTTTTCTGTTGTGGACTAAAAAAGATGTAAGTTTTCAAATTGTTTCTATTTCAGGAACTGACAGCGAATTGAGCAAATCGACCCAGATCTCCTCCAAAGAATCAAAAACAAAAAAGGATAAGGCCGCTAAAGCCAATGAGAGTAAAACAAACGCAATCGAGGAAGAACAGCTGACCACCAAAGCAGTCGTATCCACTTTCGTTCCTGAGCTGAATCTGAGAAAGGAAGAATACGACGAAATTTGGAAAAACAAAGACGAAACCGACAATTTCCGTCAGTATCACTGCAAGAGCATCATAGAACAAGAACAAATGGCCGAAATGGAAAACGAGTTGAGGAAAGTTGTAGACGAAATGATGAGAGCTGAATTGGAGTTGTTACAGGTGTTGAAACTGTCAACCCCATCTCTTGTTTCACTAATGTGGCTGATAACGGTTTCTTTTTTCAGGAAGCATTTGAGAAAGACAGAGGCCACAAAGGCAAGAAAAAATCGAGCAAGAAAGCCAGAAGGGGCGGAAAGAAAAGTAAAAAGAAGAAAGAGAAAGATCTAACACCAGATAGAACTACAGAATCTCTTTTCGAAGAGCTCGTCGCGAATGGGATTATAAAAAAGTAAGAACTTTGTACCTCTGTCTCTCCGTTATGTGTTTTGAAGAATGCGAAATTCCCTTCACATTCCTCTGTTTGGTAACGTTCTATCAAAATATTTCACGTGTTTCAGATATCCAGAGACTTATCTTCCAGAATTCAGAGGAGAGGCCTCTTACTTTCCACCAGCACCTTTCAACATCGGCAAAGACCCACCAATATTTGTAGGCGACGTTCGGAAAGTTGTTCAAGAGTTCTGTATCATACCAATGCTGACACCAAACTTACATCAGGCCACCCCACACATCAAATCTGTACTTCTAGCTGGATACAGGTGAGTTATGATGGGCTGAAAAGTTCGCAGGCTAACACACAGATGGAGCTACTAGTATCAAATCTATATGATTTTTAGTTAACCTAACCTTCAAAAGACACATGTATAAATTTCACAGCTGTCGGATTATTGGTTTGTGGGATAGAACAAAAAAATACTGTTTAACACGGAAAAAAAATGTTGCGAAAATTTCTACAATTATGAACATTTTTGTTACAAATTATATCACATATAGGGACGACTCCAATTTGTAATATTATGTACTACAATATTGTGTACATACTTTTTTACTAAAATCATTCTACCATTCGATATATTTTGTTTTGAAAACTTGCATAACCTTGTGCTACCAGTAAGTCTCAATACCAACAGTTTTTCATTAAAATCTGTAGGTATTTTTCAAATAATATTGAACTAGATCTTGCTTCAATTTTTTACGGAATTACATAAAAATTTGTCAAAATATTCAAAGCATAATTGTGTTAAAAAATTCTATAACTTTTATCACGAATTTTTGAAAATTGAACCAATCAAAACCGAACCATCAGTCAAAAATTCATACAGCACATAATAATAATTTACTGGAATTGTGCTAATAACTGCAATATAGCAACTTCCTACCATCTTCTCGATTACATTTACACTCAGATTGATAAAAATAACTACGTCTTATCACTATTCTTTGACCTATCGAAGGCATTCGATACGGTGTGCGTAGACTTTCTTTTGAAAAAAATAAGACAATGTAATTTCTCATCTAACATCATGCATTGGATCAAATCCTACATGACGGGAAGAACTATGTATGTCTCTTTCGGATTCTCATGCCGTAAAACTTGGTATACCTCAAGGATCTGTTATCGGACCACTACTCTTTCTCCTATATGTTAACGACATGCCGCAACATATAACAACAGGTTATGTTACTATGTTTGCCGATGATACTACCATTACCGTATCAGGTTCAACTGTTGAACAACTTGCTTCCAACATGAAGACCGTGATCGATGATTTCAGCTCCTGGTGTCAGTGAAAGAAACTAATCCTTAACACCTCGAAGTCAGTGGCTGTGAAATTTTACAGGAAATGGCGACCCCACAACATTATCGACATTGAAGACTTGCACACGTCCACAGAAGTTAAATTCCTGGGTATTCATCTTGACGCCAACCTAAATTGGGCAAAACAAATCGATCATGTATGTGCAAATCTGAACAAAGCTTTTTATGCTTTACGGCAGATGAAGCCCAGTTTAGATAAAGCAGGCTTACAAAATATCTACTACGCAATGGTTCACTCTAGACTTAGTTTAAATATCATGGCTTGGGGAAGAGCAAGAGACTTAAATAGAGTTTTTGTGGCTCAGAAAAGAATCCTTAGACTTATATTCAATTTGAATTTCAGGGATAGTTGTCGGCCTATTTTTATAGACAAAAAGATGTTAACCCTCATATCCATTTATATTTTAAAATGTGTTTTGTTCGCAATACATAACTTATCGGTTCTTGCGACAAATGGATCTGAGCACGAACATAATACACGGCATGGAGCTTCTTTAAGAATTCCACAGCACAGAACCTCATTATATGAGAACTCCCCATGGTACAATGTAATCAGTTCTTACAATAAGTTACCAAATCAGCTGAAACGAATTGCCGATGATAAGGTATTTTTAAGTTTTTAAATGGTAAACGATATTGATTGTTTGTTTTTTATAGATACTGACCTCCAATTCATATGTACGAATTGAAAGATTTTATTTATTTATACATATGTCCGTTTATTTTTTATTTTTTAGTGTAACAAATTATAATATAATATTGACTTACCATATGTACCTAATGTACCAACAAACGGTTAATAAACTATTATTATTATTATTATTATTATTGTAGCGAAAACTCAAACAAATTATATGAGTAATTACTATGCAATGACTAATGAATGAAAACCTATCTATCACTTTTTGAAACAGGGTGTTTTAATTATCACTAAACATTGTTTGAAAAAGTACAACATATTTGTGGAGGAAAATAATACAGCAAGTATCAATTCAACTTCATTTCACAGTAAATCAAAGTATGTTTCTGATACCTACTTCTTGTTCAATTATTATTCATAAAATATAACAAAAATTGAATGCAAAAAGTTGAATGTAACATCAACATATCTTGATAAAGTGATTTGTCAAAAAAGTTGAGGAATGACAGGCATAGTTAGGAAGTTTAGAAATGGTAAAGGATTTCAAAATACAAATCATTGATCTAGTATTTAATTTGAATAAAAAAATTGAAAGATGGCAAACGACGTAAAACCAAACAAAATTAATTACATTGAAAATGTATATCTAGTATAAGTAAGTAGTAAACTTTTCTAGGATCAAACTATCGATTTTTCTCATTGCAAGATTTTCCTATTAATTCAGAAAAAACTTCAAGAATAATTATTTCTAGTATTGCCAGTCCTTAGCAAAATGGGAATTTTACCAAAATAAAACATTTATATTCTAGTAATAAATTATTTGAATCCTTGAATAAATATAACTAGACCAAAGTTTACCCCTAGCGGCTTTGGGATTTCCTGAACTTCTTGGTTTTCCTATGGAAAAATATCATAAATTTCTTGTGCCATTGTTCAAAATATCTCACAGGATATTCTGAAAATAAATTAAGAATCGGTGGAGAAAGTGATATAAAATGTTATGATTATGATTATGATTATATACTTATGAAATCAGCCAGAAAACTTTTAAAATAAAAAAATTCAAAACTAATAATTCCATAATTGGTTGAAATTTTTGTTACAAATTAGTTGTAATAGAAAACAATTACCTTTGGTAAATTATTTTTTTACAATCAAATTGTGGCTTACCTTTTATTCTTTTCATCTTTCAATTCATTCTTAATCATTAAGGATGCTATCTCATTTCTCGAAAATACACGTCCAGGTTTATAAGTATCCATTATCAATTTACCATCCTCAGTGATATCCAAAAGCATTTTTACAGTCTGAAATTTGAAAAAGAAATATTTATTCATGTAAACCATAATACGCAACATATTTCAAAAGGTACATAAATCTGATATTTTGCTGAAAAATATAGAGGTTCCTCGATATCCTCAGGATTGTATTCTTCCAAAGTGGTAGTAGTAGCGTCACTTCCCTGAGCCTGATTCCTTTTTTGTTTTTGCCACCATTTAGTTCGTGGCCCAATTTTTGAAACCAGTTCTTTCATTGTTTAGAAATGTAGATATAAAAGATCCTCATAGTCAATTTGATTCCCTTCAAGTAGGAAAACAAATTATTGGTTGGGCTACATGAAAAATATAACTTTCTGAAACAATGTATATTCTGAAATTTAAAATAATCGGTAGTAAATTGACTAAACAATGAATTTGTACATTACTCGAAAAACAACATTTTCCTTTTCTAATTTGGTTTCTTCAATATCTCCATACGTAATCATTCTCACAAAAAAAGAAATATCTTATTAGAACAACTGAAAACTTTCGATACGAATGGGATATAGCACTAGTTCTCATAGAAATCAAACAAAATATATAAGATCTACTATTACTTCGGTACTCACCTGCAAAAACTTCGGTAAGGTTTTCAAAACCCTATTTCTTCAGCATATTTGCTATATCGGTTACTGGACTCATTCTTTAAAAAATCTGTTTTAAAATCTGTTTTTCCGTTAATCAGCTGCCGCCCCCATACGAACGACAACTCTCAGAAGTTGAGAAACTTGTGCGAGCTAAGGACTAACGAGGTCTTACCTTTCAACGTGTGATTCCTAACACGGTTGCAGAATCATCCCAGCTTCAACCAGATATATTCTCTCGAGAAAAATATCTGGTCGAGGCGGGAATCGAACCCACGGTCTTCCGATCGTGAGTCGGGCGCACTACCACTACCCTGTAAGAACGAACAATCGAATCTTTCACTAGGGTGGATGTTGGTATATGTAGTCAGGTACAATTGCATTATTGAAAAATATGTAGAAAGTGTATATTTTGCTATAATCACACGGCCGATAACATGAAACCCAAAATCATGATTGAAAAACCCCATGTTGCCAGACACTCAAATTATTGTCAGTTCTAGGAATTTTTTTGATCACTCTCTATCTCAGACGTATTAACCAACCGGGATTTAAAACTGAATGGGCTTGTTTCATGCTATTCAAAATGATACTGGTTTGCCTATAGACTAATCGAGTTAGGGGTATATTATCGAGCCGAATCGGTCCCAGTACCTCTTTATATTTGCAGGAAAAAAAATCGAGAAGCAAGAGTTTAAATTGGCCGCGTATCTGGTGACCAATAAAATTGATCGTGTCTACAGCGGCGTTGCCAAGTGTCAATTATTTAAACAAAAATACGAAGTTATGAAACATGAGAAAGCGTACATTGTCTCATACATTCAAGCGAAATAGCTGACTGGGTGTCAATATGGTTAATATATAATATATAACGTTGAATTTCTTATTTTTGGTGGGTGGCATGAATGCATAATGGGGAATGTTCCTCAATTTGGGTTATTGCAGCGAATGCAAGTTTGAACAAAATAAAGTTGAGTTTCATTCATGAGTTTTTCAAATTCACTTCGAAAAGTATTCAAATTGATGTTTCAAATGTTGGGTTTTAATTTTTAAAGGGATTTGTTTCTAATTCACATAATGGCAACAGCGCCTATATCAAGTTGAAATAATTTATACGTACCTAGATATTCTACTTCAAAAAAGGAAAATTATCTTTATAAATCAACAATTAAGGCAAAATATAAATTATAGTTCAATACCACCTTCACAAGCCACATAAACAACAGTTGTTTTGTTATTTATTTATATAGAGGAAGATAGATTAGGTGCACAAAATGTCATATGTCACAGAATGTCTCGGAGCTCGGAACATAAGTAAACAGAACAGCACGCCTCTGAAATATGTCAACTTCGTTTGTCTCATACAGGTAACAGATTCATTGTCCTTTATTAGCTATAACCGATGTTGCCAAATGGTGAAATAGAAATGAATACCTTTAAATGTTGAATGGATTATTTCATTCTTCTTTTTCAAGTATTTAAATATTTTTTTATAGAAAAAGGTTGGAATGATAAGTTTAAAATGCGTTTCTTCATGAGCCTTCGAGAACCATTTGAAAATATAGCTCGTTAAATTTTATTTAGAACCATGAACAATTTTTTCTTGAATTAAAACGTTAACGGGTTCATATACACTTCCATTATTAAAATTTTTGTGATATACACATGGGAATGTCTACTGCCGGAGATATTTCAAAAATTACGTTTTTATTGCGTTTTGTGTTATTTGGATCACACGTATAATTAATTCTCCCTTCCAATGCACTTGCTTCTTAGATTTAGTTGTCGGAAGTGAGTGTAATTTTACTTTGAATCACGAATGAATCAGAAACTGTTTATACGCTCCATGGCAATGTTCATTATTTGTATTGTTCCTAATGGTCAATGTAACAAGAAGCAGGACTAGGCCCGTGACGTCACGGGCCTAGAAAATCCGATTTTTAATGATTAATTACGGGAAACAACGATATTCAGAGAGCTGAAACAAGTTACACTATTTCTCAATTTGAAATTACTACCAAACGAACTGTAAACCAAAAATCATGAAACAAACCCATTTTTCATTCCTCAGAGGAAGTGGAAAGGATATGCTAGTTCACGCCGTCTGTACTGAAGTTGGAGCGGTACTATTTGACCTAACACCCTCCAATATTGTCGGAAAGTACCCTGGAAAATCCGGCCTAATCATGCTCATCCACTTGGTACTGAAGGTTTCCCGACTGATGCAACCCTCTGTCATCTATATGGATTGCGCTGAGAGACCTTTCGTCAAAAAAATTCCCAAAACTGACAAGAGCGACCCGAAAAGGCTCAAAAAGGATTTGCCAAAAATTATCAAAAGTCAGTATCGATAGTGAACATTTTATTGATTTGATCTGAACATGAATCTCATATTTTTCAGATTTTAGCCCAGAAGACAGGGTTCTTCTCATCGGCACCACGAATTGTCCTTGGGATTGCGATCAGAAACTATTGCAGCAGGTCTACCAGAAGTACCTAATCATTCCGCGGCCCAACTACAGTTCTAGATACAGTATTTGGGACAATCTTCTCAGTCATTACATGGCAATCAACTGGCAGTTTGATATTGGACTTATGAGTAAAATTTCCGATGGTTATACAATTGGTAAGTACCGATTTTTTAGCAATTCAAATGGTCATTGATTATTTATGAGATCAGAGCTCAAAAACAAAAACATACATCCAACACGAGGCTATCTGATAGGTCTCATCAAGGTTGCAAAAAACAAACTTCAACGTCGACATTCGAGATTCAACAGCCATGTTTTGACTCGCCTCAACTAGTTGCCTTGCCGAAGACGAATCTCTTTCAGCAGTCGATGTCGAAACTCTACTCTGCGACTAACCACCTTGTAGAGCCTCTTTAATCTTTGATATTCGTGAATTAGGTCTTCTTTAGATCCCATATAGATGTCGCAAGGGGATATGTCATCACTGCCACAAACCCAGGCTTATCCTTCAACGAATCCAGCATTCGTTGTTCAGCCTTACACCTCTGATGAGTCCTATACCGAGTCGAAACAGCGCTTTATGTTATGGACTCCTTCATATATTATACAGTAATATTATTTTTGATTATTCTCGTTTTTGAAGTGTAAGACTGCTTCGCAGGTTCCATAATCAGCACCGTGAACGAAGTAATGACCGTCAAAAGGATGCTTCAGTTAAGGATTCATCCCTTAAGCCCCTTGGAGCTGGTCAACGTTCTCTGTCAAAAGACGCCGATATATAAAGAAGAAGAGGAAGCCATGGAACAGTGGTGGAGCAAGGTGCCGATAGTGAGAAGAAGAACTAGAGCTGTGGAAATGTTATTGGAAGAAGAAGCAGAGATTCAAGCGAAACAAGCAAATGCGAAGAAGAAAGTCTAGATCAGGGTTAAAGTAAATAGTTACTGAACTAGTTTTCTTAGAGTAGAAACTTTCAGTTGCGTTTCAACCAATCAGATTGTCGGACTATAAAGTGTATAATAAGTAAATAAAACATTACGCCTGTTGTGCTAGTGAAATTGATTTTCAAGGAAGTAAATCTACATGCATGCATGGTTGGATCAATCTTATTTCCCGCGTCAGGAGATTTAAACCAAATCGATTTCTATAGGTTCGTTCCAACCAGCGTCAGAAACAGTTTCTGACAGTCAGGATTCTGCGCAGTAATGTGATTGCGTTCCAACGTGAGTTTCCAACCATCAGTAAACTATCAGTTTTCTGTTCCATCCAAGATTCAAACCTGTTCGAAATCTATCAGAATGGTTTGAGGATTATCTTCTAACCATCAATCTGACGCATGCGTATTCCGTATTACTGTTTCTGTTTTATGTTCATGCAACTTTCAAACAACATAACCTGCAAAAATTGTTATAAAATAAATTATGTATTTGCTGGCGCAGGAAAAATTGGGAATTCTTTAAGTGAACCTATAATATGAACATCTTTAATTACACAAATTAATTATTGCGGTGACCTCCCAGTTCCATGTTGATAAGTAAATAGAATAGAGATATAAAATACTGCAACCTTCTTTTACTCTCCAGAAATACACTTGATTAGATTTATTTTTAAAGAATTGAAGGGGTTATATTTTTGGGAGTGACATTCGTTGTGGAATGTTTGAAATACAAACTGAGTAGAGAAAAGTATCTTCTGCATAATTCAGTGTTCATATAGAAGTATTTGTTTCGAAAGAATTTTTTTTTTTTCGTGTAATTCAATGTTCATATGAAAGTAGCTATTTCAGGAGGACATTCTTTCAGTTTGTCGATGTGTAGATCTTTGCATGATCTACACATCCATGATTTACATATTCAAATTGATTACTTCCTTCCTTTCTTTGGAAGATTTCCTCATCCCTTTTTTTTGTATTAAGATGGAGTAGTAGAAAGCCAAAACCTTTCTTTCCCAAATTATTTTTGAAGATTATGTTGAAATTCCATGCCAAACTTCAATTGAACTATCAGCTGTTCCAATCAGAAATTTCAAATTAATCAGAAACCAATAGTTACCAGACATGCGCGTTGTCAACGATTTACAAACAGTTGGAAATCTGTTTGTGACTCAAGGTTGGAACGAACCTTAAGTATCTTCGAGCAGACCGAATCTTAATTGAACCGTTTATTCTTCCTTTACTATACCACTATGTATTATGCATCTCAAAAAATAATAAAGGATTTTTTTATAAGTTTTCCACCAATAGACAAAGTGATTCAAGAAGCAGTTTTATACGAGTATGTATAATTCGAAAATAAGGCAAAACCTTTCTTTCCCAAAAATTCTCTCCTATAAAGATTCCTCTTTCAATTCAAACAAGATTCCTATGGCTGGGATTTAATAAATGAGTGAATGTATGTCATTACATACTGCCATCGATGACATGAGTATGTTTGTGATATTAATGACTTATTTGTGAGTGGTGCTAAAACACTTGAGAATGGTGTAAAAACCGAAACCTTGGTCGTATTAATATCAGTACATTAAGTAAGTGGAAATTAAACAATGTATTTTATTCCTATATCTAATTGAAGATGGCATGAGTAGTATAAACTCATTCCGTGACATAAAGTCGTTAATTTTTTAATTAATTGGGTGTTTTTTTCTTATAATGTTATCCAGGTTTGGCACTGGATAACCAGTGACAAAGACAGTGTTCCATGTGAGTGAAATTTTTCTCTTTCATTTTTTTGTATCAAGATGAAGAAGTAAAAAGCCAAAATATTTTTTTCCAAAAATTCATCTCTCCTGAAAATATTTCCCTTTCCATTTAATTCAATGATGTTTTGTGTGGATTGCTCGAAATATGATAATGGTATCCATGAGAAGTCAAGGCATGCAAATTTTCATCAAAAACTCTGTCTTCCAATTCACTACCTACATATTGTTCTTTTATAGATCTACAAAACAGTCCACAATGACGTTTGTGCTACTATATCGAAAAAATACCGGGAATTGGTCAATAAAACGCAAAATATCTATGTATGATTCATCCAAATTTATTGTATCTCTTTAGTAGGTCCCTTCCGAAATAATACACTTACGTCAACAAATACCCCAAACATAGAGATATTTTTTGAACGCATATTTTTGGAATCGACTTCGGAACTCCCTGCGAATTCCATTTTATGTCATCTATCGATTGAAAACGGGAGCCTCGAAGTGGTAATTTGAGTTTTGAAAAAAAATCGACCGGGGCCATATCAGGTGAATACGGTGGCTGTTCGTTAGGATTTGTTGTTTTAGCCTTGAGAGATGGTGCGTTGTCGTGGTGCGAAATCCTTGAGTTTTTTCCATATATCTGGCCGTTTTCAACGAATTTGCTCTCTCAAACGCAGCAAAATGCTCAGATGATATTCTTTAGCTCACCTTCTGGCAAGAATTCCGAGTGCACAACAGCGGGATAAACTGTTAACATCATCTTCATTTTTGATCCAGTTTGACGAGCTTTTTTCGGTTTCAGCTCAGTTGGAAAGCGCCATTCCGAAGCTTGTTGACTGGTTTGCATGGCAACGTGTCAGAATAATTGACACCTTCTAACATATCTTCGGAAAAATCGGGGATTTAGGAGTCACGCTTGGCTCAAAAAGAAAGGCTCCGAAGTCGAAGGGGGTGAAAGATTATTATTATGAACTTAGCATAAAAAACTCAACCAGTTTAAGGTAAATAATGAATGTAAGAGCTTGGACAGAAATAATGCTTTCAATAGTATTCTAATTCGGCGAAAATTATGGAAAAGATATTCAATACAGTTTATCACTCAGTAGTGATAACCTTCCAACGTGCATCTCGTCAAATCGTGATACCTAGAGATGTGCAATGTCGAAGTATTTCACTGATATTAACCTTTGTGTGATAACCGTTACAACATTTATTATTTACATTTCACCCCATGACCCCGTAATTTTTGGTAATATCCTAGTTTTGGTCTGTCCTGAAAGTCAAATGTAATGGCAGTTACAGAGTGCATTTTTTATAATAATAATAATAACTTCATTCGTCTTTTCGATCATATACATGATATAAGACATGTCATAAATAAAAATATGAAAATTATATTTAACAATAATAACAGTCCACAGTATAACATAGATCGGACACTTGAAACAGGTACTTAACTATGTACATATATAAAAAATAACACAAACACACATACACACATATATGTATACAAATACATAAATATACATAAAGTGAATTTATCTTTAACTAGGATGAAAGAAATGCAGTGAAAGCAATAATCATGATAACAGTGTATCCGTTTCTAAGAATACTTCTACAATTGAATATCCCTTATTAGTTAATAGCTCCTTTATTTGTTTTTTAAATGGTATAATATGCAAATCTTTAATATCTTGAGGCAACGTATCGAATAATATTATGCCATTATATGCAAGTTATTTCTTGAATGTCGATGTTTTATGTTTTGGGATAGTTAATAAATGTCTATTTCGTGTTGCATAGTTATGAACAATTGATTCATCTCTCAGATTAGATACATTATTTTTCACATGGAGCAGAGCTTTATATATATATATATATATATATATATATATATATATATATATATATATATATATATATATATATATATATCTATATATATATATATATATATATAGATACAAGGTAACGTTAGCATCTTGTTCTTGCAGAAAGCAGGTCTACAGCTATCCCTTGGTCCAATATTAAAGATAGATCTAATTATTCTTTTTTGAACAATAAAAACACGTTTTGCCCCCACAGAAGAACCCCACATTAATACATTTTGAGCCATATGTGAGTACGCCAATGAATAGTAAACAGTCCTGATACCATCTAAACTAAGCACGTCTTTGATCTGTCGTATTGCAAATAACGCTTGATTCAATTTGTTGCAGACATAATCGATATGGGGCTCCCAAGACAAGGTTTTATCTATAAACATACCAAGGAGTTTGGCTGTTTCCGAGAGTTGGATGTTGTTGAGTTTCACTGTTTTCCGTAACGCGAAGCTTAAATGTACTGTTTTACTTTCGTTCAGTTTTAGTTTCTATCACCCCAAGAAATCATGTCATCCATGACTGAATTAATGTTGCTTTCTAGCTCCTCCGCAGTATTTCCGGAAACTGTTATGGTAGTGTCATCTGCGAATAGGATAATGAAACCTTGTTTTATATACTTCGGAAGATCATTTATATAGATAGAGAAAAGCAGTGGGCCTAAAATGGACCCCTGTGGTACCCCAAGGATAATATCTTGAATATCAGATACTGCATTATTCACAGTCACTACCATTTTCATATCTTCCATAAAGGATTTTATCCATTCCAGAAGGAACCCTCTAATGCCAATGTTATATAACTTACTAACCATTATGTCACTATTTACTGAATCAAACGCCTTAGCCAAGTCAAATAATATTGAAACTACGTACTTCCCCTTGTCGATTTCATTGTAAATAAACTCGAATTTTCTAGCAATAGCAGTCTCAACTGATCTAGCTTTTCTAAAACCATGTTGATGATCGGTTAGAATCTTGTATTTTTCGAGAAACGCAATAATTCTATTTGCTACTATTTTTTCAATAACTTTAGATGGAATACTCAGTAATGATATTTGGCGATAGTTATCTATATCGTCATGTGAACCCTTTTTATGAATAGGAATAACTTTGGCTGTTTTGAAGACACTCGGAAACACGCCTTCCATTATAGAGTGATTCATAAGATTCAAAAGAATTTCAGATATAGATGGAATGACATATTTCAGAACTTTTATTGTTATATCGTCTAGGCCACTCGATTTTTTTATTTTTCAGTTCGGTTATTGTTGAAACTAGTTCAGGTTCCAGCACTTCTTCAAAAAACATTGAGTTTTTGTTAAATTCCGAGACCGTATGTGGTAGTGACATGTTCTGACCTGCATGTCTTAACAGAGCTGCCGAGGCTGCTCTGGCAAAGTGGCAAGCAAAATTATTGGCAACTTCTGTTCCATCATTGATCCGGATACCTTTTGCTTCAAGATGAATCTCCCTTTTATTTTCAATTTTGGTTTTCCCTCTGAAACTATTTACAATATCCCATGTAGCTTCCTGTTTGTTTTCAGCTGTTTTTATTGGATTTGCGTAATATCCTGTTTTTAACTTCTTTAATCTATTTGTATATTCTCTTTTTTCTCTTCTGTAAATCCCCTCACTCACTTCTCCATCTATCATTCTTTTGTGCAATTCTCTCAACTGACTGCTTTATTCTTAAATTCTCTCGTTACCCAACTTTTGTTTTACTTTCTGTTTTTGTTTTACATTTATCCTATTTTTAGGACATGACACGTCAAGACACCAAGTCCCCCCTTTTATTTTTTGTCAACTCAGTAAATTGAAATTTGAGTTAATGAAATTAATGCATGAATACTTTATTTTGAAGTGAAATTGACAGATGAAACTTTCAAAGTGGCAACTGGGCGCCACCTGGGAAAAAAATCAAATGGAAAGGGGGTCTTCTGACACATCTTTTTGAAGCTCCCGACAAATGCTTCACAACCCTATAATATAATGTCAATATCTTCAACTACTACAAAATAGCGGAACTTTCAATAATTACCTGAATACATTGACATTCAACTACATAATATGAGGTAATAAGCTTGAGGTCAGTTCAGAAGATGCTCGAAATGGTTGCCTTGAACTTGTTGACATATGAACAGCCTATCCGATATTTCACGCCGAACATTTTCGAACACAGTAACGTCAATATCTCTACAAATATTTATTATTCTCTACCGTATATCCATTATTGAAGCAGGTTCAGTTTCGTACACTTTTTGCTTCAGATAGCCCAAAAAAAGTCCAAAGGTGTCAAATCTGGCGAGCGGGCTGGCCATTCTGTAGGACCTCGACGGCCAATCCAACGACCGGGAAAAGTAGTATCCAAATAGGTTCTTACTTCTCTGGAGTAATGTATTGGTACTACATCTTGTTGAAATACAATATCCAAATAGAATTCATTAGGAATCGCTTTGACGATTTCAGTGATGAGAGGGTCAACAGTAGTTTCCAGTATATTCAAATACAGTTCCCCTGTTAAATTTTGATCATTAAATAGAGGTCCTACAATATGGTTTCCCAATATTCCTGCCCATACGAACGACAACTCTCAAAAGTTAAGAAACTTGTACTAGCTAAGGACTAACAAGGTCTTACCTTTCAACGTGTGATTCCTAACACGGTTGCAGAATCATTCCAGCTTCAACCAGAAAAATTCTCTCGAAAAAAATATCTGGTCGAGGCGGGAATCGAACCCACGGTCTTCCGATCGTGAGTCGGGCGCACTACCACCGCGGCCAATTCCACAACAAGATAAAAAGGAATTTTTCTAGAAATATCAATATTAATGTGTTTGTCTTCAGGAAATTTTTCAATGTTCCGCCATTTTATAGTAGGTGAAGATATTGACTTCATATTCTAGTGAAGTATACGTCAGGAGCTTCAAAATAATGTGTCACAAGACCCCCCTTTCTATGGCGCCCAGTTGCCATCTTGAAAGTCTCATCTGTCAATTTCACTTCAAAATAAAGTATTCATGCGTCAATTTCATTATCCCAAATTTCAATTTTTTGAGTTGAACCGTTCAAAAAATTAAAGGGGGACATTAAAGAAATGCACTGTACAACAGAAATGGATTAAACGTAGGGATTGATAGGGAAGGACGATTCCTATTCAGAAAACCAAGTCGTTATTTGATTTTGCGAAGGAAAATTGAAATGTTGTTTCTCAGTAATATCTCACGTATATACGTTATTCACATTTTTGAAATATTTGCAGGTAATGAAAGTCGAGTTAATACATTTGTTTCATATTCTTACAATTAATATCCTTTCAATTTTTGGGATAAGATTTTTCAATCGGCTTCCAATCAGTATCAAAAGTGAACAAAATTCGAAAATATTCAAAGCAAAATTAAAATAATTTTAACAGGATTCGTGTTTTTTTGTTACTATCCCGTAATAAAATTAATATATGTACATTTTCTTCTTTACATTGTTTACTAAGTATGTATTATGTAGATGTTCAATTTTGTGTTGTATTTTAGCGTTACTTCAAGTACCTAATACTCTGTTCAAAAGATAAGGTGAATTTTCATTTTTCTAAAAAGAAAATACCTATTCATTCATATATTTCTATTTTTTTTTTGTATTTCTTTGAACTCTCTTAGCGATTAGGTTTTTGTTTCCTCAATCGTCGCAAAATGCTATCCTTTCATGGGTCTCCTGAATGTTGAGAAAAGGAAAAAGTCGCAAGGGGGGCAAATCTGGTAAATACGGTGGCTAAGGCATGATAACGATGTTATCATGCAATTTTGGTGTTACATTTGGGATTATGGCAAGATAATGCAACAGAAAAATGTAAAATTTATTTTCTAATGATGAAACTGATAGTGGAATATCGCAATATTGTTTATTAATTGTTCAAAAACTAATTAATACAGTTCATTGTATGATTTTCACTATAAAGGGTTTTACAAAAACCGCGACACGTGTTTCGCCATACAATAGCTTTCACAGTGGCTTGGAAAGCTATTGTACAGTGAAACACGTGTCGCGGTTTTTGCAAAACTCTTTATAGTGAAAATCATACAATTAACTGCATTAATTAGTTTTTAATATGGATTTTCATCAAGTATTGGTCAGTTCTATTCAATTATTAATTGTTTATTGAAAATATTCAACGAAAGTCATTTTTTTGTGGAGGAAAATCAGTTTTTTATCGACCTTTTTGGGGTATTTGTTACCTTCCACAATCTGAAAAATATAAAAATTATAATGGAGAACTTTATACAAGTGTAGAAGGGCAAAGTTTTTAGTATTGGCGTGAAGTTATCCACAGATTTCTGGCCACACATGCCGACGTAGAGGAAAATAAAAATCTGTGGTTGGGATACAAAATTATTAGCACCCGTACTAATATCTGGGGCTGGAAATACCTATTCACTATAGGTTGAACGTGAAATTATTAAGACTATTTGGTGTTCAACATTTTTATAGAGTCTTGAGTAGATTAAGGCGTTGATAATCCTTTTCTCATCA
The DNA here is from genome assembly GCF_025532065.1 of Leptinotarsa decemlineata. Lineage (NCBI taxonomy): Eukaryota > Metazoa > Arthropoda > Insecta > Coleoptera > Chrysomelidae > Leptinotarsa > Leptinotarsa decemlineata. Next base: position 3,713,829 of record NW_027412573.1, on the reverse strand, counting down.
ACAATACAGATTCAGGGAAAATAAAATTGAAAATATTAGACTTACTTTCCAATACCCTATATAGAAATGATATCCTATGATGTGCGTCAATCAAAATCACACAACTTCCATAGTTTCTTGGGAAGATCAACTTGGTGATAACAGTTTTCTTGTCATCTGAACAGATTTCGAAAAAGAAATTGTTGAAACAATCAGACTCATTTTTTGAGATTCCTTGTATTCATGAAAACCACACAACTCTTATAGAATCTTGAATAGATCAACACAGTGAAAACCGTTATCTTGTTACCCATACAGATTTCGAAAATAAAATTGTTGAAACGATCAGACCAACTTTTTCAACCCCTTGAAGAATTGAAACCAGATAATGTGCGTGCATAAAAATCGCATGAGTCTTATGGAATCTTGGGTAGATTGACGTAGTGATAACAATTTTCTTGTCACCCGAACAGATTTCGAAAACAAAAATGTTGAAACGATCAGACCCATTTTTTGAGATTCCTTGTAGAATTGGAACCAGAAGATGTGCGTTCATGAAAATTACACAACTGTTATAGAATCTTGGGTAGATCTATATAGTGTAAACTGTTTTCTTGTCACCCATACAGATTTCCAGAAAAAAATATTGAAACAATCAGACTCACTTTTTAAAACACGCACATCTTCTAGTTCCAATATGGAACTAGAAGATGTGCGTTCATGAAAATCACACAGCTGTTATAGAATCTTGGGTAGATCGATAAAGTGAAAACCGTTTTTTTGTCACCCATACAGATTTCCAGGAAAAAATATTGACACAATCAGACTCACTTTTTAAAACACCTTGTAGAATTGGAACTAGAAGATGTGCGTTCTAAAAATTACATAACTGTTATAGAATTTTGGGTAGATCGATATAGTGGAAACCGTTTTCTTGTCACCCATACAGATTTCGAGAAAAAAATTGTTGCAACAATCAGACTCACTTTTTAAAGCACCTTGTAGAATTGGAACCAGAAGATGTGCGTTCATGAAAATTATACAGCTGTTATAGAATCTAGGATAGATTGATATAGTGGAAACCGTTTTTTTGTCACCCATACAGATTTCGAGAGAAAAATTGTTGCAACAATCAGACTCACTCTTTGAAACACCTTATAGAATTGGAACCAGAAGATGTGCGTTCATGAAAATTACAAAACTGTTATAGGATCTTGAATAGATCAATATAGAAAAAACCGTTCTCTTGTCACCCATACAGATTTCGAGAGAAAAATTGTTGGAACAATCAGACTCACTTTTTAAAACACCTTGTAGAATTGGAACCAGAAGATGTGCGTTCATGAAAATTATACAACTGTTATAGAATCTTGGATAGATCAATACAGTGAAAACCGTTTTCTTGTCACCCATAAAGATTTCAAGAGAAAAATTGTTGCAACAATCAGACTCACTTTTTAAAACACCTTGTAGAATTGGAACCAGAAGAAGTGCGTTCATGAAAATTACAAAACTGTTATAGAATCTAGGGTAAATTGATATAGTGAAAACCGTTTTCTTGTCACCCATACAGATTTCGATAAAAAAAATTGTTGCATCAGACTCATATTTTGAGTCTGTAAATCTGTGTGGGTAACAAGAAAACGATTTTCACTATATCGATTCACCCAAGATTCTATAAGAGCTGTGTTATTTTCATGAACACATAACATATGGTTCCAATTCTACAAGGTGTTTTAAAAAGTGAGTCTGATTGTTGCAACAATTTTTTTCTCGAAATCTGTATGGGTGACAAGAAAACGGTTCTCACTATATCAATCTACTCACGATTCTATAACAGTTATGTAATTTTCATGAATGCACATCTTCTGGTTCCAATTCTACAAGGTGTTTCAAAAAGTGAGTCTGATTGTTGCAATAATTTTTTTCTCGAAATCTGTATGGGTGACAAGAAAACGGTTTGCACCATATCGATCTACCCCAGATTCTATAACAGTTGTGTAATTTTCATGAACGCACATCTCCCATTTACAATTTTACAAGGTGTTTTAAAAAGTGAGTCTGATTGTTGCAACAATTTTTTTCTCGAAATCTGTATGGGTGACAAGAAAACGGTTCTCACTATATCAATCTACCCAAGATTCTATAACAGTTGTGTAATTTTCATGAACGCACATCTCCCATTTACAATTTTACAAGGTGTTTCAAAAAGTGAGTCTGATTGTTGCAATAATTTTTTTCTCGAAATCTGTATGGGTGACAAGAAAACGGTTCGCACCATATCGATCTACCCAAGATTCTATAATAGTTGTGTGATTTTCATGAACGCACATCTCCCATTTACAATTTTACAAGGTGTTTCAAAAAGTGAGTCTGATTGTTGCAATAATTTTTTTCTCGAAATCTGTATGGGTGACAAGAAAACGGTTCGCACCATATCGATCTACCCAAGATTCTATAACAGTTGTGTAATTTTCATGAACGCACATCTCCCATTTACAATTTTACAAGGTGTTTCAAAAAGTGAGTCTGATTGTTGCAATAATTTTTTTCTCGAAATCTGTATGGGTGACAAGAAAACGGTTCGCACCATATCGATCTACCCAAGATTCTATAATAGTTGTGTAATTTTCATGAACGCACATCTCCCATTTACAATTTTACAAGGTGTTTCAAAAAGTGAGTCTGATTGTTGCAATAATTTTTTTCTCGAAATCTGTATGGGTGACAAGAAAACGGTTCGCACCATATCGATCTACCCAAGATTCTATAACAGTTGTGTAATTTTCATGAACGCACATCTCCCATTTACAATTTTACAAGGTGTTTCAAAAAGTGAGTCTGATTGTTGCAATAATTTTTTTCTCGAAATCTGTATGGGTGACAAGAAAACAGTTTTCACTTTTTCGATCTACCCAAGATTCTATAACAGTTGTGTGATTTTCATGAACGCACATCTTCTATTTCCAATTCTACAAGGTGTTTTAAAAAGTGAGTCTGATTATTGCAACAATTTTTTTCTCGAAATCTGTATGGGTGACAAGAAAACGGTTTTCACTATATCGATCTACCTAAGATTCTATAACAGTTGTGTAATTTTCATGAACGCACATCTTCTGGTTCCAATTCTACAAGGAATCTCAAAAAATGAGTCTGATTGTTTCAACATTTTTGTTTTCGAAATCTGTTCGGGTGACAAGAAAATTGTTATCACTACGTCAATCTACCCAAGATTCCATAAGACTCATGCGATTTTAATGCACGCACATTATCTGGTTTCAATTCTACAAGTAGTTTAAAAAGTTGGTCTGATCGTTTCAACAATTTTATTTTCGAAATCTGTATGGGTAACAAGATAACGGTTTTCACTGTGTTGATCTATTCAAGATTCTATAAGAGTTGTGTGGTTTTCATGAATACAAGGAATCTCAAAAAATGAGTCTGATTATTTCAACAATTTCTTTTTCGAAATCTGTTTAGATGACAAGAAAACTGTTGTCACCAAGTTGATCTTCACAAGAAACTATGGAAGTTGTGTGATTTTGATTGACGCACATCATCGGATATCATTTCTATATAGGATATTGGAAAGTAAGTCTAATATTTTCAATTTTATTTTTCACTGAATCTGTATTGTTGATGAGAAAAGGATTATCAACGCCTTAATCTACTCAAGACTCTATAAAAATGTTGAACACCAAATAGTCTTAATAATTTCACGTTCAACCTATAGTGAATAGGTATTTCCAGCCACAGATATTAGTACATGTGCTAATAATTTTGTATCCCAACCACAGATTTTTATTTTCCTCTACGTCGGCATGTGTGGCCAGCAATCTGTGGATAACTTCACGCCAATGTTTTTAGTTTACTCCGATAAGTTACTGCGTAAAATCAAAGTATTCATCAGTAACTTGTATTTAACAATTTTGCCAATCAAAAAAATTGTCAAGAAATAATGCAATACTTATCTCAACGTTTCAGAGGCCAAAATCTGCACCCGTCATCAGAATTGGACAAAAAAGTTATTCCTTTTTGATTATTTATTTCTTTACTTCATCGACAGATGTCAAAGGCGTTTTGAAATGTGAAAATTACGTCATGTTGTTGATTGACAACTGAAACATTCGATGTAATACAAGGTGCTCTCCGATATCAGTTTCTATTTCTTAGAAATAGACCGTACTTGGCTACCCATCTTGAAGAAAAAATTGGATAGTGGCGAAATGGTAATAGACTGATATCGGAGAGCACCTTGTATTACACCGAATTTTTCAGTTGTCAATCAACAACATTGACATAATTTTATATTTGAAAATGCCTTTGACATCTGTCGAAGAAGTAAAGAGATAAATAATCAAAAAGGAATAACTGCCAGTATAATAGAACTTTTTTGTCCATTTCTGAAGACGGAGGCAGATTTTGGCCTCCGAAACGTTAACATAAGTATGATAAGTATTATTTCTTAACAATTTTTTTGATAGGCAAAATTGTTAAATACAAGTTACTGATAAATACAATATTTTTCTTTGTGAAAAATACTTCGATTTTACGCAGTAACTTATCGGAGTTAACTAGAAAGTTTGCCCTTCTACACTTGTATAAAGTTCTCCATTATAATTTTTATATTTTTCAGATTGTGGAAGATAACAAATACCCAAAAAAGGTCGATAAATTATTGAAAATGTTTCTCATCAAGTTCATTTGAGTTTCAGTTAAATTTCGTTACAAAATCTCTTCATAACTCCTGAACCATCCTGTATGATCCCAAACAACCTCTCATTTTTGAGTACAACTATTTTGAAATACTCTCTGTATATACCCCTCGTAGGGGATCCAACCAGAAAGACAGAGTAATCTTTGATCCTGCCCTCTTTGAGGGGTTTTCACATTAGTTCCTGGTGAAAATACATATATTAAGGGCGGGAAATTTTCAAAAGGAATTGATTAATATTGGCGCATTCGCCACATACAAACCTCAAAGCCTACTAGCTCAATGTGCAAATTATAAACAGCGAACTTTGATAAATTCGAGTGATGAATAATGCAATTTCAATTAAAATGACGGTGTTAAAATTGAAATAAGTACACCTAAATGAAATAATAGGAATCGAATAAAAAATAACAATAATTATAATTTAATGGTACCTAATCATTATGTGCAATATTTACACTTACATAAACATACTAATGTGTGTTCTAACGAAAATTTGATGTGAACTGGAATGGAAGGTAAATAAACATAAATAAAACCTCGTTGAAATGATTTCCTCATTTCTATTTTATGGGAACAACATGTATGCTGTATTTTGAGAAATACTAATGTAAAAACATCAAAAGCAATAGTTTTGCCTCGAAAGTTTTAGGTTCTGATGCAAGACTTACAGTCGCGGATTCCGGAGAAAAATATCCAGGGCCGGCCTCAGGCAGGGCGAGCGGGGCAACCACCCTGGGCCCCGGGCTTCAGAGGAAAAACATATGGCTCATAATATCGTTGTAACTTTTACTTCATACGATTATTTGAAAAATACATGCCTTCAATAGAACAATTTTAGAAAAAAACATGTAGCTTTTTTTTCTGATTGATTCGTCCGTTACTTGATGAAGATCCATAGTAATTTCAAAAACTACACCTCAAGATTTGATCTCTACAAACTTTACTTGAAAAATATATCAGATGTTTCGCTAGCACAGTAGCTTTTTCTAGCGAAACATGTTGTCATGTATTTTTCAAATGAAGTGTAGTTTCTGAAATTAACATATAGCTTGCAAATAAAATCTTCCAAAATGTTATTTTGCTGAATCCTCTGTTGTTCGTAACGAACTGAGTTGTATAGTGTTTTTTGAGATAAACCAAATTAACAGTTTAGGTGTGAATGATTATAGTCACCGTATGTGTTTACTTCTATACGGTGGTATTGTGAATACATTTGTTTGCAGGTAAATATAATGCATTCTTTTTTACAAATGGCCTAAAAATAATTCACTTTAATTCTTCTCTGCTGGTTTTACGGGGCAGACAAAAAAATGAGGGCATATCTTCTTCTCTCGAATTACTCCACAGATACCTATCCTAAATGCGAATTACAATATAATAGTAGTTATTGTTTTTATATAGTTTTGGAAAATAAAGACAGATTTTATTTTGCTTTATTCGATTATGTTCGAAATGAATATGACTCTATAACTGTTGTCTTCATGAATTAAGGTAATCAATAAGACACAAAATAGTATTTTATGGGGATTCCTTTAGCAGGCATGTTAAGAAATAAATTCAGGAACAGATTCCGTTGATTATTTTCGAAATAATCATTCTTCATTCAGGCATTTATAGTATTTTAGTACCTTTGAAAAAAAGAAAGATTTTGGCTTTCTACTTTGCTGACGACAGCAAAGTTGTCTCGTCATTCCATTTGGATTTCAGGACATCCGCTGCGGATGCACATCTTTACCGGCAGCAGGAGGTTGCAAATCTCAATGAGGATCTAGAAAGTATTTCCAATTGGGGTGAGAGTTCAATTCAATAATAGTCCTGTGGAACTACAGTCTAAACCTAACACAATAAGTCGTAAATTTACGAAATGGTGTCACACAAATAAACTTATAGTCAATGCCAACAAAACGGTGTTAGTTCAATTCTTCAACCGAAGACACTTAGAGCCTATACAGGATGATATAAATAATGTCACTATATATCCGTCGGAAACCAACAAATTTTTAGGACTTCATATAGATTCTGTGTTGAGTTGGAAAGTTCGCATAAATAATGTTTGCAAGAGAATCAACACCAGTTTTCACGCATTGGTACAACTTAAAAAGGTTATGAATGAAGAGCATTAGTTGAATATTTACTATGCGAATCTGTGTGTCTTCGACACACGGATTCCTGTACATCCATTTTTAGGGAAAGAAAAATTTTAACGCTACCATCTATATACATTTATAATTGTCTGCTTTTTGTGAAAAAGAAAGAGTTTGAGTTTGAAACTAACTCAAAGTGTCACAATTGACTAACAAGAATTGGAAATCTAATAAAACTGTAGCAACATCGTCCGAGATTGTTTCAAAAATCACCCTCTCTATCAGGCTCCAAGCTATTAAATTGTCTGTCTTCAAATATGAAGAGTATCCCATTAATGTCTACTTCCAAACCGAAAGTTAAAGAATACCTTTTAGAGGGATATTTTAATTTTATCAATAAGTATTTAGAGTATACTTCCAAATAATGGTGATCAATGTACTGTGATCTCTATGTTATTTATTAACTCTGTATTATACATCTACATATTTTTTACTTGACGTTTTCTAAATCATTGTTGAATTATCATTTCAAAGGAATAAAAACATTATTATCATTACTACTAATGCCACGAAAACCCAGGCATCGGTTTTCTTCAAAATATAATTGTCTCCGAACTGGATATATCTAATAATGTCAGGCTAGACAATTTCGCTGTCTGCTTCGATAAGTTTGTTGGGGGTTGAAATGGAGAGCGCTTTAAGGATTTTCCTATAGTGCTTGTTTCTTGTGTTCAAAAAAAGAGGTAATGAGACAAGTGCCTCATTTCCAAACATCAATGTCCGCCATTGAGGATGACAGTGTTCCATGTAAGTAAAATTTTATCTCTTTCATATACGATATTGTGTAGCAATCCTGTGGATGATATCTGAATCAATTCCATAACGAATGTTTGTAGTAGAAACTGAATAGGAAAACATGGTTTTTGTATAATCAATGTTCATATAAAAGTAGGTATTTGTTTTGAAAGTATTTTTTTATTCGTGTAATTCAATGTTCATATGAAAGTAGATGTTCTGAGATGGCTTTTTCTTTCAGTTTGTGTCAAAAAGTTAATTTTTCGCACGATCTACACATCTTTGTAAATAGTTCGTTTTGAAATTGCTTCCTTCCTTTCTTTGGAAGATTCACAATTTTTTTTTTGTATGAAGTTGGAGAAATAGAAATACAAACACTTTTCCAAAAATTAACCTCTCCTAAAAATATACCTACCCCTTTCAATTTGAACCTTTGAAGAAGTTTTTGAAATATTTTATATTTTTTACTATGGACCTCCATAAATAAATTTTTTCAAGCTCGAGTTTCTCTAATAAATAAATCATTTGCAAGACACAATTACTAATTCACTAATTATCACTAATTAAACTGAATATTCAGTTTTTGAGTTGGGTGGGCTCCTGTATTTTACCCTATATTTCCTCATTATTATTTTAGGTAAATATTCATTTTCAGGGCACCCGGATATTTAAAAAAAAAATTTGAGTGTACTTACGTATTTTGATACGTAGCTTACGAATCCGAAAGAGAAAAGCGGCGCTCTCCCTCATTTACAAAGTTACGGCCCTTCAAAGTTCAGAAAACTTTTCAGCCTTCTCCTTCACAAGATAAACTATTTGAAAACACAAGCATTTATTCATTAGGTCACCTTTACTCCTTATTCCTCCTTCCTTTCACTTCAACAATCAACATTTTTCCAGTAAAAAATGTTTAAAAATGTACGGAACTGCTGTTTGGTTATATATCTCTGTATTTTATGTTTTTAAGGTTAATGGCATAGTTGGTACGACTGATGCAAGCAGTGCCGTCGCCATGGGAGGGGGGGCTTTTTCGACTTGTTGGGTAAAGTTGGGTAAAAGTTGGGAAATTTTTGGGCCGTGAAGATAGAAAAAAATAATAATAAGAAATGAATGAAAATAAAAAAATAAAAATGAAAGAAAAGGAAGGGAGAGGTAATATGGAAAGGAAAGAACCAGGAGAAGGTTGGGATTTCCCAACATGCACAACTTGGAGATCCCATACTTTGAAATTCTGAGTTGTTTAAAAACTTCAAAAAAGTTTAATTTCTCCCAAGTAAGAGAACAGTCCTGAACAGTACACAAATTTTAAAGTGACAATTTAACAAAATTCACAACTTTTCGCTGTTCGACTTGGAAAAGTTGGTAAATTTCGGGCCGTGAAGATAGAAAATATAATAGTAGAAAACAATAAGCACAATATTATTTAAGTGTTGTTTTCTTTCATTTGTATTGAATATTCCTATACATGGTGAATATGGTGGAAGATCAACGACCTTGGTCCAAAGTAGAATAATTCCCATTATTATTTTTATAATTACCAAAATTTATTCTTGTTTGTGCATACCCTAACAGGCATAAGCATTCAGCCAATCTTTGGATAGCTAAGTAAGAAAATTAATATATTATAGTACCTAGTAACTAATCCCTCGGCTTTCATTTTTTCGAAAGTTGGGAAATTTTGCTGGTAGGGTTGGGAAAATTTGGATTCCCTCTCCCCCTGGTTTTTTTGCTACCGCCCTGGATGCAAGCATTCGTTTTTAAATTAAGTTTTTTTATAAGAAAAATGTTGATTGTTGATTTGGGAAGTGTCAATTAAGGAGGAATAACGTGTAAGGGTGAATTAGTGAATAAATGCTTGTGTTTTTAAATAGTCTATCTTGTGAAAAAGGAGGCTGAAAAGTTGCCCTTTTCTGAACTTTGAAGGGCCGTAACTTTGGAAATAAGAAGAGCGCCTTTTTTTCGGATTCGTAATCTACGCATCAAAGTACGTAAGTACACTAAAAAATTTTTTCAAAATCGCCGGGTGCCCTCAGAACGAATATTTACCATCAATTAATATGCACAAAACTGAATTGGTAATATAAATATCATACATACTGTTTGAACAAAATAAATAATTCTGTCTCCGCTTCAAAAGTTTTCAGATTGTAAATAATACAAAAATTTGAGAAAAGGGTCATCCCAGGACTTCACTGTTGCGATTATGCCACCAACAAATCTCTTTCAAATTTCCCGACGCGTTACTTCCCGCCAGCGCGCCGCGTCCCGCGAAGAATTCAATTTCTCTCGCGAATCCTCAGCACAACCAACTTGATCTAAATACTTACGGACAAGGTCACCGACCACCGCAACAGCGCGTTTGTTTTGGTTCCTAGGCGAAGCACCTCCACGCGACGATCATCTTAAGCTGGCGGGCGTCTATCGACCGTCCGAGAAAATTTCAGCGGCATTCGTGAACCACGAGTGTTTCACGGGGCCACCCCATTGGCTGCGTCGCATGGTCTGACATGGGACCACATCCCGTAGCAGATAAATTGCAAGCGCGCTTACAGGCCGGTCAGTGTAACGTGAATTGTTCGTGTGCGAAAATTATTTATTTATTTATTTGGATATACCGGCGCTGCAAAATTCGACATTGTGTGATATTAGGTTGATAGAGCTGAGAGAACGGATATCGTTTTGTAGGATTGGTGAGTTATGATAACCAGGTTTTTTAGGTGGAATATTTAGCTTACAGTTGCTGAAAGATTTTTAATTACGTCAGCTTATGATTCACTGTCTTTTCTGAAGAATAAACCGTTCTATTTGAGTTATCTTGATAAATGCCTAACAAATGAATTGATAGTTCTTTCATTGATTATTTGGGTAATTGTCAAAATACCTACCTACTTGGAATAATCTTGTTTAGAAATGGAATTTAACAAACTCTGATCAACGTTCTTAGGAAGTACCTGAAGTCAATTTTTGTAACTTTTTATTATAGAACGGTAAAAAAACAGCTGAAGAATATTCTTGCATTGCCACAATGTTGAACAAGAATGGTAAATGTGTGAAATTTAACATTATTATCATGGTTTTCTCAATATACCTACTCAATATGAATACTTCTGAATAAAAGTTTTATTTACATAGAAACCCAGCTGAAGGAATAGAATGTACGTACTTTACAAATGAAAAGAGATTATAATAAAATAATCAATTATCGTTTATGATCAATAAAATGAAGTCAATTAATTCGTTTTTATTTTTTCTTTGAAATATTTGAGGTATCTCATTGCAGGCTTATTCACATATTCAATTTAAGTCTTTGAAACGGGAATCACATTGAGAAATGAATTATAGGCAATAATTCACAAAATGAAGAGATTCAAATTAAACATTTAATGAAGAAACATTGTTATTTGTGTATACAAACAACGAGATGAATAACGACGAAATTGACAGAATTTACTTATTTTTCTCTAAAATTATTCACGGCGAGCGTATAATTATAATCATTAATATTCAATAAAAAGAACTGAAAATATTTTTTAAAAGTAGCTTGTTCTTGATGAATATTTGAGAGCTGTAGCACAATTTTTTTGTTGAAAATTTTAATTATATTGAGATGAAAGGCTCAATTCATATTTGAACAAATTTTATGGCGTCTGGAAACATTGGTTTCCAGTGATAAGAGTGAGGAAAATCGAAAATTCTACTCAACCTAGTTTCCAAGAGAATTTCAATAAAACAGACAATAGTTTTCAAATCGATTTTATAAAGAATGCGTTAAATTGCAATATACTAATTGCTTTCACTTGAAGATGCTTTTACTTATATCCCGAAAAGTTTTTCATCTGTGACATTTCCCTTTTCACTTTTCTTGAAAAACTTGCTAAGTTCTTAATAACTTGTTTCTGCCTTCGAATGTAAACACTGTTTGCAAAAATGTTATTTAAATCTTTAAATTGAGTTGGTTGAAGGTGCCATTATAGTCAGTCCAGAAATGAGGGAAACTACAGCAATATATCTATTTAGATATTAGTAACATAATACTACGTTGAAATCATTTACTCTCAACGAATTGGATAATGAATATACAAAATTTATTCTTGAAAAATCTCTATCATAACAAACGAAATAATAGCAGGGGAGCCCACGATGCAAAATGGGGATTTACTCGAGCGTCATTGAGACATATTAGGTTGCAAAGCTTAGATGATAAGAAGAAAAAAATGTTATATAATATATACCTTTTCATCGGTGGGGAAGCGGCTATAGATTTTTGAATATGTAAAAAATACTGTTGCATGGACATACCCGAGCGCGACAAATACTCATAGCATCAATGTCCTACGTATTTTTAATAATGTTGGTATGTTAATCTAATCGTTTGCATGATGTGGGTGGTTGGACGTAAGGGTTAAAAGTGGAAAAAAATTAATCGAACGCGTCAGATTTTCTAAGGGGGTGTTAAGTGCAACAAAAAAAAGCTCTCATTCAATAATCTGACGATTTCGATCTGACGCAAACTCGCGGCCATTATTATAATGTGCAAAAAAAATTCGTCATTTTGAAATACTCAAGCGCGTCAAGTATTATAGTTGAAGGGAATTGAAAAAAACATTGTTTGTTTTTGAAAGCGTGATGAATTATGCCGTCCACAGACACACTGCACCCATCAATCAATCAATAGGACTTGGCTTTTTCTATAGGAAGAAAATATTACATCATTTTCTGTTGGGGGTTTTAAGGCCATGGTAAAGGGGTTAAGTCTTAGTCTTAGTCTCAGTGATATTCTTCAATTTACTTCGAAAGCTTGTTGAATAAAAAGCTATACAACATGAAAGCCAGTTGTTTGTTGTTCTTGTCTATATATAGTTATTTGTTCTAAGAATTTGTTTCGCAATGCCACTATTCTTCTGCTTTCCATAACTGCTTGTTATTTGTTTATTATTTTAAATGTAAATCATAGTTTCTTTATCCAATTCTGAAGAGTTTTGTCACAGCAGCTCACGTTATGGCCGGAAGAATTCAATTTATTTCTTATGATTTCCGTTGTAGAAATCTCATTGCTTTTGTAACAGTCGTATATTATTTTTTCAATGATTTTATTAGATAAACATCTAAAGGTTTTGGTAATCTCGTATCACATCGAGTCTTGCGTTCATAAGGTTTGTTTGTCGGTCAAATCTGATGTTGCTTGTAATAGTTTGTTTCCCTCGAAACCAAACTTGAGTTGTAGATTCTTACATACATTGAAAGTTTTTCAATATTCAAATGCATCTGAATCGTATTCACTGTTTTTTTTTTCGCATTGGTCATCATCGCTGTTGGAATCATTATACTGGAAAAAGTCAGTGGTCTGTGTTGTTATCACACTCGTTATTACTATTAATACTTGTCCAAGGACGGCACATTTTAAACAGATAACAGAATTAAGTAATTATAACTTCACCAATATTGAATTTCAACACTCAAATCGCGATCAGTTCCAGAACTGAACACGGCGGCGGTAACCATCCCTGCATCCTCGCATTCTATTCGTCACAGTAACATGACTTCAAATTTAATTTTATGACTCTTCAGCCAATCATAAAACTCGGTTAGTAAAAATTATCCTATACGAACCGCCAATTCTTCAGACCACATGGACTAGTTCGCAGCGGCATTATTTCTCTGTATTGTTTTTTTGGTCTTTGAGATGCCGATAGCTTTAAGTATTCACAATAAAGGTTACCTCGATTATATAATTGAAGTGATTCATATTATATTTTCCCATACTTCTTATCAATAGCCAAAAGCATTATTGAAAACCAAAACGATAAATGGTTAATCATATGTTCAAGGTTGGGATGGTTACGTAATATGGGAAATGTAAAAATATGTATCTTGAAACTGAAAGTTGAGCATTTTGATAGAAGGTATTCATGCAGAGAGTTTGCCAGTGGCGTAGCTAATGGTCCCAGGGCCCGCGGGGATGAGACTATTGACCAGTTCACCCTTAGTAGTATTTAGAATCCAGATTCGGAAATTCTTGATTGTGCCATTGAAAAAAATAGTGGAATTGCGTAACAAATACTTAGAACAAATAACTAAATATAGACAAGTACAACGGCAAATTTTCTATTTGGACGAATCTTGGTAAGACACTTACGACACAGTTACGAAAGGGTGGACTGATGGTTCGAGGATGTGTACGCCTAACATGCCTGTAAATTATGGATCACGACTAATCATTGTGCATTGCGGAGGAAGTAAAGGATGGGTTCCAGTATCGACATTAAAAAATACAAAACAATGATTCTGAGATATATTAGAAAATAACGGGAATAGTCGTTTTTTGAAAAAAAAACTTTTCATCTACATTATTGTTGTTGACCTGTTGTCGCCTTTAAAATAATCCCCATTAGATATTATGCACTTTGGCCAGCGCTTCTTCCAATCCACGAAACACTTCTAAAACTCTATGTGTGGGATAGCCTTTAGCTCATTCAGCGCAGCACTTTGCATGTCATCTTTGCTTTTCTCTTTGAGGTTCTCTTTATATTTGGAAATAGGAAAAGGTCACACGGTGTCATGTCTGGCGAATATGGAGGCTGGGCATCGTTACAGTATTGACCAAAATTTCGCGAACGAGTAATGAAGTATGAGCAGGTACCTTAGGGGGGGGGCAAGTATCATTAATTGTTCCTCCACAAATCCGGGCGTTTTTTTTTTTTCGAATTGCTTCACTTTTTCCACGTTTTCATCGGTTATTGATGTGCTAGGACGTCCAGAGCAGTCGTTATCTTCAACGTATTCACTAGCATCACTTATCCCACTCGTAAACTTTGGTTTGTTTCATATCAGTCTTACCATAAGTCTTCGTTAACAGTTAAGAATTCACACTTTATTTTATTTTTGACGGAAAATTTGATACACAAGTTCTCTGATTCCTTTGTTTTAACGAATGAAAATCGCCTAGCTCTTGAGAACACGTCTAATTTCAGCTCCTGCCAGAGCAGAAAATTGTATCATAGTTCAGGGGCATGTACGAGTATACAAACATAATGAAAACATTTTTAACAATCAAACCAGACAAACATTGAACACCTGGATGGCAAGAAGATTTATGGACTTCTTGCAAAATCTTCCAAGACAGATCAAAAACACTGTCTTTTGTCACTTTTTCTCGGCGCAAAAAACCCGTCGCAAGTTAAAGGTACTTTGATCAAATGAATGATCAATTTTTATAATTAATTGGCAGTGGGGTCTATTATGCGAATGTAAAACGTTACACGCTAAGGTGAAGGTTTCACACAAACGTGATGTTTTCTACAAATAAACTCCCACTTAATGTCTGCAAATTTTTGGAAACGCTCGGCGTATTACGTCGACCACCATCGATAAGTAGACGTACCCTAATGTCCACAGTTGTGCGGATATCTATTACCAGAAGAGAAACTTCATTGTAATTACTTGCTTTTACCTAAATAGAAAAAACATCAGAACAGTTGATGTTGTCTTTGGATGTATATTGTTTTATAAAGTTTATGTCAATATTTAGAGGTCTGGATAATAACAACGGAAATATTCACCTTCATTTCTTTATTTCAATATCTTACAAAACAGTAACAAAACAAATAGTAATAAAACGACCTTCACTGAACTACCAAACATTGTCATAATATGTTATAACCTGATGCTATAGATACATTTTAAAAAAACGATTCAATTCTGAACGAACTCAAAAACGAAATGGTTATTTTTGCCACGCGAAGTATTAAAAACAAGGTTGAAGTCGAGTTGGACGGTTAGTCTATAAATCAAAGAAATGTTGTAAAATTCTTGGGAATGGACAAATGAACTTAGAGCCCATAAATTGACTCAACTTGTAGCAGAATTGTCAAGCAGTTTTTCCTGAAAAATTAAGAGATTTTGTATCACTCGATCTTCTGAGAATATAACACTTTGCACACATTGCTTCATTTTTAAACTATTCCATGATTTGAGGAACGTCTAGAGCCATCTCTTCCAGTGACGTCACCAAAATACGAAAGTCAAAACTTAAATCAATTTCACATGGTGTGAATTCGATGTATTGAAACTCCTGGCTCCAAGGCAAACTATTCTTCTTACGTCGAATTCCCACTACGTCGAATTTCCGCCATGTGAAATTAATTCAGATTTTCACAATTTTCTTATTTTGGTGAAAAGGGTGGCTTTCGACGTAGCGATACGCATCCATAATATGCTGGGGTAATTGTTCTAGAATAAACGATGTTTTGGTTGTGCGGAAAAGATCAAGTATAACAGACACATGTTGAGTTATAATATTATTTTGGAATCCTAACCGTATGTATTTACGTCACTAATATCGAGTTCAATTTTTCAGGTTTCAGTTACGTCTGCGATTAAGCCAAGATTTATTTTATTTGGAATCATTTAAATTATATTCAAAACAGTCGAAAGCTTTCGACAAAATCCATAAAATTGGCTATATTATTACTGTAGTGAACAGTATGCATTTTTCTATTACCAAGACAGGTTCATTGGAGTCATTTACTTTTGCAAACTGGTTTTTGCAATATTGTAAACATGTATCTTTCGTCATCTGGCCTGATGGGATTTTGTTGTTAAGAGTGGAATTAATGATCTGGCAGTTTCAATAACGTAGGATTCAAATACTTGGATTAAATAACTAATTGTTTCGGTACTGAGTTAAAATCCAATGAATCCGATGAAGATTAAGAAAAAAGAATTGAAACTTTTTATGTTTTTTACCACTTTTATTCGTATAACTAACGTTACTGCTGTTTCGTCCTATGAGGACATTTTAAACTTATACATAAAGTTTGAAAATGTCCTTATAGGACGAAACTGCAGTAACGTCAGTTACAAATAAAATTGGTAAAAAACATAGAAAGTTTCAATTCTCTTTTGTTCATATGATTTCCTACCACGTAGTAACGGCTACTAACAAATTATAAATATTTTGAGCCACACCACCACTTGGGAAAATAAATAACAAACGCTGCCGAAATAATTCTAAAAGTGTCACATTCAAATTCCGTTTTCATTTACATAACCTCAATTAGCTGACTACTACTGGACTATAATTCCAAAATAGAAGACACAAAATTCTGAGAAATGACGTTTTTGCCTCAATCTGTCTCTTGCAGTGGCATACGGAAATTATATTAAACAGATGAGGAAAAATTATGATGAAATACATAGAATCACAACCTTGACAACAATGTTTTGGTTTTAGTGCAATAATATTTCTAAGAATTTAGTGCTTACTATTATAGAATTATACTACAGCAGTATGAAATATATTTCTCGACCTATTCTCATACCTTCCATGTTATTCGTGACCACCGTATTCCGTAACGATTACTGGTGCACTGTGCGTCCGTAACAGTTACAAACCGAACCGCCGTCGTGCAAAGAACATACGGTGACAATGTGGGACTAGTATGAACGTAACGCGTATTTTTGTCTTTTACATGCGGCGTTGTAACTTAACCGTTACAAGCCGAACTACCATGAGTTGTTTTTAGACGTATTAAAAGACTATTACGTTACATGCGGTGGAAAGTTCGGACTAGTATAAAGTATCACATTACGTTGTAACGTAACCGTTCACCCTTATGTTACATGCGGCATTGTAACCGTGCACTCGTGGCCGTTACAAGCCGAACCATCATTCGTCGGTTTTCAGCCGTCGTATCAAAGGACTGTTACGTTACGTACGGTGACAAGTTGGAACTAGCTCATTTTTGCTTGTTACATGTGGCGTTGTAACGTAACCGTTCACCCGTAATCGTCACAAACCGAACCACCATGCGTCGTTTTTAAGACGTCGTATCAAAGGACTGTTACGTTACATGCGGTGACAAGTTCGGACTAGTTTAAAGGTATCGCGTATTTTTGCCTGTTACATGTGGCGTTGTAACGTAACCGTTCACCCTCAACCGTTATAATCGAACCACCATTTGTCGGTTTTCAACCCTCGTATCAAAGGACTGTTACGTTACATGCGGCATTGTACCGCAACCGGGCACGCGTGGCCGTTACAAGCCAAACCATCATTGGTCTGTTTTCAGCCGTCGTATCAAAGGACTGTTACGTTACGTACAGTGACAATTTGGAAGTAGCCTATTTTTGCTTGTTACATGTGGCGTTGTAACGTTACCGTTCACCCGTAATCGTCACAAACCGAACCGCCATGCGTCGTTTTTGAGACGTCGGATCAAAGGACTGTTACGTTACATGCGGTGACAAGTTTGGACTAGTATAAAGGTATCGCGTATGTTTGTCTGTTACATGTGGCGTTGTAATGTAACCGATGACCCTTAATCGTTACAACTGAACCACCATCCGTCGGTTGTCAACCGTCGTTTCAAAGTTAAATGTGGCGTTGTAACGTAACCATTCATCCTTAGCCGTTACAACCGAACCACCATTCGTCGGTGGTTTTCAACAGGCGTATCAAAGGACTGTTACGTTACATGGGGCATTGTAACGCAACCGTGCTCTTGTGGCCGTTACAAGCCGAACCATCATTCGTCGGTTTTCAGCCGTCGTATCAAAGGACTGTTACGTTACGTACGGTGACAATTTGGAACTAGCCTATTTTTGCTTGTTACATGTGGCGTTGTAACGTAACCGTTCACCCGTAACCATCACAAACAGTACCACCATTCGACTGTTTTTGAGTCGTCGTATCAAATGACTGTTAGGTTACGTACGGTGAGAAGACTATTTTAAAGACTAGGTTTTGCCTATTACATGCGGTATTGTAACGCAGACGCGTACTCGTGGTTAGGAGTGTACGTTGGGACTAGTATAACGGTATTGTGTATCTCCCAAGCGGCATTGTAACGTAAACCTTATTCGGTTGAGTTGCGGAATAAATCATACGGCCGAAAATCAAAATGCCGAACATGTCCAATGTTACGTTACAGGTCTTATGGATACGAGCCTCAAAACTAAGTTAAAGTAGTGAGCCACAAAAAAGAAAAGTCATTAGCCGATTAAGATTTATGGGTGCCGCGTGTTGCTTTTGTCATTAGGTGGATTTAACCATACTAGCTGTCAATCGACGTCACGCGTGATACACGATGAATCCCATGAAGATTAGTTTTATCGTCAAAATGAATAGTTTTCTCTCATATTCATTTTCTATGAATACTAACAAATTGTGAATATTTTGAGCCATATCATACCACCACTTACGAAAATAAATAACAAACACTGCCGAAATAATTCTAAAAGTGTCACATTCAAACGTTGTTTTCATTCACGTAACCTCAATTAGCAGACTACTACTACTAGACAGCTAACAGAAAATCATCAGAATAATCGGCTCTGGTTTCGATGTAACCATACTTTGATGAATAAGCATAACTTTAATGGAGTAAAATTAAATCCTCACCAAAAACTGATACCTTTGTTATGTTATCGTTTTTTTTTTTCATAAATAATAAATTTCATAAAGTGACACGGGAAACATGCATCTATAATATTGTATATTCGTTTGGGAGCTCCAATGAATTCATCCTTTTTTTTTCCAAGTCGGTATGTATTCGCATGGCAAGCTTAAATTACATAAAGTCGTCGACTCCAACTCGTTTGACATTGCGTTTCCGAATGTTATTCAAATAGATTGCGAAATCATATACAAAGTCAGTGTCAAGTCCATTTTAGATTATTTGGGAATAACAAATGACACGCGGTGATTATTACGTAAGAAGTTGAGTGCTCGGAATCCCATCAAAATTCAAATTGTAGTGGATAAACTTCTATAGAGTATTAATCAAGTTGCATCGAGCGTAGGTTATGTATATGATATTATACTGTACTTGTAGAGTCTTCATTTTCATTCACGAAACTTTTAATATTGAATAAATGTATCTAAACATTCAAGTTATTAGCGATTGTAGATATAATTTGGTGCTTAGTAGAACTGATAATTGCTTCTTTTTTCATTCATCTTATGAAGAATTTTATATAATTTTTATTTCAGTTAAAAAAATGCAATCAGACCACTTTGAAATTAAATAATGCAACAGTAAGTCAAAATATAAAACAAGCAAAGAAATATTTTACTCGTTGATACACAATAAAAAGAGGGAGACAATACGGATCCCTGGGGAACACCAGCGCTGATGGTGAAAGATATCCATCGACGACCACTTGCAGGGAACGTTCTAAAGCTGGAGAGCCATTGACAAAAATGATCCGTTAATTTTCATCCGTAATACATTTTTTTTAAGGAAAAAAAAACAAACATGTCTCAACAACACGCACACTGGAAAAAAGTACTGGGATTCCTCAATAATAGATAATAGTGCACTTACCTAGACTAGCATTTATATTTTCGTTATTAATGTTTGGTCACGCTATTTCCTGTTCGATAATAATACGTAAAAAAGTTTTCGATCGATTATTCAATTATTTAATATATATGTAATCGTTTTTCACAAAAAATGAATGTAGGCTCATCTAAAATTGACTGATTATACTGTTATGACATGAAAGGTAGAATTTGGAACCTTCAACTGAGCTATAGTTCTCTAACTTTTTTATATTAATGTGAGTTTCAAAGCAGTGATGAATCCAGGCTAATCATCAATTCGACGCTCAAGAAAAAAGAAAATGTTTTTCAACAATCTTTCTGATACTTGAAATTTTAGGATTTTCAAGTGTAGACATTTAAAGAATGTAATCAAAACGCAAATGTAGACAGAAATACGATCTGAAATCATGATTTATGATTATAGTTATGATAATTGTATTATTCATTACTCGTGAAAATGAAATTTCAAATCGTTTGAATATTGAGTGTTTAAAAAATAAAAATACTACAGGTTTTTCAGTTTTTAACTACTCTTATTTTATTATTAACTAGCGAGCCGCCCGGTTCCGTAGTGCAATGTATAGTAAATATACATTGCACTAATCGCATTGGATTAAATATAATAAATTACCACTCAAGAAAAATGTTAATGATGCTCTACAGATGTTGAAATTATTTGGTTTCGGTGTCACGAAGGTCATAAATGAAGTATACATAAAAAAATGAAACGTGAATCATTACTAACAACTTGAAAAAGGTATACAAATTTTAAAAAAATCTCCTCGGCGGGGAATCGAACCCCGGTCTCCCGCGTGACAGGCGGGGATACTGACCACTATACTACCGGGGACTTGAATGTTCATAAAACATTTCTGATTTTCGTAGCAAAATATATAAAATTTTTCAATTATTAACATTGAATTTATTGGAGCCTCTAGAGACACCCTACATTTTGTTTTATGAGAGAGAGAGGGCATTGTTAGATCAAGATCTTCAGATGATGTGGTGCTGCAGGTTTTCCCGGGTTTTCCTGCAGCTGAAAAAGCAAATGCGCCACTGGAATCAATGAAATCGCCCCGGAGCGCCAATTAATTTTTATTGTTGTATTTATTTTATTTTTATCGTTAGTGAAACATAATATACATATCTCATTATTAACAACAAACTACAAGCTACCAATATAGAGGGTGTAACTAAATAAGTGTAAAACATTTAAGGAGGTGATTTCTCATCGAAAAAAAGATAGGATCTTTCATATAAAGAAACTTCATTGGAGCATTCCTTGTTAAGATACAGCCCCTTAAAGGGGGTACATAAAATTTGTATAACAATTTTTTTCACAAGCAATACAAAAGTTACAATATTGAAATTAACCTGACGTTTTGTACTACCAAAAAGACACTCAGCCAAAAATTTATTTGGTTTACTCCATGGTTGTAAGGGGTGAAAAACGCAACCTCTAAAATTTATTTCCAATGTAACTTTTTGTCTTATTATTTGTTCACTGTTTCATTCTAAATAAAAAATGTCTCCTGGGTTTTTTGCCCAAAATAAACCAGTTCGCAGCAAAATATTATTTTACGAACAACTACAGAGATACATCGTCCTAAATGCGAAAATACGAAACTAATCTATCTAGTAGGTCGCTATTAGCGATAGTGACAATTAAATTGGTATGACGCTGTCAGTTTGTGAATTTTCGAAATTGAATTAATACTAATTGTGTGTTGTTGTTCTGTTCTTAATTTGTTACTTTAATAATTCACTTGTTATTAAAATGGCATACACAAATGAGGAAATGGCTGATATGCATTACGTTTACGGTCTGTCGCAGGGGAATGGGTTAGAAGCTTCTAGAAGATATGCTGAAATGTATCCTCAACGGCAGCATCCTTCACATAGAATATTTGCTCGACTTCATCAACGATTACGAGAATATGGTTCATTCGACAAAAGAACGCAGGATTGTGGTCGCCATCGAGAAGTACGAACACCACAGCTTGAGGAAGCAGTTCTTAATTTGATTGAAGAACAACCTACTACCAGTACTAGAAAGATTGCTTTCCAGCTAAATGTTGATCATATGACGGTATTTCGAATTTTAAAGGAACAACTTTTATACCCTTACCATCTGCAACGAGTACAGGCACTGTTACCGCGAGACTTTCCGAACCCTCTTGAATTTTGCAACTGGATACTCGAAATGATTAGAAGGAATTATGAATTTCTGAAGACGATAGAATTCACAGACGAATGTAGTTTTTCTCGGGACAAGATTATTAATTTTCATAATTACCACATATAGGCTGATGAAAACCCTCACGCTATTGTCGAAACTAACCATCAAGAACAGTTTTCTCTTAACGTGTGGCTTGGACTTATTGGGGACGATTCAATTGGGCCTCATTTTCTACCTACTCGATTAAATGGTGAGGCATACGTTCAATTTTTGAGAGAAGTGCATCCAGTACTGCTGGAGGAAGTTCCTTTGGGCGTCAGAAGGGATATGTTTCATATGCATGATGGAGCTCCCGCTCATTTTAGTCAAGTAGCACGTCAGCACTCAACCGAAACATATGCAAATCAGTGGATAAGTCGAGGAGGACCACAGAACTGACCCGCTCGATCCCCGGATCTCAATCCTCTCGATTTCTCTATTTGGGGCCATTTACAGCATTTGGTTTATCGTACTCCTGTTCGCGATGTAGAGGACTTAAGAAACCGCATTATCGATGCGTGCAGGGTAATCAGAGAGACTCCAGGAATATTTCAGCGAATACGTGGCTCAATGCGCCGACGTCTAGACGCATGCGTAATGTCTAAAGGTAGACGTATTGAACGTTTACTATGATTTCTACATCTTGTGTGTTTTGTTATTAATAAATTAGTTTTGTTTATTACCCTTTAATCGTTTAATGCAGGTACTAACTACAAAATAACAATAAATCCAGTTCGCATTTATGACGATGTATCTCTGTAGTTGTTCGTGAAATAATTTTTTGCTGCGAACTGGTTTATTTTGGGCAAAAAATACAAGAGTCATTTTTTGTTTTGAATGAAACACGCTATCGGAAATACATTTTTAAAAGGTAAACAAGTTATAAGACAAAAAGTTACATTGGAAATACATTTTAGGGTTGGCGTTTTCCACCCCTTACATCCATGGGGTAAACCAAATAAATTACTGGCTAAGTGTCTTTTTGGTAGTACAAAACGTCAGGGTAATTTCAATATTGTAACTTTTTTAGTGCTTGTGAAAAAAATGGTTATACAAATTTTATGTAACACCTTTAAGGGGCTGTATCTTAACAAGGGATGCGCCAATGAAGTTTCTTTATATGAAAGATCCTATCTTTTTTTCGATGAGGAATCACCTCCTCAAATGTTTTACACTTATTCAGTTACACCCTGTATAAACCAGTGTACATTACAACCGATGGAGCACCAGCAAAAAAAGGCTGGTACTGCCGCAACCGTTATGTTACTAATTGCATTGGATTAAATGTACATTACCACTTAAGAAAAATGTTAATGATGCTCTACAAATGTTGAAATTATTTGGTTTGGGTATTACCAACATCATAAATGCAGAATACCTTTAAAATAAATCGTGAATCATTTCTGACAACTTAAAAAAAGTATTTAAAAAAATAATCTCCTCGGCGGGGAATCGAACCCGGTCTCCCGCGTGACAGGCGGGGATACTGACCACTATACTACCGGGGACTTGAATGTTATTATAAAATTTCTTATATTCGTAGCAAAATTTATAAAATTCCTTAATTATTAAAAACGGTATATTTTTCGAGAATAGTTTTTGCGAAACTAATCCTTTTTGGTTTTCCACTTCTCCATCAATATGTGGAAGATCAAAAACGTCAATAAACATTCTTTACAAAATAATTTATGTGCAGAAGCTGAATTCGATTAAAAAAAAGAAATGAAAAGTTGCTTCGGATGCGATTTTTCTGCAAGTTTATACACTGTGTCCAAGATAAGGAAGGCCACTACAAAGAGGGATGCAGTACCTACGGTGCCAACAACAACAAAACATACTGAACATTTCTGATAATGCTTGAGAAAATCCGAGAAATTGAATAAAAAAATTCAAGTTCGTTTTCTAAAATATTGAAATGAAAAAACCTTTTCCGCAAATTTGTTCAATAATGGGAATAATTCAAATATTGAATAAAAAATTAAAAAAAAAAGAGTTTCAACCTCATTAGGGCTAAAACTGAAATTTAGTTTAGTGTTGTTGAATATATCGTTAACGGTATTAATGCATGGAAAATTTGGAAGGAATCATCAATCAAAAGGGCTGGTGACCTACTTTTTTTATTTCTTTCATTGACGATTTCGCACTGTATGTGGGAGACGCGAAACTTCATTTCCTCATCGATTGATTAAACGGCGGGCGTGGAAAATTCCCGTTTCAAACAACGATGGGAAGCCTATTGATCGACACAATAACCTAGATTGAAGAAAAAATATTCTCTAAAGGCGGATTTCCACCGAACGGACTCTTTTGCGACTCGTTTCGGTTTCAAAAACGTATTTTTATAATTTGTTCTTTGGAAATTAAGACTTCGAAACTCGAAAATTTCGACATTAATCTCGCAATTTCGAATTTCAAACACGAAATTTTGACTTTGAGTATAGTCAAAATTTTGACTATTAACTGGAAAATTTCGAATTTAATTTCGAAATGTCCACTTTGATCTCGCAATTTCGAATTTAAAACCCGAAATTTCGACTTTGACCCCAAAATTTTGTCTTCTATCTCAAAATTTCGACATTAGTCTCAAAGTTTCCCCTTTAATTTTGCAATTTCTAATTTAAAATACGAAATTTCGTCGACTTTATACCCAAAATTTCGACTGTATACTCAAAATTTCGACTTTATACTCAACATTTCTACTTTGAACTCAATATTTTGACTTAATCTCGAAATTTCGACATTAATCTCAAAATCCTACTTTTAATTTTGCAATTTCTAATTTAAAATAATAAATTTCGACTTTATACACGAAATTTCGACTTCAATCTCGAAATTCCCACCTGAATATCACAATTTCGAATTTAAATACCAAAATTTTGACTTTGAACTCAAAATTTAGACTTTAATCTCGAAAGTTCCACTTTAATCTCTCAATTTCGAATTTGAAACCGGAAATTTCAACTTTAAACTCAGAAAGTTGAATTCGCTTTCTAAATTTCGACTTTAATCGAAATTGCGACTTATTCTCGAAATTACGACCTTGATCTCTATAGTTCTAGTTAAAAGTCGAAAATTTGAGATTGAAGTCAAAAATTCGAGGTTAAAGTCGTAATTTCTATAATAACGTCAAAATTTCGAGTTTTGAGGTCATAATTTCCAAGAAATTCTCAATAAAAATAGGTACCCCTTCTGCGCTTGTGTGTAGAAAGCAATGAGAATGAAACGGCAATTATTACATTTGGGATTATCAAGTAACCGCTCCTCTCTCTTTGCTCTTTCTTTCTGGCCTGACTCTTAGACCTTCGCTTTCAATTCATATTTTTATGACTGCCTGAATGAGTATTATTCAAGTCAGTGTCGAGCGTTTGACACATAATTTGCATCATAAAATGGTGAACATCCTAATCACCTTTAACTACTGTACAAAAGATGAATTAAAACTCTGTCATCGAAGTTTTTTTACAGTTCAAATTATTCAAGCACTGCCAAGAAAAATGAAGTGTGGGCTTTTAAAAAATGGTTTAAAAAGTATTACAACGATAGGAATTCAAATCTTATTTCTCCAATTAATTTTTTAGTTTTAAAGTATTTCGTGAAGAATGGCTTTCTGGAAATATCGAATGTGATTTTTTTAAATTTTAATCCATAGTTGTTTCGTTCAAACATAACTCTCATATTAGTAAACACTTTATATTGGACAAACATAGTCGTAGTTTCTTGAATGTAAAGTCCTATTCCTCATCTACAAACTGTCTTTTGGTACAGGGACATAAATTTAACCACGACCGTGAAGTAATACATTTCAATCAATCAATCAATCAATCAAAATATACTTTATTGTCGAAAAAACTCTTGTTTTGTTGACAAAGTAGAATATACACGTACAGAAATAAAATTTAGGCAAAATACACACAATTATGTAAAATATAAATAAAATAGAATAAAAATAAAAACAGAATTGTTATATAAACAAGCAGTATATGAACATATACATTTATCAATTATACATTTTATTCAATAGAATAAGTGTTAATGAATAAATAAAATATCAATCATAAAAAGTTATTTGAACGTTTTGTCAATTTTACGACTTATAATTCAACAGTCTAATCGACTATGCTATACAGTACCCGCAATAAATTACAATTTCACTGGAAGTTGTCATTGTAAAATTCTTGCAAACTATAATAGGGTCTGCTCGCGAGAAGTTTTTTTGTGTATTTTCTAAAGCTGTCAATACTATCGTAGCTATTTCTAAAATGAGACGGTAAGTGATTATACATTTTAACACCGTTATAGAAAATGGAGTCCTTTACTAGGGATGAAGAAGGCAATGGTAATTTAAAATTATTTTTAGATTTTAGGCGAGTGCTATGACACGAAGAAATATATTCAAATTTTGACCTATGTTTGTGTATAAGACACGCAGTTTCCATTACAAAGAGAGCCACAACTGTCAATATATTTTTTTCTGCAAATAACTGCCTACATGAATTGCACGGTCCTAGTTTGAACACATATCTAATGGCTTTCTTTTGCAGTTTAAGTACTGAATCTAGCAGACTAGAGTTACATACCCCTCAGAAAGGAATGGCATATCTCAGTTGAGATTCAATTAATGCATAATATGCGTTTATAGCCGTGGCAGTACCAAGTTCCCTTGAAATAATTCTCATTGCATAGCACCCTTAGGAGATTTTATTCTTCAATTGGTTGACGTGTGCTTCAAACTTCAATTTACTGTCAATATATAGGCCTAAAAATTTTGTGCAGTCTTTATTTTCAATCTTCTTATTTTCTAGAGGCATATCTTCTAAAGTACATTTGAAAGTTATTATATTTTTTTTTATATTAAAAGAGAGAAGATTCGAATCGCACCAAGACTTGATTACATTAATATATCTGATTATCTTATTATTCAGATCTTCAACAATTTTACTATGCAATAAAATGGTGTTTAGACACAGTTAATCATTGATATATACAAGAAAAAGAGTGGGTCCCAAAACCGATCCTTGTAGCACTCCATTTTTGTAACATTAAACATTGTAAACATTAAAAATTACGAAATTTCACTGAATAACCAAAAAGAATTGAATTCTTCCCCACTTTTGTATTTGTTTTCTAATGTGGAAATTGGTAATTGGTTTATTACATTTTCATGTACCAAACTCATTTAAAAGTATTAGTCATTATTTAGATAGATGGTTATGTGATTCAAATTGCTATTATAAAAAGTCCAAATTTGATGGAATTCAGTCAGATGAACACACCTGAGGAAGCTATTATATAACGAAACAGGTGTTGCGGTTTTGTTAACTACCCAGTGAAAATCCCACCATTAAATGTTACTTGAATAAGAATACAAAATAAACATTGTACATTTGATGATATAGGCTAATTTATTTCTCAAAAACGGTTCAATAGCAAAATAACGATTTCGTGGTTGTGGATCCATTTAATGATTGTCAGTAGTTCGAATAAAACTGACATTGTTGATATTATATATTGCAATGTAGAATTTTATCAGATAATGTTATATACTTTGGGATAACAGATAAGTAAGTCGCGGAAATCAATGAGTATACAATTCAAGGTAATGATCACACCATAAATTTAATCCCTCCGTCAAATAAATCTCATATCATTCAGTTTTTTGCGCAGCTGAATGTTTATTTCGAGGTGAAAGTCATTAATGAAAGATAATAGCAGTAAGTAAGTAGTAGTGAGTGGTATATTCGATCCCCCACTGCAACTCGCAAGAGTTTGTTGTGACTTACATCTATACAAACTCAGCCAAACAAGTCGAGCTTTTTAATGAAGTTGAACTACATCATTCAAACAAGAGTTAGTGTTTTTTTTCGATGTTTTAGAACATGCTCTGGATAATGCATCAGTGATAAACATGAGCTTGCCATATTTTCAATTCTATAGAATTTCAGGTTGTCTTCTCTCATCCTACCGACTGCGCCATTTAGCGCAATGAAATAGCATTATTTTATTTTATTTGTGTATATCGTGTATCTTTTTTTGACGACACTTGTCAACAACATTCTTGACGTCCACTACAGCTGTAACATTCGAAGCTTACTTATACTTATATATACAATCATATACTACAAGCTAAGATGGCAAGAGTTCTGCCAAATGCTAAAAACATGTGTATGTCCCGCCACGGGACAGGCATGTTCTCTGCTACCGGGACCTGTATGTCCTTGTGAAGAATAATCCACTCCATAGATGAGGTGACAGCAGAAATGCAACAAGTGCATAAGTTTGTAATACATTTCGCTCTTTTAAATAAAATGCATGCAATCTCCAGAGATCACTAACACCACCAGGAAGTTACTAAGTCACGTGGTGCCTTTCCAATCAGATGCAAGATTGAGGGTTTAAGAGTTGAAAACTCGGCAAATCTTGAGGCAAGTTCAAGCATTTTGCTTGCTTTTCGCACTTACTCTGTTTTGACGGTGCAAATGAAGTAGTCATACTTGAAAAGCCTTTTTGATCATATCAGTGATTATCAAAGTTACAATGCGTTTATGAATAATGCCTAATCTCACCTTGATTCAAATTCCTTATATTTTTGGAACTGTATTAATAATCGTAGGAAGACTAATATTATTCCGGAGTTGGTGAATCTTGACACCGAAGCGTATACTGGTTTTGAAATAGTAAATTTGTTTGCAGATTATTTTACAGTGACACACAACTTACATATAACAAAACGCAAAGATAACCTCATATTTAAAGGCATTCGTCAATTCTGTCATTATTTTACTATTTCACTTTCGCTTTCCTCGCTTTCGAGGAAAGCGAAAACAAGAAATCTGTTCCACTGATACTTGAGAGATTTAAAAAACTCGAGCAAGATAAAGACATACATTCGGAGTTATTAGAAACTAGTTCTATGTTGCTGTATCACTGATGTTCCAATGTTTTGACAGAATCAGAATCAACGAACTTAGGCGTGCGCAGTGTTATAAAACAGTGCTTTCAAAAAAATGTTCAACAGCACCATCTAGTGGCGAGTTACAGAAAAATTAATACCCTAAAAACCTTTTCTATGAAAAAATACTTATAGATGTCAAGTTTCATCACGATCGGTTGAGCGATGTAGAAGTTTATCACTTACCAACCAACCAACCAACCAAAAAACCAAGACACTTTGTGTAAAAAGGGGACAATTTAGTCGTCCACTGGGTAGCTAGGTTTGACAGCTGTCTTAACGGAAAATTGTGTGTCCAGCCGGATAGATAAATTTTCTCTGCTGTTATGACAATTAGTGTCATGAAATCCGTAATTACCGGTATGCCTTGTGAAATGAATGTTCATTGAAACTTGTGCAGTTCATAGTGAACACTGGAAAAATATTAGAATCAAAGTCGAACAAACTGAGGAGTGGAAATCAGAACGAATTTGAAGATTACAGAATTAACAAATTTTTCAGAATCCCTTCAAGTTTTTATAACATTTATATTATGGGCTGATTATTGAAAAATTGAAGAGGAAGGTTATTGAAGGTTGCGAGGATGGTTACACTTTCGGATATATGTCCTTTTTCTGCAGTAAAAGTGGCAAAATGACTTCTTGAAAATTCATCTACCTGGAAGTAAATATGATAAGTTGATAACTGTTCTAACAAAATTATTTCATCCGGGTTTACTAATGTTTATTGTACATATTCGATATCTGTGACAATATTATTCCATTATCAATATATTTGGAACCAATCACGACCGTACTTAATGGGTTCTCTCTCGATTTCAGATTGACTTTACTGAAACTCCACCATGCCCGCCAGAGCACCAGAACCAGACCGCCACGTGGGAATCTCCTTCAACGACGACATCGTCATCACAGGCATATCCGGTCGCCTCCCAGAGAGCAACTCCATTGAAGAGTTCAAGCAACAGCTCTTCGATGGCGTCGACCTCGTCACAGACGACCCCAGACGATGGCCGTCGGGTCTCTACGGCCTACCAACACGTACCGGCAAAATCAAGAACCTGCAGTACTTCGACGCCACCTTCTTCGGCGTGCACGCCAAGCAGGCGACCGTGATGGACCCCCAGCTGAGGATGCTGCTCGAGTTGACGTACGAAGCTCTGGTCGATGCAGGAGTGAACCCCGCTGAAGTAAAGGGGTCGAAGACGGGGGTGTTTATCGGGGTGTCGGACAGCGAGTCTTCAGAGTTCTGGACGCAAGATCCAGATCAAGTGAATGGTTATGGACTGACAGGGTGTTGCAGGGCCATGTTCCCCAACAGGATTTCCTACACTTTCGACTTTTCCGGGCCTAGTTACGCCATTGATACGGCTTGTTCTAGCAGTTTGTTTGCGTTCCAGCAGGCTGTTACCGCAATCAAAACTGGACAGTGCGACGCGGCTATTGTAGGCGGTGTGAATTTACTCCTCAAGCCGACGTCCTCCCTGCAGTTCCACAGATTGAGCATGCTCAGTCCGCAAGGCATGTGCAAAGCCTTTGACGCTTCAGGTAATGGCTACGTAAGATCCGAAGCAGCGGTAGTTGTGTATTTACAAAGGGCCAGCGTTTCGAGGAGAGTATACGCTACGGTTCTAGGCGCCAGGACAAACACTGACGGTAACAAAGAGCAAGGAATCACCTTCCCCTCGGGTGCCATGCAGAACAAGCTCATCCGAGAGGTTTACGACGAAATTGGGATCAAACCCCAAGATGTAGCCTACGTAGAAGCCCACGGCACCGGAACCAAAGTGGGAGACCCTCAAGAGGTGAATTCCATCGCGGATTTCTTCTGCAAAAACCGCAAAGAGCCTCTACTAATCGGATCCGTCAAGAGTAACATGGGTCACTCTGAGCCGGCCTCCGGGCTATGCTCCTTGGCGAAAATAGTGATTGCCATGGAAGCGGGAATGATCCCGCAGAACCTCCACTTCAAGAACCCCAACCCGGACATAGCGGCTCTGAACGATGGCCGTTTGAAAGTCGTGGCGAAGAATGAGCCTTGGAACGGCGGAATAGTAGCCATTAACTCCTTTGGATTCGGTGGAGCCAATGCTCATATCGTCCTGAGGTCTAATCCCAAACCCAAAACCATCTGGCCAGTGGGGCCTATCCCCCGAGTGGTTGGTGTCTCCGGAAGAACGCAGGAAGCTGTGCAACATTTCCTCGCAAAAATCCAACAGAACAGGGACGACGAAGAGTTTTTAGCGCTGGTAGATGAAATACACTCCAGAAACGTCAATGGGCATGCCTTCAGAGGGTACGCCGTTCTGAAAGATCAAGCCATCGAGGAGGTTACTCAGATGGCTGGAGACGACAGGCCTATCGCCTTCATTTTCTCCGGCATGGGATCTCAGTGGGCCGGTATGGCGAAGGACTTGATGCAGCTCGATTGTTTCAAGAATTCTATCAAGAAGTGCGCCGATGCTTTGAAGCCACGCGGCGTGAACTTGGAAGATATAATTATTAATGGCACGGAGGCGACGTTCGACAACGTTCTGAATTCTTTCGTTTCGATAGCGGCGATGCAAGTTGCCTTGACGGATGTTTTGAAGATTTTGGGGATTGAACCTGACGTGATTGTGGGTCATTCTGTCGGCGAACTTGGTAAGTTCAATCTATCACTCGGAGGTTATGCGATATTTATTCGGGAGAACCGCGAAATAGCTTTAGCCTCTAGAGATCTTGTCAGAACACGGTTTCCTCGCTGAAACAAAAATACTATCTCTCGACACGCGCTTCGCTAGCCAAGTCAGCGTCATCAGGAGATGTTCAAGAGTCTTAGACAGTCTCAATTATTTTTATCAAACACATGAAATTATGAATAATTCTTTCTTAAAGGTTGCGCCTACGCGGATGGAACATTTACCGTGGAACAAGCAGTTCTCTCAGCCTTCTGCAGAGGCCGCGCTATCCTGGAAAGCAGACTTCCGGCAGGTGCAATGGCCGCGGTCGGTCTATCCTGGGAGGAAGTGAAGAAAAAATGCCCGCCTGAAATTTACCCCGCATGCCACAACAGCGAGGATAGTGTCACCGTGTCGGGACCGCCGGCGGCTATAGAGAAATTCGTTTCCGAACTCCAAGCTCAAGACATTTTTGCCAGAGCGGTCAAAAGTTCCGGCACCGCTTTCCACAGCAAATACGTGGCGGACGCCGGACCGAGGCTGCGTAAAGCATTGGAGGAAATCATCCCCAACCCCAAACCGAGGACGCCCAGGTGGATATCTTCTTCTATCCCGGAATCGGCCTGGAGTTCTCCCATGGCCCAACAGAGTTCCGTCGCCTACCACGTGAACAACTTGCTGTCGCCAGTGCTTTTCCATGGGGCGCTCAAGCACGTTCCAGAGAATGCTATCGTTATCGAAATCGCTCCCACGGGGCTCTTGCAGGCCATTCTGAAGAGGGCGCTAGGACCTAAGGCTACCAATATCAGTTTGGTTAAGCGGGGGCACGCCGATAACATCGAATTCTTGTTGTCCGCCTTGGGAAAGTAAGTAACGAACATTCTTTATTTGTGCCTAGTAGTGTTCCCAAAACTAATTTCCTTCTCCATTCGAAACTGTATTCATGAGATTATTGGGGAATCGCGGAAGCGGTAGTTAGAAACTCAACCGAAGTATCGCTAAAATATATTTGAAAAAATATGTATCGATAAAGAAGAGGAGAGTTACTTCTTCCCTACTCTGTTGCTTCATCATCTTCCAATCAGAGATGGCAAACACTGTCTTCCAGAGGTGTATTCCTAAATTCATCAACTTTACCAAAAAATTGAACATTTTCTAAAATTCATTTGAAATCATTTCAGCAATTACCCAATTTCTTTCGATATAGGTGCCAAATTTAAGATATCTACTTACTCTCTCTGATTTTTGCTCTAAATGATAGTGTCATGCATCATTTACCTGAACTTATCACCTTTGACAGGCTGAAAAATGCTATAGTTTAGGTTGCATGGAACCACGCCTCTCCTTTAAGTGTATCATAATATTTTCTGATAACCCTACTCTTTTTTCTAGGATCTATAATGCTGGAGCGCAACCTAAACTTGGCAACCTCTATCACCCAGTTAGCTTCCCAGTAGGAAGAGGTACCCCTATGATCAATTCCATGATCGAATGGGATCATTCGATAGAGTGGTCTGTTGCAAACTTTTCAGGAAAGGGATCCCGATCTGGAGAACTCGTCGTTGATATAGATTTGAGTAAAGAGTCTGATGAATACTTGATTGGACATACCATCGACGGAAGGGTTTTGTTCCCAGCTACAGGATACTTGGTAAGTACAGTTGGTGAAACGGTTCTAGTAGAAACAGTGTTGCCACCCTTGTTATAATAAAATGAATGGTAACATAATTTTAACAGGCAGACTTTCCTCTGCCAGAAACACCGGAACTGCAACATTCTCCTGGATGCGCGATTTACCAACCAAGTTGGCGTATTTAGTCTACTTCGTCTTCACACGAAGCATCGTAATATTTGAACCAATGTACACAGTTTTCGAGTTTATCGCGTTCAGACAGACAGATGCAGTGAAGGCTTTTGTCTTATAGTAGACTATATTAATTAGTCAACTTGTTTCAGACTCTCGTATGGAAAACATTCGCGAAACTCAGGAACGAAGATTACGAGCAACTGCCAGTGATTATGGAAGATGTACAGTTCCACAGAGCTACAATAATGCCTAAAGAAGGTTCCGTTAAATTTTTGATCAACATATTCGAGGGAACTGGAGAATTTGAACTCTGCGAAGGGGGATCCGTAGCCGTTACTGGAAAAATCCGCGTGCCAGAAGACGTAACCAAGGAAGCTTTGAACCTGCCCCAACCAGTGATCAGAACCGAAAAAGACGTCCTACCGCTAAACAACGCTGACATATATAAGGAATTACGCCTACGCGGATATGACTATACTGGCATCTTCCGAGGCATAACCGAATCGGATAACCGAGGAACCAGCGGAAAACTCAAATGGGAGAACAACTGGATCAGCTTTATCGATACAATGTTACAATTTTCCATACTCGGTCAAAATACCAAAGAACTTTATTTGCCGACCAGGTTGCAGAGAGCGTTTATCAATCCCAAAGAGCATTTGAGTTTTGCCGATGGGTTACCCGAAGGAGAAAGTAAGTAACTAGTTTTATAACCCACCTAAAAAAACTACTCTGGAAATTAATGTGTTACCACGGCAAAAGAATTTAGGGAATATGCGTCTGGCGCCCAACGTGGGGAACAATTTTTTTCTTTGTATCCTACGAAATTTTCCCTCAGAATTTGAATTAGAAAGCAAAGGTGTCCGAAATATCAAACGTGCGTGATTTATCTCGTACATTTGTGCTAGATCTGAACAGGTGAAATTAAGTCAAAGTATTCTTTACGTCTGATGTTGGCTAGAGTATATTATTATTCTTGAACACTTTTGAAATGTTTTTTTTTTCTTTAAAATATTGCGTAAATCTTTTTGTATTATGACTTAACATACCGACATGTTTTCTTTGAATGTGTATTTCCGAAAAATAACCTATATTCAGTAGTTACTGACAAAATGATGCATTTTCAGACATCCCAGTCCACATGTACAGAAACATCGGAGTCATCAAATCAGCCGGAATTGAATTGCGAGGAATGAAAGCCAGTTTGGCACCTCGTCGTCAGCAAGCTCAAGCTCCTCCCAAGCTCGAGAAGTACCAGTTCGTGCCTTATGAAAACTCCCAACCGCTAACCGAAGACTCTGACAAAGCTAAAACGCAAGCGCTCACCGTTATCTTGCAGACAGTGATAGAAAACAGCTCTGGAGCGCTGAAGCTGAAAATCGCCGAAGTGGGCACTGACAAACCGATCGAAGCAGTCCTGGCACCTACGATTAAAAACATCATCGAATCGGAACCGATGCTGTCGGCAGATGTCACTGTAGTAACATCGGCTATTGTAGATACGGCAGCCCTAGACGCGAACGAGGTGAAGCACGTCATTCGTGACGTAACGACCAATCCTGTCACGCAAGACGCTCATTTGGTCGTCGTCAGTGACCTCTTAATGTACAACAAGAAGGATGTGCTTGAAAACGCCCTAGCTTCGCTCAAGCCAGGCGGCTTCATCCTGCTGGAGGAGCTCAAGTGCCCAATCGATACGGAAAAATTCGCTGGTTTAGAGATCGTGAGTAAACAGCTGAGCGACATGAAAGTTTACATTCTCCTGCGCAAGCCTATCATGGTACCTGCCGATGCCACCGTCATTCAAGTAACTGAAAATAACTTCTCGTGGGTGGAGCCCCTGAAGGAAACCATGAAACAAGCCGAAACGGACGGAAGGAAGATATACGTATACGTACAAGGAGAAGAGCTTGCCGGTTTGGTCGGGATGGTGAACTGTTTGAAGCAGGAGCCTGGCGGTTCGAACCTGAGATCCATTTTTATCCAAGATGCGAAGGCGCCCAAATTCACTATTGCGGCTTATGAGAGCCAATTGAGGAAGGATCTAGTTCACAATGTGTTGAAGAATAAAGTTTGGGGTTGCTACCGGCACATTACGTTGGAGCATTATGATGACAGCAGCAAACTTCAGGTTGAACACGCTTATATTAATACCTTAACGAGGGGAGATTTGGCTAGTTTACGCTGGATCGAAGGTCCGCTTGGATATTACAAGTAATTATTTTTGTTTTATTTCATTAAATTTAATGTTTTTACATTTCTTTCTGCAAGTAGTTCGGCTTTTTTTCATTCCATAAACCGCATATATTTTCGGCATTTTTTATAGAACAAGTGATCTTTTGATGTTGCTCAGTTCATCTGTTTGTTTTCAGGGATGACGACTCGAATACCGAATTATGCCACGTGTACTACGCCCCTCTCAATTTCCGCGACATCATGTTGGCTACGGGCAAACTACCCCCAGATGCTCTCCCAGGCGATCTTGCCGGACAAGACTGCATACTTGGTTTAGAATTCGCCGGGCGCGATTCCAGCGGTAAACGAGTCATGGGTATGGTGGCAGCCAAAAGTCTGGCCACCACGGTACTGGCTGATCCCGGTTTTCTCTGGGAAATACCGGAGAAGTGGAGCATGGAAGAAGCTGCTACGATCCCGGTAGTGTATGGAACGGTAAGTGTTGCTAGTTTTGCGCACTGTTGATTTTTCTTTGAAAATAATGGAAATGGAACTTATCCCATGTGCATTCCCAAGAATCTAACTCAATGACCTTTCCAGCAAATAGAACTGACTTTACCTTCTTTGGAACCGATTCTTCCTTTTCTACACTGATTTAACTATTATTTTTCTCTTGTGAAGTGACCTTAAATCCATAGTAATATCTTTGCAAAAATTTGACTTTATTGTTGCTGAATAGTTCTATGTATCCATGTCTTCAAGCTATTACGGTCGCCCACAGTAATTTCTAGTGCAAGCACCTCATTTGATGCGATGTTCATCTAGATCAATATTACTCTTTCACTCAGACAGAGATCTTTCAAAATTGTCAGAAAGTTCAATTCTTTTCTTTTCAATGAGTCTACTTTTATAGACCAATAATATCCAATACTTGCTATTTTTCCAGAGCTACTACGCCTTGATAGTTCGCGGAGGATTGAAACCAGGCGAATCTCTGCTGGTACACGCCGGAACTGGTGGAGTCGGACAAGCTTCAATCTCGATCGCCCTCCACTTGGGATGCACCGTTTTCACTACAGTCAGCAGCCAAGCCAAGCGCGACTTTCTCAAGAAAACTTTTCCCCAGCTGGAAGACGAGAATATCGGCAACTCCCGAGACACATCCTTTGAGCAACTTGTCATGACGCAAACGAACGGCCGTGGTGTGGACTGCGTGTTGAACTCCTTGGCGGCCCACCAGCTTCAAGCTTCTGTCAGATGTCTCGCCATCGGAGGACGATTCCTGGAAATTGGTAAAGTGGATCTGTCCAACAACTCCCCGCTGGGGATGAACATTTTCCTGAAAAACACCACGTTCCACGGTATTCTCCTCGACGCTTTGTTCGATTCTGATAGCCCCGAGAAGCGCCAGGTAATGAATCTAGTGAGTGAGGGCATCAAGAGTGGAGCCGTCCAGCCGTTACCGAAAACTGTCTACAACGAACACCAGGTTGAGCAGGCGTTCAGGTTCATGGCTTCCGGCAAGCACATCGGCAAAGTCCTCCTGCAAATACGCGAGGAAGAGAGCAGGAAGACGCAGCGTCCTGCCACGAAGACCGTGGGCGCAATTCCTCGCACCTACATGGACCCGGAGAAAAGTTACGTCTTGGTGGGAGGTTTGGGAGGATTTGGGCTCGAACTTGCCAACTGGTTAATCAACAGGGGCGCCACGAAGATCATCTTGACATCCAGAAGCGGAGTGAAGACCGGCTACCAGTCTCTCTGCGTAAGGAGGTGGAGAGAGAAGGGCGTTGAGGTTTTAGTATCCACAGCGGACGCGACTACTGAAAAAGGCGCCAAGAGACTCCTGGAGGAGTCCATCGCTCTCGGACCCGTAGGCGGCATTTTCAATCTAGCCGTGGTACTGAGAGACGCAATGATGGAGAACCAATCCGAGGCAGATTTCAAGACAGTTTGCAAGCCGAAAGTAGATGGGAGCAAGCACTTGGACGCCGTTTCGAGAATCCTCGCCCCTCACCTGGACTACTTTGTCAACTTCTCGTCAGTGTCCTGTGGTAGAGGTAACGCCGGTCAAGCCAATTATGGTCTAGCCAACTCGGCCATGGAGCGCATTGCGGAAGCCCGGCATTCCGCGGGTTTACCGGGTATCGCAATCCAGTGGGGAGCCATTGGAGACGTCGGTTTAATCCTGGAAACCATGGGAGGAAATGACACTGAAGTCTCAGGCACCTTGCCACAGAGGATGTCTTCATGTCTGGCAACAATGGACGTGTTCCTGCAGCAGCCACATTCCGTAGTTGCTAGCATGGTTCTGGCCGAGAAGAGGAAAGCATCTGGTGGAGGCAGCCAGGTCAGTCTCACTGACGCAGTTGGGAATATCCTGGGAATCAAAGACACCTCCACTGTAGCGCCCAGTGCGTCTCTGGCAGACTTGGGCATGGACTCGCTCATGGGGGCCGAGATCAAGCAGACCTTGGAACGAAACTACGACCTGGTACTCAGCGCTCAGGAGATCAGAGCGCTCACTTTCGGCCGCCTCCTGGAACTGAGCTCTGGCGGAAGCGCTCCCGCTCCAGCTGAAATCCCCGGACCCCAAGATAACAACGTACACTTCGACCAAAGTGCCATGATTATGCCTCAGAAGAGTTTGGTGAAGATGGTCAGCAAGACGGCCGAGAACAAAACCCCTGTCTTCCTGCTACATCCTATAGAGGGTGTGGTTAACGCCTTGGAAAGCCTAGCTAAATGTATTGACGCTCCAGTTTACGGCCTTCAATGTACTGCCGCGACACCACTGAAGAGCATCGCCGATTTGGCGAAATACTACATCAGCCAGATCAAGACAGTTCAGCCAAAAGGTCCTTACATGCTTATCGGTTACTCGTTTGGAGCTTGTGTCGCTTTCGAAATGGGGGTTTGGTTGGAAAGGAGCAAGGAGAAGGTGAAGCTGTTGCTTCTTGATGGTTCGCATTCGTATGTGGCCACCCATACGGGCAAGGCTAGGTCGAAGATTCAAGGAGACACGGCGGCGGAGCAGAGCGAAGTGCTAGTGTACTTCTTGATGCAGTTCAAGGAAATCGATCAGCAAAAGGTTAGTTAAACCATTTCATCAGGATGATAAAGTTAATTTTCATTGAATGTTTGTTCTAGGTTGTTTCGGAACTCGTTGGTTTGCAAACTTGGGAAGAGAGACTCTCCAAAGCTATGGAAAAGCTAGATGGAATTACACCTTACAAATTAGAGGACTTAGCTACAGCTGCAACAAGTTTCTATGAGAAATTAGTAGCTGCGGATAAATACTCACCTTCTGACAAATTTTCAGGAGAAGTAACACTAGTAAAAGCCATTGATAACTATGTACAAATGGGCGATGACTACGGTTTATCAGAGGTGAGTTAACTCAGTTTTGTCTATTACGAAAGGTTTACAAAACTATATTAGTGAGTTTTAAGTAAAATGTACTCCATGTTGACAATTTTCGTTCGTTTCAGGTGTGCAAACAAAAGGTTGTCGTAGAATCACTGAAAGGAAACCACCGCAGCATATTAGGAGACGGCAGCGTAGAAAAAATAGCCAGTATACTTCATAACCTCATAGAAGTGTAAAAGGACATTCACTCGTAGTGCGTTTTTATTCATCACATTCCTGTTTCCTAAGCGATCCATACTTTCGAATCTCATTTTATCGTTTTGTAGCGTGTAAATATTAGACACTATTTTCTATGTTTTGTTAGCTAATTTATAGTTGTTTTAGGTTACGTAACGAAGAGTTAATTTATTTTTGTATGTTTGAATTTGAAACCAAAGACTTTCAAATACGCTCTCTGGTGATGATGCAGGGTTTGTTGCTTAGCCTTCGCATCATCGTCACAGGCAAAAGGGAATCGTTGTTTGTTGTAAATACTTAAATAAATATATTTAATCTGCAACTGAGTATTCCATTTTACTATTCCATTGTTACCAGGTGTTTAGTAAAGTACAAATAGCAAATTTGAGATAATTACCTGTATGACCACTATGTATCCAAGTTCATCTATTTCCTCATACCTACTGAAGTAATTTACATAGTTTGACGAATGAGAGCTTCTTGATCGTTGTAGGTTTTGTGACGTCACATTAAATTGAATATAGCGCCATCTACAGAGCAAAGTCATGAACTATTTTTTTAATAATGCCTGAAGATGCCAACTTGCTTAATGAAACGCGTGTCGAGAAGAATGTTGTATGTCTGGTGATTAGAAAAAATTCTTGCTTTCAATGAAAAAGATGCTAAAAGGATTGAATTTGGACCTCATCTTTATTCTCAAGTGCCAAAAACCTACTGTAGCTCATTAATTTGAAAGAAATTGTTAATGCACAATAAAAAATGTACATTTCCTACAGTTTAAAGAGAAAGATCGAAAGAGAGTTAAAGCATTTGCATTCATACATTCCAAGAAGGTTGACAAGATCTGACTGATTGAAATTTAATAATTGGTGTCAGAAATGGAATAAATAACTGAAGAGTTCTGTACATTTTCGTGAAAAATGAAAAAAATCAACTGAAACAAATAATGTAAGAGGAAATCCGTAACTATTGCAGAAAAGTAAATTGTCGATGATGTTCAGAGAATAGTCAAGAGGTAATGCAACTGAGAATCGACAAGTGAAAAACCAAGCAGGAGATATTGTAAATTGTAGTTATATAAAAAAAATCAAATAAAGGAAATATACAGAAATACCTTTGACGTTTTTGAAAAACAGATTCACTAAAGTGATAGTTGGGAAAAACTTGAAGAAACAAATGGAGAATTTTGCAAGTTATTTTCAAAAATTTGAGATTAAAAATTATAAACCACCATTCCAAAATTATATAATTTCAAAATATCTTACGTCGCAGACACATCTACCGAGTAGCGAATAATTTATATTCTTTATTGACCAGTTGGGTACAAAATTATACATACGGCAAATCATAATTTTCACAGTAAACTATTCACCCACAGTATATCATATAAAGTAATTGTATATCAGACATAAATGTATCAAACTCACTATATAGAGACATTTAACAGTTACAAACATTCAGGAATTCTTTGCAACTTGTCTAGTAAGAGTTTTTCCAAGCTCCTGTAGAATAACTTGTGTTTAAATTTTTGTAAAGGCTGACTGCGTTTATAGTGGTGATTCTTTAAATTTGCAGGTTTTGTGTCTAGGTCCCTTTAATAAATGTCCATAACGTGTTGGATATTCATGACATGATGAGGTTTTTTCATGTACTGACTCGTTTTTTCTGGCGTAGTTCTCACTTTTATATATGTATATGCAGGGAGCTGACAAAAGCCTTTCTCTAATGAATACTGGCCTACAACTCTCTAAGTAGTTCATGTCAAATATCAGCCTCACTAGTCGTTCCTGTAATACAAAGATCCTGGTGAAGTTTTTGCACTTCCGACATTATATTGTAAGAAATGTGTGAATGTGCCATTGCATAGTAAACGTGACCTGCTTATACATTGCTTCATCTGTTTTATTGCAAAATATGTTTTAATTTCCAACATACACTATCACCATCATTCATTATCTAAGCCAAAAACAAAATTGTTGATTTTTACATTACATGTAGGGATAATGAGAATCAAATATTTGAATAATGTTATTTCACATACCGATAGAGGCATGTATTCAAGTGTTATCAAGAAATTAAATATTTTCTAGAGCGACATCTAGTGGATACTATGAGAACATTTTATGTATAAGTACCATCTATTTCAATCCACACGAGGTTCGCTTCAGGGATATGAGGCCAAAAAACAAAATTTATTTGTAAAACAAACCGTTTATTAAAAAAAATTCAAAAACAACAATGGAATGAAAATGAATTGCCGCACGTTTCGTATTCTCACTAAACCGAGGATTACCTAGACGATAATCAAGTCAGCTTGGGATCCTGAATGGCCTTAGATATATCACACGTGAATGATACAGTTATTGCATAGCGCAATCCTTCGCTGACCCTCTCAACAAAGTGTGGATTCTCGGAGCCAGAAGTGAACATCAAAACTCTCCCTTTTCTGGGTTCAACGGTGGTGTTTTTTGTCGGTTTGGAAATGTCGTCAGTAAACACGAATCGGCCCCCTTTGAAGTCTCTCCCGTAATCGTTTAGGTACAGCAGGGAAGTGTAGTGGAAGGATTCGTAAGTACGCTGAAATAATAATAATAGAAACTACAATAATTCCAAGAAATGCTTATAAATGTCACGTGAACCTCGGCACGAAAAACCTTTTTGAACTATATTTATTTGGGATCAATCAGCTGCATATTGTTTAGAAAAATTACCATTGATATTTTCCGATTCCGGAGAGGGAGCCTGAAAATCAGCTACCAAGCCCAAGGCAGCAGGCGTGCAAAGGAGGGTTACAAATGAGGCAGCAGGCGCGCGTTAATAAAAAAAATACTTTTTTCAAATGAAGAAATACATGTAAAGTGAGTTTGAATCATATCAAGGTTACGTACAGCGCCATCTGCCCGCGAATAGACCAAACAATAATGTCAATACATCAATAATAATAATGATAAATTGCATTTATTACCCAACATTTAAAAACTATTCACAGGGTTAACTAAGTATATTAAAAAAATTATATCGATCCTTGAAATTACAAAGTTACAGTTTGAGAAAATGAATTAATATTATAATATAATAAAATAAAATAGACAAAAAAACTACACCAGAAAATTAAAAATTCTCCGTGAAATACTGAGATGCAGTGTCAACAATATATTCTAAGGAATCATAATTGATATCACACAAATGTGAAATTAAACTGAAATTATTGCAAATGCTAAAGATAGGTGACTTGAGATACAAATTAGTTCTGGCCAGTCGGCTGTAAAAAGTTTTTGTACTTCTAGTTCTGAAATGAGGCACACAGAAAGTTATAAAAGTTTTCTGCGTAATTCAAGACTTTCAATATTGAATGTTATGGTAAAAGATTCATATGGAATACCTCTATCAGGATAGATACCATAAGATTTGAAGTAAATAAACTTCAGGAAACGACGTTGAACTTTTTCAATTAATGTATTATAGCAATTGTTGTGGAATTGGCCGCGGTGGTAGTGCGCCCGACTCACGATCGGAAGACGGTGGGTTCGATTCCTGCCTCGACCAGATATTTTCTCGAGAGAATTTATCTGGTTGAAGCTGGGATGATTCTGCAACCGTGTTAGGAATCATACGTTAAAAGGTAAGACCTCATTATTCCTTAGCTCGCACAAGTTTCTCAACTTCTGAGAGTTGTCGTTCGTATGGGGGCGACAGCTGATTAACGGAAAAACATAATTGTAGAATGGAGACCATAGAACAGAGCCATATTCTAATTTTGACCTTACGTAGTCAATAGAGCAGATATGTTGAAAAATATCTATAATTGCGAACTATGAAGCCATAAACTCTCAAAGCTTCACTTACTTTCGATCTAATATGGTTGGAAAAAGACAAATTTTGATGGAAATATACACCAAGATCTTTAATTGAATTACTTCGTGACAGTGAAATGGTATCTACTCGATAATTGTACTCGATGACTGACATTTTTCTACATTTGGATGCATTGAGATATAGTTTGTTTACTTCACACCAAGTCTGTATATTTTCTGTCGTTGCAATTTATTACAGCCTGCAACAGTTTCGACAGGTGAATATATTTTCGAATCATCTGCAAAAAATAACTTA
This sequence comes from Leptinotarsa decemlineata, assembly GCF_025532065.1. Classification (NCBI taxonomy): domain Eukaryota; kingdom Metazoa; phylum Arthropoda; class Insecta; order Coleoptera; family Chrysomelidae; genus Leptinotarsa; species Leptinotarsa decemlineata. Next base: position 3,670,405 of record NW_027412573.1, on the reverse strand, counting down.
TTACAATGGACATAATTACTGAGGTCATTAATAAATAATAAGAACAGAAGTTGTCCGAGAATTGACCCCTGAGGTACTCCAGATGACGGATTGTAATAAAAAGAATCATAGCCTTTATAAGATACAAACTGTTCGCGTTGAAGTGAGTAGGATTGACCACGATTATCTAAGACATCACTAATATTTTGGGTCAATACAATTAAATTTGTTATGGTGGATCTGTTTGACATAAATCCATGTTATTGCGGAGATTTGATATTACGAACTGAGGAATGTACGCGATTGTAGATGACAATTTCGAGAAGTTTTGCAAAGTTCGATAGGATTGAGATAGGACGATAATTCCGAATATCAGATGGTTCTCCAGATTTAAAAATGGGACAAACTCGTGATATCTTCCATAATTCAGGAAAATTATTATTTTTAAGTGCAAGATTGAAAAGTGTCAGTAAGGGATAGACCATTACACCGATGCAATCTTTTACAAAAAGGACGGTATCTTATCAGGACCAGAAGTGAACTTATTTTTTAGTTTACGTGCCGCAATTAAGATTTCCTGTTCGCTGATGTTTTCAAAGTTTATATTATTATAAAAACAAAAAAAATCGAGGAGGTTATGTATACCGCCATCTGCCCACGAATATATCAAGCAATAAAGTAAATATATCAAGGAGATTACGTACAGCGCGATCTGCCTATGAATAGATCAAGCAAGGAGAGTTACAAACATACATACATACAGGTGAGGCTAATAAAAGCGTGTTAATTACTAATAATTAATAAAAAAACCGAGCAGTTTAGTGTGTCGTGTACAATTAATTACGGTATTATTCGAATTGATATGATTTAGAAGTTGACTGTTGGAATGACTAGTTTCAAATATTATTATATTTGTTTTGTCAACATTCAGGCATAACCAGTTTCTGTCAACCCATTCAATCACATTAGTGTATGCTACCTCGGCTCGTTTTATGGCATTTGTAATATTATCTGTGTAAAACAGAAGATTAGCATCATCCTCGTAAGCTACCAATTTAATTACTTGTTCTTTCATGGATTCCCGTAAATCGTTAACATAAATTAAAAAACAAGGTGGGCCCAGAATTGAGTCTATTTTCCTATTGCTATTCGAGAGTTGTGCCAGTAATAACATCACTAACCTTATCAATATGTTCATGCCAATACTCGTCGTTCCTACTTTTTGGATCAGCGTTGCTCAATCTGGAAAAAAACGTCGGATAAGTCAAGTGGATGCTGTTAGAGTCAATGGCAAAGGAATCTGCGATGGCGCTCTGTATTTTCGCCCTCACAAACTGATAAACAGCCATATCAGATGCTGTCAAAATTTTGCTGTCTTTATTTTGTTCGTAGAAATTGACGAATTTATCTTCCAATGACAGAGCACCGGAATGTAGATCTAGTATAGTGGCGCCTCCCGAAGAACCCCCCAATGCCATTCCTGAAAAACCAAATTTCTCTCAAAAGACAGTGATATTTGACTGGGATGAGCATGTCAGTTGGAAAAGTGTTTCCGAGTTTCAAGAAAAGTTAATATTATAGTCGGCAAGGAGCAACATGTTTTTGTTTTGTATCATAATTCGAGATAACAGTAAGTGAAGGTTATTTTTCGAAGAGACATCGTATGTGACCGATATTTGGTTCAATTTGGTCATTGCCAAATATCTCACAAATATATTTTCCAGAATGAGAAACCTTGTATGAAAAGCAATAATTTCAGAAAAAATCTGTGAAAAAGGCCTACCTGAAGCAGATTCAAAACGTAGATGAATTGACAACTTACCTTTGTTAGCCAGTCTCAGGAGCAGATCGGCTTCATGGGATGTCACAATCTTATCACTCACGTATCTGCCACATTTATTAGGAATACAACCCTGATATTGTTTGATATCTTCTAAATATTCACTGCCGCAATCCACATTCTGACCCCTTCTGTTGTAACTTTCGCTCTGCTTTGCTAAAACTGACTCCTTTGGACTTTTTGAGAAATACCATAGGTAAATAATTATGCCTATTACAACTATTCCCCTGCTCCAAACTCGTTGACCAGAAAATTTGGGTAAGGGTCCATATTTGCTGAAAAGTAGATGATGAAAAGATAGATATTTTATTGGGTACATTATGCGGAAAACATTTGTATTCTGTAAATGTAAACCAATCAAAAAAATCATTATTTAGAAATAATGTAAATACATATAAACGCACAACAAAATAGATAGATCAGAATTCAGTAGCGGTTTACTTCAAGGATCCGTTCTAGGACCAGTGGAACAGTGATTCTTAGAAATTTCAACTGTTTTTTTTTAATTTATGATAGATAAATGAAGAAGTTTGGCAAACATCGGGGAGTGGTACACAGTGTCAAATGACTTGCTATAATCAAGATTAAAAAATATGGTTGCCTGTAGCCATATGGGTATTCCGGATGAATATTATTACTGGAAACATATAAGAGAATTTGCCTTCAAAACAATTTTTGAAATTGCTGGTGAATTAAGATCATAAAGTCAGGTACATGAACATGCTGACTTGTGTACTTACATATCGGTATTATTTTTTGCGGGTGATGTTTCTGTTTTTTCATCATCAGATTTCCTTTCTTTTATTTTATTTTTCTGTGCGTTTTTTCGGGATACAGTTGACTGAGTCATTTTTTTAAATGAAATTTGTAAATTACTTGTAAACTAAAAGATAAGATAAAATTTAAAGGCATTTGCATAAAGCCACACAATGTTTTTCAAAGGTTTGGGGCTCTTCTGTCACAGAACACCTTAAATTTCAAAAAAATTACATTACGGTTGGAATCTGACTACCTTTGAATACTTATAAATCAAATCCTAGGACGTTCAGGTAAGATGAAATCCTTAATTTCCTTGTAATAAAACAGTTAATTTCAGAGAATTTAAGTTATGTTGAATTGTTTGTTGTCTTTTTGTCAAATTTCATTTATTATCATGTTCCATGTCAGGCAGATATCTTCTTCTTTATTGAAAAAATAAAGGTTTTGTCAAAGGTGCATAGAAACCCCGGTGTGTTAACCGATTCGTTTTTGTTTTGTTAATAACTCTCGACCTCAGACGAGGTCCTGATTCCTGTTAGCTAAAATACTGTTATAATCTAATTCAGCAAATGTCAGTACTAACCTTGTTCTGTCAATTCATTATAATATATGGATCCTTTTGAATATTTGTGATGTTTCACTCCCGTAAAGTAAATGAAGTAGTGATAACTCAAAAAAACTAATAGGTACTCAATTTGAATTTCCCAGGAAAAACCCAAGAGAAGTGAATGCAAAAAACGCATCAAAAACATTCTTTCCACGATAAATGAACTGGAGAGAAACCTCATAAAATCTCAACAAACTGATAGGCAAATTTTGATGGCTATTCGTCTAGATCATCTGAAGGACAAGAATATCATTACACAACTGGAGGAAGTTCAAAAAGAAAACAAGCAGTTATTGGGTAAATTTTGGAAATCGATTTAGTTTCCGTAGTTTGAATGATACTTACTATTTACATTGATTTAGATATGATGCAATTGCAAGATTGCCAAAGAAAAAACATGTCGAGGACAAATTCAAGTACCTCTTGTTCAACGATGAGCTTGGTAAATTTACAATACAAGTATGTTCACATTGGTTGCCAAAAATCAAATCGTTGTCATCAGACATTTATTATTCCAGATACGAAGAGCTTTTAGCGAATCAAAATGATTTACTGAAACTACTGGAGATGCGATTATCTGAAAACCGTAAATATCACGAGGAGAATTGTCAACTACAGGAAGAGATCGAGAGTTTAAAATTACAGTTACAGAATAGTCAAGAGGAGTTTTCAAGAGTTTTACAAAAAATGAAGGACAGCAAAGTTAAAAAAAGTAATAAGGTAGAGGTTATATTTCCTGTTATATAGCTTCACCAGTTGTGGAAATAAGGGTCCATATTAACATGGTGAATGAGTTTTTGGTCCCAATAGGCATAATTCCTTAAGATTTTTTAAACAATCCCACTTCAAAGACAATTCCAAATGAAAATATTGTTCTCCTCTTCTCTTTGTTATTTCGTGTATGACATGTCAATTGTCAGTTAGAGGAACATTAAGAAATGGGAGTGTTGTTCTATGGCTTGTGATACTTCGTTAGATTAACATGTTTTGGAGAATATAACAAATTCTTCACAAGAAATTGGTTGTTTTGAGCAATTATATAAATTGAATTTGAGTATTTCTCGTTATTTCGATGTTTATATTTCATTGAATCGTATCATGTGATTGTACATGCTTTGATAAAGGAGTGGATTACTTTCTTTTTAATATCTTCAATTACAAAATCTTTGGTAAATTCATAGTAATGATAATAAATGCAATTCAATGAATTAAAATTATAATTCTGTTCAACTGGCTGTACTGTTTTTATTTATTCATGACGCTTGGTTTGAGGTTGAAAGTTACATTTATTCATTATGTTACACATAGTGATAATGATTCGAATGGAATCAAGAAACCTTTGTATATTTTCAACATGAAAATTGTGTATTCTTCAAAAATGTATTGAATAGCTCAAGATCCTTGTTAGATTCTCAATTGGCTTCATTTTTCGATAGATATCCAAACTAAAAAACGAAAGAGACACCTTGAAAATGGTTCACAGCCGATTTGTGAGTTTGTTAAACCAACAATTCACGGAGCGAGATGATACTTTGTGCGAAATATTGAAAACTACTCCAGAATCCGACAAGGCGCTGCTTATTCAAGAAGTGAGTACCTCAGAAAGGTAGTAGAAACTCCAAATATTATCATTACTAAGAGTCAGTTTGATGGGTTTGGTTCAAACTAGAATTTGACGTAAAGGTTGAACTAATATAGTGACAGTGACAGTTACTTTGAGTTTCTAGTAAGTCTTACTCGTCACTTGTCATATTACAACATAAAAAAGGTTGACCAATGCTTTACAGCATTATTTATTTTTGCTCTTAGGCATGCCCAAGCTGATTCAAAGTTTGGATACTGTCCGTCACGTTAATAAACAGTCGTGTCACAAGTTAATCTAAAGATTTTGTTTTATCAGAACGCATAAAGCATTCAAATCTTAGTTCGAACAGAACCTACGAAGCTGGTCCTTTCAAATACATGTTTATGAATATTCATTCTGTAACATCTTCCAGGCATCATGAACTATTACGAATATTCATATATTTCACAATGATTCAAAAACATTTTTTTAAATATTTCTAGATTCGCAAGAATAACGCATTGCTGTATGAAAATTTTCAAATGCAACAGAAGATTGATTATCTGCAGTCAATTATGAACACCAGGGCTTGCAAATAAAATAAGTCAAAGTCACCTATCAATTTTAATTACCTTTTAGATGATCCATATAACCATTTGAATAAAATAATCTCGCAAATAAGATGTTGGGACTTTATCTCTATTAGCAAGGGCATATCCACAGCGAGTTGAAGCAACTATCACTTACGAAATTTTATTGGGGAACTACACCAGAGACAGAGAAAAAGGCATAGGATTCACCTTCTCTCCCCTTTTGATTGATTTTTCAGTTCTTATATATTTACTTCTGAAAGTGTCAAAGCAAAGTGTACATCACCTTAGTCAAAAGATATATGAGGTTGACATATATATCCTCAAAAAGAACCATTAATATGATGTACTAAGAATCGCTCGATTGAGGAGAAGTCCTCGTTAATTTTCAGTTATCGCACAAATTTCAACTTTTGGCGGTTTTCATTTCTAGGGAGACGACAGCTGGTTGACTGGCTTACATTTATGTTGACAGAAAACGTGGTAAGTATATTTCAGATAAAAAACTACATTCTACAATTTGATAAAAACAAAAATATGTTGAAACTCTCATCATATATTCTCCTAGAATAAACAATAAAACTTTTATTCTGGGAAATTATTTTTTGATCTGGTTCGAAGGACCGCATTGATGCCCCACGTTGGGCGCCAACATCTTCTCGACCACTTTGTGATAATAAAGGAAACACATGATTGAAGTAACAATCGGGAATCGGATACTAAATAAAAAAATCAACTGGCTATGAAGTTAGTGTAATCATATTACATTTGAAAGATGTGACGACCAGACACTTATCAACATTAAAAAAATAAATGTGTATCACAGTTTTGAATTCCATAAAATATTTCTATTTAAAATATCTAAAAAAAAGAAGGATTAATAAAATGTTCGAGGAATTATTTGTTATTACTTGGCTGTTAAATCGAATCCGTTATTGTTCGACATATTCAGATTTCCGAGTCGTCTTTTGCCGGCGCTCAAGTCTCCAAAATCAGTCCACAACGGTGGCATATCCAGTTTTCCTGAAAATTAATATACCTAGTTATTTTTTCAGAGATTTAAATTTATAACCTGTAAGGATGATGCAAACCCCTTGACAAAGTGACATGAGTTTTACCATATTTCGTAACAAACTTTATGTGGTACTGTGCCCTTTCTTTTCTTATTTTACTTGTTGAACAAAGAGAAATCCAAATTTAACAATGTTATAAAGTCACGATGAAATCAAAAATCAGCACAGAACCACTACTAAACCAACAGAACAAAAACTTATATCAGTAGTCATCAGTCATTCTCGATGGTTTTGTACTTGAAAATTAATACACCATGAGCGATGGCAAAGATGCTAAAAAAATCGCACAGTTTGTTAGGGTGAACTGGCTTACATGTTTATACTTGTTTGAACGCTTTGAAAAAAACTTTGATTGAATTGATAAGGAAGGTTAAGGAATATTCTGGGTACTCAATCATTTATTTCAATAATGCTATGGTCGTAAACTGAAACCTAATACAGACTACAAATCACTTCAAATTTTTCACTCAGAAAAAATAGTAGCATTGTTGCTGTTATTATACTTGGCGCAAAATCTCCCAGTGAGGTTTGTGCTCGCTAAATTGATTTTTTCCAGAGATTTATGCAGTTGTCAACTTACCAGATTTATTATTTTGCATTCCGCTATTTCTTCCTGTATTGGAGAAGTTGGAAAATAAGCTGACGTTGGAATCTCTCCTGGTACCAGAAGGTTGCCCTGCAATATATCTGGAGACACTCAAGTACTGATTCCTGGCAGTACCAGCGCTGGCTTTAGCCAAAGGTTCCAGAATGTCTTGAAGATTGAGCTGGCTGATGTTTATTTTAGTTTCTTTGCTCTTTTCTGTGGAGGGCAGCTTAATTTTACTTCTTGGGCAAAAGTGAAGAATAAAAAAATACAAATTGTTAGAATCTGGTGATTTGTATGATTTGAAAAATGTAAATGTTGATTTCGATTGAATTGTGAAATATGTTGAATTAACTCGGAGAATTGTATAAGCCCGTTTCAAAAGTAGTTCTTAGACGAATATTATGATAAAACCAGAGGAGGTTTGGAGTAAAGATCGTTCAAAGAAGTCAAAGCAAGTGAAAGACTGAAAATTCAAATAAATTATGAAATGTCCAGACCAGGAAATGGGTCAACAAAAAACATACAGAATACACACAGAAAAACCTTTACAAAGTAATAGTCCAAGAAGAACTGCTTTAACAAAGCAGGGATCGGTTGAGTATAATCACAGGGCTACGCGCTGTACACTATTTATTGAACGGGCACTTGAATAAGTTTTCATTAACAAGCACGTTTGGAAGAAGCATTCAAGAATTCATAAAATTAAAAAACATTCGCTGAAAATGGATTTTGAGACTTAGGAAGCGGAGAGTAGAGGAAAAAGATTGTGATATACAAGTTCCAGCATGAGAGTGTCCTACACTTTGCAGTGAATCTGATGTTGTCCTTTTACAGCTTTCATATGATATCGATAATACCGATAATAATAAACATACCCTAGGATATCAGCAAAGTCGTCTTCGTATTCGAAGTTTGTCTCCATGCCCCAGGTGATTTTCTTGTTCGGCGCTCCTCTGGCGTCTCCTTTGCTGAAAACCGGCATGTACTTGCTGCCGTAGTCCGACTGTCCGAAACTATAAACGATGGGCGCCATCCTAGACTTCTCGGGCGTCTCCATCGGTTTGATGAGAGACTGGATATTGATTTGGACGGCAGGCTGCATTTGCGACAGGTTTGTACTCTGGTTCATTTGTTTCAGCAACGGACGTCCGTTGGCTTGCACTTGGACCTGCGGCGGAGGGAAAATTGCCATTGGCGGGTCTTCTTGGCGGAGGGGTTGAGCCGATAGTTTTTTGAAAATCCCGTTCGAATGGGACTGTAAGGCACTGTTCATTTGGATTTGGCGGTTAGTTTGTAGGGCGCTGTACTGTCCGGTCTGAAACATGTACCAACTGGAGTAGTGACCCGAGAATGACATCTTGAGGAACAGCAAGTTGCGATATATACGAAGTGTGTCCGAAAATTATACGACCTGGTTCATATCTACGCACGCATCGGTGCTATTCTTCGTCATCCAGGCCGTGACATCCTTCGAAGTAGTCCCCTTTTGAGTGAACCACACGCTCCCAGCGGTGCTTCCATTCCTTGAAGATTCTGAAATGGCCTTTATCTCGCGCGTCGCATTACATCTCGCTCGTCGCCAGCCTCCGTACATCACTGTACGGAGGCTGGCGAAACTGTACAATCGTATGTTTCGCCAGAAATGGCTGCACAACGTTCGTGGTGACCAGAAACGGGGTCTTTTCAGAACTGTAACGTAATATTCTTTGTAGATCGTCTGACCTCTTGAAGCAAATTCTTAGTGTACATCTTCACAATCGAAAAAAATAATCATGGCTCCAGCGTTGTCTTTTTTTTTCATTATCAATATTACTGACCATTTCCAAGATGTTTCTGCTCGGTCGTGGGTAATTTCGGAATGAATTTCCCACACACGCGATTCATGTTCCTAAATCTTATTCAGAATTTCCCAAACGGTAGTTTTTCGTAATCATTTTAGTTCAATCACAAGTCGCACACACTTGATATTTTCCGGTGTTGTTGTCAGCGAAAGTCGGCCAGAACGAGGATCACTGTCAACAGATATACGCTCATTTTTAAACTGCCTGTACCATTCCAATTATCTGTTTTCTGCCCATATTTCCGCCCCTAAAAGTATTTTGCATCATTTCACCCATCTCCATACGGCTCTTTCTGAGATTGAAGCAAAAATTGAATCAAATTCGTTGATCCTTTCTGTTTTCAACAGTAAATACATGCGAATAACGGAATGAACACGTTGTGAATAAATACACGCTGCGCGTGTCCCTGGGCTTTCAGTCGGTAACTTCGGCTATCCAGAAAGTTCGTGGAAGATATGAACGCAGGTCGGATACTTTTCGAACACACCTCGTATGTGGGAATTGAAGTTCACTAAATGTTTTACTGATTAGTTTGAAAATAAATTGTTCCAGGTTCAAATTCGACTTCTGTATCAAATTGACAACGTAGAGAAAATTTCAAACTAGTTGATTGTCAGAAGTTGTTAACACTGTCAGTTCATTTCCCTTGTTACAAACAATATAAATGTGAAAAATAGATGATATAATTCTTACCAGAAAATATTGGTTTTTGAGGGCTGACTGAGCTGTAGGTCTAAAGGCAGGATTCCATTCAAGTAATTCGTCAATGAATTTGATACCATCCTGACTCGCTTGAGGTACAACGTCGCCCAGGGGAGTTTTGGTGAAGTATGGATATTTGAAACCTAGCGCTCCTGCCAGCTGGTAACTCTCTGGCCATTTGATCTGGAAACAAGATAGATTTTGTGAGATATTCTTCCCACGTGAATCCAGAATTTAAAGACATCCTTTGTTTTTTATTCGGTGTTTCGAATTTTACTCAACTCAACTTCTGTCGAAATTGCAGTATTTCTTTTCATTAGTTTCATACAATATAATATACCAAGAACCTCCTGTTTTTAAAATAGTTAGGCAACATTATTTTTTTATTCACCCATTTATAAATTTGGCACCAGTGCGAAGTGAAACCGGTCTGTAACCTGTCGAGAATGACGCGAGTAATTGCCACTCGAATGACGTAATTAAGAGACGCTCACATTCGGCTCGTGTCGACAAGCTAGCTTCATGCTTATGAGTAATGGCCACATTTCTTGCTAGTTGAATAATACGGTTATACTATTTTACTTCAGGAGTTCATGCTTCATTCTTGTTTTTCGTTGGAAACTATATATTTCAAATCGAAATGTTAGTCCAATGATTAAGATTGACGTTCGGGGACATATTTTGAAGAAAAAATGCTCAAAATACACTTGCCAATGGAAATTATTCAAAACCAACTGTAATGTTATGAATTCGATCATCTGTTATTGACCTTCGAGGTAGTGAGTTATAAACATAGTAAACTGTGAATTATAGATCATTTTGACTTCTTACCCAACGAAAAACAGTCTCATAATCGACGCTTCTTTCATTAGTCATAGAAAAAAAATCAAGCACTTACCTTATCAGGGGTACCTCTGATCGCGCAAATCTTATACAGCTGGTCAGTTTCCGTCGTTCCAGGAAACAAAGGTCTGTAAGTATAAATCTCCGCAGCGATGCAGCCTACAGCCCAAAGGTCAATAGGGCTGCTGTACGTCGTCGAATGGAGCAGCACCTCCGGGGCCCTGTACCAACGTGTCGAAACGTAGTCCGTATAAGGCGGCCTAGACCGCAGCTCCCTGACCAATCCGAAGTCGGCGATTTTCACCATGTCCGGGCCAGAACAGAGAATGTTCTCCGGTTTGAGGTCGCGATGGAAAAAACCGTGGCGGTGGATGAACGCGAGGCCTTGGAGTATCTGGAAGAATTAGGAAATGTCAGGCACTACGGGGAGGGCCTGTTACTGTGAAGTTGGGGAGATCCCAAATTGTCAGGCACAACGGTAAAGCTTCTGAAATGTCACCAAAGTAGATTTTCCAAAAACTTTCTAAAATTCAATCATATTTTTTACATATGGGAAATGACAGCCAAAAAAATCTTCCTGATTCTGAATTTGATCTCAGAGCTAACCGATCACATTTTTTCCTCGCTCTTCTGAGTACCGTTCACAGAGCAGAGATAACTAAGACATCTGCACACATCTGCATTACCGAACGAAGCATTACGAGCGAAGCGAGCTAATCAAGCGTTCACATTTGGGTTAAACGAACACACCTATTGTAACTTGTATTACATTTCAAATGAATTATTTCTCAACAAAAACAAATACACAAACAACATGTTTACACATTTTTTGGGCATGGCGAGGTTATATATTTTTTTAGTTAGACTTTGAATAAATCATAATAACTGTTGATTCAATATTTTATTTTCAAGTTTATTTTGATGGAAACATAATTTTTTGTTTATAATTTTGCTCCCATTGAATGATACAAAATGAAAAAAGCTGTAAATATAACTGTTTCATAATCATTTACAGTATTTTTATCTCTTAGATGAGGTTGACAACACTGAGTTTGAACCACAGATACATATCTTCTGTCATCAATGTCTGTATAAAGAAAATATAAACGAAATGATGACAAGGTTCTATAATTGGGAATTATTGATTGGAAAATACATTATAGATGAGAATAATGTCGCGTAGAATGATAAATGATACCATATAATGGAAGGAAAATCAATTGAACTTGAACTGTTTCGTTTATTTCAGGTTGACGAGTCCACAAAATCTCTAATTACCTGTTCAATACCTATATACCCAAGTCAAATGAAATCAATTCACACAATTATCAGTTGAGTGAATTACCCAAAGAATGTGCTGAAGAAATTCTTAAATTGGTCAAAGATTATCCATATTATTCAAATGAATCATAAGGATTAAAAATATTATAAGGAATTGTACGTGTGTGTGTGTGTGTGTGTATGTATATTGTATGTGGATTAAAGTGTATAGCAATTGTGGCCCGTGGCTTCTCCCGCGTAGAATTTGGTTTGTCACATTAAGTTTCGGGACAGACCATTTTAAGACAATATTTTTTTACTAAACCAAAACTTTAGGTGTCCCAACTTCAAAAAGTGACAAAAATGACAAAATTCACAATTTTTGAACCCTAGTGGCGATATCACTTCATTGCTTAGGCCGCCCTCCTACTCCCGCGCATCGTCCCCCGTCGTCTTACAGTAGATGCGACGCGTAATGGTTTACTGCATTGCGACTTAAGAAGATAAAAAATTTTAAATGTGACGTCAAACTTGGATTTTTTTTTCAAAAAATGTCAAATTATCAACATTTAAAATAAACTAAATCAATAAAATTTTGTATTAGAACCTTCATGTGTGTTCATTCTGGCAAACTCACCTGTTGTAACATGTTTCTGACAGTCGCTTCTGGAAAAGGCACTCTTCGGTCTTTGATGAGTTGGTATAAATTTTCTTGCATATACTCGAATACGAAATAGAGAACGTCGTTTTCACGGATGACTTCTTTCAGCTTCACTACATTCGAGTGGTGAAGTTTTTTCAGAGACTGAAAATAAGAGACTAGGGAGTTAGTTTTTATTTACCACGCCTTCAAGGGTTTTCAAAACTACTACTTTGACTCAAGTAACTAGTTGTTGCAGTTGTTATTAGTAAGTACGCATTAGATGAAATCAGAGCCCAGAAAACAGATAACGCTGTTTTGACTAGCTACCGATCTCATAACAAAGATGTTAGGCTGAATCACGATTGCTTTATTGACTCAATTAGCCTTAAAGAAAAAGACTGCGCCCCTTACAAAGACGTCATCTATGAGATCGATAGGAAACTCAAATCTTGCTTATCCGTAATGAAAAAAAGTTGCCAAGGCAAGCTTCGATATTGACCGCTGAATGAGAAATTACTATATGATTTTCTTTGGAATTTTCATTGCAAAGCAAATAGATCAAACAAAAGCCCAAAAACGAAGGTCATCGGGGTTAGCACCACCGTTTAGATCTAGAGCAGGTCTGATTTTATTTATTTGTCTTCAGTAGAGGAAATCAGCAGTTTGGAGAAGAAAAAATCGATTGAATTTATTGAGTTGATTGAATTATCATCTTTTTTGTGTATGTCTTCGCTACGTTATTGATAATTAGTGCAAGTTTTTCAATACATATGCTCCAAATGCTTCATTAACTAAAACTAATGTTTCAATCATAAATGAAATAGGAAATACTGCCTGATGAATCCAAACCTGCGAAACTACCTGTAACAAAATTGTCATTTCTTATGAAATCAATTGTGTTGAAAAACTTCAAAGAACTTTTTTTTGACATATTCAAATTATAAAAGTGAAATAATTAGAATACAATATTGTTACATAAACTTATACATATTGTTTTTAAGCTATCTCGAAAACGGTAAGACCTACAAAGTCGGTTGAATTGGACAAAAATTTATTATTTTGGAGAGCTAGAATAATTTTTGTTCAGAATATCAGTGATTGTTTGCGAAATATTGGACATTCTAAAATGTTCAATAATGTCGTATGATTAGTTGGTAATAATGAATTTAAAATTCATTTTATGAACGCACTGTATTAAGTAACGAACAATTGGATTTTTTTCGCGAAATTGTTAAAGTTGTGATATCCTGTTCTTTCTCATTCATCATTAAATTATTCAAAAAAGTTATTTTTTTCATTTGTTGGTAATTTGCCACTATTTGCATTAACCTGAGATTATAGCTCTGATAAATAGCGAGGGAAAGCATAACGGAACGTACTTTATCAAATTTCAAGTAGGTCACTCGGGGTCAAACGCCACATTACTCTTGGCAGATACGTCACGATATAGAATATCCAATATAACAAAACCCATTGAACGTCATAAACGCCGAACAAAAATGAAAGAAAACCATATAATTACCTTCACCTCGCGAAGACTCATAGCTTCGTCCCACGAGTAGTACTTCCTCTTCATCCTCTTGATGGCCACTTTTTCCCCTGTGTCTTTCCTCTGTCCCAGAACCACCGATCCATAAGTACCGTCTCCAAGCTGGTGGAGAATGGTATAGCGATTCATTTTTTGTTTAATTTTTTCTACTGTCTTGCGAAACTAACCCATCACATTTTCAGTTTAGCGAGTGAAGGGTAAGTCTTCAAGTTTGTATTGTTGACAGTCATGTTGCACTGAAAGCTATTTTGTTACTAGTCAGTGGAAATCGACCAAGTCTGCGCCGTTGAGAATATCGATTATTTCAGTAATCGTCCGTTTGTTTCAGAAGGACTTTACTTGAAGGGTGTTATTATGTGTTCTTTTTGTAATACAGCGGGGGCTAGAGAGATTTTGGGTCACGATAAAGACGTTCAGATTTTAGAGCGTAGATTGCCGGTTTGAATCAATAGCTGGTTAAGAAGGAGGACATAAGAGACCATCAACACCTGATTCGAAAAAGAAAAAAAGAAACTTGATTGTTCGAAGAACAGTGAACTCTTTCAGGCAAAGGTGTGTCCTTCAGAATACAAGAAAATCATAGCCCCTCTGAACAGTTGTGGGTAGAAACTGTGCTAAGCATACAGTGTTGGTCACACATTGAACCTTTAACTATTCGATTTATTATTATAAATTTGCGATGAAGGATGTACTTCAAAAAAAAATGTTCCATATAATACTTTTAAATAGCAATGCATTGGGCTTTTTCAAAGTAATCTCTAGTATACAGGGATATAGATCATTTCGTGGTGATGATAATTTGTTTAGCGAAACGAGCGACAAGAGACAGTATATTTATTCTGGCGAGGAAAAAATGTTTTCAACATATACATTTGTAGAATCTGGCGAAGGAATTACAGGTCGAAATACTTATTTTCATAATAATTATGTATCTCACTTGATTTATTTCTAAAATCGTTGTTTTTGGAAAATATGTTGCACATGCGATAATTATTTATAAAGTATACGAGTAATATTCAAAAAACAAGTTGAATCTTAATTTTTCCCAAAAAAAGATACATTCATTCGTCAATTTCCATTTTTTTTCCTTCAAAGTAGTCCCTCTCAGATATAATACACCCGTATCCTCTAAGTAGTTCTGACATACACTTTTTGGTATGACCTTGAGCTTTCTCAACGATTCGGTTTTTATCTCTTCAATCGTCGCAAAATGCTATCCTTTCGTGGGTCTCTTGAATGTTGGGAACAGGAGAAAGTCGCAGGGGGCCAAATCTGGTGAATACGGTGCCTGAGGCATGATTATGGTGTTGTTTTTAGCCAAAAAAACTACTAAAAAAGCAAGCGGCGCATGACTCCATGATAATACTTCTTATTGACCGTACGGCCACGTGGCAAAAACCCCTGATGCACTACGCCATGTTAATTGAAGAAAACAGTGAGCAAAACCTTTACATTTGATTGAACTTGGTGTGTTTTTTTGGTCTTGGCTCTTCCATTGGGACGATTGAACTTTGGTTTTGATGACATATCCATTTACCCATGATTCGTCATCAGTTATGATCCTTTCCAGCAAATCTAGATCGACGTTGCTCATGCAACGGCTTTTTTGGTCAGAATTCAGAAATTTTGGAACGAACTTTTCTTCACTTTCAGCACATTTTTGTCGGTTGTTGATGTGGTGGAGCTTCCAAGGCGAGCGTCATTATTCACATCTTCTCGACTTTGTCAAAATAACCTTATACCTTTGTATATAGACAAACCTATATCATAGTAAAAAATCTTCATACTATGCCTATGTACAAAGCTTATACTGTATCATTTTATCAATGATTTTACCACAAAGAAAAGGCTGTCGTTACTAATTACGTTATAGGAACCTGTAAAAATTTTTTCACTTCATATTCACAAGATGTCGCTTCAGAAGTATAGAAACCGTTTTTGGAAAAATCTAGAAGTAATGGTTTTGACTCGCAAGATGACGTTTTAAAATAGAAAAAGGTACCAATCGAATATTCATTTATCCTAACCTAACAAGATATAAGAATGATTGAAGATGTAGTTCACGTTATTAATATTTCATTTTTTCCTGAGGAAAGAAAAGCAATCATAAAACAATATTTATTCAAAGTTCAACAAACACAACAAATTGAAATAATTAAAAATTAATTTGCACTAACAGAATGTACCAGATCTATGTCAATAAAAACCAAGTTGACACTTTGTTGGTAACATACAATTTTCAAAAAAATCCAGAGATCTGGAAATACCCGTCAAAAGGAATAAAATTTCTTTAACCCTTGGCATTCACTGAATTCGTGACATAAGCATACAGGCGTTTTCCCCACCATGATTCCAAGTCGAAGGGCTTGAAATCTTGTAGGGAAAGACAGGGTTCGTCTTCATAATAACATATGGAGGATTCACCTGAAAAAAATTACTCAAGTTGAAAAAATCCAATAGAATCACTTTAAAAACCTAATGATGATATGTGATAACTGAGATTGGTGGCAAGTTCTATGTTAATATGGTCCTCTCACCTTGCGAACTAGGACTGTTTGTTTCATCGGAATCTCCGTTTTCTTGGTCTAATTCTGCACACACAGAATTCCAAGCTAAAAAATATTAATCTACATTTTATGAGACTAGCAGAAAATTGAAATTCTTACATTCATTGATGAAATGTATTATTTCTTCATGCTGAGGGGATAAATGTTTACTTCTTTGTACTACAGGTGATGTTTTCTTGTTGAAAGTTGGTTTTGGTACGCTGAAATTACACAAAATAATAGATTAATTCATTCAGTCATAACCATTTCTCAATGGGTACATTTCACAATGTTAGTACACCTCTAGTTAGTACTTTGAAATGTTAACTTTAAATGAGAATACTCTATTTTCAAAATAATGCAATCTAACCATATAGTTATCAATAGTATATTGTTCTTAGAAAAATACCGAAATGTATGTTACTAACTTTGTGATTTCAATTTCCTCATTCTCCACTATTTTATTCTTGTGATCTCTGAAATTGTCGATATTTTGAGAAATACCTGAAATTTTGAAAACATTCAGTATTATTTCATTCTATGAAGAATGCCATACCCCTTCTTGCAGTTTTGGCAACAATTTTACTAGGACCTTTTATATTGTACATATTTTTAAAGTTAAACCTTCCAAATCCAAACAATATTATGAAATATGAAATTAAGTGACAACCACGTGACTATGCATCTATGACGTTCGCACATGTGTTTACAAGGCTGCCACTCGATATTCAATTTTTGTACTAAAATACTAAATAGATAATTTAGTAATAACTTCGCTTCCTGTATAACAAGTTCACATACTCATTAGATTGCATAGAGTCGTAGAATTAAAACTCACCTAGAAAATCAATGTCCTAGACTTGTTGAACAAGTCAATGGCGATTGAAATCAGCTGTCAAAATACTTGAAAACGACAAAAACTACCAAAATGAAAAATCATTTTGAACTTGATAGTTTTCTTTCTTTTTTCGGAATTGTCCCACATTTTTGTATAAAGATAGAGAAATAGTAAGTCAAAAAATTATTTTCCCCTCAATATTCAAATTATGAAAACAAGAGATTTCATGATTTTTCCCTTATTTGTGTTGACGCTTGCGCGTCCCTGACATAGTGGTCACATCGAAGTAAATATATACGATCACGGCGAGAATGTCCCTGAAGAATAAGGCCAATAAGTAATAAAATTAGTGGAAGTGGCAGAGAATATAAGGTTATTTATATATGGATGTTATGAATTGTTCAAAACATGCGAAGCGATTTACTTAAGGAAATTATTAAATATGAGTACTTCGCTTGTTCGTAAAAGTTTGTCAGTGGTTGATCCACAGTTTAATGTAAATTCCAGTGAGTTTTGATCTAGTTGATGAACCATTATCATTAGTTCGTAATTTAACAAGGTGTAACATTCCTTTTGTTGCAGAGAAAAAGAGGAAGAATGAACTTTTTGGGCTAAACTCCGACAATAAGAAAATACTAGCCAAAACTTACAAAAAGGGTGGCAAAAAAGGTAATCAATTCTGCTACAATCTGAATATCAACATTGTTTTTCTATGGAAATTCTGTGGTCTCTCCTACAAAAGATTCTTTTAAAATCGGTTTTCTTGAGCTTATGTTACAATCTTTAGCAGGCATTATACAATAACATATCAACTGTAGAGATGCAAAAAATTTACCTCAGCCCACTCATTCTGGCGAGTAACAATCAAATCGCAAATCTGCGAATGTTTCAAAAATACTGATTTCTCAGTATTATCTGTGACATTACCTGCATATTCGTTGTAAATGAGTAATTCAAGAATATACCTTTACAGTTTTACTCATCATGGTTGTTTTGCATTCTAGATTCCAAGGTGAATCTTTTATCCAAAGAAAAGAAGTTAACTGTATCCGAAGCAAAAAAAACCTACAAGTCCAAAGAACAAATTCTGAAGGAGAACTTGCGGAAGCTGGAATTGATTAAAACTGCCAGCAAGGTAGAAATAGATGAGAAAACAGTGAAACAGGTAAGAATAAAATACTACAATACATAATCAGTGATTCTTTCATTATATTCTGTATTGAAGTCATTTCTTATTGTCTTGGGCATCGTTGATAAAATTATTGAAATTTGGATGTTGAATTGTCACCGTACCTATGAGTGATGACCTTTTCTTGTTTAAAACGTTTTCAAATCAACAAAAGAAATTGTGTAAAAGTATTTCTGTTAGAGCCTTATGTTTTCAAAAATCTATCTGAAATTTCATACACTAGGCAGAGTCGCCCAAGAAGTATTGTCACTCTAGGAAAAACTATTGTTATTTATTGCTCATATCGTAAAACTCTTGCAAACTATGATATGGTCTATAATTAAATAAAAATGATAGCTTTTCCAAACTCCTTGTTGTCTACTATGCATTTCAAATGCATAGTAGACAACAATGAAAAGCGTGTATAGCAACAAAATTTTGTTTGCCTCAAAACGAGCATACAAGAATTTTATCATCTTACCTTGCAAAGGAGTCTCAATGCCTGCCCTCTTTTGGAAAACGAAAATAGAATCTGGACCAGTTCCAACTCATACTCCCCATAAAAGAATACCAATGAATGACATCCTGTTTTAGCTGCATGTAATACTAGTTCATTAAATGATATTCTCACTGCATAACATCCTGACGATAGTTTTTCATTCAGCAAGTGAATGTGTTCTTCAATAAGTATTTTGTCAAAGAATATGTTAAGAAATTCATTACAAGAAAATAAATATTTTGAAATGGAATTTCGAAACATTCATCTCTTCATCTTGAAATTAATTCTACGGAAAAATCTCAGATACAATTCTAACAGCCTCTATAAAAAAACAAAAATTATGGACATCAGGCAATTATTCTACCTTTGTGTGAATATGGAGTACCACTTCCAAGAACATAAAGCTGAGATCCCAACCATGAATACAATAGACGAAACCGTAAAAATCACACCATTCCGTTTGTTGTAAAATCTAAAACTCAAAGAGCATACTCTTATATTTCAATAAAACTATATAATACCCTGCCCGAAAAAATAAAAAAAATAAACAAAACTTCAAAAAATAATGAAATAATATCAATGAAAATGAAAGAACTATTCGAACCCTAATGAAATACAATAATTGTATCATAGTACTTTGATGACTTATTTGAATTGTGTACCTTTTATTTATATAAATTTTTATTTATATATATAATAATTTTGAAGACAAAATGTGAAAGACTAAGAAAAGTACTTAATAGAAATAACTGCGTTAACGCAAGCGAGACATAAGTGGACCAACCTATTAGTGTGACACCCAAGTCTCGCTTGCGTTTACACAGTTATTTCTATTAAGTACTTTTCTTGGTCTTTCACATTTTGTCTTCAATCGAGGACCGCCTGCCCGGTACTGACGATGCCCAATAGGCTGAAACAGCTGTCTACCGGTGGCTCTTCAATTGAAATCAATGTAGGAATGATCAGAATGGAACTTATTTATTTATCTTTTGGTTTTCATGGAATTATTTTATAGCAGTTTGACTGCATTAACCTTTCTCGATTATATATATATATATATATATATATATATATATATATATATATATATATATATATATATATATATATATATATATATATATCTGTCAATTTAATGGAAAACAAGTGCTTTGCACTTATCCCAAATCACTTTGTTCACTCCATGTATTTGTATTATTTATATATTTTCACAGTGAATAGTTATTATTAAATGGTAGGTTTTGGTAAATGCTTGCTGGAAAACAACTACTTTCCTGGCCAATACTACGCTAGATATTGAATTATATCCGACAGATATTTATGCAAAATACCTCATAGAGGTTAGTCTCACAGAACAAATTTATTGCATGATGTGTTCTTAATAACAGACCAGTGGAAGCTACAATTGAAAAAAAGTTTGAGAACTGTATTGTTATGTGGTGGAATTGGCCGATACTTGATTAAAATCCTTGGTAACTTATTCAAGTAAAATTGTGAGATTTTTAATATACGGTTTTCCAAACCAGTATCAATGTAATATTGTTGATACTACTGGTTACGTTAGTCATGCTTTCAAATGTACCAACATTTGAAGGAATTACCTGTATAATTATCATCTGAAACATTGTTTGTGTCCTTAAGAAGTTATTCCTATTTTTATGTCTTTAATTTTTGAAATGTTCTCAAACTTTGATTCAAATAATGTTAGGCATAAGTCTTTTCGTGATATCTTTTTTCCCAGTTTTTGTTCAAGTTGGTATTACCTCCTTTTCCAATTTTTGATACCGCTTTGGTTGAGTTTTGTTACCTTTATTAAGGGTGGTCAAATGCATTGGCTTTTGATGGTTACGGAAAAACACATTTTTGCATTCAGCAAAGAATGTTTTATATGTTCAGATGATGTGGTGCTGCAGGTTTTTCCGGGTTTTCCTGCAGCTGAAAAAGCAAATGCGCCACTGGAATCAATGAAGTCGCCCCGGAGCGCCAATTAATTTTTATTGTTGTTTTTATTTTATTTTTATCGTTGTTTTTATATATTGTTAGTACATAAACCACGTATATTCAAATATCATGTTTACCTATGTATATAATTATATTTCTGTGAATAAACAATATTATTATTTACATATTTTCCTCAGAACATTAGTTTGAATATTGAAATCAATCAAAAATGTCAAAAATTTTAAATGAAAGTGTTGGTGTGTTATTTTGGAAGATTCATGAACTTTGAAGTTGGTATGAATCTTAAGAAAAACTTTCATTCTCCTTTATATTAAAATAACCCCAATCAATAACTTTATTGTTAATACTGGACATCCAGTTAGTTGAAAGAATGTATCAGTAATTCAAGGAATGATACCAACAAAATATTGCAAACTCTATTTTTTCGTCATTATTTGTATTTCTATCAACATGTTCATCCTTACAGTACCTGATATCTTTTTATAAAATTCTGAGTCATTTGCGATTTTTTCTAGATAATTGAAAGGGCAGTTACCAGAAGACCGCTAACGAATACTCCTGCCAAAGAAAAGGACCAGGGAACAGTATTTACAGAAGAAGACTTCAAGAAATTTGAGGAGGAGTATTTCGACGAATAATGCTTGTTTCTGATAAAACTTGCGGACTTGCACAACTGCTAGTCAGTTCTGTAGTGTTACTTTATTTATTTTTTCTGTTGATGATTCTGCCTGTATTACCTGTTGAAGACATCTATTTCCAGAAGTATACTCCGACTACAATCATACTGCTCATAAGCGGTACTTTTGGTTTGTTTTTCATTGGAAGTCTATCTTTCTTAACACTTTTTGTTATGTATAAACATCGCTCTAAACATAAAATAAAATAAAAAATGAATCACAAGAGTAATCAATTATTTTCCTTATGCTAAATTTAGTAAGGTCCTCTTCCCATGCCAGCTCCCCACCAAGGCCTGCAAAAAAACAATCATTTATCATAAGTTGTAGCTTAAGATAAATAGTATACGTTACTACGCTATCTTAAACGGCTAAAGAATAGTTTTGATTGTATTGAAGAAGTATATTGCGGGTAATGATATGCAAGAAGTAATAAATAACTATTTAATGTAATGAATGACTAATGTAATGACTAATTTCCACTAGTCATTTGAATTCTGTTAGTTTATACTTGATAATGGGATAAAACGCGAAACCGGTCGTAAAAATAAAACAACTAGTGGAAATGAGACAAGTGTTTTTCATTTATTTCATTAAAGTGATCATGAGTTTCCACAAAATGAACAACTTATCAATTACACAGAATACACGACTGTTTTCACGGAATCTTCAAGGCTTTTATAACAACCGATGTTACTAAAACCAACGTTATTACACCATTTTTTCCAAAATCTACACCTCAGGATTTGATCTCCACAAACTTATTACACCAGTTTAATAGCCCTAAACCATTCAGAAAGAGCTTAGCTTTGTAACAACTTAGTACCCTAAAAATTTCTAGTATCTGAATGTTAATGTGATGGATATGTGAGTCAGGCCCTTCTTATCTCTCAACAAACTGAAACATCAGTTGCTGAGAAGATATTTTCCCATTCAGTACTGTTACTTTTCAAAACATTCAAAATGTAACTTATTAATTCATAATTTTTTGGTTTCATTTTTGAAAAAGTACAAACAATGACAGTAACATTAGTTACAAATAAAAGTGACATAAAAACAGCAATTTTTAATTTTTCAAAATGCCTCCTCTTTCCTCTTTTATCAAGTGAAATATGACTTATTACGTGAAAAAAATTTGCCTATTACTCTATTACACGACAATAGATTTTTATAATCCACTAGCCAAAGCCAATATGATTGAAGTTGGACGAAGATCGTCTTCTATTTAATACTTTCCACCTCAGCTGGAAGAGCTATCCAGTCAATGAAGGTATTGAAAAGCTCTTATAAGGGCCACAAGAGAACTACATGTTTATAACAGTTCTCAAATGAAGTACCAGAGATTAGATCAAATTAGATACTTACATTTGTCGGTACTGAACGGATCTTTCAGAGTTTACAAAAGCGCGCCCCCTCGTTACTCTTGCGACCCTCGTCGATGCCAGCAACTCTCTGCTGATTTTGTTGTAACCTGTAGGTCCAGTAGGTTGCGCTCCGCATGTTTCTAACGCGACGAAATCGTCGACGTGAAGAGACGGCGGCCTCGAAGTATTTGGAGGTCTTGATCTGAATAGGTCCGGTCTCTGAGGTACAGTTCGCGCGAAACCTCTCGCTCTCATAGGAGTAACTATAACAAAGGATATAATAAACTCTTTGAAAATCAACCGATAATTTTAGCAAGTATATACCACTAACGAAACTTACCGAAGGGTTTTTTCATTTTATCCTCGTCTTCTAGTCTTTTCTCCTTATCATCGAGACCATCGGTTCTTGATATCCTACACAATTTTTCGACTTCTCTGACTAAATTATATTCAGGTCTGAGGTTTTGTCGACAAATTTCTATAATATCACACTGTACCTGAAATATAAATGCAGAAACTGGTTAAAGCTGGAAAGCAGCAATAAACAAATACAGAAAGCTTAACATTGGGTTGAGAACGTAAGTCATATTATATTGACACTTCAATTGGAAATTCGCAATATCACTTGTTCTACCACGAAACCTGCCTCGCCCTTGACTACCGGTCTATTATTGTCGTGCAAATAAGCATTACTTCCACCAGCAATACTGTCACAATAGACGTTTAGATAAATTTTTTGACCAAATAACGAATATTTTATTTCGTCAAAATTTCAATTCACAATCTCATGTCGACATTAGTTTTTCCTTGAGTTTTGCAGCGCCACCTTGCGACAATAGGCTGATAAGGCGGCTTATGTCAAGTAAAACCGAAAAATGAAAATTCATTAGGTTAAGGTTATTTTGAGGTCAAGAAATGGAACTTAAATGTAAAATTCAAAATTATGAATGGGGCAAAAAAGGGAAGCAAAGTAAAGTAGCTACTTTATATAAGAATGTTAACGAAGAATTTACTATAAACGAAAACACACCATATGCTGAACTATGGATGGGAACTCATGTGAATGCACCCTCGGAAGTGAAGAAAACTGGCGAAACACTAGCCTCTTATATATCCAATCACCCTGACTCATTAGGCAAAGAAGTCGCCGAATCATTCAACAACGAACTACCATTTCTATTCAAAGTATTGTCTGTTAATAAGGCCCTGTCGATTCAAGCACATCCATCCAAAGAACACGCCGAAGAATTGCATTCCAAATATCCCGACATTTATAGGGATCCCAACCACAAGCCCGAACTGGCAATTGCGTTGACGCCATTCGAAGCATTGTGTGGATTCAGGCCAGTTTCTGAAATTAGAACCTTTGTTAAAAATATTCCTGAACTAGGGAAAATTGTAAGTTGTTCAGATGTGTGTGATGATGTCGAATTTTTAAAGAAAGCGTTCAGGTGAGTACACGATTGGGACAAAGGTCATTACTGAATATACGTACATGATGATTTGTTGTCAAAGGAAAAAATAATATAGAGAGAGAGAGACTATATCTTTGTCACTTACAAAAGGGGAATCAGGGATTAGCTATTTGAAGTGGTATTTTCTTTACTCAAACACCATCAAAAAAATCTTTAATATTCCTCATATTACCAAAACAGTATTTTTTCCATATCATATCCTTAGAAAAAATATAGTTTCTGATCAAATTCTTTTTCGTTTTGTTTTTTATAGTTTTCTAATCTGTTTTTTTTTTTCGGTTAGCAATATGTTCCTTTTGATTATTATTAAATTACATCAACTTTGAATCCACCCAAAAAAAGATAAAATCATAGTTTTCCGATTTTCGCTGAATATTTGGGATAATAGCAAGGTTTCAAGTTTCTTGTTTGTATCATCTCATGTGTCATTTTATTGTAAAATGTGATGATATTCTAATCGAGAGACTTTTTGTAAAATGTTTGGAACTTTATGTTTTTCAAATAATGTCATATTGTGAGTTTGTCTTCATTCAATCGTTGCTCTATCTTTCATAATGTCTGAGATCTCAGTGGTAGTTCTTCTGCTTTATCCACCCAAAAAAAGATAAAATCATAGTTTTCCGATTTTCGCTGAATATTTGGGATAATAGCAAGGTTTCAAGTTTCTTGTTTGTATCATCTCATGTGTCATTTTATTGTAAAATGTGATGATATTCTAATCGAGAGACTTTTTGTAAAATGTTTGGAACTTTATGTTTTTCAAATAATGTCATATTGTGAGTTTGTCTTCATTCAATCGTTGCTCTATCTTTCATAATGTCTGAGATCTCAGTGGTAGTTCTTCTGCTTTAAGACAGTGAAAAAACAATGAGCAAAACCTTGACGTCGATCAAACTTGACACTAATCAAATGTATGTAGCCCTCGAAATTTGAACATTCAGCTTATTCAGTAGTATATTTAATGAATATATTTTGCAGGGCCGTACTAACTTGCGACAAACAAATAATCGTGGAAACAATGTCCTCCCTACTGAAAAAATTCAAGGATTTGGATAAACGAAAAAGAGAGAAATACATGGCAGATCTTGTTGAACGCCTCCATTCCCAGTTCCCAAATGACAGCGGCATATTGATGGTCTATTTTCTCAACTACCTGAACCTCTGCCCATCCGAGGGGATTTATTTAGGGGCCAATGAACCGCATGCCTACCTCTCTGGGGACTGTATCGAAAATATGGCTTGCTCCGATAATGTAGTCCGTGCAGGGCTCACACCCAAATTAGTTGACGTGGACACCTTGTGTTGCATGCTCAATTACAAAGGTGAGAGACCGGAAGATAAAATTTTCAAACCGATCCAGGAAGATGATCATACTAGATTATATAAACCTCCGGTAAAGGACTTTGCCGTAGCGCAAATCAATGTTCCAAGTTCTTTGGGGCAATATCGAAGCATAAAAAGGAAGAGCGCGAGTATTCTTATAGTCATAGAAGGTCAAGCGAAGTTCACTACTGGGGAGTTGAAACCGGGAACTAGTTTATTCTTGGCTGCTAATGAAGAGTTGGAGATTTCGGAAGTGAATGAGAATTTGTTAATTTATCAAGCTTTTGCCAATATATTTTGAAAAAATTATATCAACATACTGATATGCAATTTATAACATGTTTTATTTCTACCTCGGACCTGTGTTCCTCAGGGATCAGTTTGTTTAAAAAAAAAAGACTTGGACATGTCCAAGACATGTCTTGCGGAACAAATAATACATTAAGCAAAGCTGTGGAATTATTAAAAATCTGACCCGAAGGACCAAATTTTAATTCTCATTAATTATAGATAGCTTAAAAGGTGCTGCCTATCCAACTAATATGTACTTACGTTTTCTGAATCAGTTTCACCATCGACTGCTGGAATGGCAAGCCAGTAATTGGCCGTCAATCTTTCGTCGCAGGCGTCAGACGAACTGAATATTGTTCTACGAGAGAACTGGATGAGCAAACTTTCTGGTACTGGAAGAACGGTGTCTATGCAAGTGTCCTTCATCTCTTTGTTGGTATCTGAAGAATCTCCGTCAAGCAATTTAAGAAGTGAGGTGAGATCTTCCAAAAAATTTTCAAAGGTGTTGTCTTCCTCAACGACTGCCTGGGAAATCATAGAAAAATAGTCATTTTGTATAATCGGTTATTGAATTCAGGATCCAGAGAAATACAATACAATCTTTCGATGAAGGTTTTGAGAATATCCTCTGAAATGTCGATATACACACATCGGAAAAGTCTAGGGATATTTTTAAAAATGGCAATAATTTTTTTTTTAGATCGCTTTAGGGAAGAAAAAGTTGACGGGTGATTATTAAACGAATGTAACTTACAACAAAATTTATTAAATGGTCAAAAATACTGAGTGCGCATATAAGCAAAACTAAAAAAAATATGGCTCTTCTTTGGCACCCCGAAAAAAAATCATAATACAAAAAAAATTGGAATCAGTACAAAGTATGGCCTCCACGCTGGTTTATTACGGCCCTACATCTATCGTGCATCGACAAAATGAGATTGTCAATGTCTTGTTGAGGTACATTTGCCCATTCAGCGATTAAAACCTCTCTCAATTGAAACGTTGTGTGAATGTTCCCCATATGCGGAGTAATTCTTCGTTGAAGCATGTCCCACACATGCTCGATGGGATTCAGGTCCGGTGATTGTGCTGGCCATGGCAATACATCAACTCCTTCGTTGGTGAGCCAGTCAGTCACTAGACGCGCGACATGTGGACGAGCATTATCGTGCATTAGGTGGAAGTTTTCACCAACAGCACCAGCAAACGGACGGACGATAGGTAGATAAATGGTGTCGAGGTACTGTCGAGCTGTGAGGGAGCGATTTGGAAAAAACGAGATCGGTTCTGCCGCTGATCATGATTCCGCCCCATAGCATTACTGTACCACCTCTGTATGTGTGGACTTCCTGGACGTGTCTCAAACGTTCATTATTTCCAGGTCGCCTCCACAGTCTTACTCGACGAGAATCTGGATGAAATCCAAATCTGCATTCGTCTGTAAACAAAACTGTGGCCCAATCATTTGCATCCCAGTTTTGATGTTTTTGACACCACTCTAATCTTCTACCGCGATTGCCTCTCGACAAAGGTGGACATCTAAGTGGCCTTCTGTTGTGGAGATCTGCTTCATGCAGTCGATTTCTGACAGTATCACGACCAATGGTTACCTGGTGCGTCTGCTGCAACACGTTAACCAACTCAGGTGCTGTGATTGTCGGTCATCTTCTTGCGGTTAAGACCAAAAATCGGTCTTGAACTGCAGTTGTAGCGCGTCCTCGCCCTGGATGTTGTTCGGCTGGACTGCCAGTTTCACGGAAACGCCGCCACAATCGACTGATAACACTTTGGGAGACCCCCAAACGAAGAGCTACATCATTTTGTCGCATGCCACCTTGAAGAAGCCCTACAGATCTATTCATCTCAGCCAATGGTAAGTGATGGCGTTCCATGTTAAAGCACAATATTTCCAGTTTAATTGTTGTGCAAGAACTGCATAGAATGTACAAACTCGACACTTTCAGATTATTCATTTTAGCCGAACACCTACAGTTTGTAAAAAACTTGATAAAAGATTAGTTACCGTTTTTGCAGGCTTTGTTCAACCCATAGAAATCTACAGGGTGGTCGAGTGTACCAATTTAATCGAAATTAAACGACCTCATGCATTTATTTTTATGATATTTAGTATGTTATAAAAATATCCCTAGACTTTTCCGATGTATGTGTGTGTGTGTGTGTATATATATATAAATGTTAGGCACGTTTTTTATTTGCACACTATAATAATAATCGATGAAGAATATGGAATAGCTTGTATTTGGACAGTGACATGAGGCACCTCATTAACAAACAGTTGCTTCTTGGAATAACTAATTTTACATTCACAACATGACTGTAAGCGACTTGTTCTGCCAATTGTACTCTGTACGTAAATATGGCCAATAAATACTACTATTACTACACTTTCTCTCTTCAAAGAAATATAGACTTTCTTACCTTCAAGATGGTCTCGAGCGACAAAAGCGGATGATTTTCCGGCTTGCCATCCGTCCGCCACCCAATAAGCTTTTTCAATTCCAAAACGGACAAAGTGATTTTCCTTGGTGTGTACAGCAACGACTCCTCTGCTACATCAGTCGTAACGCATACCCGAAGGAACTCAACTAAAATGTTCAAAGTCGACAAACACTCTGCAATACTTTTTGAAAAATTGTTAGCCAACTTCTCCAACAGCACCAGAAACGCATCATTCTTCTTCAGCAGGTGTTCCTTCAAGTGATAAAACCCATAATCATGCTCTGTCAGCATAAGAAGGGTCCGGAATATAGGCAGGCACGTCATGAAGGAGTTATCTGTCGTCAGGTGCTCCCAAATCATGTGTATGAACATAAGGAGGTGCTCTTTGACTGGCAGAGCGTTTGCCAAATATTCTTCCGAGGTTATCCCGGTGTTCTGTGACAGCGTTATTTCCACGTCGCAGAAACTTTGTATGATGCTCAGCACGCACTCCTGAGACTGAATGTGGCTGTTCGAGGTGCTCTCGTTCTTCAGAACCTGTGAAAAGGCTTGTATCAGAGATACGTACCTCTCCTCGGTCTTTAGAGTAACCGTGCTGTTGGTGTGCATTAAGTGGAGAACCGCGCACTTGATGGTGTTGTGCGTCACTAAACAGGCGAGGAAATTCAACAGCCTAGCGATGTGCGCGTTGCAAGGTCCCATCTTGACGTCTTCCTTCGGGATGAGCGCGTCATAGACGTTGTCCAAAACTCCCCGGGCGATCATCAGAGCTGAATTTGCCGAGAGATCGGAGATCTGGACACACACGCGCCGTAGAAGGTTCAGCAACTGCGGCTGCGTCGATATACAGAGCTTGTTGACCATGTCTTGGATGATAGCGCTGTGCGGGTGCAAGTGGGCCGACCAAAGCTTACGCAGGTTAATCACCCACGATACTTCTTCCGCGGTATGTTCGTCTCTAGTTTGTATGGGCAAGGGTAGCGGTAACAGCTCCGAAAACACCAGCAAACCGGAGAGAAACGTGTGAGGAGAGAAAGTGACGAACTTGATCACCTCCCCGCACATCTGCGTCCACAGAGCCTTAGTCAGCGAGTCCTTCTCGCTGATTTGCTCCGAGACGGGCTGGGTGTACACGAGCAACGCTTCCACTATGCAAGCGCTTACTTCCTGAGCCAATCCGTATCCTGCACACGACCGCGGAAAGCAGCTGAGCAGGTTGTGCGTTTGCAAGAAAACCGATATCGCCGTGAGATCCTTGAAGTTCGTGTTCTGACATTGAATGGCGTACGCAAGCATCTGCTTCAGCAGCAGGACGGCTGGATGAATTACCTGCAACAAGCACCAACCCTGCTGCGAAACGAAAAAGGAAGAATGTAAGCTTGGCTGCTCAAAATGATCACAGATCTTCTGCAGCACTTTCGATAGGATCGTCGTACCCTCCAGAGAGAACAACTGCAGGATAACGTGCTTGTACTTTAGCTCCACAAAATTCGAGATGGGATTGTCTGAAGAAGATGGCTGGTGCTTAGAAATTCCAAGATG
The DNA here is from genome assembly GCF_025532065.1 of Leptinotarsa decemlineata. Lineage (NCBI taxonomy): Eukaryota > Metazoa > Arthropoda > Insecta > Coleoptera > Chrysomelidae > Leptinotarsa > Leptinotarsa decemlineata. The sequence continues at coordinate 3,640,424 of NW_027412573.1, read as the reverse complement.
CTGGATGATCCTCAGGGCCGTTATCGCGGTGGACATGGTGTAAGGCAGGTTCTCCACGCTTTTGTCCACGGCCTCGACGAAGAGCGATATGTCGTCGTACGCGAACTTAGTGACGTTTTCCAAAGGTGCTAGATACAAACGCAATTCGCTCAGCTTCAAGCATACGCTGTCCTCAAACACATCCTGCTGATTGACTAGGTGCAGTAGCACCTTGGAGTGTTTCTCTAGGATCGGAATGTTGGATACGGTAGCTACAGCCAGTAGCACCAAGTCCACGATGTACGGTATCCCAACCGAGTCTTTCAAGCGCCCCACAAACGTTTCGGTCTTCTCCTTCGCGAGGACGGGTTCCAAAAATTGCAGGAGGCAGCGGATGTTGTCTTCCAGCCCCAGGGTCTCGGCGCAGAATACTTTCCCGAAGTGCGAGAATGTCAAACAGAGCAAGCCATGTAGGTGGTCAATAATTTCAGGTGCATCACAATCCAGGTTGTGAAGTTTACCATTCGCAGTGAGAAACTCGACGTGGTAAAGCGCCTGCAGCTTGTAAGCGATTTTGAGTCCTAGCTGGTGCGATTTGAGGACGAACTCCGCTGCGCTGTACTGCATCTCCTCGTCGGTTCGTAGTAGACACTTTAGCAAAACGGTGATGGTTTCTACATTCTCGGAAAGGTATTCCAGCCCTTCGGACTTATCCAATAAGATGGATATGATTTCAAATATAGGCGTCTTGATCAGCGGCAGGTTCATTGTACTGGGGTAGTTCAGCAGGAGGACGAAACACTGGAGAAGGTTGAACATCTTGAAATACACGACCAGCACGTTGTAAGAATAGTTTCTCATAATTTCGAACTGCGAAGACACTGGCAAGAACCTGTAGGCGTTGAACAGGATGTCAATTTCTGTCAAAACTTCATATACTTCTCAGAAACTATATTCACTAGATGATAAAGCCAAAAATAAATCAAAGAAAATGTGGAAAATGAAAAAAACTTAGAAATATAGTCATTGCAAATGATAGTGATTTAGCTAGGTAACTGTTACCTCTTACATTTCGACATTTGTGAATAAACTATTATCCAGAATTATTACCTAATAAAATTGAATTATTAGTTATATATTTCACTCGTCCACTGCTTTCTTTAAACTTCGAAACCAAATAAAAAATATGATATGTCCAGAAAATTACGGGAATTTTCAAATTTCCCAAAGATCAAGTTTGAGAGGTATTTCGAGGATTGGAAGCCCTTCCTCTCATAAATCGGGATTATATTTTACAATATACAGTATTGGTGTGGTAAAAAAATTGTACAATTCAGCTATTTATATAAACACAAAGCAAAATTATAAAACTATAGGCACTACAAACCTCTTCGGCTGCGACAGCACAAATGGGCCTGCTCGACAATAGTTCAGCACCTCGTTCAAAGACTTCGTTATCAGGTTTATCTCCTCGGCGGATATATCGTGTGACACATCACGCAGCTTGATCAGGATCGAGTGCATCTTGTGCAGAATCTCGTATAGGTTCAGCTTCTTCAAGATGGAAGTCAGAGCAAACTTAACCCGAGCAAGTGGCTGCTGTAGCATGAACCCCACCAATACTTTGTACCCATTAGTGTGTGGTACCGGCGTAGAATCGTTAAAACCATTCTGACAGATTGAGTCATCGATTCCGCCTAGGAGGAATTTCTCTATGGCGAACTTGTGCTGCAGGTAAGTGTCCAACGCTTTGAGAATCATCAACTTGATAGACAGCGCCATGAACTCCTGGTCGTAAAGGTTCAGTAAGGCGTTGTGAACGTTGAAGTCATTTTGCCAGAGCAGCCTGACAAAATCGATGCTGTTGCAACACCAATCGGCCAACCGGACGCCGCACTTAATGTGACGTGTCTTGTACGCCGGCTGGTCTTGGATGAGGGCCATTTCATAGCTCAGAGCAACTTTGAGCCAGTCCACAAGAGTCTCTACAATGAAGAGCACTTGCTCAGTCAGCTCTTTGTCTTGTGCACTGAGGCTCTGAGGATTCATGGACTTCGTATCGACATACAACTTGGCGATAGAGCAGAAAATCGCGGAAGAACCTATCATGGGCGTAACCTTTTCGCAGAGGTGTATAAACTCCTCCTTGATCTCGGTGTTGAGCTTGTGGAAGGTGCCGAGGTCGTACTTGGTGATGCTCGACTTGAAGTAGTCATCGGCTATGCCGATGGCAGTTTTTAAACAGTCGTCGATGACGATGGAGTTGTTTTTGATGGTGAAGCTCTTTGCCTTAGGGTATTTTGATAGTGGGGTGGTTCCAGGAACGAACAGCTTTATTATATCGTCATTGTTCGTGTAAGTGCTGTAGTCGTACTCCAAGTCCTGGTAGTGATCCCCGTCGTCCAGGATATCCTCGTCGCTAAGGATCGGCTCAAACTCCTCTACGCCCATCGGCGCAGGTTCCTCAGCAGGAGGTGTATGCGCGTCTTTAGCCTCACGTCCCGGGCTTTTAGCGCACTCCTCAACCTTCTCACCCCTAGCCGCTTCCTGAACCTCGCTTTGAACCGCCTCCACGGTTTCCACGTTTTCGACGACTTGTGGAGTGTGCGGACGCTTCGGAGATTGCATCGGAGGCGTCCTAGGGCGCTTGCGCTCTTCTCTGTCTTCTCCGCGGTTGTACGACCTCCTGTAATTGTCGTCGTGTTTGTAGCAGCGCTCGCTTCTGTCTCTGTCGCGGTCATGACCGCGGTCTCTGTCTCTGTCGCTCCAGTCGTGGTCGTTACGTTCGGATCGGTAATCTTGTCTGTCGTGGTCGGGCCAGTCGGCTTCTTCTTTGGCGTCCGCTTCACGGTATTCGCGCTGCTGTCTCTCTTGGTCCCTACTCTCTGATCTGGAATACCTTTTTTCTCGGCTGCTTCGGGCAGGTTCGGATCTGACGTGGTCTCGTTCGGGAGCTGCGGGTTTCTGTATATATTCATTTTTGATAATTAGACAAATGCGTTACATACAAATACATACTACTCATGATTCAAATATAAAATGAATAGATAAAACATAAAAGTATATATTATGTACAAATTAGATATTGAATGAAAGTCATTTTTCAAGATTGTAAAAATTTCCCCTCCACTCTTATCAGTAGTACGAAGGTGAATTGAAAACGTACTTCAGTGCATGAGTTCCAAAATTGTATTCCGAATCGCAAATTACAATTTTTTTTACTCAACATGATGTGATCATCAAAGTTCATAATACGTTAAACCGCTACAAATTTAGTTGTTTCCTCATTTTCCATAAGATCTCCAAGTAATATATTGAACGCTTCTCATTCAAAACAAAGCATATTTGTCTTTCAATGTCGAGTGTTTGCATCACACCAGTCTTGACTTGCATTAGATCATAGAGAATTTTTGATTCGAGTCTTTCAGTTTCTCTATCGTAGAGGTGTAGCAAATGACTAGGCAGCATCTTATTTGAAAAATTGAACAGAAATAGTTGTGATCGACACTATTGAATCAGATCCAGTGAACATAACCGCAGAAGTGCCTCAAGTATCGATTTTAGGTCTTTGTTATTTCCATAAATGATGTAATACACTGTTGTACTTTCCCAAGCACAATGACAGTATATGCTTATGTCACAAATCAGCTGATAGCTTAAGATAACTCAAAATCATCCCTGGAAACGTCCAGTGCAATTCCAACATACTCAAAACCCAATAAATACTATTTATACCAAAAAGATGTTAGTGACTATTACAGTCCACTGATACGTCGTCTACAACACAGGTAAATCAAAGCAAATAGGTCTCTGAAAGCAAAAGCCTTGGTTTGATCATAGATCATTGAATATTTAAACTTGTCTATCATGAGAGACACCAGTGTTCCTCTTTGTGGATGATTTCAGCTTGAGCCCACTTGACATTATGTTGATGAGTCCAAACATGCTCTGCTATTCCGGATTTGCTGGTTTCTCCTCGCTGTGTATGTTTCTTGTGCTCAGCAATGCGAACTTTCAATGGCCTCTTAGTTTCACCGATGTATGATTCTCTGCACTCGCAGGGTATCCAGTAAATGCAATTATTGGAATCGCAGTCTGCGTTTGGTGGCATGGTTTTCGTGAGGCTGCTACGGATAGTGTTCCCAGATCTGAAGCAGGTCCTGATGTTGTACTTGGACCCAATCCTTTTTATCCTTTCCGATAATCCTCTGATGTAAGGGAAGTACAAGTACTGGTTGTGGCGGCTTCTCTTCCTTGTGTAGCTCTTGCTATCTTCTAGCTAAAGCCTGTTCTACCATCACCCTGGAGTAACCATTCCGTTGATGGTCATTTTTGATGATGTCTAGTTCCTTTTCAAGACCTTCCTTTGTATTACAGAGCCCGAAGACACGGTCTAGTAGAGTTTTGATGATTCCTCTCTTAGTTGAATGATGGTGGTTGGATTTCTGGTTCAGATACTGTCCTGTGTGAGTGAGTTTTCGGTATACAGATGTTTCCCACTTAGTGTCGGGCCTCTTCGCCAATACGTCTAAAAAAGACAATTCGTTTGTCGACTTCCTTCTCCATTGTATAAATTGCCACTGTTAAATAGGTATAAAACAAAGGTGAGAGCGTCATGATGGTATTAATAATACTTTTTAAAGAGCCACCGTAGATGAAAAGTTTCAGTAAAACAAATCCTGATAATATTTCTCTAGGGTATAATAGGTCCTTTCAATCATGAGATTTTTCACATCTTTTCTAAACGTATCTTCATTTTGATTTTCTCGCAAGGTATCAGGAAGATGATTGAACCTTTTCATGACCCCAAAAATTGGTGTGTCATCAAGGTTGGATTATAACAGTCGAATTTAATCTATGTTTGATTTTCTGGAAAAATTGAAGTCATATGAATGAAATATTTTGAGACAGAGAATGATAATGAACAAAATAAAACTCTATTACCTAATTCTGCTCCCTACAAACGTTTTGGTTGAACCAACTTGTATTTGGTGGGTAGAGGTGGTAATTATATCCATTTATATTTATATTACTATAATCTAGAACAAACCTGATATGTCGATTCTCTGCTACGATCTCTCTCCGCATCTGAAACCCTTGGCCTTGGTTTGGTCTCCCACTCAGTTTCTGGGGTGTGATGATAACTCCTGGGATCTTTTGGAACATCAGGATAGTACTCAAAATCTTGAACGTATTGTTCTGGTGGATTATAAGCCTGATAGGGAGCAGCAGGTTGGGCACTGTATTCTACGGGAACAGTCGGAATAGCTTCTGGTTGCCATTCTGTTTCAACGGGCGGTACCACGCATATCTGCTGAGCATCAGCAATGGTGTTTGGTTGGGTTGGGAGGGACGGGTTCGCTACTGGCTGTACTATCGGTTCGGTTATGTTGTTTGTCAGGGTACCATATACTGCCAGAGTAATTGTGGTATACCATCCTGAAAAGGCCAAGAGTATTTCTTCAGATGGGCATTAAATTAAACTTCTTGTATGATTCTACTTGAAGCACGAAGACTACTTTTCAAATATTTTGATACAATTATGAATATCAACCAAAAGTTTTTAATTTTTTATACAACTTACCTTTGAGAACCAATCCATCTGTTGGTATTTTTCGTACAGTTTCTTCAGGTGTGCATTCGAGGTTGATGCAGCCATTCTGATCATATTTGAATCCCCCTAAAGTTTCGAAAGAACTTGCACCTGGTTTACCTAAATCATTCACGAAAAACTCAATATCGAACTGACTTGGATTTGTTGCTCCTAATCGAACACCTCCTGGGAAATCCGCCTGAACTCTAGCTCCTAGAGGTATTATTCTTACCTCAGTTACATAAACAGGTTTGGGAAACTGCACCAAGTCTAAATTAATTTCCTAAAAAGAAACGACTCAAAATGTTGTCATTAAAATTTCATTTTTTGTCTTACCTCGGTATTATCGTGAGCAAATGTATCGAAAAACAATAGTTCAATAATTTGTTCGGACATGGTTATATACTTTATGTCGAGTTTGAACCATTTATACGATTAACACTCCACAAAACTTACCAAAAAAATAAATACAAACATTTGATTTGTTGATTTTCAGGTTAAGTTAGGTTATGTTTTATTTTTATCATTCGGTAGAGTGCGACATCTAGATTTTCACTTCGAACGTTAAACTCAAGGACAATATACCCAAAAAGGACAGTACTGACAACCTAAACTAAACTATCCGTTTTTTATTTATTTCAATTTTAATTCACACAAATATAAATGTGAGCTCTCTATAATCGATAACAGATTAAAAAACAATTGTTGAGCAGAAAGTGATAAGGAACAGGCGTGCCGATAACGTCCAGCTACAAAGACTACATAAATGACATGTGCTATTGCGGGGCTCCTTTTTGTGTATTGAATGTACATCTTTGAAGGAACTCATATGTGTAAACTGAACGTACCAAACAAATGAGAAGTGAAGTCATCTTTTATTCACTCCTCTATCCAGGCCAATCGGTTCAGATTACCACATAAAGGGGGTCATGTATGTGAAAAATCCAAAAGGCATTCTGAAGAGGGGGTAAACTCAAAATTTTTTGATGTTTTAAAATAAAAAAAAATGAGTGAAAGAACTAGAGGGTAGCTCGAGCAAGAATGCTGCGCCCCGCACTCCTGTCAACTGTTGTAAGACTACTCAAATGTGCTGATAACTCTGAGTTAAGCATCGAAAAAAGTATAGTTTACATAATTTCTTATTATCTCTTTCAGTATAACATATGACAAACTCCACAGAAATCTCATACAAATATTATTGCATAAGTATGAATACATATTATGAAATATGTTTATACTGGTTCTCTCTTTCATTTAAAAAAAAATTCGAACGTATAATGAATGCTATTATTGTAGTAAAAATATTGACTAACATCACTAGATGAATGCTGATCAAGTGATACATTTCATTCAGCGATTGGTCTATTGAGAAAACTGAATTGAATGTGTACATTTCTTTGAAGATCATATAATTTATGAGTCAGGCAAATTTGAAAAGAAAGTGTCAGAGATATTGGAAAAAAAATTTCTACTGTATAAAATATTTTTTGTACACATTTTATTCTATAAAACTAGGTGTCTAAATGAATGAAATAGATATGTCCTGAACCTCATTATTTTTGTCCAAATCCCCTCTATTACCCCTGATAAAAATTAAATTCATGCATCTGCTTCTTGCTATACTCATTTAAAATTCAAACTGGAAATATGGCAGCGTTGGGTATTTGATCATTATTAAGTTGAACTTTCTCTTCCTCGTAACTTGTGTCAAAGAATGTGGGATTGTTATCTTTTTGTCTCTTTGTACCTATTTTAATTTCATCCCAAACCGGAACAAAAGCATTCAAATGGAGATGAACCTCCATGACCCTAACCTTGACCGTTTAAAATACAGTCAGAAGTCCCGTAACCCAGTCGTGGAGACTAGTTGAAGATTAGAGCTGTTGTGACAGTGACCTAATAAAGAGTATGGTGGCATAGTTCCATAACCGAATTTCTGAACAAAATTTGCTTATTGGTGTCGTGAAAAATGTTTGCGAGAGTATCTTTCTACCCCACTTTGGCCTACAATGTGATTATGGAGAAAATTTCCACTAGACAGTGGTATAATAGAATAGATGACACCGTAATTTTGGGGGCCCTGCCCTTCCCAAGTATCACGAAGGAGCTCGTAGAGAAGGAACGCGTTAAAGGTGTTGTATCAATGAACGAAGACTATGAACTGTTTTTGTCAAACGATGAAAAGTCGTGGAAAACGGTTGGAGTGGAATTTCTGCAGTTAGCAACGACAGACATATTCGCTACCCCATGTCAGAGTAAGCTCGTTGAAGGTGTACGATTCATAGACAAGTTTGTGAGTCATGGTAGAGTCGAAGATGGAATATCGTCACATTCAGTTTATATACACTGCAAAGCAGGCAGGACCCGTAGCGCAACCTTGGTTGGATGTTATTTGATGCATCGTTACAAGTGGTCTCCCGAAGAAGCAGTCAACTATATGCGAGAGAAGAGACCTCATATTTTGATTCACAGTAAGCAATGGGAGGCATTGCATGTGTTTCATGCTCAAAATTTAGCCAAAGTAAACTTGCAATGACGTATTATAAAAAATGTTAACGATTTCGATTAGGATGAATTATTTATACCCAAATAAATTATTTATATTTTCATACTGACTAGTTATTTCTAATGTAACAATATTCCCAGATGAATTAACATTGTGGTATGTCACGATATTTGATCAATTCTTTTTACAAAACCTTGAACTCTATCAAAGATATTCCAGCAGTTTTGGAAAATTTTTTTTTTCATATTTTACCTAGGTAGCTGTAAATAATATGAGTGTTATCTTTAATGGCCAATAACCCGGTTTCAGTTCCTAGGGTGAAATTTTTAGGTCATGAAAAGGAAAATTACCTCTAAAATAAGAATATTCTGTCGTCTCAATTGCAAGGAAGATGTTCAAAAAAAATGTTTTTTGTAGTTAAAAATCCATTGAGTTATACCTTGGGTAAAACATTTTATTGCATTATCAAGGAAATGGATAGCCTAATATTAATCACACATTGAACTGATAAGTTAATCATTTATAAAGACTTGTTTACACCTCTTCATAATTTATTTCTACCTATTGACACTAATTGCTACTCATTATACATACAAATGGCATGAATTAATTTCTCATCCTTCAGCGAGGTTGCCAGGGTATAAAAAATTCCTCAATTTTCAATGATTTTCTATGGTATAAAAGTATAAGGGAATTGGTGATTCAAAATATGTGTAGATTTCTTAAATTTGAAAATTGGTCACGCAACTTGATACATAACTCAATATTGAATTAGAGAGAGTAAACATTTCATGAATACTCACTGTTCCCATTACCATAACTGAAATACTGTTCTCGATGCGCGTTTCATTAACCAAGTTGGTGTTCAGTAGATGAAGGTGACTACCAAGTGGTTGGTGAAACGCGACTCGAGAAGATTATTTCAGTTCTGGTGTTTGTGGAGAGTGCCCCAGTTCTGATGTTTGGGTATAGTTCTTGTTTCGAATTTATTCTACGCCAGAGGTTCCAAGTCAACCTTTCATTTCAGATCACTACTCTTTTGATTTCTCTAACTATCCTCCATATATCATGCAAATTCAGACTTTCCTAAGCTCAGCTACAATTTTTAACTCATATCAAATGTCGATATTATGCAATGTATTAATTAAGCCAGGCATTCTTGAACCTTAAATACATGTAGCAATGTCAGAAAATTTATGAATTTCTTCAAGTATATCATGCTCACCAAGCACAATGAAGATAGAGAGAAAAGAAGAATTTAATGTCAAAATCGAAGATAACTGGTCAAAATTGTGCAATTCGAGAGATATTCCATATTTTGGATACCCAGTTTTGGCACATGAAAGCAGAAAAATTCCTCATCATGAAAAAACACAAATTAGAAATAGAATTACTGGAAATCGAATTAGCTAATAAGAAAAAATGAAAAAAATATATAGACTTTTGAAGCTAACTAGTTGGCAGTGAACTCTATACTACATACGTATAGTGATAGTATACATGATTTTTTCTCTTTTTTTAATAGTATGCTTTCCTTACGCGCAATAGACCAGTGATTGTTACCTATGCCACCGTATAGAAGTAAACACCTTATGTACGGTACCTATGCTGTCACAGCATACCATTGTATGATGTGGTGCTGTGGTTGTACTTATCATTAAAAGTTGTATATATGAAATAGTTAGTGTTTTAACTCATCTGATAAATATGTCATTCGAGCAAGGAATTTTTCCTGATGATTTGAAGACAGCTATTGTAAAACCACTACATAAGAAAGGAAGTTGTTCAGACATTAATAATTTCAGACCAATTAGTCTTCTGATATGTATATCAAAACTATTCGAAAACGCTATGGCCACAAGACTAACATCTTTCTTCTCAAACTTTAATATGTTTTCTAGTCACCAACACGCCTATTTGAAAAAGACATCCATTGAGACAGCTCTTGTTAATTTTAGTAATGAAATTCTGGAAGCAATGGAAAGAGAGGGGATCTATCCTGTGGGATTTCCATGGACTTATCCAAAGCCTTTGATTGTATAGATCATGATTTTCTACTAGGCAAACTTTACAAATATGGAATTAGAGGGAACTCCTATGACTGGTTCAAGTCGTATCTAAAAAACAGAAAGCAAATCGTAGAACTGAACTTGAAAGATACAGCAGCGCGATCAGAGGCTTTGGAGACGTCTGTGGGAGTTCCACAGGGTAGTATATTGGCCCAATACTCTTCATTATATTTACAAATGACATAAACATGGTGGTAAATTCAAATTCCCCTCACATAGTTAATTATGCTGATGATACTAACCTATTGTTGACAGGTGCAAACTTACCACACATAATAAAACACAGAAGTATTGTAATAGAAAGGAGAAAAAACTTTTTTCTGGAGAATAAATAGATTTTAAATGATGAAAAAACAGATTGCGTCATGTTCAAAATTGATAACAGCGTGGAGACACCGAAGAGCATCAGTTTCAATGATTTTAGAGTGACCTGCAACACGTCTATATATATATATATATATATATATATATATATATCGTATATAAGTTGGGTAAATCAAATAGACAATTTCTGCAGAAGACTTTCTTCAACTACATATGCTATGAGAATTCTCAAAAAAGAATACGTTGACAATGATGTTCTGATGACTGTCTACTACGCTAATTTTTACTCTGCAATAAGGTTTGGTATTATCATTTGGGGCTCCAGTCATGAGCTGAACAGAGTATTTCTCTGCCAAAAAAAGGGTAATCAGAATACTTTTTGGTATGAAGGTCAAAGAATCATGTAGAGGAATCTTTAAAATGAACAAATTATTAACAAGTACCAGCGATATACTTTTTTGAGTCATTAAAATTTTTAATAAATCAACCAAGCTACTTTGAAAAGCATCATAAAATACATAAGTATGGAACAAGATTTAGGAATGATTTTTTATATCCAATACATAAAAAATCTCTATATGAAAGAAGTACTGTATACAGTGCGATGTGCGATTACATTTTTTAATTCTCTGCCACAGGATATAAGAGACATTGGGTTGGTCAGCGGTTTTCTGAAGTCTTTGAAAGAATTTTCATGCAATATAGAGCCTTATACTATAGATGAATATTTTAATAGTGTATGTTAAATTTCATCTTATCAACTCTATACTTATATGTGTATGTGACGTGTTGTATTCAAATTTTGTATCTCATTAATCTTTTGTAATTTTGTTCACTGACGTATTTCTCGAACAAAGTATTTCTTTTGACTTTTTTACAAGATTCACTTGTAGAAATAAATGAATATCTATCTATCTATCCATCTATGTTGATGTTGTATGTCATATGTCATTAATTGTCATATTTTTTGAGGTTAATGGAAAAATGAGTAGTTATTTTTATGAACATTAATGATTGTATATAAATACAGAAAACTGTGGAAATGACAGGACCTCTAAACGTTCTTGTAGGTCAGCAGTATATAATGATTTTCTTTTTGGTATATCACTAAGAATTTGGGAAACGTTTCTTGTTAAATTTTTCTAGGTGGCGGAACGGGCTTCATAGGATCTGTTTTATGCAATGCACTAAAAACAAAAGGATATGGCGTTACAGTTATTTCTCGTATGCCAGGACCTCAGAGAATCTCTTGGAATGAATTACTATCCAAAGGACTTCCCAAAGATACAACTGCCGTGGTCAACTTGGCAGGTCAAAACGTAATGGACATTTCAAGGCGGTGGACGCATGGCTTCAAACAAAATGTTTACAATTCGAGAATCAACACTACGAAGAGTCTGGCAAAATTGATTGACGAAGCCAGTGTTAAGGTATTTTCTTAGGCTTTGGATCTTGTTGGACAATTATATTAGGCATTTCAAAGGTATAAATGGATTAAAAGTTTTCTCCAACGTCAACATAAAATGTTGTTATATATCAGTGTTTGAAGTACTCTTTTGGAAAACCACTAGGTTTTATTTTGGGTCTTCTGCTACATTTAATTGATGTCACTGATTTTCCAAGAAGTTTCATTATGTTTGCCAATAATACTTGATTGGTTAATGATATTAATATCGTATCTACACTGGATTTGGCTCATAGGACTGGTTTTAAAATAAAAAAACCATTCATGAAACAGGTGAATTCAGTAAAATATGTGAGACTTTGGGCTGATTCATACACTAAGCTTTTAACTTTCAGTTTATGTTTAAAGATTTAAAACTGATAGATTGACTTATTATGGCCCATTATGATAGATACGTTTGGCGTGAGAACCAATCATTTATTTTATCAAAGATTGCAAATGGAATCAACATATCAATGAAATATGCACTATCTTCTCATTTGGTAAAAGTATTGAAGCGTAAATTTGAAATGTCTGTTTTGTATTTATATTTTTACTTATCCCAGACCATCATTTAAAATGATGAAAAAACAATCAGTATTTATTTATTTCAGCCATCGGTCTTTGTCACAATGTCAGGTGTTGGTGCTTACAAACCTGATACCTCGAAAGAATACGATGAGAATTCGTGCATAGTCGAATTTGACTTCTTCTCGAAGTTGTGCAAAGACTGGGAGCGAGCAGCAGCGTTGAAACTGGAATCACAAAGTTCATGCAGAATAGTTACTATTCGGAGCGGAGTAGTTCTTGGAAGAACTGGGGGAATGATCAGGCAACTGTACCTGCCGTTTTATTTGGGACTGGGTGGGCCTGTAGGTGATGGCTCACAATACATGCCGTGGATTCACATCGACGATCTTATCAGTTTAATTATTTTTGCAATTCAGAAACCCACTGTTGAAGGAGTATTGAATGGAGTAGCTCCTTATCCATGTACCAATAAAGATTTTTCAAATGTAAGTAGATCATGATTTTTTGCAGGGAATAATTTAATATGCTTTTTCAAAAAAACTGTGAAATACATTTTGGAGTTCTGTTGGAATTCTGTTTTTTTAATCAACTTAATTATAGTTATACTATTGAAAGAGTAAAGTTATAGTAATAGAAAATAAAAATTTAGAAATGAAATCTTGAAACATTTATCTCTCCCAAGATACTTATACAGTAGTTTCTAATAAATGCATACTGGAAAACAACTACTTTCTCTGATCACGCTTGACTTGAGAGTTCATACCTTAAAACCGATCTGTAGGTGGTATAATTGCATAAATGTATGTCAGATATAATTCAATGTCCAGTGTGGTATTAACCGGGGAAGTAATTGTTATAATCAATACCGTTTCTAATATATAATGCAGTTTATATTTTATGGGATTCAAATAGTGGCTTACATGCCTCGTTAAATTTAGCTTCACACATATATCTGAACTGAATGTCCACTGCTTATTGGGGCATATCGAAATAAAAATTGTAATTGTTATTACTAAATCGTAATTGTAATTGTTGATACTAATGTGCAATGAATGTATTATTATTAATTTTCTTTTTGAACAATAAATCATCATTTGCAGGAATATACTGAAATTTCACTGTCACATAATTCGGTAAGGCCTTCTTTTTGTAAAATTCTGTTATTTTTCAGGCCTTCGGGAAAGCTTTACATCGCCCAGCCTTCATTCCTCTTCCAAGCTTTGTACTTAATTTATTGTTGAACAAAGAAAGAGCTGTTATGATGACCGAAGGGCAGAAAGTGCTTCCTAAAAAAACTATTGCCGCAGGTTTCAAGTATCAGTATCCAGACATAGAAAGGGCATGTAAAGAGATAGTCAGTCATTAGCGTCTTTGAAACGAGCAATGTTTTCTTGGAGTTCAATATCGATAGAAAAGTGAGTATACATTTATGGAGAGTTCGCCAACTGATATTACTTGTTGAGAATACTTTCCAACGTTCATAATCATTAGATTTTGATTTGTACTAGACATCTGTAACTTGACACTATTTTCCGAATATATTGAAGTATACAAGCAAGTATACAAACTTTGGTTTCATATGAATTTTATTATAAGGAGTACCAAGTCTTCCAGTGCTCTGACACAAGGTGTATAGTTTGAGATCAATTGCTGATTATGTGACAATATTCTCGTAAGTAATTTGTCAGGTCTATAATAAATATTGCTAGTAATGGAGATTTAAAGTTCCTGACGTTGAAATATGTGGAAAAGAAGAAAAATTATTGTTATACGATATGAAATTAGAGCTGTAACTGTGTAACTGAAACTAACTAGGATTGATTTATCCATTAGAAGGATTCCAATTTGATAATTTGTATATCTGAAGAGAAAGAAGGGTTGCAACATGACATTGCTCCAACAAAATCGACATTATTTCACACGCCGGTAACTAGGCCGGGGCAGACACTACATTTGCCTAGTAGCAATACATTGTGTTGATACATCAGTAAGGGATAAGTGCAAAAAAACTATATTTTACACGCCAGTAACTAGGCCGGGGCAGATAGTGCATTTGCCTGATGGCGATTCATTTTGTTGATATATCATTTAGGGAGTAAATGCCAAAAAAAAAACTGTATTTCACACGCTGGTAATTAAGCCGAGGCAGATACTACATTTGCCTTATGGCGATTCATTTTGTTGATAAATTATTTAAGAAGTGCCAAAAAAAACTTTATTTCATACGCCGGTAACTAGGCCGGCAAGACAGTAGATTTGCCTAATAGCGATTCATTTTGTTGATAAATCAGTAAGGGAGTAAGTGCCAAAAAAGTGAAAATATAAAATAACCTCTCTTGGCTGGAATGTCAACAAACAAATCAAGCTTTGATAGATGCAGAAAAAATGTAATGAAATAATTGTCCTACAACAAACTAGTGAGTCATGGTTATGCTTGCTTTTATGTTTGTACACTTGTTACAAAACAAATATTTTGGAAAAAGTTGAGACCATTTCACTATTGACGTTATTATTTCTATTACAGTCTTTGTTGTATTGTATTTTGTTGTATTGAGTTGTTTCAAAAGTTTTTTCCTTTTTTATGAGTCAATATATCATTGAATATTCATTAAATTCATTCGAAATAAGCGAAACAAGTTGATTAATACCGACAGCATAAAATCTTTTTGCTTAGGATTCGATGAAGTCGACGAAGGCCGTTTTCGCTTGAACTTGATTGCCCAAGGTTCTACTGGTGAGAAAGTAATTGAATTGCTTGAAAAAATGGTAGTCTGTTGGCAAAAGGTCTGGAATCTATAGTGGGTCTATAGTGGGTGAGGCAAATCAAATCAAAATATACTTTATTTCCAAAGATTTGCATCTTATTGACAAAGTCCAAGGGATACAATGTTAAAAGGTATAGAAAAAGTATAAATGTAGATATAAAAAAGTTCCAAAAATGTATGAATGTAAATATAAAAAAAAGTTCTAAAAATGTATCGATAAAATACCACCATGTATAAGGTGATAGTACAAAGAATAAATTGCTAATATATTGCTAAAATATTGTTAAAATGATTCACTAAAATACTCTTCCAAACTATAATAGGGTCTATCAACAAGTAGGTTCTTCACCGCCTTTTTGAAATGAATGTTGCTCAAATTTGCAGATCTTATTTCTAATGGTAAATGATTGGTAAATGGTAAATTTACCACCATTATTACCATTACCAGAACTTCGATGCTCAGGAGAATTAATATTTATCGAGATATGGAGCTACAAAAACACATGACAGTTAAACGGACTAAACTTTTGAAACAACCTTGTATCTGGGATAATCTTGGTGAATTTTTCAAATTTGATTTTCAGGTATTCCGCGATGTCTGGAAATGAATGTAGAGATGCCTAAAGTTATGCCTGCACAAACTTGGGTCTGATGTACAAAGAAGTGTATATTATTTATATTAGTTAATTCATTATATTCAGATTATTATAAAAATATATTTTGTGTTTGCAGTTGAGCATGATCTAGTAGACAGCACCCAACTACAACAAAAAAAAAATTAGAAAATGTTACACAGTTGCATTTGTATTAACTCACTTGTGTTGTTGTGCAGGCTTTATGTAAAAAAACTCTCGTATGATCAGCCGAACACAAGTGCCGTACATAATTTTTCCAAGTCCAAAAAAAACATGAAACACGTTTTCGCATTTTGAACCAAATGCATGAATACTGGATGAGAAACTAGATATCCCACTAGGCAAATAAACAAAATAGCATTCTTATCACAGAACAGGAAACCAGCACTAATCTATGAAGGTATATCCGTCTAAAACTTCAAAAAATATCCGTTTGAAAACCCATTCATATGAAACTCTGGTGATACGCTGTTCAAACGAATGGGATTTTTAAATATACTATGGCTTATGAAGTGCCCTTGGTTGGTTGTTTACAAATTTGAATTAGTTGAAACAGAAGGAATCAGCATTACCTATTCGAAATACAGGGTGATTCTGCTACAATCATTGGAAAAGTTTGTTGTAAGTTTTTGACCCTCAACATCACACCTGGCAGAAGTATTGTAACACCTCTGCATGTGTGAGGTTTAAGTTTAAGATGGTGAAGACGAAAAAGCACATTATTAAAAATCTGTCATATATTGAACTATTAAAATACACTTGGTCGAATATAATACATAATATCTACATAAATACGATTTCCTATAAACTTCACAAACACAACGTATCTTATAAAATTTCATTAAATTATATCTCTTCTGCGTTTCTATTCAATAAATATTCAACTTTGTTACCAATCAACTTGCACTATCAAAAGCCTCTTTAAATATTTAACAATTATTATTTCTCTATACGGTTGCCTTATAATATTCAAACACCTACACAACATTCGATACAAATACTATGTGTGAACTAGTATAACGGTTGGGCTGGAACATGACCAAGGGTGAACCGCCACGTTGATACTGAATTACCCTGTGTGTACACTACTGCTGGAAATGTTTATGATGAGCACTTTTGCTTTTTTGAGCTTTTTGGGAGAATCAAATGTTGGTAGTACTGAGATCTAGTGGTACTTACCACATCAAAAAGCTGAGGCAAGCGACCACCCTTGATTATTAAATATACCTTGTGCAGTATATGTACGAAATGTTCTCAATATCTTTGTTTGATCTTCGTCCTGAAGATGATCACTTGGTGATCGAAATACGTGTCGAGGTCTTGAAATAACTGTTTGATGTTGGGAAAAAACTCTAGTAATTTTCTCAATATCTTCTAATAAAATTTGATATGACACACTGAATCAAAACGAATGTTCGATTTTTATATTTTGAATGTTGAGAAATATACACTCACCGGCATAAGAAGTGCATTAGAGCTAAACTTTATGAAAAACCAGATTTTAAGGAATGGAGTATATCTTAATGTTTTATAGGATTGGTTATCACAAAAAATCATCAAAAGGTGTTAAGCCACAAAAAACTATGTCCTCGGTTGTATCAAAATTTTCAAATGAACTTGAAATCAGTGAATTTTCAACTCGTGTCTGATAATATAGTGTCAGATATTCATGTTTAATGCCTGGTGCACGTTCATATCAAGAAAATCTTACTGTAACTTTGCACGAGCAAGGGTGGACATAAATGAATATAACTAGAGAACTAGGTTTTATCCAGAGCACGGTGTCTAGGGTAATCTTGAGGTTCACAGAACGTGGTCATGTTCACCAAATACAAGTAAGCGGTTGGAGATGATGGACAATACAACGTCAGGATCGAACACTGGCTGTGCAAAACGCTCTGGAGGAAAAAGAATTGCATGGATGGATTGGCCACCTAACTCACCAGAAATGATTCACCTGACAGCTTAGAACAGCTTCGAAATGCTATTTTGGAAGAGTGGAACAATGTTCCTCAGCATGTTATCAACAACCCTATCGACAGCATGGGTAGAAAAATGGAAGTCTGCAGAAGGGCTAGTGGAGACAATACATCCTATTGAAGAAAGTAGAAAAACTATTTTGTACACTTTTCTTTCATTTGGAATTTTGGTCAGTTTCTTTCGTTTCATGTATTCTTATAATTATTTCATTTTTGTCTTCTCAAATAAATTATTGAAAGATACAAATATCGTTTGTTTGTTACATTTATTGAATCCTATTCATCATCCTATTAATAATTTGAAAAACTGATGCACTTATTACACCTGTTAGTGTATTTTCTTCTGGTACGAAAATTTGGATGGAGAGTTTACTATATTATTGATATTCAAATATCATCAGTCATGTCAAAGTGCTTGGGAATGAATCCATTGATAGTTTCAATTCGAGTTGAGAACCTTCCGTCTATATGCAACACATATGTGAATATGTACAGTAATTATATATTTGGGACGATGCAAAGATATTACCTCTGATCAACTGGAAAAATCCACATATAGATAGATATAAATGAAAGAGATGGAAGTTCTATGTCGATTACTGAAACTTCGGATATATGGACTTAACTTGGCGTTTTCTGGCGCTCATGTATTCAAAACGTATTCGTCTGTGATTCAAATACATTCTGTCTGGCGTTGAAACGATTACGTCACATCAACTATGATTTGAAACGCATTCATCATGATTCAAAACTAGCGTGGGGTTGGTTTTGAAACGGAATTTGACATTACGTTACGTCAGTTGGCAGTTTCTGCCTTATTTTGACCCTAATAGTTAATAAAGTGCTGAAAACTTTTCATTGTAAGGATGTACAAAATAAAGGTGGGAAATTATTACATTCACAAATACAATTATAATTGAGTTAGAGTAAATTGAAAAGATTGTTTTTATTATTGAATTTGACATGTGACACAAATTGAATCATTCCATTCTGGCGAATCGTTTTGGAATACACGCTGGAATACGATGAAACGCCAGAAAACACGTCAGAAAACGTTTGTAGTTCTCAAATAGTGGACGGGTAGTAGACGCTTCAATTTTTTATTTTTGCTGTGAATTGTAACGGAGTTTTTTAACTGAAACTCGAGAAATCATAAAAATCTTCAAGACAAAGTTTCTTGTTGAATGTACAGCTTTCAGGAGAAAACCATTGATTTTTTGCCTGTATGATTTGATATCTTTTGTTATAAGTTGATATCATTATATATGCATTGATTATTTTTCCAGTTGTTCAGACAATCATGCGGCAGGATACATTTCAGTACAAATAGTAGCTTCAAAAGCTAAAACATTCTACAAAAATTGCTATTTATATTTACAGACTAGTGACTTTATACAGATCAAATGCTGTATACCAATTTGAAGACGGTAATTATTGATTAAAAACAATATATATGACAGGAGAAATATTTACGAAATTTTTCTTCACCCTCACACTAAATATTACTAATCATTTTAATGATATACTGAAAATAAAGAACTCTTGATTTCCAACTCTTTATGGAATGGCCACGTTTATATGAAGCGCGACACCTTACAAAATGATATTAATAGTGGAAAGTACTTCCTGACATTTACATATTAATCTACTTCCCGTTTTCTCTGTCAACTTACATTCAATTGATACCAAACGTGAAGCGTCCATTTGTTAACATTTCAATGATGCCATACAAGAAAGGACGTCTCTAAGAAGGGAGAAATATATGACAGTTATAACTGATGAGGGACACAGAAAAGCTTAGAACAATGTGATGGTCTGAAACAAAAGACACTGAATAAATAAGTAATGCGCACCTGTCAAAACGTAGTAACTCGTAGAAAAGCCGTACAAACTTGAAACATGTTGAAAAGAGAAATAAAAATTTCTATGTATTTTACTACTTTCATTTGTAACTAACGTTACTGCAGTTTCGTCCTATACGGACATTCTCAAACTTATACAATAATAAATATTATACAATAAACTAGTACAGCTAAACAAGCCACATACTACTTTAAACTAAAAATGAGAGTTTATTGTATAAGTTTGAGAATGTCCGTATAAGACGAAACTGCAGTAACGTTAGTTACAAATAAAAGTAGTAAAAAACATAGAAATTTGCATTTCTCTTTTCATTATGATATCCTACCACGTATTAACGGCTACATCCATCAATTTATTGAAAAAAACATGTTCATATTTCAGACTAAATGTATGTTTTGATAATTAGTACAACCTTATTACAACCTATTTTTTCATATTATAATACTGATACATTTCACTTGCTTGAGATAATCCACCGCACAGTTATCTTTGAACAGTATTGGATTTATTGGGATGGTTTTTGTTTTGTATGAGATGATAATAGCTATCTTTGATAAATAAATTGATATCTAAAACTCATGGATAATCGTAGTACATGTTTTTACTTTTTATTTGACTATGGGGTATATTTCTGGAAACACCGTACAATTTTATGATTACGTTCTATTATTATTGTACAAAAACAACGTTTTAAAATATCTGAAGATGTAAGGTAATTTTTGCTTCTAGTAAAATTCCCTTCGATGTCCTATTAGATGAAGTTAATGTTTTTTTCACTAGTCTACAATTAATTCCTGAAATTATATAATTCAGAACAAATTTTCGCATTTTCTTTTTCATTCTAAATCGAAATTCAATATTCAAAACTTCCGGGCTCGAAGACTTTCTAAACTTTTCTATTGTTTTACCGAATACGGTATTATTAATGAGTTTACGTTAACTAACTCTACAAATTGTGAGTGAAATATCAAAAGATAAAATGAAGAATGTGGTTAATATGATCGGAAAATGCTTTTTTGTAATTTCCTAAGACTAAGGGTGTTTATCACTATTCTCCTTCAACGTGTAGCGGTATCGGCATATTGTTTCAGCAAGTCTTGAATACATATAAGGTGATGGGAACACAAATTTGTATAGCTACTTCATGAACGTTAGTCTCTGATGTTCTGCGAATATTTTTCAAGTCGTCTCTGTTTCCAATACAGCCATCAGTTTCGTAACGTCACAGGTTTACAGCACTGTTGATGATATTCGGCAAATTTTCTAACCTATCACTATTATACAGTTTATACACATTATTATTGACGCACGAAGAAGGTTGAAACTGAAGAAAACTACAATTTGGGATTAATCTTATTCCACGAGTTTCATTTTTACCTAATAAAAATTCGAATTAGTAATGTTGAAGTCTCTGTTGGTTAGTAGTGAATAGATGGATGTTGAAAATGATGTATATTCCAATGTAGTGACCACATTTCGATTTTAGAAGCATATGATTTCAATGTATAATATTTTTACTCAATGTTTCGTAATACTCACATTTTAGTATTGCTCGTATTCTAGAGTAGTTTATGAAAATAACAAACAGGACTGCCAAATTATAATAAAGTGCAATCCTTCCGGTTAAAAATCCAATTAACATACTCAAAAGTGGGGTAAATCAATATAAAATAGAAAGATGAAAATTAACCTACGAAACTGGATAACTTCAACTTCAATGATCCTACTATCAGCCCGAAATGAAATAAATTTCATGCATGAGGTGATATATATTCATTGAAGGAATTATAAATTTAAATGAATCGCAAGGACGAAACTTTATGCTTAGTGGGACATGCATGCCCTTAATTCTTTATCCGTTAGCGACATTTTGATACAATATTCAAATATTCAATCGGGCAGCCCTGTTACTCCTTCTGTACCAAAAATAAATTATATACAAATGTGAAACATGATGACATTTTGGATATAATGTATTTAAAAATTGTGCGTTTCAAATGATAGTACAGCTAGGTTAATTATCCACCCTACGGTACTCGCGAGATATTCTACCATTTTTTGGAAATTTGTCTACTTGGGGTTTTTCAATGTAAAATTCGACAAACCGAAGATATCAAAAGAAAACATATATACCCCCAAAATATTTGAAGAAATTTCGATTTTGTCGAATTATCATTGGCCAATAACCTATTAGGTATTTATATAAAAGTTTGTGCTCAAATTTGGCAGTGGGTGAGTTATATATTTTGAAGATGCCTCAATACATTCACTAAATCGAAGCAGATTTTTCACGTCTTTCAAAGGGAATAAAAATAAATGCTTTTAATCCTCATCTTTTTGAAAGGGGTTCAATAATGCTCTGCCACCCACTTTTCCAGTTGCATCCAGAGATACATACAAAGTGTCGTTAATACATCAAGAATTCAGGAACTGAGTTATTAGTATTTTTCCTCAAAATAATTCAGGTTTCGTATTTTTTTTCAAATAGTGTATGAGAGTCCAGTATAATTTGACAGTGACTAAAAAATATTGAGGTAAAAGATGTCGTTGTTACTACTAGCCCAGTTATTCGGTGATAATTTAATTTTTGTAGGTGAAATGATTTTTAAAATGGATCAAGTAGTTTTTGAGTCAATCCATTATAAACAAACATACAAAAAATATTTTTTCCTTCATAATATTAATTTAGTCTAGCTGTATTACAAGAAAAATTGATACGCATTTTGTAAAATATTTTTCTGTGTTATCAATGATTCATTGAAATAGATAATCTGAAAATGTAGTTAAATCGATAGTATCATCACCAGAATCAATATTTTGGTCCCCAACGAAACGAGATCTGTATACGCCACTGACTCAAGGTCAAATATTATTTGGGATTTATTGAATTACAATAATATTTAAAAAAATCCATATGATAACGCCATATATTCATTCCTGAATTTTCCTGACATACTTACGAAATACTTTATATCGCGAGCTGGGGGAGCGAGCAGTTTGCCTTAAACTAACCAGAAAATAAAACTATACCTGTTATTACCTAAATACATAATAAACCTGTGTCAAGAATACAACGAAGAGCAAGGGTTGTGTATAGCCGGCGCCGAATCCTCGACAGGCCGAACATCGGCCAACTTCCACTTGTCCCTTACCTCCTCTACCTTTTCGAATACCCTCAACAAGTTCAGACCAGCCAGCGAAGTGATATCCTTCTCGCTCCAAGCAGGATCAGCCAGCAGCTCCGCGAGCAAATGCGGATACCTAGAAACGTCTTCCAACCCGCTAGGTGTCATATTGATCCCATCGTAGCCCGCTCCGATCCCCACGTGGTCGACTCCGGCGACTCCCCTAATATGGTTAATGTGGTCGATTACGTCTTGTAAAGTGGCAGTTTCGTTACACGCTACGTGGTAGCTGTAAAAGTTCACCATGACTACTCCTCCGTTGAGCGCTATCAATCGCAGCACGTCGTCTGGCACGTTCCTAGACGAGTTGCAGAGGGAAAAGGCGCTCGAATGGGAAAAAATGACGGGAGCGTGCGATACGTTCAGCGCAGCCCTGGCAGTGTTCATTGAAGTGTGGGAGAGGTCGACGATCATCCCTAGCCTGTTCATTTCCTTGATGACGCTCTTCCCGAACTCTGATAGACCTTCTTGAACTTGCGTGTTGGTGCCTGTGGCCCAGGGGGTGTCGCAGGAGTGGGTTATGGTTAAGTATCTAGCTCCCAAGTTGTAGAAAGTTCTGAGGACGGCCAGGGAGTTCCCCAGAGCGTGCCCACCCTCCACCCCAATGAGAGAGGCTATGCGGCCCTCTTTGTGGACGGCGCGGATCTCCTGCGTGGTTTTGACCAAGGCAAAGTCTTTCGTGTTGTATTCAACCAGTCTCGTGATGACGTCGATCTGCTCTAGGGTGACCTGCACGGCGTCCAGGTGTTGGGCTTTGCAAGGCACGTAGGCTGACCAAAATTGAGCGCCCAGAAGACCAGCTTTCAACCTGTAACAGAGCGGGTTTTTCCTCTCTTCAGACTTTGTGTAATTGAAGTTACTCCTAAGAATATGCTACCGTCAGAATTTCAGATCAGTTCAAGGGCAAACCGCCACTGCAACTGCAGCTAAGGATTATATACGGAAATGGGTTGATACTGGAAGAATACACCTGATAACTCAATACGGAAAAACCTTTATATAAAGGAACCGTAAGAAAAAAAAGTGAACTGTTCGAACACAGAAGGGATCATTTCAGAATACTTTTGAGTGATACTTTCTGGACATAGTCAATTCAAGGAAACAGGAGCATATAGATGCAGGAAACGTAACAAAGGGGCTAAGACAGCTTGTCATGTTCGAAAAAGAATTGAAAAACACACAACAGGTGAACTATACAAACTGAAATGGGCGTTATGGAAATATGGAAAGAAAAATGCAATAAGCCCCATAAGGCGGCATTGTTTGCCAAAAAAAGCGGAAGCAGTATAAAACTTTTTTACCTAGGTAAATCAGTGTGAGACCACCGACTCTTTGCCCAGGGTTCCTCCTCGCTTATGGCACTGAGGTTTAGGTTCTTCAACTTGTTGTGGACAAACTTCCGGATGTTCCAAGGTAGGTCGTTGTGACCGTCGATCAGCGGGGCGTCTTTCAGGAGTTTCTTGACGATCTCGAGGCGCTCTTCGGCAGTTTGCGGCTGCGTCTTCTGGTTCAGAGCGAGGGGGAGTCCCAGTCCTGCTGCCAGCGTCGCGACGACGACGCATACCACGATGCAGACGCACCACGGTCCGCGGAACGAAGCTTTCACCGAATCGGTTTCCGAGCTGCAGGAACAGGAGTCGAAAGAACTGTGGTAATCGTAGGGGTGGTAGTAGTCACGAACACCGTTGTAGTATTGAGGCACGTTGAAGGATGTTTCTCGGATTTGGAGCTCATGAGGGCATGGTTGAATCTGAAACAAGGAAGATGATTAAAGTTTATACTCTTAACGGATTTATGAACATTAGTAATGTCTGTCATCGCGCTTTTTGCTAATCTAGTTAGCTTTATCAGGAGGTAATCAAAACTCATTCCTCACAACTGACTTTGAGTCTTGGAATGGGATCTTCATCGCCCTCATAGATCCCATTCTATATTTTTTAACTTCTAGTATTTTGAATGCGTCAATTGAATTTCAAACATTTCTCATCCAATCTGTTTCCGTTCTACAAGACATGTTGAGCAACACTAGACTTATGTTGTACACGAAACCGAATCTGGTGTATCGTGATTCTTGAAGCGATAGTCTGCTTAGTTTGACCAAAATATTATTTAGTTGCTCAACACTATTCAGTTGTACAAGCAGTATTATAGGATACTTTCAGTTTTACTTTTTGTTAAATTCAGATCAATTCATTGGTCATACGGTTCATATGGAAGAACCATAAACTTTAAACTTTGAGTCTTAATCTGGAAGATTTTTTTTTTAGAAATCCAGAGATGGTAGTTCTTGGTTGTTAATTTCCAAGCGTACACTTTATTGGGAATAGATACAAAGTTCTCTTTTTCACTTTTATTTGCGTCAAAAATGACAAATACATCATACATATAACTGATGCAATTTCGTGGGAAATAGTCCAGGTAATTCACCTCTTTTACTGCTTATTTCAAATCTGCTCATGAATAGATGGCATGGAATGAAACAACGGAAACAACGGATCACCCAGTGTTAAAGAAATGTAATACTCAGAAAAACCATTACGTTCTAACAGGACCCGTAAAACGTCGATTTCCTCTTCTTGCATTGTCTTCACTCATAAACAAAAGACCGTCGATGACACTCGAACGTGAAATAGATGTGAATCGAGAAAGCCATGTTCGTCATTCATACAAGGTGGTAGTGGGGTAGTCTGTTTTCATTAGAAGGGATTATCGGTTTAGGAGCAATAAGTACTTAGTAAAGCAGATACTGACGGAAAATTACCCGGCTACTAATTACGAACTCTACCATTTAATCCCGTGTAAGTTTCTCATGACACAATTTCGAATGGTTTTGAAAGACGACATTTAGTTGTGGAGATGGAAACGGAAATTTCATTCAATCGTTTTCTTGAAGTGAATTTTGTGAGACTCTTGGATTGATAATAGAGGAATTTGCGACGTTTTTCGAACATTTACACCTTCAGATGGTAAAACTAGCTTTGGCATCTGTCTTTTGAAGAACTGAAAAAGTCGTGGATAAATAATGCGGGAGTACATTAATTGGAATTGATTATTTCAAAACTTGAAATAATATTGAAACCTATGGACTTTTGTTAAGCACTCTTTTCCCTAGCTTGGTAGCTTGAAATCTGTTTTTCCAGAATAAATTTTAAAACAATAGAGCACTTTCATTAATTCCATAATTTATCAACTCCAATCAATCTGTCTATGTCTGTGTTAAATACAGAACTCATCATATATCAAACGATATAAGTTTACGAGTAGTATGACTCATAAACTTATAAATTATGTCACACACGATATAAGTTTACGAGTTCTGTGATTCATAAAATCATAACTTATATCATAAGATATTAGTTTACGACTTTTGTGACACATAAATTGTGTCATACGATATGAGTTTACGAGTTCTGCGACTTATAAACTCATAACTTTTGTCATATGATATGGGTTTACGAGTTCTGTGACATAAACTTATAAATCATGTCATACGATATAAGTTCACAAGTTCTGTGACTCTCTTCTCTTCTTCTTCTCTTTTTTTTATGGTCTTTGCTTCCCTTCGGCGCAGGAGACCAGTTCTGTTACTCATGAACTCATAACTTATGTCATACGATATGAGTTTACGAGTTCTGTGACTCGTACACTTATAACTTATGTCATACGATGGAAGTTTTTGAGTTCTGTGACTCAGAAAATTAACTTATGTCATAATGTAAACACCTAAGAGCAAAAACCACAGAAAACTGTATTTAGTGTTATTATTCGCCCACCTTTCAGTAAAAAATAACTTAGATGCAATCTACTTCAAGTCGTGAATACACAAGACTGATGTCAAGGAAGGACTTTACTGTTTGCCCTAAGGTAATATTTTCCAACACACGATACAATCTCGAAAAGCATAATCCGAGGAGATTGGAGGTGTTTCTAAATAATTTTCAATTATTAGGAAACCCCAGGAATAACACAATATCCTGGCGTGCTGTGAATTTTAGGCGTCCCGGTTAATAGCGTCGTTATTTCGTTAGAGGATTTATCCGCCTTCTAAGATGCTATCTCCTGTTTAATATTCAAAATATACCGACATCCTTTATCATTTTACTCCTATGGAGTCAAATTTATTAGCAAATCCAGGTTTTTCCATCTCGTCATATTTTAATTACCATAAACCTAAATAGAACACTGAGATCCTGAAATTATCCTAATCAGGATGAACCCGTTGCATGGGTGGATATACCACAAACTTATACTCGTACACAGCACGGTTACAACCGTGTTAAATATCACCGATGGCATTCTCACTTCAATTGGTAAAGGTCGGTTGATTTGCCTTCATTAAGGCATTCGACACCATGGATCGTAATGTTTTGGCGAATATTTATCAGAACGTTGTCAGTCCGTAGTATTTGATCCATTAAAGTTTGACACCATAAAAGTGGGCTTCGGTGTTTCCCAAGAATCAATCTTGGGCCCTCTTCTTTTTCCATCTATATTTCAGATTTTCACGAGTATCTTGAATATTACACCATTTACCGTAATGCCGGTGGCATACGTAAATTTTTCTCTCTGCAACTTCTAAAATTGAGCAAGACTTGAGATCTCACTTCATAAGATCTCCACCTCGCGTTCAACCCATCGAGATTAGTGGCGATGCTTATCGGAAGTGAATCAAAACGTGAACTTTCACGTGACCTTCACTTTTTTAATTTAGATTACTGGTTGCGGAGTTATTAATATTGGAATTTGACTTGCAAGAAATGAATATTTGAGTGTTCATTTCAAGGGCATACAATTATTGCATTTTATTTCAACCACGTGATTGTTCATCTTATACATAAAAAATCATTTGAACAATGTTCAAGATGTTTTACTTAAACTTCCTTATAGTGATACAGTTTGTTTTCGGAATTAATTCGAACACTTTGGAACTTTTCGGTAATGCTGTCCCTTAGTTTCCGTATTGTTGCGTAATATAAACCTAAGATTTGAAATAGTATAGTATTAGGAAAATCAAAAGGAGTCAAATCCGGTGAACGAGTAGGCCATTCCAACGGACCGTGCTTACCCACAATCCTTACAGGCCTTGAAAAATTGTGGGTTGCCCCATTGTGTTGGAAAACAAACTGGATATTCGAATTCATTTTGATTGTTGGCCACAATTTTTTAAATTCGTGGGTGAGTGAGATTTTGAAGTTTGAGTGTGTCCTTCTCGAAAAATATGTGGGTTTATGTCTCAATAGTATCGCACATTTAGTCGGTTGACATTTCCGTTAAAGAAAAAAGTGCATTCGTCACTTAAACAAATGGTTTTTATGCAATTGTTTGTGAATTTTCAATCAATTCTCTGCCTCATGAAAATTATGGCCGGCCTCGACGTAAATGAAGATTGCTTCTGTTTTTTTTATCTAAAAGAGCGCGAACAATTTTTGAAGATTTAAACGAAATAAAATGAAGCGGTTTCCCGTTATAGACAATAATATTGATACGACATCAATGAGCAAATTACAACAAAAACAATACTTTTTACTCGAGGCAAAGTTTGACTTGCCTGCACTGATAATTTTTCTTTGAAATAAATTAGAGAGGCTGAAATTTGTGTTTTGTCTTGCTTGTTTTAAATTTCATATCTGGGAGACCCGATCTGCAAGAATTTTTGCCCACCTGCGAAATATATTTTCAATTTTTTTATAATTGTGAAATTTTTGAGTAGTGGTTCGAAATATTTTCTGTGGAAAATTAATAATCTGGTCAAAATTCATATCTGGGAGACCCGACCTGCAAGAATTTCTGTCCACCTACACGATAACAAGAGCAATGTCTACTGAGAACAATTTGCTGACCTGCAGATCTGCAGACCTGCAAAATAGTCATACCCTTTTTTTTGTTGTTGTTATTCAACTATTTATATTCCCAGGTTGAGTTGAAAAATACTCTTGGCTGATACTCTCCCTATTCACCTTTATAGTGAAAGTTATCTTCTTCTTCTTATTTTTTTGTTTGTTAGTTTTAATTGTACTTTTTATAGTGAATAAAGAAGTATTATTATTAATATTTTTATTGAATCAAGTGGGCCATATTAGTCGTCTGCATGAAAAATCTGCCTGCATAAGTCATTACTCCAAATGACTACTCTATTGCGAACGATTCTCAAAAATCTTCGACAGACTCGGGCTTAACTACAATTTATTCATTTCTTTCATTTACCCCGTTGGAAAAAATTGAATGGAAACACCCAAATGACGCTTTGAATTTTAAGTTTGATACTTTATCCCTGCCTGTGGTAGGGTGGTTGAAGGCGAGCCGTTAAAATACCGCGAGTCATTTCCATATTCAGTATTTTAATTCGCTCGCGTTAGTGTTATGTACATCATTAAAATTTATGCACCTCATATAAGCCAAGCATTATGTTGGTGAATTACCAGGCGGAAATTCGTTCACTGAAAATTGTTTGAGTGCTGCAAATAATCCCTGTGCTGAGAGGGTGATACTGATCTACATCAAACTGCTAAAATTATATTACCTATCTAAGATATTTTATGACGAAATAGTTATAGGCTTTTCCCGACCATGAAGACTGAACATTTTGGTTGAAGTATTTTCCCGTTACTCCTCCTGTATACCTCAAGAACACATTTCAAACCCTTTAATGTAGGGGAGACCGGGGCAAGATGAAGTTCGGGGCAGCACGGGAAGTAAAGCTTGTGTGCGTGAATAGTAATTGTGTTCGGAGCGGCGACAGCGCCATTTGCACGAACTTCACTCTCTGCTAGTGTGTCCAAGCAGAGCGAACAGGTTAGAACTCATTTTTGCGTTGCAGAGAGAAAAAAATGATATTGCAAGTGTTTTACGCGATATTTGATTCGAAAACTGATGTACAGTCATGTAAGTACCTGTGTTAATGTATTATTTCAATCCCGAGCTTATTATAGTAGTCCAAAACATTAAATTCAAACCAGATTTTTTCGACGGTAAAGTTTGAGGTTAGAATTGCGTCATCTTTTTTACCTACGTGTGGATCGGGGCAAGATGATCGGGGCATAATGGGATACTATAATCAAGTGACTGAAAAAGGTAAAAAACAAATAAAGAAACCTGGAAAAAAGACTGCAAAGAAGATTAAAAAGACAACTGACAAGGAAAACCTGCAGAAAAAGCGTCAAACCAAAAGGTGCAAAAAAGAAACTGAATCGGAAGATAGTTCATCCCAAGAAGAGGATGATGACTGTGTTTGCATCTATTGTGGGTACTTATACTCAGATTCAACCGAAGGTTGGGTCATATGCGGCGTGTGCCACGGTTGGGCGCATAATTCATATGCCGGAGTAGATGAGGAAGATGAAGAGGCACACATTCGTGAACGCTGTCTACCCGATTAAAAAGCGTACTCGTTTTGCCCCACAGCGTTTCCCATTTCACCCCAGTTATGGGGCAAAACGGGAAATTTGCCGAGTTTATTTTTTCATTATTTGCCAATGCTACAACGTTTAATTATAAGAGAGAAATGTATAATGGTTACCTCTTTTGTTAAAGAATGTTATTAAAGAGTTTAATTTTCCTTGTATAACGAGTTTTGTCTTAACTATCTCATCTTGCCCCAGGCTCCCCTATAAGTTTGAAAATGTCCTTATAGGACGAAACTGCAGTAACGTTAGTTACAAATAAAAGTGGTAAAAAGCATAGAAAGTTTCAATTTTATTTTCTTCATTATGATTTCCTACCACATAGTAACGGCTACATCGCATCGATTTATTGAAATTCATTCATAAATTACGATTTTTATGTTACGGACTAAGTTTGATCTTCTTATGTCATCGATGACATCGTAATGACATTCATTCACTTATTTGATGGAATAGTAGAAATCCAAAAACTTTCTTTCCCAAAAAGTATAATTTACTAATGAGAATATATTAAGATGTAAGGATTTCATCATTAATTCATATTCTACAGGTAATAAAGTACCTAAGTAGAGCACTATTAGATCGAATCGAATTCTGATGCATCAGCATCAATATGATGTATGTGGCAATTGTAAATTGGATACCATATTAGCACGCCGTATTCTAGTTTAGATCTCACATAGGCATTAAACAGTGTTATAATCGTATTGATATTCTTGAATTCTCTGGTACTCCTAATAAAGCCCAATATTCGATTCGCTACTGAAATAGCCTGGTCTAT
Organism: Leptinotarsa decemlineata; assembly: GCF_025532065.1. Taxonomy (NCBI): domain Eukaryota; kingdom Metazoa; phylum Arthropoda; class Insecta; order Coleoptera; family Chrysomelidae; genus Leptinotarsa; species Leptinotarsa decemlineata. The sequence goes on along the minus strand of NW_027412573.1, from coordinate 3,609,370 downwards.
GTTGGTAGTGAAAGTGAATTTATAATCAAAAGTGATTCCAAGATCTGTCATCTCATTTACTCGACTAACTGGAATGCATTCAATAACATAAGAAAATTCTATAATATTCTTTTTTCTAATGTTCAAACATAAATGGTTCTTGGAACACCAGTCGAATACTGCTAAATCGATTTAATTTTGTAAAATTAAGCAGTCTTCACAATTGTCAATTACTTTGTATAGCTTTAGATCATCAGCGTAAAGAAGTTTTGGGCAGTTCATCATTTTCGCCAGGTCATCAATGAAAAGCAGAAATAAAGAGGCTCCAAGTTGGAGCCTTGTGGTACCCCTGAGCTAGGTGTGTACAAAGAGGACTGAAAACCTTAATGTTCTACGTATTGCTTTCTGTGAAAGAGATAGCTTGTGAAAATATCAATTAAACTTCCAGAAAAGCCAAACGATGATAGTCGCTGAATGAGGATGTAAAAATCAATTTGGTCAAACGCCTTTTGCATGTCCGTATAAACTACGTCAACTTGTTGCTTTTGGTCTAAATCATCTGAAACATGTTGTGAAAGGCATGCAAGATTGGTCACACATGACTTTTGTTCCACGAACCCATGTTGATCGTTATATTTCTAATCGAGTTATGGATAAAACCGTATAGAATTATTTCGAGAAGTTTCGAGAATTGCTTAATATAGAAGTAGACCTGTAATTTGCAGTTGCGTCCCCTTTCTTCAAGATAGGATATACTCGTGCTGTTTTCCAAATCTCCGGAAACGTAGATGTTTTCAGTGAAAGGTTGAAGATATGAAGCAAAGCGCTTAATAAAGGGTGGATACAATCTTTTACTAGAAATCTCGGTATGTGGTCCGGTCCAACAACTAGTTTGTTTTTCAATTTCTAAATGGTCTCAATAATATCTATCTCATTAATATGTTCGATATTTATACCCGGAAAATTGTTTGGAAAGTTATCTAGCATACCACGCAGGGAGATATCCGATATGATGTATACACTTTTGAAATGATTCGCAAAAGCGTCGACGATTTCCTGAGGTTTGGAATAAGAGTTATTGTCATCCTTCATAATGCCGGGAATTCTAGAATTGCATTTTTGACTCTTAATAATATTCCAAAAAGTACTTGGATTTCCGTGTATATTGTTTTCACTCTCAACAATGAAGTTTTTATAAGTTTCATTAATTTGTAGCTTGACTTCAACTACAGCTCTCAAAGAAAGTATTCAAAATTACAATCGAAATTCAAATAGTTATTTATGTATCAAGGGAATTAGGAGGGCCTTAATTACCGATGGCAAAGTTTGCGTCCCGAGGGCCTCTGGCCCGAGGGACAGCAATTGCCTGAGGTTATTAAGGCTCATTAATTCCCGTGGTACATAGATAATTTTATTTCTGACCGATTTCAATAAAATTTTGTTCATTTTTGAAACGGAAAAATGTACCAATTCATTACCTTCCCGGTATATTTGAATCAGGTACCGTTGATTATAGTAGAGTTTTCTTGTTGCTAGGTTGTTGCTATGTTACTTGTTTATAAACAGAACTTGGTTATCAAGCTGTGTTTGCGGTGAAAACGTGTTTTCTACCCCAAATATAATGGAGGATATTTTGAAAAAAGCTGAACAAGCAAGAGAATCATTAATTCCATCGAAAAGTGAAGCCGTATACCAAAAAGAATACAAGATATATCTGGACTGGCTGACACGGAAAAATGTTATGCCAAAAGATGTCACTGAAACTGTATTTCTGGCATATTTTCAAGAACTGGTAAGGAATTTTCTATGTTTTTCGGTAGATTTGGTAGTAATTGTGTTTATTCGTTTCAGTCAGAAACGTATAGTCCTAATTCTTTATGGACTAAATGGTCAATGCTAAAATCGATGGTGACTATACATGAGAAACGAGATATCACCAAGATCAATGAACTACAGGCTTTTTTGAAACGGAAGAGTAAGAGTTATAAGCCGAAAAAGTCTGCTGTTTTATCTCCTAAAGATGTTAGCAGATTCCTAAAGGACGCTCCTAATGATATTCATTTATTGCATAAGGTAATTTTTTTCTTATTTTCCTTTTTGTGTGTATTTATTTCCTTTTTTTTGTTATAGGTTGTTTTGATTATGGGTTATTTTGGAGGATGCAGTAGTCAGGAACTTTTGAATATGAAGATATCGGATATAGAGGACCGGGATTCCGTTATGGTAGTGAACGTACCGGAAAGTAAAATTGGTGTATCGAAGAAATTTACAGTTGTGGATGAAAAAGAGTTCTCCGCTTTACCTTTATTAAGACTTTATATGTCTTTGCGTCCTAAAGGTATTGAACGATTTTTTTTGAGCTTCCGACAAAATAAATATACATCTCAGCCAATTGGAAAAAACATGTTTGGGAAAATCCCCAGCAAAATCGCAATGTATTTAGGATTGCCAAACTCATCTTCCTATACGGGACATTGCCTTCGTCGCACTTCTGCTACTGCTCTAGCCAATGCAGGAGCAACTATGACTAACTTAAAAAGACACGGAGGTTGGAAAAGTTCCACGGTGGCGGAGGGGTATTTGGAGGATAGCATCGAATTGAGAAATAAAACGGCGCGTATGTTGTCTACTTTGTCATCAGAAGAGGCAGGTACCTCGACTGTAGTGAACAGAAGCTCCAGCCATACAAAAGAAGAAATTGTTTCCAGTGGCGGAAGTAATTTTCAGGGAACATTTCAAAATTGTACATTTATTATTTGTAATGACGTGAATAAATAAAATATGGTTCAGTTTTCATTTCTATTTATTTTTACTTGTGAAAGGTAGAGGGAATTATAAAATCTATAATGTCCCAAGGGAGTTATGACCCCCTTTATTGATAGCGTAACTATGACGATATAAGCTTATAATATCCCGGTCAGAAATAAAGTAATTAATGCGACTGTTACTTATTTTTGTTATTCACCATATACATACAAATATAAAGAGTCTTTTGAGATTCGTTATATCAAATCATACAACAACATTGCATGTTCAAAATGAAGACTACATCTTTTACTTTTGTATAGGAATAGGAATAGGTATTGGAAAATTATTTTCTTATAACTCCACTCCACTGGTTAAGAAAATAGACTATCAGTATCATCAGTAGTCATAAGTGTAATATTTAGCATGAAAAATACAATAACAAATTAAAAATGTGATGGTTTATCCAGAAACATACAAAAAACTGTAATCCAATTGTAAGGAATGGGTTTTAGTCATCTCCTGATGATGACAACTCGGTAAGCGATACGCGCGTCGAAAAAATTGCCTCAAGTTAGCCTAGTGAGACAACTTGAACTATTAGGAACTGAACTTTTTTTTCCGAAAATCTTTTAAAAAATATAGGGATACGCACAATCAAAAACCAACCCAATAACTCACCTGGTAGTCCAGAAAGTTGCCGTAGCCCATATGGTCGCACCGGCAGGGACAGTTCTGAATGTGGTGCCTGAGCTCTGGATCGAGCGGTGGCGGGGGCAGCCAGGGCTCCGCCGGGGGGCCTTCGTTCACCATCGGGGCCGTGCATCACGGCTGCTGCATTGATTCACCTCGTGCCACCTGCACCGACTGCTCGCTAGGACGACGGCGGAGGCGGCTGCCGCTGCTGATGAGAGCCCGGCGTCGCGACGCGCCAAGGGACGCGAGTTGACGAGGTCGGATCGGTTTGTCGGGCAGAGAGGGATGATCTAGATGAAGCGCCTCGAAGCTGTAACGTGTAATTTACTAGTAATGGAAGTTTCGGAGATCTTGAGAAATCGTGAGTTTTGTCAAGCACAAAGTCGGACCATACCAGGTTTATTTCATGAGAATCAGTAGATTTTGTGTCGAAAACAGTAGATTAACATAAAAAAACAGTAGAAAATACAGGGTGTAACTAAATAAGTGTAAAACATTTGAGGAGGTGATTCCTCATCGAAAAAAAGATAGGATCTTTCATATAAAGAAATTTTATTGGAGCATTCCTTGTTAAGATACAGCCCCTTAAAGGGGGCACATAAAATTTGTATAACAACTTTTTTCACAAGCACTGAAAAAGTTACAATATTCAAATTAACCAAATTCAAATAACTACCAAAAAGACACTTAGCCAGTAATTTATTTGGTTCACCCCTTGGTTGTAAGGGGTGGTAAACGCAACTCCTAAAATTTATTTCCAATGTAACTTTCTGTCTTATTATTTGTTTACCATTTCCGATAGCCTGTTTCATTCTTAACAAAAAATGTCTCTTGGATTTTTTGTCCAAAATAAACCAGTTCGCAGCAAAAAATTATTTTAGGAACAACTATCGAGATACATCGTCATAAATGCGAAAATACGAAACTATACTATCTAATAGGTCGCTATTAGCGATAGTGACAATTAAATTGGTATGACGCTGTCAGTTTGTGAATTTTCGAAATTGAATCAATACTAATTGTGGGTTGTTGTTCTGTTCTTAATTTGTTACTTTAATAATTCACTTGTTATTAAAATGGCATACACAAATGAGGAAATGGCTGATATGCATTACGTTTACGGTCTGTCGCAGGGGAATGGGTTAGAAGCTTCTAGAAGATATGCTGAAATGTATCCTCAACGGCAGCATCCTTCACATAGAATAATTGCTCGACTTCATCAACGATTACGAGAATATGGTTCATTTGACAAAAGAACGCAGGATTGTGGTCGCCATCGAGAAGTATGAACACCACAGTATGAGGAAGCAGTACTTAATTTGATTGAAGAACTACCAGTACTAGAAAGAATGCTTTCCAGCTAAAAGTTGATCATATGACGTTATTTTGAATTTTGAAGGAACAACTCTTATACCCTTACCATCTGCAACGAGTACAGGCACTGTTACCGCGAGACTTTCCGAACCGTCTTGAATTTTGCAATTGGATGCTGGAAATGATCAGAAGAAATTGTGACTTTCTGAAGACGATAGAATTCACAGACGAATGTAGTTTTTCTCGAGACAAGATTATTAATTTTCATAATCACCACATATGGGCTGATGAAAACCCTCACGCTATTGTCGAAACTAACCATCAAGAAGAGTTTTCTCTTAACGTGTGGCTCGGAGTTATTAGGGATGATTTAATTGGGCGTCATTTTCTACCTCCTAGATTGAATGGTGAGGCATACGTTCAATTTTTAAGAGAAGTGCATCCAGTACTGCTGGAGAAAGTTCCTTTGGGCGTCAGAAGGGATATGTTTTTTATGCATGATGGGACCCCCGCCCATTTTAGTCAAGTAGTACGTCAGCATTTAACTGAAACATATGCAAATCAGTGGATAGGTCGAGAAGGACCACAGAACTGGCCCGCTCGATCCCCGGATCTCAATCCTCTCGATTTCTCTATTTGGGGCCATTTACAGCATTTGGTTTATCGTACTCCTGTTCGCGATGTAGATGACTCAAGAAACCGCATCATCGATGCGCGCAGGGTAATCAGAGAGACTCCAGGAATATTTGAGCGAATACGTGGCTCAATGCGCCGACGTCTAGACGCATGCGTAATGTCTGAAGGTAGACATATTGAACATTTACTATGATTTCTACATGTTGTGTGTTTTGTTATTAATAAATAAGTTTTGTTTATTACCCTTTAATCGTTTAATGCAGGTACTAAATACAAAATAACAATAAATCCAGTTCACATTTATTACGATGTATCTCTGTAGTTGTTCGTAAAATAATTTTTTGCTGCGAACTAGTTTATTTTGGGCAAAAAAACCAAGAGACACTTTTCTTCAGAATGAAACAGGTTATCGGAAATAAATTTTTAAATGGTAAACAAATAATAAGACAAAAAGTTACATTGGAAATACATTTTAGGGGTTGCGTTTCCACCCCTTACAACCATGGGGTAAACCAAATAAAATACTGACTAGGTGTCTTTTTGGTAGTACAAAACGTCAGGTGAATTTCAATATTAACTTTTTCAGTGCTTGTGAAAAAAATTGTTATACAAATTTTATGTACCCCCTTTAATGGGCTGTATCTTAACAAGGGATGCTCCAATGAAGTTTCTTTATATGAAAGATCCTATCTTTTTTTCGATGAGAAATCACCTCCTTAAATGTTTTACACTTCTTCAGTTACACCCTGTATATTTCATAGATACATACTACCTACATGGTAACTTTAACAGGAGATCTGCTGCAAAACCAATATACCTGCCAACACTGAACACGGCACTCGTCTCATGCGTTTTCTTCTGCAGTGGATTGATTCACAATATTCCGAAGTCTCATTGTATTACGACTCCGTTGTGAAAGATTTGAACTTCTCGCCCGCGGCACTGTTATGAATACTGTAAAGGATATTTTTTGATGGATTTTTTTATTAGCTAGATATTTGAGAGAAGTCTACTGGAATACCAAATTTCACGATTGAGTCTTCGTTTTAAGGGCCAAACTATATTATTTTTTTCAAAGTCGAAAGTCGAGAAAAATATTAGCTATTTTTCAATCTGACCACATCACTGGCTTCACATAGTTTTCAGATGGTCCTTATCAAAATTACGTGGAAATGTGTTTGTCATTAAAAAATGATAAGGAAATAGAATTTCAAGGATATGCCATTAAATTAACCCACCAATTCAGTTCTGGAACTGTTAGCAAATTTTGAATACTCCGTATTCAGCAGATGGGAGCTGAAACTATTTGCTCAGGCCGGTCGATCCAGCGGATGAAAACACGATAGGGAAGAATTTCTACCGATGATGACGCTATTTGAACAAATAAGATATATTCGATAATTTAGAATCCCATTCAACAGGGGTCAGTAACACCAAGATTCTATAATTTACATAGTAGGCTTTCATGTGATTATTTGAAGTCATCGTCAGGATCATGCGACAGGACGTCAAGTTTCGACTAAGCGTCTTCAATTCATTCAGGTTGGAGCCCAGCTTCCTTACCCTTTTAGCTGATTTTTGTCGAAGAAGGACAAATGGGTCCATGACTGAGGGGGTATTGGCGGTATGAAGTCCTCAGACATCAGTACTGCCCTACACGGGGTACCCCTACCTGGCTGGGGTGGGATGGATGAACAATCTATACGTCCGTTAACGGGGGACATGAGGGCCTCATTCGACAGAGTGTCGGGACCTTCTATGTCGGGAGGGGGCGTCTACAGCGTAATCTATAGCTTCCCTAACTAACGGATTATCGTGAGTTTCCGCACTATCAAAAACTCGCCGATTCCTCGACTGAATGGACTGCTGAATGGAAGGTAGCTGCAAATCTCTGCGAAAGGCTTCATTCCGCACGAACCAAGGAGCATTCACAATCATCTTCATTAAGTTATTTTGCAATCTATCCAGAATGGAGATATTATACGTGGCCGCTTGTCCCCAGACGCCTGAAGCATACATGATGATAGGCTTGAACATCGTATTGTAGATGGTAATTTTGTTCTTTAGACTCATTATTTAATTATCTATCAATCAGAGGGTACAGACTAGCTATTCGACTCTCGATCTTTGACTTAACGCACATGATGTGCGGGTTCCAGGTGATCCTACGGCCTATTAGAAGACCAAGGTACTTTACCCGCGCTTGTCAGTCAATCTCCCTTCAAGAGATTCTCACTTATCTGGCCGGAGAATATTTCAATCTTTCCATGGTTATCGCCTGAGTCTTGTCCGGGTTGACTCGGATCTTCCAATCGAGGTACCAGCGCTCGAGGTCGTCCAATGTACGTTGCATGTAGACGACGCCGATCTCTCGACCCAAGGAAGACGAGAGGAGAGCCGTGTCATCGGCGTATAAGGATATCTTCACACGCTCAGGCCTCGGAAGGTCACTGGTTTAAAGTGAGTACACCGTAGGAGAGGACACGGCCCCCTGTGGCACTCCAGCGAGGATCTCTCTGTTGTCAGACAGAGAGCCCTCTACTCTAACCTGAAATGTTCTGTCTTTCAGGAAAGACTCAATCCACCGGATCAGGCCCCGAGACAGGTCGAACGCGATTAATTTGTGCAGAAGACCTTCGTGCCATACACGGTCGAAGGCCTTCGAGATATCTAGTAGAACAATGTGAACTTTTTTGTTGGTGTCAACTCGTGGATGGTGTTTTCGACCAGCCTTAGAGCCTGTAACTCAGTGGAGTGTTCTCTCCTGAAGCCAAATTGTTCATCAGGCAGAACGTTTCAGTCCTCAACTTCTTCGTTGAGCCTTTGGAGAACAACTCTTTCAGCCAGCTCAGCCGCCGACGAGAGTAGACTGATCGGGCGATAGTTCTGTGGGAAGAGCAGGTTCTGACCCTTTTTTGGGATCATGACGACGATCGCATGCTTCCATCTTCTGGGGAAGTGTCTGAGGGCCAACGAACTGTTTATGATGTTCAGAAGGTTCTCAACGCAGTTGTCTGGGAGCCTCTTCGATAAATTGTTAGTTATTGAGTCGACCCCCAGAGCTTTCTTGGCTTTTGCGGCCCTGATGTAACCCTTCAGTTCTTCAACAGAAGCTGGACGGATGTTATCATCGTCATCTTCGACGTCAAGTTCTTCAAACCGAACTTTGTAGTAGATTTGAAATGACGGACCGACCTCAGCGAAATTCATGTTGCCGGTTACCAAGTACTCCAGTCTCTAACAAAAAAAAGCCTCCTCAGTTATTATTCTCTCCATGCATTAGCACCTTAAAAAGGCCTACAAAAAAGTCCACGATGATAAAAGTCTATCTTTCAGGGATAACCCACAATAACCATTTTTCATCCTAGAGAAATAATAGCTTATTTAGGAAGTGATTTCAAGCAATGCAGCATTGATCCTTATTCAATAGAGTACCTCAAATACAATGTGCATTTATTATGATACAATATAGTCCTTTACAGAGTGTAATTTAAATATTTTCCAAGATATTACAGATTTAAAACGCGGGAACATAGCAGTTGCGACAGTACCGGCCGGGAGGACGGCAGGGTGTGCCTATGAAAAGCTCGTCGAAAGCCGCGCATTGCCCTACAGCACTCTATTATTAGCAGCGATCGCACGCGTTTAAATGTATATTTAGTATCAGCATTGCACCCTTGCGGAGCCGGGGACGTTCACTAGTCGATTCATGAAAGTCAGTAAAGCCACTACTATCCATTTTCATGCTATGTTTGGATTTATAAATTTTCTCTTCCGAAAATGTGATATCTCCAATAGTCTGATCACTTCTGTCGAAGACAGAAGGGAATATTAAAAAGTACTTCTGTTGAAAATGATTCATTGAACTCTCAGGCAAACTAATCTTGATTACTTTTCGGTAACAACTAATAAACATACATAATAATAGGATCTCATTGTCAAAATTACATATATTTTGGAAGAGAGAGTTACGTCACTGCAAAATCAAAACCCATAGCTTGAGCAGACCTGTACTTCTTGAAAGCCTTGGCGAAATCTCCCGTTGTCACAGCGACGGCTTGTGTCACCCCTTCCCCAGCACGTGACCAGCAGCGCCGCATTCGTCCTGTGACAAGACTGTAGTCAGGTGTTGAACTTTTTTCTCGTCCATCCAGACGTTTCTGCTACATTGTCGAGCAAGCTGCGACTTTTTCGATGGCCGAATATGAGGGTCCAACTTCAAAGGATGTTCGTTCAGGCGTGACTGGAATTCGCGGGCTTTTGAAACAAAAAAAATGACGGTGTTATTTACCGACGCCTACTCGATTTGTTCGAGAGCAGACCGGAACGTCTAGGCGGTTAATGAGGTGTGAGGGATGTAACGAAGGGTGCAATCGGGTAATTTAATGGGTGTTGGTATTGTTGGGGATTATTTGCGGTCGAGGACGAGCCGAATGACTGATTTAAATTCTAATCAAAATAGTTTTTTGTTTGATACATCGTGTTCTATGATTTTTTGTTCACCATGCGGGGTACAAGGAAAGGATATTAGCCTTTCCACTTCATGTGTTCAGCTCCAAAGATGAAACTCGTGACTGCTATTGAAAAAAGGCATATAAATACGAGGCTTATCAGAAAATAACTGAAATTTTCATTTTATGAAAAAAATTGTTTTATTCGTCTACATTAATGTTGTCGCCTTCAGAATAGTACCCATTAGATATTATGCAGCTGCGCCAGCAGTTCTTCCAATACTCGAAACACTTTTGAAAATTCGATATTTGGGATACCTTTTAGCTTTTTCAGCGCTGCGCTTTCAATGCCGACCTGGATTGTTGAACAATGGCCCTTTGAGGTTCGCTTAATATTTAGAAATAGGGAAAAGTCACACAGAGCCATGTCTGGCTAATATGAAGGCTGAGGAATCGTTACAGTATTGTTTTTGACCAAAAATACACTATCAAACGATGAAGTGTGATCAAATGCACTATTGTAGTGCAAATCATCAGCGACTTTTCCGATTGTGATACGGGGATCGTTCACCACCATTTTTTAAACTTTTTTCCACGTTTTCATCGGTTGTTAATGTTTCATAACGCCCGAAGATTTCGTCATCTTCAACGTTTTCACGGCCATGTTGGAAACGTTTATACCACTCGTAAATTCATAGCAAACTCACCATAGGCATTTGTTAACATTTCACACACTTTATTACACTTTATTTCATTTGTTGATACAAATTCTGTGATCCATATGCTAAATCAAGTCAAGTCCAGTCAAGTCAAGTCAACACCTTTGTTGTTTTATTTAACTTTTTACCGCAAAAGTTGATACACATTTTTTGATCCATAATATAAATCAAGTCAAGTCAAGTCAAGACCTTTGTTAACATTTCACACACTTTATTTAAATTTTTATGCAAAAATTGATACAAATTCTTTGATCCATAAGCTAAATGAAGTCGAGTCAAGTGAAGTCACAGCACGCCAGATCAGGTCATTTCAGGCCAGGTCAGGTCAGGTCAGACCAGGTCAGGTCAGGTCAGGTCAGGTCAGACCAGGTCAGGTCAGGTCAGACCAGGTCAGGTCAGGTCAGGTCAGGTCAGGTCAGGTCAGACCAGGTCAGGTCAGACCAGGTCAGGTCAGACCAGGTCAGGTCAGGTCAGACCAGGTCATTTCAGGCCAGGTCAGGTCAGGTCAGACCAGGTCAGGTCAGGTCAGGTCAGGTCAGGTCAGGTCAGGTCAGGTCAGGTCAGGTCAGGTCAGGTCAGGTCAGGTCAGGTCAGGTCAGGTCAGGACAGGTCAGGTCAGGTCAGGACAGGTCAAGTCCGGTCAGGTCAGGTCAGGTCAAGTCAGGTCAGGTCAGGTCAGGTCAGACCAGGTCAGGGCAGGTCAGGTCAGGTCAGACCAGGTCAGGACAGGTCAAGTCCGGTCAGGTCAGGTCAGGTCAGGTCCGGTCAGGTCAGGTCAGACCAGGTCAGGTCAGGTCAGACCTGGTCACGTCAGGTCAGGTCAGGTCAGACCAGGTCGTGTCAGGTCGAGTCTGGTCAGGTTAGGTCAGGTCAGGTCAGGTCAGGTCAGGTCAGGTCAGGTCAGGTCAGGACAGGTCAGGTCAGTTCAGGTCAGACCAGGTCAGGTCAGGTCAGGTCAGGTCAGGTCAGGTCAGGTCAGGTCAGGTCAGGTCAGGTCAGGTCAGGTCAGGTCAGGTCAGGTCAGGTCAGGTCAGGTCAGGTCAGGTCAGGTCAGGTCAGGTCAGGTCAGACCAGGTCAGTTCAGGTCAGGGCAGGTCAGGTCAGGTCAGACCAGGTCAGGTCAGGTCAAGTCCGGTCAGGTCAGGTCAGGTCAGGTCAGGTCAGGTCAGGTCAGACCAGGTCAGGTCAGGTCAGACCTGGTCACGTCAGGTCAGGTCAGGTCAGACCAGGTCAGGTCAGGTCAGGTCTGGTCAGGTTAGGTCAGGTCAGGTCAGGTCAGGTCAGGTCAGGTCAGGACAGGTCAGGTCAGGTCAGGTCAGACCAGGTCAGGTCAGGTCAGGTCAGGTCAGGTCAGGTCAGGTCAGGTCAGGTCAGGTCAGGTCAGGTCAGGTCAGGTCAGGTCAGGTCAGGTCAGGTCAGGTCAGGTCAGGTCAGGCCAGATCAGGTCGGGTCAGGTCAGGCCAGACCAAACCAGGTCAGGTCAGGCCTGGCCAGGTCAGATCAGGTCAGATTAGGTCAAGTCAAGTCAAGTCAAGTCAAGCCAAGTCAAGTCAACAAGTTCAGTGAAGTCAAGTCCAGTCAAGACAAGTCAAGTCAAGTCAAATCCAATTCAGTCAAGCTAACTTGGGTGTCACACTAATGAGTGGTTCCACTTATGTCTCGCTTGCGTTTACGCAGTTATTTTACTTCTTCGTTCTTCGCATTTTGTCTCAATTGATGACCGCCTGCCCGGTACTGATGATGCCCAGAAGGCTGAAACAGCTCTCTATTTTTGGTCTTGAATTGAAATCAAATTGGGAATGATCGGAAAAGTACTCATCCATTCATCTTTTCATTTTCATGGAATCATTTTCCAGCAGCTCGACTGCTATATATAAAATCTATTATTTAAACTTTTATGATACCATTTGTCCAAACGAAGGCCGGGAAAAATTCGTTAGTCAACAATTGTATTTTGAAAAATCAAGATGGATTTTTTTCGACCGGACTTAATTTATTTCAAAGTCTTAATTAACTGTAAGACAGTTTGAATCATTTTTCATTCACCCACAATCTGAGCCGTTTTGTTTCCTTGTTTACTTTTAATTGGCATTGACTGAAGCAATGCATTCGTGGTTCAGCCTGGCACCACTAACGAGGCAGGTCGAAACAGCGCTGTCTGATAGTGGATCGCTAATTTTTTGTTTTAGGTATTCTGATTTTAACTAGTTTAAGCTATATTTTCATAGATTATAGTGTTCAGATACCTCTTAATCGACAATTTGAACTGTTGATTATAAAAAAAATAATATTTTATGACCCATTGGTTGACTGTTTATTTGTAAGTCATTCACTTACAATTTGAACAAGACTGTTGATTGATCTCTGTAGTGGTCCGTTATCGAAATTGGTTCTTCTTGGAGAGTTACTGTGGTGAATGACATTATGTTCCTTCACAAAGCGTGAAATAATTTGTTTAAAATATATTACCCTAACCGGGGCATTTTTACCCGCATCTGATTGAAACCCACACAGAATATTCCCGCTGGTGTACAGATATTTATGGCCTGAGGCAAATCCAATTTAAAGAATTGAAATATTTATCAAAATTGAAGTTTCCCGATAGGCTCCAAATTGCCGTGAAGAGTAATATATTTTTCGTTTCCTACAGGCAAAATAGAAATATGTGCCGTCAAAATCCTGAAAAATAGTTTGCGACTGCTTCAAATGCGTAGAAAAAAAATCACTCATTTTACTTGAACAGAATTCTCAGATATACAGTTTAGATTTGAAGATGGTGAAACACATCTCTGAAATGTTGGTAATTATATTGTAATTAAAAGAGTACTTGTTTAATATCCAATGGTCAGTGAATAACCTACGATCATTACATTATTGAAATTGAAATAACGTAGCGCAGTCCTGTTGAAATCACATTTCGTTGGTGTCCAGATCATTCAATTCAGGCCGAAAGTATGGAACGCCGTTTCACTTTTTATTGTCACAAATATTCATTCCTGAATTCATTCACTTAACAATTTATTTGTTTGAATTTAATTGATTCATGTATTTGTTCGACACATTAAAAACGATTGTTCGCAAAATTTGTTCTATTTTGAATGACACTTGATTTTAAATGTTACATGAATGACATTGTTACTTGAATAAAAAAGACTAATGAAATAACTTGAAGATTTTATTGATTCCGAAGAAAAATATTGTTTCGGAGTATTGGAAAATGGAACGCCAATTTACTATATATATTATGCTGAAAGATAATCTATATACATATAGTTCAACTCAGCAATGAACAAACATTTTTATTCAACAGTCAATGGAATGTATTATTCGAGTAAATTCAACAAACGTTTAAATTCGGCATATAATTTTGACCTTGAATAAATTGTTAGTTATTTATATGACTGTTGAATTATAATGAAACTTTAAATTCACTTTCTAAAAGTAAGTTTGGGAATAACATTTCAATGAATATATTTGAATGACTGTCAAAGTTTTCCCATGAAACATTGTTGGTAATAAACAACATTCACTTTAATGCGTTCAATTTAAAATTTGGTTACAACTTTTGTGCAAAACATTCTCAAGCAAGTATCATTTTATTTCATGAATCTTTTTGAAAAGCTAATTTCTGACAAAGAATTAAATTTTTTGATGATTTAAAAAGTTTGTTGTATTTGAAAGATACATTTAAAACGATTGTTGATAATTTTAATTCGACGCTTGTATCGAGCGGATTTATCAAGAACTTCAAGTGTTACATATTATGGCAACATGCTAGTTCGCATTTATAGTAGGAGAAGACGCCTTTCAACCGTGGCGCCGAATAAAAATTATCAACAATCAATTTAATTCATGTATCACTGAAATTCAACAAATAAAATAATTCAGCTCATTTCAAAGGTATATTAATAAAAAGTAAAAAGGCGTGGTACGCCGTTTTACTTTCTATTGGTATTTTGTAAAAATGAATTGTTTTGACTGTTGCATTTAGGTAATTCATGAATTAAATTGTTTGTTGATAATTGTTATTCGGCGCTGCGGTCGAACGGATTATTACCGTACTATGACCAACGCCATACATATATGCAATTATGTAGTTCCACAAAAATACGCCCGACGTCAGCGCCGAATAAAAATTATCAACAATTAATTTAATTCATGTATCACTGAAATTCAACGAACAAAATAATCAAGCTCATTTTAAAGGAATATTAATAAAAAGTAAAACGGCGTGGCACGCCGTTTTACTTTCAATTGGTATTTTGTAAAAATGAATTGGTTTGATTGTTGCTTCTAGGTGATACATGAATTAAATTGATTGTTGATAATTTGTATTCGGCGCTGCGGTCGGACGGAATATTGTGTTACTATCACTAGACCATCATGTTGCCAGATTTAAAAATTCAGCTTCTGCAAGTATCCGCTCGACGCTAGCGCCGAATTAAAATTATCAACAAACAATTTTAATCATGTTTCACAGAAATTGTAGTGAATTATTCGATAGTTACAAAAAAAGTATATATGACAAACATTTACTTCCAAAAATTTCAAACAATGAATCTATATTATAACTGTTCCCAACTTTTCATCAAACAAATTAATTAATGTAACATTTTAAATCAAGTGTCATTTAAAATAGAACAAAGTTTGCGAACAATCGTTTTTAATGTGTCAAACAAATGCATGAATCAATTGAATTCAAACAAATAAATTGTTAGTTGAATAAATTGAGGAATGGATATTTGTGACAATTAAAAGTAAAATGGCGTTCCATACGAAAGGTAATCATCGACCTATAGTGCTCGCCGTTGACAGTGATAGCCTGGCCAACTTCGTTCTCAAAGAAATATGGACCAATGACGCCGCATTGTACGCTCTTGGATCTCGTTCCAAATTCGACAATTTTATTTGTTCACGTACCTATTTATCCATAAATGAGCCTCATCGCTGAAGATTATCATGGAGAAAGTCGTAAACCATCATATCCTCTAATATTTGAAAGGCTTCAACATCTTGAACGATCATCAGTATGACTTTCGCAGTGACGGCTCGTGCATTGGACAACAGGGGAGGCTAAAGTCAAAAAGACTATATACACACAGAAAAGCCCGCCAGAGGCGCGAAAATTTTTTGGGGTACCGCACCTATTTAAAGCAAAATACGTAATATTTGCATAAATGCCAACAAAAATTGTGTATTGCCGAAAATTATACGTATAAAACTGACCATTAAAAAAACAAAAACAAGGAAAAAGGGTTGTCTTTGAGTTATTTGATATAAATGAACTCTTCTCAGTCAATAAATAATACTTTTCTCTTCCAATATAAAAGTTTTGTTAAAAATTGCTACAAATATTTTATAAGCACAAGTACTTAATTATGTTAATGAAAACAGGTCTAAAAGTAAATTTTATTGTCCAGAAAGAACCAATGGGGAGGTGAGAGTCGTGTCTTGCCAGAAAAGGAAAGGAAGGATGGGGTAGGAACGAAGGTTGAATCTGGTTTGTTTAAGTGAATTCACAAGGAACCCGCAAACTACTTTCAATCGGCAGTCATTCAAGTTCAATATAGTCTGTGAGGGTCCCGCTTTTTGAAAGGTGAATTGTAAGGCGTATTTTGTAATTTGGTATAGGAAGGAAAAAATTAAAAATGAAACTAAAAGTAAACATAACATTCGTTCTCAACCAAGACGATATAGCTGTTGCTATATTTTGTTTGCTAAACAATTTTAATTTACAAGACGAAAATATATGCTCCTTAGATTTAAAATGTTTTTCTGTAGAACGAGGTGAATTTTTTAAATTGGAGTATCCTATTTTAGACCACG
Organism: Leptinotarsa decemlineata; assembly: GCF_025532065.1. Lineage (NCBI taxonomy): Eukaryota > Metazoa > Arthropoda > Insecta > Coleoptera > Chrysomelidae > Leptinotarsa > Leptinotarsa decemlineata. Next base: position 3,593,004 of record NW_027412573.1, on the reverse strand, counting down.
TTTGGTATTTGGTTTGTACGGAAAATGAAACACAGGGCCAACAAACAAGTTTTTCTCGTTTAATAGAGCCGGTTAACCAATCGCATTTATCGTACCAACTAATATTAAATCTTCGATTTTGTCGATCATCTAACGCCTTAACTGAAATCAAATTTGGTTGAGGCCTTCCCAGAGTTTAAATAATGTAAAATTTATTATCATAAGATAAAGACTTGAAATTATTTGTCAGCAACCAATCGACTATATCGTCAGATTTTTTAATTTTGTCCAACTTATCCATGGAAATGGAAAAAAAAAACTTACTGATAAGTGAAAACCTGAAAACACCTTGAAATTGAAAAAAAAACACTTTAAAAACACATTGAAAATGTTACCAAAAAGCACTGCTATAATACAATATTGCCTGTTTTATACACAAATAACAAATATTATCGAAAAACACTAAAACGATTTACTGAAATATTTTTCATTCCCGGTCCGTCATGGCATCCCGTCCGAATAATTAAATAAAAAACAAACGCAATGTTACACTAACGGAGACCAACTGGAGGCTAGCCTCCTCTGACGCTATAATTTCCGCAACTGAAATTACAAATCGGGACGTATGTCGGTGGTTGTTTCGGTCTCGCGGAGCTTGTTTTTTTCAAAGCGGTCGGAGGCTTGGCTCCCTTGCAACGTATGGCATTTATTATTTCGAGTTGATGGTTTATTAGTTCATGAGCGGTGCGTTTGACATTTGTTGATGCAGGATACAGTGTGGTACGTACTACATAGTGAGTGATGGCGTTTTTTCGGCCATATTATGTATTTATATTAAAAATTGATGGTAAAGTAATGATACCCAAGCATTTTTGGAAAAAAATAATCATAATTATTTGTCAATATCTTTCAATTTATTGCGATGAATAGCCTCAAATTTTATGGGGAGGCTAAGCCTCCCTTGCCTCCTCTGACGAGCTGCCGCTGGCCCCTATTACATCTTGTACTTGTTCATTGTTGCTCAGAATATTAATATTATTAATGTTAGTTTTTGGACAGTGCCGCAGATATTCGTTAAGTTTTTCATTAAAAACATCGATTTTTGTTGAAGGTGATCTATATATTTCTATAATCAAAATGCTTTTATCAGCAAATTTGGTTTGGATTTCTACAGCCCTGGTTTCACCTATATTTATTTTGTTATATTGAAATTAGTAAAAAGTTATCTTATCGTAATTATATCTCAATAGTGGAGTTATATTCAAATTCCAGTCTAGAGAAAAGGAACCAAAAAAATGTCAACATCAACCTTCTCTCTCTTGTTGTTCGCTCGCAAAACAAAATAATGCAGAACAACAACAACGTGAATCTTATGTCTGAAATAGCATAACTTCCATCGCATCCAAATAAACAAAAACAAGTAATATCGACCCCAACATCCCCTCCAAACCAGTGGTAAACAAGCATTTCCGGTCCTTTTCCCGCGTCTTTCTTGAAACACTGCCAGCATCTTTCAAAACCCATTCACATGAATTCTTGATGCAGGCGGATTGTGACTGGAAATGGGATTTTTGAAAAGCCTCTTCGCGGATGAGTCTTTTGTGACAGGAGCGAATGCCTGAAGAAACGGTCGATAGCTTGGATATGTCAGCGCATGATCGACCTGTTGCCGGCGTGATCCATAGGGATGCTGGATGAATGCCCTTTCGATTGAATTGCATTTATTGCGACCATTGCGACTCATTCATGGCGATCGGTTTCTTCTCGGGGACTGCAGTGATGTGTGGGGTTAGTGACGTGTCGTGTGGCTAATTCTGCTTTGAGGAGATCGAGGATTGCTGTAGGTGAGGAGTTCCATTTTCCCTCGTATCGCGGAGCATCAGTACTTTATTTGTCTGTTCTTATGAAAGAGGAGAGGCTGCAGCTTGCTTTTTTGTTCGAGGAGTCGTGGGTGTCGGGGTTCCATCAATGAAAAGTGCAGCGAGAGGTGATCTTTATGGCATGGAAGCTTTTTTCGGAAACTTCCCGCTTGAATGACGTCAAAATGGTCAACAGCGTGTTTAATCAAAAATGGGATGTAGTTTTACCCCCGTTAACTAACCCGTTGTTTGCTTTCATCATGTCTATGTTCTCAACTGTAAATAAAACGTCACTTCCTCACAATAAAAGAGGAGAGAGAAAACTCAAGAACTGTGTAAAAAATGAATTGGAGAACCCCCTTATTCACCTCTACCGTCTTTTCAAATCTTAATATAAAGATAAAATAGTTCGCAAGGTGTTCCTTGTGAATTTTAGAGTATTTCTTGTGAATTGGAAATCATTGCACGCAAAACAATGGGTTATATGAAAAGTGTGCATTGCATTTTGTCAAAATGAAACTCTTTGTCACTTGTATCACGTGAAAGAATGTTTTGGTAAGTGTCTGTTTGAATGACCCGTCCATTGGTTTGTTTGAAGGTGTTTGACAATGTTTCGTGGTATATTTCATCAGTTCGGACTTCCATTGTCTAATATAATATAAATTGATTTGAAATCCCTGAAAAAAATAAAGATTAACCGAAAATAACAATTTTATCAAAGCAAAAAACTGAAATTACAAGGAAATAACATACAAGCTACAACCAGAAAATAAAAAATTGAAATATTCATAAAAGCTGAAAATTAAAAAATATTATTAACAAAAATGAAAAATAAAAATGAAATCTTTTAACTGAAAAATAAAAATAAAAATAAAATCTTTTAATTTTTTCATTTTTGTTAATAATATTTTTTAATTTTCAGCTTTTATGAATATTTCAATTTTTTATTTTCTGGTTGTAGCTTGTATGTTATTTCCTTGTAATTTCAGTTTTTTGTTTTAATAAAATTGTTATTTTCGGTTAATCTTTTTATTTCTTTCAGGGATTTCAAATCAATTTATATTATATTAGACAATGGAAGTCCGAACTGATGAAGTAAACTAATCCATTGTTTGCTCTTATTATGCCCATGTTGTGAAATATAAATGAAACGTCACTTTCACGTCACGTTCTAACCGTATGAAAGAACAAACAAGAAGATAAAATGTTCAGTCTGATAGCACAGTCTACTATCGAAAGCGCTCGCATATAATTAGAAGTTATCAAAGCTTCAAATCCTTTTTGTGAACAAATGTTGATTATATATATAAACTAAACTTGGAAAATATCTTTGATGAGTTAATCCAATATTTCGATAAAATTTCATCTTCAAGGAAGAGCTACAAAAGTTGTAAGATGATAGTACAATATAAAATTAATACAAAGGGCTCAACTAACTGTTAGTGAGGAAGCCATGTTGAAAAGAATGTTAAATTTGAACAATTGAAACATGTCAATACAATAGAACAAGTCACTACATTAAAAGAGGTTGACTCCTCACTGATATAAAGAAGATTAGTTAATTGATTTATTATACACAGTTTTTGTTTTAAAATGGGGAATGTTCCTCCTGACGAAAATCAAGTAGTTTTCAGTAGTTCCGAAGACATTCTGTGACATATGACATTTTGTGCACCTAACCTATCTAAATAACACCTAACCTAAATAAATAACAAAACAACTGTTGTTTATGTGGCTTGTGGGTATTGAACTATAATTTATATTTTGCCTTAATTGTTGATTGAGTAGAATATCTAGGTACGTATAAATTATTTCAACTTGATATAGGCGCTGTTGCCAATATGTGAATTAGAAACAAATCCTTTTAAAAATTAAAACCCAACATTTGAAACATCAATTTGAATACTTTTCGAAGTGAATTCGAAAAACTCATGAGTTAAATTCAACTTTATTTTGTTCAAACTTGCATTTGCTGTAATAACCCAAATTGAGGAACATTCCCCATTATGGACTACCGATAAAGGCCATGTGGTGAAGAACAAAGAGAGAGAGAGAGAACACACTATTGACACTGACAGCTGTCATGTGATTCAGTTTGAAAAAAGTGTGTTTCTTTGTCTATGTTAAAACTATGGAACAAATGAGAACTGTTATGGTGCAAGTGTGATCAGAGAGCCTCAGTAACCACTACCCACATCGTGGGGTGGGTGACCATTGGGTCCAATAATGATGTGCCCTAGAAGACGCAATCAGACAAGAATGACAGTTTTTTGCATTCGTCCCACCAAGATTTCTTGAAATTCGAGATTATAGAGGGCAGCATTACACCAAAGGCTCCATTGGTCGTTAGGTTTCAATGTGCAAATATTAATTCAGTATTTCGTCAAATGTGATTTCTGATTTATCTTCATTTTGATTAGTTAAACAGGTTTTGTCCATTTATTCACTGCAAATTCTGTGAAAACGGCTTAGTCTACAACTTTTTCTTCGTTTTCAGGTAATGAAAGATAGGAATGGGATTTTAAAATGAAAATAACCAACATCGTCACTGTCCCAGGATAGGAAACATTAATTGTAGCTAACAAGTTGCCCTGTCTACACCTGAATAAAGTTTTCCATTACAATTTATAGTTCAGTAGTTATCTGTGAGAAACATGATTTTCAGTTTATTTACCCTCAATTAGTTTCTGTAATTTTTCAAAATTATTTTGCACAAGAGAGTTTTTTTGATTGGTGAATCTGTATTATAAAACAATTTTCATTAGTAGTGACTTTTAATATACTTTTCATAAAGAATCAACCCTCCGTAAAACACTAGGCCAATAAAAACTATGGTTTTGATTCATTGAATAGAAGTACAGTTCAAATACTCAAATATCAATATTTTCTATCATTGATATTCCTCATCATTCTCCTAGAATAGTACAATTTGTCACGATGCCACAAAGAACGTCTTGTCAAGTTTGTCAAGTGGCAAATACGATATTTTAACGAAGTCCTTCCAGATTATGCACAGCCACGTCAAGAAACAAGAAAGCATCCTCTCGGAAAAGGTCAAAGAACTATCTCTTTCCAACGGGAAACGAAGTGAGTAATGAGTGAGCTACCATCTCGTGATATTCAGATCTTTTGAAATATGTTCTTCATTAGAATGGCATGCTAGTGGAAGTAACGGAGCTATTTTAAAAAATCCACAGCACAGAACGTCATTATATGAGACATCCCCACGGTACAATGTGATTAGTTATCACAGATAACTGATACTTCTAATGCTACTGATAATAAAGTGCTACTACAGATTTTATATGAATCTTAAAATGGTACCGAAAATGACTGTTTTTGTAATAATAGTAATAACTTCTGGTCAGGCTAGAGTCCAAACAGGGTGGGTTACTTTTAGAAAGGGTCTATTTAAGGGTGATTCCCTCAGTCCTCTTCTTTACTGCATCTCCGTTTCGCTCAGAAATACTCGAGGGTATAACTGTGATACCCCCAGAAACCGAAAGCATAAGGCCACCTATTAGTTTTATATGGACGATCTTAAACTTTATGCCTCTGAAGAAAAGGACCTCCATCATTCATTGAGGTTGGTGAAAGAGTACACGCATGCATGGTGGGATACAAAAATGTGCAACAGTCTATCTCAAAAGAGGACGATGCGGGGACTACGGAGATGATGTGCAGCTGGATGCAAGCATCTGGATGCCGGAGAGACGTATACTTACCTCGGGGTGAAAATCGCCACTTACAAGAGGTAACAGCAGTGAAGAACTCTGTCGTTTGGAGTAGTGAAATGAACCCGGTATAAACTGACGTAAAGACCCGAAAAATGATGCATCTCCATAGAAGTTTGCATCCCAAACCGTTCGTTTCACGGTTGTACAATTCCCTCGTCAACAAGGAGATCGTGGACATTTGAGTTTGAAGTGTCTACGTGACAGAATGGTACTATATGGAGCCTGTAGAGTCATCAGGAATTCGGATCCATTTCTCTACATGGTCCGCGACCATGAAAGAGCAGGAATTTAAGCAAAAGGTCTATATAAAAGCCATAGATATCACTTCACTCTTGCAGAAACACTTTGGATAAGCCAATGCATGCATCCAAACGTCTCATCTTCGCTTTCCTCAGGCCGAGTGGGCTGAAGTTGGAAATTGAGGGTTTCATCATGGCTGGCCAGGAAGGTGCCTTCAACAACTCAGTCTATCGTAGTCGCGTGATGGGTATAGAGGTTTCTGACACAAGAAGCAGGGCATACCGCGAGGCGCCTGATACCCTAATGCACTTGCTGTCAGCATGTCCAGCATATGCGCTTTCTGCCTATATCTATCGACAAAACGTAGCCCTAACAGTGCTTTATAACCACCTATGGCGCTTTTACGGTATTCGTTCTCCACCCTCAGGCTCATAATAGGGGAGCCCAAGCGGAGATTTCGGGATTTACTGAAGCGCGGCAGATTAATATACAGGGGGATACCTTGTACCCGGTTAAATACCTCTACCAAATATGAGCCCCATATATAAGGCCGCCCGTGAAGGATAAAGGATCAGATTAGTAAAAAAAAATGATCATCAGAAATTCTCGAGCGCGTCAGATTGAGGTAGGGTGAGTTAATTACATGCTAAAAAGTGTATATTTCAGTAATCTGACAATTTGAGAGTGACGTAAAGAAAGGGAAGGGCAGCAAAGTTGTGAAAAAAAAACGTCATCTCGACATTCTCGAGCGTGGCTATTTTTTTTATTTGGAAGAAAATAATTCAAGAATATCGAAAAATATATAATCTGACGATTTCCGCAAGCTGAAATAGCAAAAATAATCGAGAAAGTTTAATGCGTGCAGCTGCGTGATGCCTCTCCGCGTTTCTATTCCTTTTTCACTATCTATTACTCTCTCACTCCGTCCCCACTCTGAATTCTGTTGCCATCACAGCTGATCACAGAGACTCGTTCGTGATGAAGATGATGATTAATTATTCAATTAATTGATGGATGTAGCCGTTACTACGTGGTAGGAAATCATAATGAAGAAAAGAGAAATAAAACTTTCTATGTTTTTTACCACTTTTATTTGTAACTAACGTTACTGCAGTTTCGTCCTATAAGGACATTTTCAAACTTATATATTGTATAAGTAACTGCAGTAACGTTAGTTACAAATAAAAGTGGTAAAAAACAGAGAAAGTTTCATTTCTCTTTTCTTCATTAATTAATCAATCGATTATGAAAAATTAAATTTTTTTGAGCATTTTTTTTAATTATTTCTTTATAAATACAAGTATTCTTATTAAAAAAACATACACTCATTTATTTGCATGCTATATCCTGCATTATTCCTATATTAAAAATATATTTCTTGTCAGATTAGGCGAATCCCTCTAGATAATCGTCAGATTATGAGACAGCACGTCTAAAACATAAAGATGAACCATATATTCAACCACCTACATCATGCAAACGATCAGATTAACATACAAACATTATTAAAAATACATAGGACATTGATGCTATCAATATCTGACGCGCTCGAGTATGTCCATGCCACAGTTTTTTTTACATATTTAATAATCTATAACAGCTTCCCCCATCGATGAAAAGGTGTATATTATATAACATTTTTTTTTTCTTATCATCTAAGCTTTGCAACCTAATAGGTCTCTATGACGCTCGAGTAAATCCCCATTTTGCATCGTGGGCTCCCCTGCTTAACGGGCATTCGGGGGATAGGGTTATATTTTCAACGTTTTATTTCTCTGACCGATTTGAATTTTTGCCTCAAATATTATTTTTGTTTGTTGTTATATTTGTTATCATTCGTTTCCCAATAATGTAGTCTCAGAAATGTATAACCATATACATTGAATGCATATTTTGTTGATATGTTGAATACGTTGCTGATGATCTGTAAGTTTGTATTCAAACACATACAGTTCATATTGTGAGGCCATTTGCTCATTAAAAAACTCAAGTACTGTATAGTTTTGAAAGCCCCGTTGAAACTAGATGAACTTTGCATCAAGTTTGACAACTTTTATTTTTCAAAATTTGTTTTTAACATCAAAGAGGCTCTTAAAATATTATTATATCACAAAAAAAGAAATTCGGTGACGAGTTTAGTTGAAATAAATGATTTAGTACAGGTGTGCTTAAATTTTGATAAGTAGAAAAAGCAGGAATGCGGAAAAATAGTGAAAATATAAAATACTTATTATGGGTTTGAAACTTGGTGTGTGGGTATAAAATTACAAAAGAAAATGTTTTTATCCTTAGATATTTTTGGATATTTTGAAGAATAATGTCATTTTTCGATGTTTCTTTTTTTAAATGTCAATTTTGACAGGTTAAGGAAATCACGTGACCTATTTTGTAGACGCCATTTGACATCATTTCTTAAGCAAAATCTTCTGCCAAAATCTAATTTCACATAAAACGATAAATAAAAAAGTTTCCCATTTGATGCGGACTTTATCGGTGACAGTGTATACCCAGTTTACCAACAAGGGTTGAATTATTTGTTTGTTATCATTATGGGTTATTTTCTTTCCTTTCCAGGTTGGAGATGAATCTACATTCTAGTCTTAGCACAGGATGGGCCGCCAGAGGTGGAGCTTCTGAGGTCGTTAGAAGAGCCCATCCAGCATCTGGCGCACAGTGGAATGTCCAAGTGGTCAGGGGAAAAGTCAACGGAAGATGTTTGTGGAACGCCTGCAAAGCGCTGAGTCTAGGATTGTTGCTGATGGTACTGGGGGCAGCTATGGCTACTATAGGTAATAATTCTCGGAATAAATCGAACAGATTCATGAATTCAAAGTATTCCATCATTCTTCATGCAATAAAAACAGTTATTAACTAAAACTAACTGAAAGTACTTTCAGCAATAGTTGTTTCGTTTCTTTTCTGCGATAAGTTTCAAAGACACCCACAATCAGAACAACTTCTTCTGATGAGGAATCTTTGCCATCGGCTTCATTCATAAATCCTGTTTCTCCTTCTTTAAAAAAACAAAGATCCCTTCATCCTTGTTCATTAGCTTTTTAGTATTTATATCTTTGTTTGAAAGAAACATAGTTCGAACTATGGAACTACAGTTTATTGGAGGTTTGAACATGGCTGTACTCCTCGTCAGTGCTGGGTGAGTTATATACTTCCGACGGAAGTTGATTTCGTAGGCTGTATACCACGCAACCTGCGTCAAAGTCCGGAAACACGTCCACAAAGACATATCTCCGAGTGTCAGAATGATAAATATATATGATGGAATTGGCCGATACTTGATGAAAATCCATAACTAACGTATTCAAAAAAAAACTTTAGCGTATTTAAGTATACAATATATTGCTTTGCCGAGGACAGCACGCTTGTTTCGTCATTACATTTGGATTCCAGGACATCCAGAAGTAATTTCGAATTGGGGTGAAAGTAATCAGGTTCAATTCAATGCCACAAAAACCCAGGAATCGGCTTTCTCCAAGAAGATAAATGTCTCCGAACCGGATGTAATAATGTCAGGACAGACATTTCCACTTTCTGCTTCGATAAGTTTTTTGGGGGTTAAAATGTTCACCAATATGTCTTGGCACAGTCATGTCGCTGGAATTGCTGGAATTTTCAAAAGCTTGGAACACTGTTCCGAACCAAAAACTTTTGATGCTTCATGAAGCTCAGATAAGACCTTCTTTGGAGTATTGTTCTCATGTATGGAGCTCCGCCCCTTAAGCGTACCCTGAAGCTGCTGGATTACATTCAGAAAAGAGCCATCCACCTGATTGAAGACAAGAACACCCAGACTTGATAGTCTGAAACATCGAAACAGGTTAGAGATTTGTTTTTCTTCTATATATACTTTTAAGTGAAGTATTCAAGTGACTTGGCACATTTGATATTGGCGGTAAAGCTCCAGCGATTTGAATCTAATGTGAATCGCTATTCTGGCACAAGCACCGCTTTTAGAGCGCCTCAAAGATTTTCCTATAGTGCTTGTATTTTGACCTTAAAAAAAACAAAAGCACATCGAAGAAGTACCTCATCTTGTTGAAGTATCAACTCATCCATATATTCCTTGAAGAAGCTGCAGATGAGGAGTATATGTCTATGAAGGTAGTTTATATCTATCTAATTTTGTGTTGTAACAATAATGGATCTGTACGGAGCATGCAGATCAGATGAGTTGCAGGTAACAGTCGTGGATGATAGAAATTCGATAAAAATTGTTGGACTTATTGATAGAAAAACCGAGAAAGATAGTATATTCTGCACTACTGCACTACTGATGTGAGTGTTTTGAAGATTATTAGGAAGTACGTGGCGTTGCACCCTGAGGACATCCCACATAACGACTTTTTCCTTAGTTATCGTCACAGAAAATGTTTTTTTAATCATGTCGTAATCAAAACTGATATATAAAGTGTCTCCAACTGTAAATCATTATCAAATAACATCCACTCATACGCAAAAGTTTGGAAATTACAGCGCCCTCTACACGCTATAGAAGGTATAGTCTTTGGTATAGACCCTTTCCTTCTATATCAAAGAGGCAACCTGAGTCAACTCGTCCTACGTACTCGTAATTTAACAAGTTGATATTACTAAATAACAAAGTTTTCGTTGAATCATGGTAATTTTTTGATAAAATTTTGAGGTTTTGAAGTTTACTTTCAATAAAACGGCCTGTAAGGCCGTTGCAAAAAGCATCCAGTTTACTGTCCCACAGTATATAAGCAATATCACGAAGTATAAGAGACTGTCTTGTTTGGAAAGTGTAGTGTGAATTTTGTTTGAAAAGTGTAGTGTGAATTGAGCGTGTAAGGATATAGACATATGAAGTTTCTGTGGTAGTGAAATAAAGTTGAGTTTAATTATAGAGTGTGGTCAATTCTTGTCGAACTTACGGGAAATAACGTAACAGTTCTTTATTCTTGCGGTTAAAGCGATACTGAATCTATTCTTGCGCTTAAAGTGTTACTTACTTTGCTGTAAGAAACACTTTCCGTTTGGAAAGTTCGATATTTTTATTGTTACCAGAAACTAATAAGTGCCAACATTCACATTTCTGCTGAATGTCTTTTTGCGGGAAGAGTGTCGAGCATGAAAAATTAAGAGAGCTCTATCCATATTTCATTTCCTGCGCTTTGGGCGAGGACGAGATCCTTCTCGGGTATTACACGGGTCGGCAAGTTTTCGGTGCCCTCTTTCCGGAGCTTTTAGGTATCTTGTTACCAACTCAAAAGTACACTTTGACAGCTGTTTGCCTCTAATCCATGATGTATTATTCCTTTGTTTGTCTATTTACTTTCACTCAAGGGACTGGCAAACGACAGAGACTTTGGTAGATCAACTTTAGAAGGTTTTTTGAAGGTATTGTTCCATTAGTATCCATCGATTATTAATGTTTGTACGAAATATTGCTGAAATTATATTAATAATAGTGAATTGATACTAAGTTTTATCAATAGGAAAATAACTTGAAAGGAATATTTATCTCTTCGAAAACAATTCAAAACTATTTAAAAGATGATGATTGCTGAAGAAAATATTCAAATTCCAATCTCTGGAAATATTTGACAATGACAATGAGTTTGTTTCTGAAAGTTACTACTTTGCATTTTCAAAAAATAAAATTGAAATTAATTGCTTTCTTCTTGGGAAAATTCCTACAATTTTTTGCACAAAATTAGAGAAGAAGAAAGCCAAAATCTTTCATCTTTTTCATCATCTCCAGAATACGACCTTATATTTTTTTCACCGCAATGGGGAACGTTCCTTCTGACGAAAATCAAGTAGTTTTCAAAAAAGAGATCTAAAACAACGCATTTTAAACTTATCATTTCAACCTTTTTCTTTTAAAAAAATTATTTGAATACTTAAAAAAGAGGAATGAAATAATGTATTCAACATTTAAAGGGATTCGTTTCTATTTCACCATTTGGCAACATCGGTTATAGCTAATAAAGGACAATGAATCTGTTACCTGTATGAGACAAACAAAGATGACATATTTTAGTGGTGTGCTGTTCTGTTTACTTATGTTCCGAGTTCCGAGACATTCTGTGACATATGACATTTTGTGCACCTAACCTATCTTCCTCTATATAAATAAATAACGAAACAACTGTTGTTTATGTGGCTTGTGGAGATGGTATTTAACTATGATTTATATTTTGCGTTAATTGTTGATTTATAAAGATAATTTTCCTTTTTTAAAGTAGAATTTCTAGGTACGTATAAATTATTTCAACTTGATATAGACGCTGTTGCCAATATGTGAATTAGAAACAAATCCCTTCAAAAATTAAAACCCAACATTTGAAACATCAATTTGAATACTTTTCGAAGTGAATTTGAAAAACTCATGAATTAAACTCAACTTCATTTTGTTCAAACTTGCATTTGCTGTAATAACCCGAATTGAGGAACGTTTCGTATTAGGAACAATTCCTATTGTAGTTGAATATTGATTTATGTGCATGTTTTTAAAGGTTTTCGCTTGATATTTCATTATCGATTGACTTTTTAAAGAAGTAATAATCTCCAGACAATGAAGCAGATTTGAACTTGACCTCATAACAATACGAAGGTGGATAATAAAATGCATTTTTGAGGAAATAACAAATTTTCTATGGATAATAAAAATAGGGTGGCATTGTATGTACGAGTTTGCATTGCTAAAAGGGAGTTCATTAAAAAAAACACTTCAATTGAGCTTACCAACGAAGTAACTGATATTTGCTCCAAACTTTGACTCAAAGCCGACGGAGTGGGGCGATAGCTCGTTAACATCGAGGAACTCGTGTAGTGAACATTGTGTTAGAACAGTAAGTGGAGAAATTTTACGCAGATGCATAATTAATTTCCATACTAAAGGAAACCGAGTTCCTACCCTTAGGGAAATTCATAAAACTATCATCCGTGATATTGACTATCAGGGTATCAGGGAGTCTTTATGAAAATAAAATCATAAACTTGGATGTTGACGGAGAAAGGTGAAAAATCATATCATTATCTTTAGGCGACCTATCTTCGAAAATATTATACGAATCGTATCTGTGTATACAGTGGTATGTTCAATTTTGCAAGCAATGTTGTGTAGATTATCTACTTGCTCCGTTTCTTAATAATTTCTAGTAACTATGCATTCAATTATCTATCAATTATCGGTTGCAAGTTTATCCATTTTCTTTCATTCAGTTATCTTTAATGGTAATGTACGTATCTATTATTTGCAATTATATATCACTCATTAGCTCTCAATTATTTTCCACCTGCACATAAGAAAAAGTTGGGGTTGCCGTTTCCTACTGGTATATGTGTATTTATTCAAACCAAAATTCTTTCCCTGATTTTACTTCCTGGTAAAAGTTGGTATTGGGCAGTTATCACCTCTCTCTATCTTTTGCGCATCTCAGAGGCACAGTTGCATTTGCCGAGCTTAACCATCGACATAACCTAACCTTATAGGTTATGTCGGTGAGCTTAACAGATGAAAAAGGCAAATTTAGCGCCCTCTATCTGATTACCATCAAACTAATTCTGACTCTGTCCGTCGGTAGATGACACATTCGAATATATTCACTACTTTGAAGTCTTGACACAGATTGTGGACTTTAATTTTCTTTACAATTCAAGTGAATCTTGATGCTTTCAGGATATTATGCTGATCACTTATCTGTTGCCAAAGAAGTGAAGGGAAACTACACCATTAGAGCAAAAAATGAAACGAAGAGCTTTCACTTGAACAATCTTTCTTATGCTGGACCCATCGTCATGGGAGTTGGAGGTGAGATTTATTTATCGAAATAGGCTTCATACTAGTGACTGTAGGTGTTACATGAAAGGAACACATATTTTTTGTAATCTTTCGGAGGTAGGGTTTGCTATTCGACTTCCACAGTTCGTAAGTAGAAGTTGAAGAGTCCCAAAATATCAAAACAGATGAATTTAGATAGAGTATGGAAGATGAGATAAAGTTAGACTGAAAAAAATAAATATTGAATTAACAGAAGTACTACTAAAGGTAGTGTTACGCGCCTTCATTACATGCATCTGAATTTTTCGTTCTTGAAAAATTTTGCTCAATTTTTTTTGCTCACACAAAAAAAACCAGTTGAAAAACTGGTCAGGATAACTTCCGATACGACTGAAATTTTACTCTCCTCAACATAAATACACATGCAAAACATTGAAATATTTCCAAAATGAATGGGTGATTACTTTTCCTTGTCACTTAGTATGTAATGATGATTTATCATTTTTGCTATTAGGAAACAGAGTATAATTCATTATTACAACTTGAGCTTTATGCAACTTCCTTTCGAACTTCCATTGACGAATCATTTGACATTTGTTTCAGGCTTCATAGTGGTCGCAGCCTGTGTGATGACCTTCGAGGCTCGAGACTCAGCTGCAAAAGTGGTACCAGCCAGATTCAAGCTGAGCACCACCGTTCCACCACCCAACGCTTGTCAACATGTCAGCCATGGAACTTACAGTAGGCACAGTTCCCTGAAGACGGCGGGATCTCAAACCACGCAATACGCGCACTGTCATTCCTCGACAGCTGACAGGCGGGCGATGACGCAATCGTTTATGCACTTCTCCAGAGGTCTCGTGTTAGAGGCTCAACCGAAAAAGATTTCGCTCAAGGTTCCACAGGTTGGGAACATATATAATAGAGATAATAACATCAGTATTTTTTGCTTCAATTTTCTCCTTTTCCCGGTTGTGAGACATATTATCATGAAAAATGTTGAATTCAATACAACAATTTTGACACAACTTTTCGCTAGACAGTAACTTCCTCAGTCGAACTGGTGGTACATTAAATTATTCTACAGTGCATTTCATACAACAGTATTTATAGAACTTAATTATAAATCGACGGTAATTCAGATGAATTCTGAGTAAAAGTAAGTACGATGCAATATTAATTCAAAGTAAGTCGGTAAATTTTAAACGACAAATCCTTGAACTTTTATGAAAATAAGTTCAATAAGGGTGAGTGAATAACTTCATGTCGGCCGTTTAAAAGAAATTTTTTTTTTCATGGATTCCGGCAGGTTCAAAATGTTTCCTTTATTTTTTTTGTAAGTTATACTGCGCATTTTATGTTAAAATCGTGGTTATTCTCTAAGAGGTAGCAAGCAAAGATGAAATTGGCCTTCTTCAGTTCCAAAATTTCTTTTGGGTTCTTAAATTCTCGTTTTGTAATTTCCAGACGTTTTTTCTATAAAAAATTTAGTGTATGATCCATATGCTAGCTTGTAGACATCTTACATGTTGTCTTTGTCAACTTTTGACTTGTTGTTTTGTATATGTCATGATATTTTTCATATGTCTACCCAAAACACAAAAGAAATTATGATATGAACTATGACATGACATACATTGACATAATAATTGGAATCTTCGGTGGTTTACATTACGCAATAACTTTTTGGTGTGTAATTTTCAGTTTGTCTTTAATTACACTTCAGCAAATTCTTTAATGATTCAGCTTTGTTTATTTTTCGAATTGTGGAAGCTCATATATCTGAAAACATTTATACTAAACTACCATCTAGATGTACATTGATGCATTTAATAAACGCATTTCGTATTTTCAGGGTTCTATCAACAGAAGTCCTTCCGCTCCAGATTTGATCTTGGAACGGTCGGGTGTCGAAGTACCAACGAACACACCAGTTTCTAATCTCACACCGATTCCTGTGAAATCGACAACAAAACCGAGAACTTTCGCGGCTTGTGCTCTTCTCAATCCAGGGTTACTGCATAGGCATGCGCTCTCTGTTGATGAAACAGGGGGAAATTTTAGGTACTATATAAATATAGTATTATAATTTGATATCAAACACTTTATTATATTATTTTCTTCGATCCGATGAAATGATAAGAAAATTGAAGGCAAGGTCACCAAAACAAAATGGATATTTTGATGAAATCTAAAAGAATACGCGACGTATTGGTAATGCCTGTAGCCCCGTCAAGTATGTCGCCTATTGTTGATGCGTTTTCTGCAATAACCTCACTTATTTGTGCCTGAGAAAAAATATAGTAGTGGCAGCAATAATTATCAAGGATCAATTTCATCAAAATCCAGAATAACGTTTCCATTTGAATTGAAAATTGTCATTATACGAATAAGTTTCGATTCTGACATTTCGGTCTCTTGTATCTGTTCATTGTATTGATGAGTGATATCATATTCATTTGAGTTCTCTCAGTAGAGTTAGGTTATAATCATAATATCAAATGAAACCTGTGAATGTATTTAGGAGCAGTTATGCAGTTACAATATTCAGCACAAAGTGACGGAAAATGAGTTCATATTTGATTCCATTGTTTAAATTTGACAGTGACAGTGATTTATATTGTCAGAATTATGTATAACTAGACCCAAAATGGATTAATGCGCCTCAATGAAAGCAAACGCCATTACCATAGAGAGAGAGAGAGAGAGAACTAGACCCCAAGAGTCACATATGATTCAAGAATAATTACACCTAGATGATACTTTCATGGCTGTCAACTTTGTCGCTGTCAGTTTGATGGCCTAGCCTTTCTCATCATTTCATCGGTTTGAAGGATATACTCATTGATATATCCTGATTTGACAATTCCAGTTAACTTTTGTAGGTTAAGTAACGAGTCGTTGCATCCCAGCGGTAGCCAAGGATCGATGGTGATGGATTTGCATTTGGATTGTCCCGTAACGTTACGTGTCAAAGACAGACGTCGAAATCCTCTCAAGAGACAACGACGGGTGGACGAAGAACTTAACCAGAACAATGAAAACGGTTGCAGAAGGAGCTCACATTCGTGTTCCGTCAGGATGCAGACACATTCTCTGAAAGAAACGTCCAAAGGTTGGTTATCTTCAAAACTTATTCGTGACGTAACGGTCCTTCTTTCAGTTCCTTGTTGAGTCATTTCATCATTATTATTGAACATAATCAAAGGGTGAGATGAGATTCCTTCAAAGGCCTAGTAATATACGAATTTATATGAATGCTACACTGAAAATGGAGTTTCATCAAGTCTGTTCTTGAATAATTAAGTGGTTACATGTATCACTGGTAACTTCTTTATCAAATAGTCAGAATTCAGAATACAATCTTTCTTTCTAACAATCTTTCTCTCCGGTTTTATACATACAATCGAACCGCACTGAAGTAGTAGGGTGCTAATGACAATTCTGAACTTCCTCCCCCACTCGACTTCGACTTTGAATGCCGTCACACGACCTTGAGTTAAGTTGACGTCATGTGACCTTGAATATCCTGAACGTTCTTGAACTATGAGCAGGGCATGTGATCTTGACCACGGAGTTCGACCTTGACGGCCGATTCTGTCCTTGATACATTACCTTGAGGTTGATGGACCTTGGATGAAACCTCATAGATTTACGTCGGATTTTACCTCATTTCAAATTCTCCTCCTAATCGTGTGGTATTATATACAAGATGTATTGGTGTAGTGAATGTGGAATCAGTTTTACTCGGAGTGACAACCTGCGTTGTCATCAGTGGGATTTGTTTGTACTCCCGCGAAGAGACCGAGGTTAAATCCTCCAATACCTCAAGAAATATTGTGCTGCAATTTGACTATTGCAAGCGATCAGATAAATGTACATTGGAGAACACTATACAACAAATGCATGTGTTCAATATGGAAACGGTGTTAGAATCATACACGCAGCATTCAAGTGTAGAATTATGTGGCATAAATTTTGAAAACCAGTGTGCCTGCAGCGTAATCATACTGCTGGATGAACGAGAAACATCTGCAAGACTGACCTCTCTGAGGTATTTTGCATAAATGTCTGTCGGATATAATTCAATGTCCAACGTGCTATTAGCCGAGGAAGAAGTTGTTTTCTGACATGCATTTACAAATACCTACCGTGAAGATACGTTGGAAGAGATGAATGTTCCAAGATTTCATTTCAAAATATTTATTTTCTTTAGGATGTCCGGATTGTTTCTGCCGAGGGTAGAACAATTTCATTCAATAAGGAGCACCAGTTACAAATTCCAAGGAGAAGGGGGCTGATGATGGAACCTTTGAGAATACTTTTTACCACAGAAAAACTAATAGTGTATTTTTTCTCTGAAACTTCTGTTTGTCGTATGATGAATGTGATCCAGAAATGAAGCTTTCCTTCAGTACCAAAGTTCTTTAGGTTATCAGTTTTCTGCTAAGAAGTTGCTTGGGCGTAGACTAAGAATATGAGTCTTAGTGAATCTATGTGAGTAAAAGCCATGGTCCAGTCATTCACATAATGAAGTAAATTCGTTGTTGTGAAGTTTTCTCTGATCACATCACGTTGTTTTGGAAAAACAATATGGTTGTCAATTTTGTATCATATCTTCAACACTTATGGCTTTTATAATCTTTGAAGGCACAGGGATTTGATCATCAATCAATCCATAATTTATGTAGCATGGTTTGTCGACATTTAAAAAAATTGTAGTTGGGATTTATTTATGACATGGTAAATAATGAAGTACGGAGTACGTTGTTCAACATCATTGCCCTGGAAAACAAAAGTTCTTATTACTTCTTTAGAAAACGAAAATTTTCACTTTTGCATCAAAGTCAAATATTTTTTGAAATTAGTTATTCATTGCAGGAGTTTAAAAAATTGTTATGGATAATCTTCATTGTTCTTTTGGTCGATATAATTTAGTTATTTTTATTTTATTTTATACTTATTTGCTACCCAACATACAGCATCGCCTGTCCAGTAACAGAGTAGCATAAATTGTTAAACAGATGTCATAGTTGTTTTTTGCATTGTTGGTCGCAGATAAAAATTTTTAGTCCAAAAAGAGCAGGTTTTCCTCACAGAAACTTTGTCAATTTACGCGAACAAATTTGTGAATACTTTTGTAAAAGTTAGAACCCTTATAATCTATATGAAGTCAATTCGAATAACTAAATATAATACTAATGTACCTGTACCTAATGTGTCTGATGAATTTACTAATTGATATCATATAAAACCTTTCACATAAAAATAATGATTAGACCTCGTATGAATTTACCATGCAGCCCATAGCATACAAAGAAACTACCGACGTTCGGTAACTATTCAGTGTTTATGCCATCCGAATTGACTTCGTATAGACTATACATTCAACAAGAATCTTTGTCAATCTCATTTATATCGCCTTGTATTTGTTGAGACAATTTGCCTCAAGATTCATTCATGAAAAATGACCTTCCAGGTGGATCGGCTCAACAACTCTCATCTCAATACTCCCACTGCCCCAAACGAAGAAGCTCGAATGCTTCCGATTGCACTCACAGATCGAGGCCAAGACGAAGAGAGTGTCAACATTCCCGAGGCCAACTGGAAAGAGCCATCAGTTCAGACTCCAGGCTCACGGGGGCCATTCCGAAGTGTTACCACCAACACACCCCACAGCATACCCCGCAGCATACCCCGCAACATACTCCGCAGCATACCCCGCAACATACCCCGCAGTTGTCCATGGAACGAGAATCTGCCGGAACAGGTTCTGACATGGACGTTCGACAGTCGCAACACAGTGTACATTTCAGTACGCACTAGCACGTCGTCGTGTAGTTATTTTTTATGATTAAATTCACGACTTTGTAACGAATTCTTAGAAGTTTAAATCTCTCGGAATTGACGGCACAAATTTTGTAGTATTGAATGTTTTTATTTGTTCTTTTTACGTAGTATATGAAGTACGGGGAAGTAACACATGCGTTATATTGTGCATTCTTCCTAGAACCGTCATATCAAAGATAATATCATAATATAAAAGTAATTCGGAGTGACAGTACATGGTATAGGGCATTTCCAATACAGATCTCTCAGTTGAGTTGTCTGAATATTTTATGGTTTTTTTTGTTCTGAAGTATCACACTGAAGGTACTGAAGACCACACTTGGCTATCCACATAGGTTTTGAAGTTTGAGACGAAATTAATTTTACAAAAATCAAACAGTAACTTTCTCGAACGTTATTGAAATATTTTATCATTTTAAAAACTAATGACTTTGCCATTTGCAACCTGATTGTTAATTTGGTCTATTTCATGGGAATACTATCTATTGAGTCATTAAGAATGAAGTCTTTCTCTTGACTTAATTTGTTCAGTGAGTCAACTGAAAAGTACAAAAAATATGCAATGAAATGGAACTGTTCACGTATCTCAGTCAGCAAAACAACTCGAAGGGCAGACTTTGATGGTTTGAGATTCGACGAATTAACAGCACAATTATTAAACTCGAGCAATATTGAAACAGCTCTACTATCAGAACTTGTTTGAAACATTGGTAGACTGCATATCTCAAAAAGCAGGCATCTCAACAGTTACTCTATAAAAATAGGGCGGTTTATTCCATCGAAATATGTTTCTCTTGATACCCACGAGACCGATAACGTTTTATTTTGTCAAACTCAAAGATATTTGAAAACTTAGACATAAACATTTGGAAATTTTAGTGTCCAATTTCTGTCACTGATTCCAAGCTCCAAGCTCCTTGATTCAAAATTCAAACTGACTTTTTTCGAATCTTGACTTTGAACTCAAAATATCTGAATCGGGCTTTGATTATGGATGATAAACTAGGAAAATTAAATTACTGCTGCTGATAATGGCTGAATTTTCGCGAGACTTTTTTTTGAAGTGGAAAATAATTCCCGAATAATTCCAAGTGGAGCCCATTTTTTATCCCATGTCAAAGTTTAAAAACGTGGTTTCTTAGTATAATTTTAATTTTCATAGCTGTGATGAAATGAATTATTATTTTTCCTTCAGTTTTTTCAAATGAAACACCCTGTTAATAAGGCCTTACCAAAGCACTCTACATTATGATCTTGCCAGAAATATAGGGTTGACTACCTACTTGATTTTTATCGAAATGTAACTAATTTTACTCTCCTAATTCCGAACCTGTCAAAACCTAACCTCACTGAGTTACTATCTTAACATAACTCTTCCTAACCTGTCAAAACCTAACCTCACTGAGTTGAAAGTCCGATTTCATAGTAGATAATTTAATTTGATTTAAATTCATCATAAGTTGATGTTCTACGCAGTGTGGACGTAAAAAGTACCCAAATCAACTTTAGAACGGAAGTATATACCTATTCAATTCTGACAGAATTCATACAAAAGGCACCATTTTGAGCAGTATTATTACTGATACTTCTTATCAGTCCCTGCCTTTGCTTTCCCTTGAATGAATATCAATACGTTTTTCACAATTCCTCTGCTTTGTCCGCTGAGAACCTTGTTTTTCAGATATTGAATTTTAGTAGTGAAGTATTTCTCCTCAATTCAATAGCGTCAGCCGAATATTTTATTTATATTCGTCTGTACAGAATCGATAAGTATACTCACATCGTTATACCCGAAATAGACCAATAATACACGCTCATTCAGAAAAACTGATCAAACTAAACGATTCTCAAATGATATATTGGAACTATTGAAAGTTGTTTTCATTCATTAAAAAATATGTTTTGGTACACTTTTTCGTATACCATGTATGAGTGGATAACGAAACTCTCAAACACGTCCAAAAATGTGAGTCACTTCTTAAACGTAATTTCACGTGCAAACAAATAATTTGAATATATTTAGGTTCGTTACCTGAGACTTGATACGTAATAGGCCTGTTTGAAGTTTTATCACGTGAATGTTTTTTAATCGACCCCAATTTATGTACTAGTCCTGAACTACAGTGTCCACCAGAAAATAAACATTGTTTTCTGATTTAAATTACAATAGAAACATACAGGATACAATGTTTATAGTGAACACGCTTCATTCATTATATTTATTCAAAAACTGAGAAATCAACGTCTTTTTTTCCTCACATCAAGTGGTTTAACAATTTTGCCATAGATGGCGTCACAGTGTTTCCATATTGAATTTGAAGAAATCGGCTCCATTTTGAATGAAAATGATCACTTGTGTTGTATTGTTGAAAAGATAATTTTATATTTCATCAAAGGGTATGAGAAATGTACAGGATTCTATTTAAAACTCTTGACTCATCAAGTTCATATTCTGTTGTCACTTCGAATATTTACAGTGAAACTGCCCATCCAGCAGACATCTTAGTCAAAATTAGATAACTATCTCCGAATTTGAAATATCCAAAAACTTATTACATACCATACGATTTTTGACATACCTTTGACTTTTCAACGTTTAACTTATTGCTGTCAATTCTTTATTTTTCTATCGAAACAAATTTACATGTTTATTTTCTGGTTGACACAAGAAATTACTCAAATCCCAAGACTTTAATGAAGCAATCACACTCTAAGAATTAGGGTATCTAAATCAAAGTCTAAGCCAAATAAATGTGATGTATGTATATGTAAGCATTATATTTATATAGAATGTATTTACATGTTTTAGCATCTAGTTTTCACAAAATGTACTTATTGTATTGTTGACAACAATAAAAAATCCAGTGTTTGATTTCTGAATTTTCATCCACATCAGCATAACGTAACTAAACTAAATGATACATTGAAAGTATCAGATATTTTAAAGTATAGTAGCCCTTACCCTTTTCCGAAACAAGCCGAGATATGTGAATATTCATCAGTCTCCTATCTAGGTTAATTCACAAGTGATTGACCCACCTTCTTCTTTTTCAGTGCGGTCAGTGGATACAGGTCATTCTTGCCCCCAAAAAATGAGTCGCAGTCCTCGTGAAACTGGTACCCTTTCAGTGGAAGAGCTTCTTGAAGCAAGAGCCGAATCGATCCCTCTACGAAACCCTTCTTCACTTGGAAGGATCGATCGCAGCTTGAGAAATGGTTCTTATGGAGATTCTGTGAAACATGTTCTTCCTTACGAATCAGTAGATAGTTGTCCTGAAAATCTAGAGAAGAAATTGAAGAAATTGAGAAGAATTGGATAATTTAGGAAAACTTGCTACATGAATAGCATTTTACAAGTGTTGTTCATGACGAAGAATTTCAAGAACGAAGTTTTAATGATGAACGAGAACGGGAATGTTTCCTACTTATTCATCAAACTCAAACAACTGTTCATGCAGCTGCAGTTTAGTAAGAAGGTATCATCTTTCCCTCCAACCGATTTCCTGGAGTCTTTAAAGTCCAAGATACTCGTTAGGACAACAAGACGATTGTTCCGAATTCTTGGGGTTCTTGTTGAATACTCTTCGTGAGCAAAACAATAGCAAAATCAATACTCCTGACCGCTCTGGACTGAATGATTCCGTACAACCCATCCCTCTTATGTTTGTTAATCTTTTGCTGGAAAAATCCTCATTGGTTTACTTTGTGGTAAATGTTCAAGAAGTACCGAAAACTTATGTAAATTCCTGGAACTTCATCTAGCTTTTCCTAATACGACTAATAACCAGTCCGTGCAAAGCTTATTGTTAAATCATCTGAAAATGGAATTTTTAACAGGTGATGATCGACTGTATTGTCAAACATGCGCCAAACTAACTGACTGTTATAAGGAAACAAGTATAGCTGAGGCTCCAGTCAATCTAATAATAACACTGATGACTTTCAAACAAGACTCAACCTCTAACGGAAGCAAGAAACTCTTTGGAAGGTTCGAAATAGATGAACATTTCAACCTAGCAGACCACTATTATAATATTCATGCAGTCATTGTTCACTGTGGTTCTGGCGTTGAATTTGGTCATTATTACCCCTTGGTCAAAGAAGAAACGGACTGGTTTAAGTTTGACGATAGTCGTGTCACGAAGTGTTCTGGTGATGCATTGAATTTATTGGATCCTCTGGAGACACCCTACATTTTGTTTTATAAGAGAGAGGACATTATTAGATCAAGATCTTCAGATGATGTGGTGCTGCAGATTTTTCCGGGTTTTCCTGCAGCTGAAAAAGCAAATACGCCACTGGAATCAATGAAGTCGCCCCGGAGCGCCAATTAATTTTTATTGTTGCTTTCATTTTATTTTTATCGTTGTTTTATTCAAATATTTACCCCTTGGCAGAATAAACAGAATTCCAACCTCCCTTCCTTTTCGCCTCTTTCTAACGTGTGCTTGATTTTCGGTTTAAAGCAAATCACTTTTTTTTTTCAAACATACGTGTAAATCCCGTAAAATCTGCGGCAAGCTTTTTTGCGGGTTTTCTTGAACATACTCCAAAATTTTTCCTTCTTATATTCCCTCTTTGTCTCGGTATACATGTGTTTCTTTTACTCTCCCGGTTCTATTGAATAACGTATTGAGTATTGATCCTGGAGACAGTTGTATGATGAATTGGTTCACGATTTGGATGTCTTCTGTTGAATTAATAATAATAATAACAATAATAATAAATGCTTGTTTGAAGGTGATTGACAATGTTTCATGATGAATTTCAGTAGTTCGGACTTCCATTGTCTACTATATAAAATGATTTGAAATCCCTGAAACAACTAAAAAGGAATAATTAAAAATGAATAGCTGAAAATAACAATTATATTAAGCAAAAATGAACCTGAAATGAAATAATAGTGAAATAAAATACAAGTAAAATAGAACAATTGAACAAAAATAAATAAAAATAAAGAAATGAAAAAAGAAAATAAAAACGAAAAGTTGAGAGATTCCAAGTCACGTTTGTTCACGACGTTTCGATTATTAGTATCTTCAATCGTCTTCAGGTGATGACTGGACTGATTCCTTCGAGAGATGACTATTTATAGGTCGTTCAAGTACTTTCACTTATCCTTGGCTACTCCAAAGCGATGGTGGAAAAGACTTTGGCTAGAAGACAGCAGGAGCCTCGCAAGGAAGAGAAGCCTTCACAACCAGTGCTTGTACTTCCCTACATCAGAGGATTATCGAAGAGGATAAGAAGAATTGCTTCCAAGTACAACATCAGAACCCGCTTCAGATCCGGTAACACTATCCGTAGCAGCCTCACGAAAACCAGGCCACCAAATGCGGACTGCGATTCCAAGAATTGCATTTACCGGATACCCTGTGAGTGCGGAAAATCCTATATTGGTGAAACTAAGAGGCCATTGAATGTTCGCATTGCCGAGCACAAGAAACACACACAGCGAGAGGAAACCAGCAAATCAGGAATAGCAGACCATGTTTGGACCCATCAACACACCATCGAGTGGTCCCAAGCTGAGATCTTGCACAGAGAGGAACATTGGTTTAGGAGAAAATTCAAGGAAGCCGCTTACATGTTGTCCAACAACGTATTCAGCCAAGCCAGCGTAGAAATACGCAACATATGGGAACCAATCATCAAGTGAAAAATGGCCAACTCCCGCCAAACAGTCATCTCCCACGGAACCAGTGAAGCGGAAAATGGAAAGCGGGGATAAGTGGAAGTACTAGAACGACCTATAAATAGTCATCTCTCGGAGGAATCAGACCAGTCATCACCCGAAGACGATTGTAGATACTAACAATCGAAACGTCGTGAACTAACGTGACTTGGAATCTCTCAACTTTTCATTTTTATTTTCAAATAGGGATATATTTTTGTGAATGAGGCAAACCGTTTCCAAAATAAACAAAGCAATCACTGTTAAAATCTTTTGTTCAGCGAATTTGTGTCTGCATGAATCACCGTTCTGGCATACACCGTTCTGGCAGTTTTGATTTCCAAATTTATTGAAGTTACTCTCACTGCATAACATCCAGAACAAATTTTACTTTTAAGATATTTAATATGCTCAATAAATTTGAGCTTGTTGTCAATGTGAATACCTAGAAATTTAGATTGAGTCTCGTTCGGTTATCACCGAATGACAGGTCATCAAGAGCACATCTAAATGATAAAATGTTTGTTTTACTGATATTGAAGGATAGCAAATTAGTATCACACCACTCCTTGATTTTTCTCATATCAGTAGATATTGCATTGTGTAAATCATTTGAGTTTTTGTTGTTCCACAATATCGTCGTGTCATCAGCGAAAAGAGTGAAATTTACAGAAATGCTCAAATTTGCAATGTCATTGACATATAATAAGAATAAGATGGGTCCCAAAACTGATCCTTGTGGAACACCACACAAAATTTCCCTTCTTTTTTTTTTCGGAAAGTCCTGTTGTTCTTACCATTTGATTCCTTCCTGAAAGGTAAGATTCAAACCATTGAGCGTCATTTCTTTGCAGCCGTATTGGTGATAATTGTAGGCTGCTAATTAATGACTGTCGGGATAGAAAAAATCACTCGGGATCGTAATGTCTGCCTACTCGTTTTTCTGGACACATTGAACCCAAATTTATTATGATTATATGTGATGATCAAGTCTAAGAAATCAATTTGTTTCTCTATCTCTGTTTCGAATGTGAACTGTATGTTATTTATATTGATATTATTCATAAATGTCACAAATTGGTTCAGCTGTCGTGTAGTACCTCTGAAACAGGCGAGAATATCGTCTACATATCTGCACCAAGCTGTTCATAAATATGTCTGCTAGAAGTGTGTTAAGAAGTGAGGCCATTGGTAAACCTGAATCCTATTTATAAAATATGTTATTGAACTGTAAGTAATTCTGCTTTAGGCATACATCGAAAGCTGCCGAAATTTCAAAAGAAGTGACATGGTAAAGTATTATAAACCCGCCTATACCGGCGTTATTGAACTGTAAGTAATTCTGCTTTAGGCATACATCGAAAGCTGCCAAAATTTCAAAAGAAGTTGCATGGTATTATAAACCCTCCTATACCGGTTGTGGCAACTTATAACAGATTCAGCGTTTTGTATTCATATAACTTTTCACTATTAGAAAACAAAGTATAGGCAATGAACTGTTGAACGTTTAACAGGAAATATTAGTAGTTTTAAACGGTAAAATTGAATCCCTCTTCAACCAATCCTATCATATACAATTCTTGAATCAGTGAACTATGTGGATATCATCATTACAATGAGGTGAAGTTTCCTCAACATAAAATAGTAATATCCCGCCAAAACCGTTAGTCCGCCCTAAAGCTGGCAGTATCTCTGGCAAAATGTGGCCTCAATAGAACTCGCATATTCCTATCGGGCATTATTTCTAACAGGTTTGTTAATAATAAATCAAATAATCGGATACAGTGTATTGACCCTTCGATACACAACCGGCAACCATCGATCCGTAACGTTAGAACATGCTTATTACGCCGAAATTAATTCCAAAAACCACATCGCATAAAACCCCCCGCTCAATAAAAACTGAATAATAAAAAATAACTATCCGAGTGGCGGGTTTTCGAAGAAAAGTGAGTAGGCGGTGGTCAGTTTTCCACCGATCGTCAGTTTTCCATTAACGGCCGAGCAGAGCGGTAGTGGCGATACATAATGGGGTGTGCCAGCAGCTCTCCTCTGGTGGAAGGCGGGAAAAATTTGGTAGAAGGCGCGAAGGAGACCGTTTCCGAGGGCATTTCGAAGGGGGAGAAGGCTTTGAAAGGTGAGGAATACAGTGACATGTAACTTTTCTGCATGTGCTCTTCTTTTTTCCCACTGATACAAATTCGAATGGTTCGCATTTCTGACCAATACTGCTCGTAGGTGATATGTCTCTCCCTACTTTGAATCAATTAACATAATTTTCAAAAACTTCAATAAGAATCATCCAGAATCAAAACGAATGGGCTTGTTTCATAATTTTTGGTTCATAGTTCACTTGTTAGAAATTTTAAATTGAAAAACAGTGCACTTTGTTTCATATATCCAAGTACCGTAGTTTTTCCCGTAATTAATTATTGAAAATCGAATGTGGTAGGGCGGTGACGTCACGCTCCTATTCCCGCTTCTTGTTCGGTTGACCAATAAAAACAATAGAAATAATCAACATTGCCAAATGGTAAATTTACGAAGCCTATCATCAATTTAATTATGGAAGTGTATATGAACCCGTTAACGTTTCAATTAATGAAAAATTATCCACATGGAATGAAATTTACACGAAAAATCATGTTTGCAAATAAGTTCTATGTCTAAAATCAGTACGCAAAGTCGATAGATCACAAAATATTTACCCAAACTATGATTTTATGCATTATTTAATAATATACAGTTATGAAAATCAAAAGATATAGCAAACTGGATTGAAGAATCATTTCAAATATTCAATTTATTCTACAATCCTCAATCTGTACAACTGCAATGTATTATAAAAAAACGATTCCTACATACATACCTCATTCTAATTAAGCTACTAAATTCAAGCATTATAGGCTCGCTTGGGTAATCTGTTGAATCTTCTAGAACTTGAGAGGAAGGTTGAATGAGGTCAAGTATAGACAGGGTAAATTTTCGTTATGTGGACACCCGGCGATTTTGAAAAATTTTTTGACTGTACTTACGTATTTTGATGCGTAGATTACGAATCCAAAAGAAAAGAGCGGCGCTCTCCCTTATTTAAAAAGTTACGGCCCTTCAAAGTTAAGAAAAGGGCAACTTTTCAGCCTTCTTTTTCACTAAATAAACTATTCAAAAACACAAGCATTTATTCAGTAGGTCACCTTTAAACCTTATTCCTCCTTCTTTAACACTTTTCACTTCAATAATCAACATTTTTCGTATAAAAATGTTAAAAAATGTACGGAGCTGCTTTTTGGTTACATATCACTGTATTTTCCGTTTTTAAGGTTAATGATATGGTTGGTACGACTGATGCAATCCATATTCCTGAAGTAATTCAAATGTTTTTTACCTTCATTCTTTAGATCGTAAATTGGTTTTTGATGGTGTATTACGAATTTGAAATAGTAGGCGACGGCAAATACCAACCGCTTTTTTCTGAAATGTCACTAGTAACTAACCTAAAAATAGAATAATGTCACCAGGAGAAGCATTCGTTTTTAAATTAAGTTTTTTATATGAAAAATGTTGATTATTGAAGTGAAAAGTGTTAAAGAAGGAGGAATAAGGTGTGAAGGTGACCTAGTGAATAAATGCTTGTGTTTTCAATTAGTTTATTCAGTGAAAAAGAAGGCTGAAAAGTTGCCCTTTTCTGAACTTTGAAGGGCCGTAACTTTTTAAATAAGGGAGAGCGCCGCTTTTTTCTTTCGGATTCGTAATCTACGCATCAAAATACGTAAGTACAGTCAAACATTTTTTCAAAATCGCCGGGGGTCCACATAACGAAAATTTACCATTTTATTCTTTGGGAACCTAAATTATTATATGAAATAACTCACTTATAAACCAATGCGCACAAGAATGCACCATATTAATATTCAAATATATCTCTAAAACACTTTCAAAACATACACAAACTAAACTCGATGAACAAACGAATTGTTCCTACGTGAGTTGGCAGCTAAGAAAAGGTTGAAACTCATTGTTGCCAAAACAAACAGAATGCATCCGATATGATATACATTTTCAATGCTGAATAAACCAATAAATTAAAATTTTCTGTAATAATTCGTTCATTTTTTTTAAGAATAAAGCCAGCAAACAAATAAATATTAAATTAACGATAATAAATGCAGAAGGCTGCCATTCTTGGCAAACTGTAGATGCTTCGGGCACATGATTCTCGGATACATCCAGGTATGTCATGTGAGGTCCAATAAAATTATTGGTATCGCTCAACCATCTTTACATTTAAGATTTTATGGGTCTCCTCTGCTCCTTAAAAATAAGTTTTTCAATTGACACATATAAAACTATGAAAAAATATTTTTGTTCACTCAGTTGGTTCCACACAAAACACTAAAACACCAAGTATTTCACTATCTCATAAAACCCTGGGCATTTTCCATTTTTGGCACTTCTCAGGTGAACAAAGACTTTCAGAATCGGTGGAAAGCAACACATAATTATATGTTATTATTTTCCAGGTCTATTTATAGGTTACTACAATCGCGAAACAATCGATACTCATATTTTAACAATTCAGATGAGGCTTTTGCCGCAAAGAAAAAGTCTACAACCCCGACACGTCTGAAAATAGATTTTAATTTCGCGCAATTAGTATCGCAATGCTGAAATACATAAATCACTGTGAAATGTATCAGGAGCAATGTTTCACGACTTCCATTATGGAAATGTCAAAGGAACGTGGTAGTGTTTGCATGAAATTTCCGGATATCATTTGAAATAACTTGTTCTCCACTGGAAGACTGGTGCCCGGTGAACATCGGATTATATCCTGATAGGTACAACGTTCCTTTAAAAATTGTATAAAAGAAGCAGAAGTCATTTTTCAGGACCGAAAAATTAAACAGGCATTTGGCAATGATGATATTAATGAACGCACTGTTCGACGTTGGGTTTCGAAATTCCGTTCCAGATATTTTAGCCTCGAAGGTGAGCCCAAAATGGTTGACCTTCGGTAATCCAGAACGAAGATTTGAGGAACCTGGGTGGTAAGTGGCCCATCACAAACGGTGCGAGAATAGCGGAAGAACTGGGTGCCAGAAGACTCGAAAAGTGGGTGCTTCAAGATTTGAACGTTTGACAGAATTATCACGTTATGAAGTGTGTTCTTTTTTACTTTTGCAACCACCAAAACGATATTTTTTGATCGGATCATCACATGTGATGAAAAGCGGATGTTTTACACTTGGACACTTCTTGGACACTGATGAGCCACCCATGCACTACTCAAAGGCACAAATCCACAAAAAAAGACCATGGTTACTGTATAGTGATCAGTGACTGGTGTGATTCCCTATATCTTTCTGCAACTGGGCCAAACCATCACAGCAGAGTCCTATTGTGAGGAAACCTACGAAATTTTCCGAAAATTGCATCAGCAACGGCCTACCCTGGCCAACAGAAGGTGTCTGATCCTGCTCCACGAAAACGCCCCAACCATCTTACCCCCCAGACCTCTCTATCATCTTTTCAATCACTTCTACAAAGTTTTCCCTGGTAGAACTTTTACCAATCAGGACCAGACAAAAACGGTCTTTTTCGACTTCATCGAGTCCAAAGCATACCTACAATTTTCATGCTGACGGAATGAGCCTTTTTACTGAGAATAGTACAGCAAACGTGTCACGAGAGACAGCACTAGTAGAAGGGACAAACAATAAACTATTCACATGTAAAACAGTGTTATTTATGTAATATTAATTTATTATTTAAAAATTTAAATCTGATATAGAAAATTATTTTGTGCTAGTATAATGCTAACAAAGCATTGCTTTTTTGCGAATTGTACGTCGGATGATCGATATTCGGGAGAAAACGTGTTTTTTATACCATTTATAAAACCTCATAATTATGAGGTTAGATTTTCACTAGTTCGGACTTCCATTGTCTACTATATAAAATGATTTGAAATCCTTGAAACAACTAAAAAAGAAGAATTAAAAATGAATAGCTGAAAATAACAATTATATTAAGCAAAATAAACCTGAAATGAAATAATAGTGAAATAAAATACAAGTAAAATAGAACAATTGAACAAAAATAAATGAAAATAAAGAAATGAAAAAAGAAAATGAAAATAAAAAGTTGAGAGATTCCAAGTCACGTTAGTTCACTACGTTTCGATTGTTAGTATCTACAATCGTCTTCGGGTGATGACTGGACTGATTCCTCCGAGAGATGACTATTTATAGGTCGTTCGAGTACTTTCACTTATCCCCGCTTTCCATTTTCCGCTTCACTGGTTCCGTGGAAGATGGCCGTTTGGCGGGAGTTGGCCATTTTTCGCTTGATGATGGGTTTCCATATGTTGCGCATTTCTACGCTGGCTTGGTTGAATACATTGTTGGACAACATGTATGCGGCTTCCTTGAATTTTAACCTAAAACAATGTTCCTCTCTGTGCAAGATCTTAGCTTAGGACCACTCGATGTTGAGTTGATGGGTCCAAACATGGTCTGCTATTCCTGATTTGCTGGTTTCCCCTCTCTATGTGTATTTCTTATGCTCGGCAATGCGAACATTCAATGGCCTCTTAGTGTTTCACCAATATAGGATTTTCCGCACTCACAGGGTATCCGTTAAACGCAATTCTTAGAATCGCAGTCAGCGTTTGGTGGCCTGGTTTTCGTGAGGCTGCTACGGATAGTGTTACCGGCCAACTCCCGCCAAACGGTCATCTCCCACGGATCGAGTGAAGCGGAAAATGGAAAGCGGGGATAAGTGAAAGTACTCGAACGACCTATAAATATTCATCTCTCGGAGGAATCAGTCCAGTCATCACCCGAAGACGATTGTAGATACTAATAATCGAAACTAACGTGACTTGGAATCCCTCAACTTTTAATTTTTATTTTCTTTTCTCATTTCTTCATTTTTGTTCAATTGTTCTATTTTACTTCTATTTTATTTCACTATTATTTCATTTCAGGTTTATTTTGCCTTATATAATTGTTATTTTCAGCTATTCCTTTTTGATTCTTCTTTTTTAGTTGTTTCAGGGATTTCAAATCATTTTATATAGTAGACAATGGAAGTCCGAACTAGTGAAATTCATCATGAAACATTGTCAATCACCTTGAAACAAATTAGGTTAGATGTAAGAAATGGATGATACACGCTTCGAGGAAAGTCGATTTAACAGCGCAAAAAATAAATAAATATTCATATGTATGCTCTAAACAAAAATGGATAGTAAATTTTTCAGAGTTAATTACCATTGATTAGAATGAGATATAACCTCAATCGTTTAATAAATTATATTCATTATATTTAATTAAATTTAGTTCATTACAATTTATATTTGATTCATATTTCACTCGGAAATAAATCTGAAATTCATAATTATTTTAAATTTCTTTTATTACAGTTTGAATCTACCGCTACTCGTTTACTAGAGTCTGTATACTAACCTGTCTATTAATTCACTTTTTTCCAGTTACTTTTAAATTACGGTATGCAAGCCAACGTTTTAATGTTACAACATTGTTATCCTTTACAGTTGCAAATTTTAGTTTTGCTCCAGGAACATTTTCTTCTGTTAAAAACATTCTTTTTTAATTGTACTTTACCACATGTTTATATGAGGATTAGGCAGTGTTTGTCCCTACCGAACTACTAGCGCTGCTAGTGAGTGATTTTTCGTACTTCAGGAAAAAGGTTCATCAAGAGAATTGTGTTAAGTTGGCAAAAGTGAATAGATTCAAATGACGTCTATTTCGAATAAACCAAATAAGTACTAACTGAGATATTACAGTTTAAAGGGGACTCGAAAAACCGGTAAAAACTCTTGAAACAACCTTGAAACAACTTGTAGTTTGTAGAAATTCAATCAGGTTTTCAATTTATAAATGCGCCACTTATTAAAGAACTCAGGGTTGTATGAAATATAAGTTTCCAATCATATTTGTCCTAGATAAGTGCATTCGTGCGTAGATTGATTTCAAAAGTAATTATGAAGGAAATTGATTACTCATACATTTTCAACTTGTCCCACAATTTTGATGAGTAACTATCAGATTTCATGTGAGTCAGCATGAAATGAACATAGAAATTGTTCAATTACTTTTGTTCGATATGAGAAAAAAGTCGTCATTATCGGCGGTCGATGTCGAAGATTGGTTTCGCAACTGACCGCCTTGGGGAACCTCATTAATGTTTGATATTCGAGGATGGAGTTCTCTGACGTTCTCATAGATGGCGTCGTCGTAAGGGGAGATGTACTTAATCGTTAGGTGTCATAACAGGTAGCCTTCAATATAAGTTATGAATTAAAATACATTAACAAAGTAATACAGTTACTAATGTTAGTAATTAATTAAATGACACTCCTTTGATAATCCCCATTATACAAGGTGATTTTTCGTCTAGATGTATACGCTGTCTGTTCAAAAAAATGAGGTGTTTTTTCATAAAGAAAAAAAATTGTTCATCAATTTCAATTTTGTTCCCTTCAAAGAAGCTACCTTCAAAAAAAATGTTTAAAATCTCTCTGAAGTTGAGAAACTTGTACGAGCTAAGGACTAACGAGGTCTTACCTTTTAACGAGTGATTCAAACATGATACGTCGCAAAACCCCGTCATTCTACGGGTTTCTTCAATCTTAGGAACAGGAAAAAGTCACTGGGGGCCAAATCTGGTGAATACGGTGACAAAGGCATGACTATGGTGTTGTTTTTGGCCATAAAATTACGAACAAGCAATGTGTGCAGGTGTGTTAACGTGATACGAAAGCCACGAATGGTTTTCCCACAATACCGGGTGTTTTCTTCGTATTGCCTAACGCAAATGGCGCATAACTTCAAGATAATACTCTTTATTGATCGTACAACCATGTGGCAAGAACTCCTGATACACCACGCCACGGTAATCGAGAATGCCCATACGACTTTTTTTTTGGTGAAAAATCAGCAATTTTAAAACGAACTTTGCTGCCACACGCTTCATGCCCAAAATTTCATCGGTTGTTGTTTTGCTGAGGCTTCCAGGGCGAACGACGTCATTCACATCTTCTAGACCTTCTGTGAAAAACTTGTACCACATGTAAACATTTTTATGAATCAGAGTACAATCACCGTATGCCACTGTCAACATTCCAAGTGTTTTTGAGTACTCAATACCACACAAAATTTTATGCAAATTCTTGAAAATTGCCGAATACATAAAACACTTACAATTTTTATGCTTCTCACCAACAAACCAAACATGCTAAACAGCTGAAACTGTGAAAATATGTTCAAAACGATTATACCAACATAAAAAAAGTAACGCTAATCGAATGTAGCTTCCAAAACAGTCCACGTACAAAAACTCCAACAAGTTTCATATAGTCATCTACTGACGATCCTAATTTGACAAAGTTAGTACTTTTGTTCTGGTGTGGAAAAATTATCTCAATAGACTTTCTTCTATAGTTATCATAAGTAGAAAATGTTAATTGCGGTGTTTGATTATGTTACTAAAACTGTATTGTAAATTTTGAAAGTTACCGTATTAATTTGGGTAGTTTCGAGAGACATTTTATGCAAAATACAAACATTCAAAAAATATTTTTTCAAGGATAACGACAACTCCAATTGAAAAAATGTATAGAATACCTTCTATTTACCATATCGATATCGCTACGATAAAATATTCAAATTTTATAATTTGTTCATCTTGAGAATTGAAAAAGTCTCGTTACTCCCTGACTCGCACTTGTGTCGTTCATAGGAGGGTGATAGCTGGTTAACAGAAAAACAGAGAGATTATACCTCAGTTACTTTGGCAATAAAGTTCAGCAATATTTCGTATTTTCTATTCTCTTTCCCGAAACAGTGAAAAATGTATTTTGAAGGCATCATGAATATTTGAAATGACGGAAACTATAGAAAATAGTGAAAACTGAACGAAAAATCCGAGCAGGGGGCGGTATACTTCTGTCAACATTTGAATCAGACACCCTGCCACCTTCATATTTTGTTATAGTGTTAACAAAAGGAAACGAAGAAATATAGCAGTGACGAAATCAAAAAACCGGCCGTCGGAGGCGGTACAAATTTACCAATATTTTTAATAGAGTCTCTGCCACTTTCATATTTCGTTATAGTGGTGACAACTGGAAATAAAAAAATATGTCAGCAGTGAAATCAAAAAACCGACCATCGGGGGCGGTACAGGTCCAGCAATATTTTTATTAGAGACTCTGCCACCTTCATATTTTGGTATAGTGTTAAGAAATGGAAATGAAGAAATATGTCAGGTTTGAAATCAAAAAACCGGCCGTCGGGGGCGGTACAGATCCAGCAATATTTTTATTAGAGACTCTGCCACCTTCATATTCTGGTATAGTGCTAAGAACTGGAAATGAAGAAATATGTCAGATGTGAAATCAAAAAACCGGCCGTCGGGGGCGGTACAGGTCCAGCAATATTTTTATTAGAGACTCTGCCACCTTCATATTTTGGTATAGTGCTAAGAAATGGAAATGAAGAAATATGTCAGGTGTGAAATCATTTTCATTTCTTAGCACTATACCAAAATATGAAGGTGGCAGAGTCTCTAATAAAGATTTTGCTGTATCTGTACCGCCCCCGACGGTCGGTTTTTTTATTTCACCTCTGACTTATTTCTTTATTTCCATTTCTTAACACTATACCAAAATATGAAGGAGGCAGAATCTCTAATAAAGATATTGCTGGATCTGTACCGCCCCCGACGGTCGGTTTTTTGATTTCACTGCTGACGTATTTTTTATTTCCAGTTGTCACCACTATAACGAAATATGAAAGTGGCAGAGACTCTATTAAAAATATTGGTAAATTTGTACCGCCTACGACGGCCTGTTTTTTGATTTCGTCACTGATATATTTCTTCGTTTCTTTTTGTTAACACTATAACAAAATATGAAGGTGGCAGGGTGTCTGATTCAAATGTTGACAGAAGTATACCGCCCCCTGCTCGGATTTTTCGTTCAGTTTTCACTATTTTCTATAGTTTCCGTCATTTCAAATTTTCATGATGCCTTCAAAATACATTTTTCACTGTTTCGGGAAAGAGAATAGAAAATACGAAATATTGCTGAACTTTATTGCCAAAGTAACTGAGGTTAATTGAAAAAAATGTTTTACAAATAATTTTCAAACGTTTATGTTATTTGCAAGATCCGCAAAGAAAAGTTGTTAGGATTGCCATAAATAATCGATATATTTAATGACAGATCAATCAAATTTTTTTTGTCTTTTATGATTGTAATATCATAGAATCTATACTTGCGAAAGTCACTCACTTAACACTCACCTATTCATTTTTGTTTCTCCGTACTGGTGAGTCCTAGGAAGCTGAAATTTGGTATATAGGTGCTTCTTAGGTCTTTCATGCACACTGAGGAAGCATTTTCAAAAATTCCAACTGAGGCGCATTCCCTGGGGATAAAAGGGGAGGGAGCGCTCACATATGAAAATTACCTTTTTATCACTGTTTCTCCGTATTATCGAAGGCTGAATTTTTTTATCTAGATTCGGTTTATGTTGTAGACGTTCAATAAAAATATATTTTCAAATATTCCAACCGGGGCGCCTCTCCTGGGAATGAAAGGGGGCCGCTTACATATGAAAATTACCTTTTCATCACTGTTTCTCCGTATTATCGGAGGCTGAATGTTTTTGTCTAGATTCGTTTCATGTTGTAGACGTTCAATAAAAATATATTTTTAAATATTTCAACTGGGGCGCCTCTCCTGGGAATGAAAGGGGCCGCTTACATATGAAAATTACCTTTTCATCACTGTTTCTCCGTATTATCGGAGGCTGAATGTTTTTGTCTAGATTCGTTTCATGTTGTAGACGTTCAATAAAAATATATTTTTAAATATTTCAACTGGAGCGCCTCTCCTGGGAATGAAAGGGGGCCGCTTACATATGAAAATTGCCTTTTCATCACTGTTTCTTCGTATTATCGGAGGCTGAATTTTTTTGTCTAGATTCGTTTCATGTTGTAGATGTTCAATAAAAATATATTTCTAAATATTCCAACTGGGGCGCCTCTCCTGGGTATGAAAGGGGGCCGCTTACATATGAAAATTGCCTTTTCATCACTGTTTCTCCGTCTTATCGGAGGCTGAATTTTTTTATCTAGATTCGTTTCATGTTGTAGATGTTCAATAAAAATATATTTCTAAATATTCCAACTGGGGCGCCTCTCCTGGGAATGAAAGGGGGCCGCTTACATATGAAAATTGCCTTTTCATCACTGTTTCTTCGTATTATCGGAGGCTGAATTTTTTTGTCTAGATTCGTTTCATGTTGTAGACGTTCAATAAAAATATATTTTTAAATATTCCAACTGGGGTGCCTCTCCTGGGAATGAAAGGGGGCCGCTTACATATGAAAATTGCCTTTTCATCACTGTTTCTTCGTATTATCGGAGGCTGAATTTTTTTGTCTAGATTCGTTTCATGTTGTAGACGTTCAATAAAAATATATTTTTAAATATTCCAACTGGGGTGCCTCTCCTGGGAATGAAAGGGGCCGCTTACATATGAAAATTGCCTTTTCATCACTGTTTCTTCGTATTATCGGAGGCTGAATTTTTTTGTCTAGATTCGTTTCATGTTGTAGATGTTCAATAAAAATATATTTCTAAATATTCCAACTGGGGCGCCTCTCCTGGGTATGAAAGGGGGCCGCTTACATATGAAAATTGCCTTTTCATCACTGTTTCTCCGTATTATCGGAGGCTGAATTTTTTTATCTAGATTCGTTTCATGTTGTAGACGTTCAATAAAAATATATTTTTAAATATTTCAACTGGGGCGCCTCTCCTGGGAATGAAAGGGGGCCGCTTATATATGAAAATTACCTTTTCATCACTGTTTCTCCGTACCTCTATATTATTGGAGGTTGATTTTTTTATGTAGATTCGTTTTATGTTGTAGATGTTTAATAAGAAAGGATTTTCAAATATTCCAACTGGAGCGCCTTCCCTGGGGATAAAAGGGGGCCGCTTACATATGAAAATTGCCTTTTCATCACTGTTTCTTCGTATTATCGGAGGCTGAATTTTTTTGTCTAGATTCGTTTCATGTTGTAGACGTTCAATAAAAATATATTTTTAAATATTCCAACTGGGGCGCCTCTCCTGGGAATGAAAGGGGGCGCTTACATATGAAAATTACCTTTTCATCACTGTTTCTCCGTACCTCTATATTATTGGAGGTTGATTTTTTTATGTAGATTCGTTTTATGTTGTGGATGTTTAATAAGAAAGGATTTTCGAATATTCCAACTGGAGCGCTTTCCCTGGGGATAAAAGGGGGACGCTTACATATGAAAATTACCTTTTCATCACTGTTTCTCCGTATTATCGGAGGCTGATTATTTTATGTTGATTCGTTTTATGTTGTAGATGTTCAATAAGAAAGGATTTTCAAATATTCCATCTCGCGCGCCTCCCCTGGGGATGAAAGGAGGACGCTTACATATGAAAATTACCTTTTCATCACTGTTTTTTCCGTATTATCGGAGGCTGATTTTTTTATGTTGATTTGTTTTATGTTGTAGATGTTCAATAAGAAAGGATTTTCAAATATTCCATCTAGCGCCTCCCCTGGAGATAAAAGGGGGACGCTTACATATGAAAATTACCTTTTCATCACTGTTTCTCCGTATTATCGGAGGCTGATTTTTTTATGTTGATTTGTTTTATGTTGTAGATGTTCAATAAGAAAGGATTTTCGAATATTCCATCTGGCGCGCCTCCCCTGGAGATAAAAGGGAGACGCTTACATATGAAAATTATCTTTTCATCACTGTTTCTCCGTATTATCGGAGGCTGAATTTTTTTATGTAGATTCGTTTTATATTGTAGATGTTCAATTAGAAAGGATTTTCAAATTTTCCATCTGGCGCGCCTATCCTGAAGATAAAAGGGGGACGCTTACATATGAAAATTACCTTTTCATCACTGTTTCTCCGTATTATCGGAGGCTGAATTTTTTTATGTAGATTCGTTTTATATTGTAGATGTTCCATTAGAAAGGATTTTCAAATATTCCAACTGGGGCGCCTCCCCTGGGGATAGAAGGGGTGCTTTTACATATGAAAATTACCTTTTCTTTACTGTTTCTTCGCACCGCTCTATTTTTGGAGGCTAAAATTTTGTATGTAGGTTCTTTAATGTTGTAGATGTTCAATAAAAAAATATTTTCAAATATTTCAACTGGAGCGCCAGTGGCGGAGAAAAAAAGGCACGTTCATAAAATAAAATTACCTTTTCATTACTGTTTCTACATACAGGTATATTTTCGGAGGATGAAATTTTGTATGTCGGTTCATTTTATATTGTAGATGTGCAATAAGAAAGGATTTTCAAATATTCCAACGGGAGCGCTAGCTGCGGGAAAGAAAGGCGCGGCCATAACACAAAATTATCTTTTCATCAGTGTTTCTCCATGCCCTTGAATATCCAGTGGGTGAATTTATATAAAATATTGGAATTGCACCCATGCGGAGCCGGGGCGAGTCGCTAGTACTTCATATCAAAAAAACATGCCTAAATAAACACCACACGAATCCGTGCAATCTCACTGCCTACAAAAATCAATCTCCAACGTTTTCATTAGTCTAATAACCACCTGGAGAATCATGCCATACCCGCATACTGTTTTGTAAACATTAACAAAGTATCTCTCGGATATCTACCAACTCGAACGTTCTAACCAGTGGACGTTGGCGTGTCCAATAAAAAATCATTAACATTTCGAAGCTCGCCAACTCATCACGCAAACACTTTTACTGTTACCACTTACTCGACTATAGAACGAATCGTGATCGAGTCATTGCCACATGACCTTTCTACAATGAACACAAAGAACTGGATTTTTCCTTTGTGGCACCAGGAGTGATGAATATGAATTTCTGTGGTAGACGACACATAAATTTTGCTGTCTTGAAACGAAACGTTTTTAATGAACCTCTGGATCAGATAAAATCTTTTTTGCACTAAACATCCAGTATATGGTAAATGCAAATCGACTTTTCAGAAAACTCGCTTTCCATGTTGTTGAATTTACCATTAGATATGAATTGCTGTTGCGTGTTGATGATAAGCAAATCTTCCTGAACTTTCTAAAAGCAAATAAAAGCAGAAACTTGTATATCATACACCAAAAGCTTTGGTCTATTGATCACAGGTAATTGTTTCAGTAGCTGAGTTCATTTTTCAAATTGTGCAGCTGTTGTAAGTTGTATCATGTATTTTGTGTTCTATGTTTCTTGACAGTAGATTGTCATATTTTGACTGAGATTTCATTCCGCTCGACAATCTTGATAAGTAGTTGTGTTCTGATTAAATCATTAAACATCATGAAAACTAGTGTGTCTTATTAACCGAGGATCCCTGAAGAATATAACAGCAGCAATATAAAATGTCACGCATATTGAAGTTATTAAAAAAATAAGTGTATTCAAAATTTGATTCCGCCTGAGAAATTATTGAAAAACAGAAAGTAGTTTTTTGTGAAATAAACTACAGTTTCATTACTATTCAAAAGACTAGCGTTCTAGCTATTTGAATTGAACATGATTTAAAATTTCGTGATTTTAATCAATAGAAGAGTAATGCTTTTGAAACAAATTAGTTTTGGTTGATGACGAATGATTCCGTTAAAAATGAGTTGTTTTGTGTATATATTTTGGTATATTCATGCTTCACAAATAAGTTGTGTAAACAATAAATTTATGGATGTAGCTGTTACTACGTGGTAGGAGATCATCATGAAAAATGAGAAAACTTTCTATGTTTTTTTTGTTTGTTTTTTAAAACTGCACATAAACTGCTTGAAGTGGAAATCATACAATAAACTATATTGATTAGTTTTTTATAATAATAGTAACTAATTCCAGGTGTGTATAAATAAAAATAAAGTGTCTATAATGTAAAACGTACACTTCACATGGAAAATGAAGTTACGGCTGAAACTCCTCAACAGTATAGCAGTTTTTTGACAATAACAGTTGCTCAACTTTTGTCTTGTACATTTTTGTACTACAGGAAGTTCTAGTACAAAAAGAACATCACAAAAACGTCTCAGTATCAATACAATATGTGTATTTTGCAAAATACCCATATGATTACCTTGTTCTGAGAAACATTTTGAACCATGATTTCTAAAGTCACTTTTCAACTATCCACTATACAATATACCTTTCACTTTTTGTGTTTCACCTAACACCACGTAAAAATTAAATATGATCATGTACAAAACTGGCTCCCATTTTTTTTCTACGTTCTGGCACCACTGATTCAAAAACCATACACAGATTCAATTTAAATCGTTCCTTCCCGTGGTCTCCGGTGGACATGTTACCCTTGTAATTGATTCATAAATGACCACCAGAGAGCACGTAAGGCTCAAAATAGTAAATGAAGTGTTATTTTTTTCAAAGCCGATCTATGATATATTGCTGGATTTCAGATGTTGGAGAAACAGCGAAGGAAGGCCTGGAATCAGGCGTGGAGACGGTAAAAGCTACAATGCACACAGCAGTTGAAGCCACAGAAAATGGTGTGGGGACAGTCCTTGGTAAAATCGGAGACACCCTCAACTTCACTTCCTCCGCAGCTAAAGACGCGGCAGAAGACTTGGAGCACAAAAAAGACGAACTTGTGACGAACGCGTACGATACAGCAGCTGAAGTGGTTTCAGAAACAGAAACCATCCTTGCGTCCGAAACCGAAAGCGCCAAAGAGGCCTTCACCTCCAAAAGCGCTCCTATTTTCGAAACCGTCCGCTCATTTGAAAACGAAATAGAAAGTAAAACCGAAAAACTCCAAGACAACCTCGTAGGTGCTCTTGACGATGTGGAAAGCGACATTGAGCAACACTTTGACGCGTTAGGGGACAACGTGAAGGCTGCCGAGAAAAAAGTAGAGGAACGGCTGGATATTTCACTCCCAGGGTCGCCTGAAAAGGAGCCGAAGAAGGAGGAGTAAGTGGTCCCATGTGAGTGTTTAACCAAATCGTGCTTCTTTCTCTAGATGGTGTTGTAGTCTTTCTAGAGTAGATTGCACGAAACAGCCTTTTAGCTAAGCATCAATCTTTGGCATTATAATTGTTGCATTAGACAGATCGTTATTTTACTCGTTACTGAATGTTACAATTGATTACAGTTAATTAGCTACACCTTTATATGTGAGATTTGTTTTATTAACCTCAAAATAAATAACTACGTGGTAGGAGTTCATCATGAGAAATGAGAATTACAACTTCCTATGTTTTATGCCACTTGTATTTGTAACTAACATTACTGCAGTTTCGGCCTACAAAGACATTTTCAAACGAATTGTATTCTATTGAAACCAGTGCGGTGGAAGACAGAGGACGACTTTTTCTTTGATCACTGTTTCGGGTATTTTATTTAATTTTGTACAATCCATCTCGTGTAATTATTATCCATAAAAGCTCGAAATTGATATGAACTCGTACCGATTGAACTCCATTGCATCCGCGAAACTGAAATTTGTCCGAAGTATCGCGTGCTGGAAATTAGAAATATTTCCCGTCCTCAAGCAAAACGCTAGAAGGTTAATACATTCACATATAAATGTAACTGGGTGAATTTTAACGAGGAAATGCGTGACAATATTTCCTCGATCGAGGTTCCCGACTACAAGGAAAATTTAAAAAAAAGACGGCATCGGCCTAATCGCGGTTTCTAAAAGCATCGTCATTAATTCTTAATTATATTCCAAGGTTGAGGTACAAAAGCCTCAGAAGTGGTCTAGAATTATATATTTTGTTCTTTTATCGCTTCGTCAGATGACTGACGTTGATTTATTAAGGAATTATTCACTAAAAGTGGAATA
Organism: Leptinotarsa decemlineata; assembly: GCF_025532065.1. NCBI lineage: Eukaryota > Metazoa > Arthropoda > Insecta > Coleoptera > Chrysomelidae > Leptinotarsa > Leptinotarsa decemlineata. Next base: position 3,549,999 of record NW_027412573.1, on the reverse strand, counting down.
TTCCAATACGAGGCGAGAATGAAGGACTCTCAACAATTCGATCTCTGACCTTGGATGAATTGATCCGTAAGGCCTTGTGAGATAGTTTCTGATTGTTTGCAAAATAATTTTGGTAAAAAATGTCTAGTTTTCAACGTTCAATATGGATGTTTTTACTACATAGAAATACTTAAGGAACTTTGAATAAAGAGCTTGTTCAAACTGGGGAATGACGTTGAATTATATTTGTTTGGTGAAACTGTTTCGAGAGGACATCGAAACTTTAATTGTCTTCATACTTCCTTGATTTCTCATTTCTCCGACTCTCAGGCAGATCAACAAATTTCACTGCCAGCTTCACGTCCAAAGAACCATTTCTTTATTGCTTTCATCCATCTTTTTCCACTCCCAGTCTTCAATTAATTCTTCCTAGTCCTGGGTTCTCGTTTTCAAATGAAAATGAAGTTTGCTATCACATTGCACTTCTTGTATGTATATACGTGCTCCACTGATCTGAATTTCCTTTTGGAGAATAATCTACTCCAAAGTTGATAGACCATGGTAAATTTTCCTCAGTCTAGTGAGGGTCTGATCATCGGTCAGTTTTCGATTACTTTCGTCAGATAAGTAGGCAACGCAAATAAATGTATGGCCTAGGATTTAGGCCTCCCATGGCCCCATAGTGATAACTTCATCGATGCACCAACCAGGATCCCTTGTAGCCATATAGGACGGAATGTGCAGCTTTGGAATCGGACCTTTGAATCATCTTCTGGAAAATTCCAGTTAACTGGTCGATATTGAGGTTGTCGAATATTCTTGTTGAAAGATTCCAACCTTTCCAAATGTGAGTTATACCTGGGATTTAGGGGTTAGCTTCCTATGTTTAATAGCACTGTCAAAAACTGAAGAACTAAGAAGCTCTTGGTCTTGATCCATTGTTATAGGTTGAGGTCGTTTAGTCGAAGTCCTCTCCTCTATATTGATTCAGGCTCGGATTCGTCGGTCACTTCATGGTCTATGAAGGGTCCCACGAGTAGCTTACGAAAGGAGGTCCATCACGGCAGAGCCCCGTATTACCATGTCAAGACGAGAAGGCGAATTTTATATTGGTGACAGTGATAAGCACAGAGTAAGGGTATTCACCCCCGCTTCAGGGTAGCTATCTTCGATAGTCCGTTATTTGCAAGTTCAAAACAACAGGTGGATAGATGGATATGTGGATAGATGGAAAGGCGAATAGATTGATCAATGGGAAGATGGATAGATGAATTGAAGGATAGATGCATAGATGGAAAGAAGGATAGATGTAGAAATGGATAGAAAAATAAACGATAGACGGACACATGGATAGAACCCGTTAATGTGGCAATAATTAAATGTGAAACTGTATTAACCTACTGCTTTTTTTCAGGCTTGTACCGACATTTTGGGAGGCTGCGGCGGACGCGATTCTGCTGCGAAGGACAATAAAATCGATGGATTTTCGGGAGCTCCAATCGGATTTAAGAGCCGAACCCGAAAAAAGTGAAGTGGATTCGGGGGTGAACAGTGAAGTTCCGATAAATCAGTTTTTAACTAAAGACAACAACGACACCGTTTAAAAATTTATGGAAATCATTTGATTGTACAGTTCCGGAGATATATTTTTATAATTGTTTGATGTTTGTGAAGTCCACTAGCTGTAATATTTCGTTGTTACTGTATATGGTTCGTTTTATGATTTTTGATGGCAGTTCAAAGCTTTTATGTATATCGAATGTTTGTACACCATTTTCTAAACAAACACTTTCTTCAGAAGGAAATATTCTTTGTTATTTCTTGAAAAAAAACAAATAAAAAATTATAAAAACGCTAATGCAAACAGGTCATTGTGATTAAAGAGAACAAAATCCGAACTGGTGAGCCGTGGTCGAATGGAACCTGAAACGTTGCGTCTGCTACTGTGGCAGACATCATCAGTGGTATGTGCGTCGACTGTGAGGACGAAAGTTATATTTCGATATCTCGGTTGTTGCTAAGAAAAAAAGTTCTAGGTTGAGTGGTATTCGTAAATATTATTTCATGAAATAGTATCAGCTGAACCCAGTGAACACACCGACGTGTGTATATCCGAAACGTACATCAAGAATATCCAATGGACGTCCATTACTGAAAAAAAAGTTTGTGATGGTGCAGACATATTTTCATTTCCTGATAAATTAATGGGGTATAGGTGTTATATTCATTGATAGTTTGTTGGGAGAATAACAAATGAGGGTAAATATTCGTTTTGAGGCCACCCGGCGATTTTGAGAAAGTTTTTGCGTGTACTTACGTATTTTGATGCGTAAATTACGAATCCGAAAGAAAAAACCGGCACTCTCACTCATTTAGGAAATTACTGCCCTTTAAAGTTCAGGAAAGGGCAACTTTTCAGCCTTCTTTTCCACAAGATAAACTATTAATAAACACAAGCATTCATTCACCAGGTCACCTTCACACTTTATTCCTCCCTAATTAACACTTTTCAATTCAACAATCAACATTTTTTTTATAAAAAACTTAATTCAAAAACGAATGCTTCTTCTGGTGACATACTTCTACTTTTAAGTTAGTTACCAGTGACATTTCAGAAAAAAGCGGTTGGTATTTGCCACCGCCCACTATTTCAAATTCGTAATACACCACCAAAAACCAATTCCGATCTGAAGAATGAAGGCAAAAAACATTCGAACTTTAGGAATATTGACAGCATCAGTCGTACCAACTATGCCATTAACCTTAAAAACGTAAAATACAGAGATATATAACCAAAAAGCAGCTCCGTACATTTTTTAACATTTTTATTGGAAAAATGTTGATTGTTGAAGTGAAAAGTGTCAAGGAAGGAGGAATAAGGTGTAAAGGGGACCTAGTGAATAAATGCTTGTGTTTTTTAATAGTTTATCTTGTGAAAAAGAAGGCTGAAAAGTTGCCATTTTCTGAACTTTGAAGGGCCGTAACTTCTTCTTTTTTTCTGATTGACTGAGCCGTTACTTGATGAAGATCCATAGTAATTTCATCAACTACACCTCACGATTTGTTCTCCACAAACTTTAATTTGAAAAATATATATCACATGTTCCGCTAACACAGTAGCTTTATCAAGTGGTTTGAAGTTTTCAAATATATTTTTCAAATAATGTTAGTGGATATCAAATCGTGAGGTGTGGTTTATGAAAAAAATCTTCTTCTCTTTTCCTCTTCTTCTATATTTTGTTAGCTGGCCGTTGCTTTCTACCCTTGCCGTTTTTTGAGTTTTATTTTATATACACCCCATTTGAATTATCTCAGATAGTAGGTCTAGTTACTGTCATAATCAAAATATCAAATAGAACATATGTATTTGTGTAGAAACATTTATATAGTTTCAATATTTAGTCGCAATCATATTCGAATATTTGATTCTATTGGTTCAGTGTTATTAAGATAGTGATTTGACATTTTTAGAAAGATGCATGACTAAGCTCTGAGAGTAGAAATAAAAACACCATTCAGTTTCATAGCTGTTGGGAAGAAGAGTTTCATCGCTATAAAACTCTGTTTTGGTCGTCCTACCTTTAATTATTTTTCATAACTTTATCGGTGTGAGGAAAATAATCAGAATAAAAAACTATTGATTGAGGTTTCAAAAGATAAATTTTTAAAATTTTATTAGCTCAAAATGGTGAAACAGTAGAGTTGAAAATTACTCAGTGGTAATTCAATTTGAAATTAATAAATTATAGAATAAATCTGTGGCTTTTAGGAAACACTGTATATACTAAGAAGGAATATTATATCTTTTGACAGAAAATAAAAATTTGTAGATATCGCATTTATTACAGACAAAATGATTGGTCGTTACTTCCTATAAATTCTAAAAACAAGTTGGGTTTTTTACAATTTTGAAGTTACTGTTTTTATATTTCCAATGGCTGCGATCACTTCGATTTCAACTGCAGCGTTGATAGGCAGTTTACCAACTTGGAATGTTGATCGAGCTGGGTAGTCTTTTTTGAAAACTGAAACAAATAACGAAATAATATGAAACTGATTTTCCAAACATATTCTATAAAACTAGACAGTAACTCACATTGTTTATAGACTTCATTAACAGGTCCAAAGTCATCAATATTCCTTAGCATAATCGTACTTTTGAGGACATTGGCATAAGAAGAACCTGCAGCTTCCAGTATGTGGCCGATATTCTTCAACGACTGCTGGGCTTCAGCTGCTGCTCCACCATCCACCAATTTATTGGTATTCGCATTCATCCCCACAACCCCTGATAGATACACAACGTCATTGAAAACGACTGCTTGACTGGAAAATATATAAAAAGTCACATGTCAGGTGTCGGGTTACAGAGGTAAAGCATACAGAAATATTCTTCAATATGGAAATATAGTTTACCAATAAACATATTTCACAAACATGCAAAAGAAGACATCAAATGACGCAAGAATAGAAACGTGGAAGATTGAATATCGGCAAAAATACATTATGGTTGGAAACAACAGATGAAACTTGATATCATTCAAGAAATGCATGTAAATGCAATTCATTCTGTTGAATTAGACACAAATATACGATAATAAATAGAAAACTATGAAATGAACAATCAAGGTTAGTTCCTGGCTAGAATGAAAAATCCAACAATTTATAAGATGGCAAGAACTGAATAAACATTCATTTAAGTAAAGAAAAAGAGAAACCAAACTAGATAATGAAGTAATATTAAAAGAAATAAGATGGTACTGAAAAATTCCAGTCAACACGTTACATCGCTTGATTGTTTCACAAAATTATAGTTTGGGTACTTATTCGAAAGATCACACTATGATTGTCTCAGTTTATCACATTTATATACATTGAAAATTGTTACAAAATAAGTTTTCCTAATTAAAGAAATTCATAATGTTAATATGAACGCCCTCTATTCTCAAACACTAGGTGAGCGGATGTTGGTTAGTTGGTTGTATTCAAAGAGTACACCCTGGTGTACTCTTTGGTTGTATTTCCATTTTTCAACATAACATAACATAACCTGAAATTTTTCCAGAAAAATGAGAAAAACTGGTTTTCTCCTATAAAAATAATTAGTTTTTCACGATATCTGGGTAAATATTCGTTTTGAGGGCATCCGGCGATTTTGAAAAACGTTTTGAGTGAACTTACGAATTTTGATGCGTAGATTAGGAATCCGAAAGAAAAAAGCGGCGCTCTACCTTATTCACAAAGTTACGGCCCTTCAAAGTTCAGAAAAGGGCAACTTTTCAGCCTTCTTTTTCACAAGATAACCTATTTAAAAACACAAGCATTTATTCATTACGTCACCTTTACACCTTATTCCTCCTTCCTTGACACTTTTCACTTTTTCCAATAAAAATATTAAAAAACCTGTTTTTCGGTTATCTATCTGTATTTTACTTTTTTAAGGTTAATGATATAGTTGGTACGACTGATGCAAGCATTCGTTTTGAAATTGAGTTTTTTATAAGAAAAATGTTGATTGTTGAATTGAAAAGTGTCAATTAAGGAGGAATAAGGTGTAAAGATGACCTAGTGAAGAAATGCTTGTGTTTTTAAATAGTTTATCTTGTAAAAAGAATGCTGAAAAGTTGAGCTTTTCTGAACTCTGAAGGGCCGTAACTCTGTAAATTCGGGAGAGCGCCGCTTTTGTCTTTCGGATTCGTAATCTACGCATCAAAATACGTAAGTATACTCAAAATTGTTTTCAAAATCGCCGGGTGCCCTCAAAACGAATTTTTACCCAATTTTCTCTTTCTTGCATTTCTAACAGGCTTTCGCACTGGTATAGTGACATTCAATTCATGTCAATATGAGCTTATGATTATAAAAATCTCTTGACATTTGAAAATTGCAATAACATAACTGTTGACTCACTTATATGGAGCTCCTCCTAACGGTGCAGGAGCCTTTATGGTAGATATAATTCTTCTCACTAAATTGGACATTTTCACGTAAAACGGTGTGTTCAGTGTTATTTACAATTTTGACTAAATCGGACGAAAACACGAATCAGACATGCCAAAGTTCACAATTATTCACTTTTATTTTGTACTTGATAACCTTCGACCATGCTGTTTGATAAATTAACAGGTTGGGATACGAGATAAAGTCAGTTAATTTTCAACAAATCTCATAAGATATATATTTGCAGTCTTTGTAAAATAACGAATTATTATTATTAGGCCGACAAGAAACTTTCCTAAATGAACTGGTAAACAAACTTTTTACTTTTTGTCAGAATAATTGATAATAGCTCATTGGCGTTGCCTTTGCTGCTTTTCTATGTTAAAATGATTACAGTTTATAGAAAAAGCAGCTCATACACAGAAGTTAAAGAGAGAAAGGGAATAGAAATGATCGACTAAACGGTGGCATTATCTTTGGATCTACAAGCTATAGGGATACTTTTCTTCCCGAAAAGTTAAATCTAACTGGAAAAAACTCGAAACATATAAACATTCAATTACACGAAAAAAATACCCCGTTTCAACTCCAAACAAAATTTCTATGACTGGAAATGAATCAAATAAGCGCATGAATGTCATTACGTACTGTCATCGTGACATAAGTAGATTTAATATTTAATTCATTCGTAACATAAGGTCAAAATGTTTTGAATGAATTCAGGGCTTCATCTGGTAATGGTATCCAGATTGGTGCTGACGTGGCAATAAGACGAGTGTCTTACGAGTATTGGAGTATTCTTCTCATGTATGGAGATTCCATCTAATCCATCTGTTGCTGTTGTGGTTGTTGAACATCACTTGATAGTCTGGAACATTGAAGAAAAGTTGGAGATTTGTCTCTCTTCTCTAGATACTTGGCACATTTGATTCCACCAAGAGCAGTACATACTTATGGATTTTCCTGTAGTGCTTGTGGTTTGTTCTTAAAAAAAACAGATAAGTAAAATGTTTCTTTCTTCTGTGACCCAATAACATAATTTAAGAAGAAGAGAAGCCTTATGTTAAGATCGATAGTTAACCTAAAAATTTCGAAAATGAGAAATTTTTGTATCAGCTGAAATAAAATATAGATAAGTAATGAATATTCAGAGGAACCTACAAGTAAATTACAAAATTTACAAAGAATTCGAGGACATTTTGAACTCTTATGTGTCTGACTACTATCTGGAGAACCATTGGGAAAAATTACCAAAATCATGGCAAAACCACTTTTCGGATATCGAAATGAAACCTCTAAGTCAATTCCTGAATTTTTCTATACCTACTAGATCTCTAGAAGATAAAATATATCCTTTGGCATTACTGTGTTTACGTGAATTAGTGATTCGTAACAGTATACCAAGAAGTGAATTGAAGTTGGCCCCTCTCTTTGCATTCAAAACCGATGATGACTTCATGAACTTCTTTTGGAAAAACGTGAAACTGAAAAAAAGGCACGAGATAACCAGATTAGCTCAAAAATGTTACGAATCTGCCGAAAAGACCAACTGTTTTCACATAGTAGATGTTGGATCAGGTTTGGGGCATCTGAGTCGAATGATGGCCTTTGGATATGGCCTCAAAGTGTGTACGTTTGAAGCAGACGAGTCCCTGTCTAAACAAGCCCAAGAGTTAGACAGGGTATTTAAAAATAAACTGGATAAAAGGAATATTCTCTACCAGGGAAAGTTTGAAACTGTTCACCTGAATCACAGAATAACGAGAGATTTTGTGAAAGAAAAGTTCCTGCAAGAGGTTATTGAAGCTTTTGGTGGCAGTTCAGATTTGAGATTTGGTATTGTCGGGTTACACCCTTGCGGTGATTTAGGATCCTTGCTCTTAAAACTGTACAGTGATTGTCCTAATATCACTTTCATCAACATGGCAAGCTGCTGTTATATGAAAATGACTCTGGAACCTGCACCCTTTTCTAGTTTCCCAATGAGTAAGTATTGCAGTGACGAAAACTACATGCTTTCATATTTATCTTGTGAAATTGCCTGCCACTCTATTGAAACCTATGCTGAAAAGCTGAGCAACTCCGAAGAATACAATAAATTGAAAATACACTCTTACAGAGCACTCCTCGAAAAAATTTTAGTATCAATAGATCCAAAATTAGGTCATTCCATGGTCCCAGGAGTGAAATATAAGGAAGATTTAACTTTTCATAGTTACATTGAGAGAGTAATGCAAAAAATGAACATTAATCCCCCTCAGCATATGGTTTCTCTTTGTGAATCATTAATGAATAAAACTTGGAAAAACGTTATAGTATTTTATTCGCTTAGACTGTTTTTGGCTCCTCTAGTTGAAACGATCATTCTTCTGGACCGCTTGTTATTTTTAAAAGAGCAAGGAAGTGATTGTGCAATCCTACCTCTGTTCGATTGTACTGTGTCTCCAAGGAACCAAGTTATTACTGGTTCAAAAATAAATGCTAACTGACCTACCTATTTTATTATTTCAGAAACCAGCTCCTCAAAAATGACATACACTAATTCTGATGTGGTTCCCATGAATCAAATCATTTTTATATCATCATTATTTACCTACATGATAAAAGTGTGTATGCAACTAAGGGTTATTGAAAAAATCCTACAAGTGGACTCCCTTGTCATACCAAACATTGCCTTCCAAATCTTTTGGAAAAAAATTGTTGAATCAGCAATTCATATTAATATTGTCAAATTGCCCCTCTCAAATAAGTATTATTTCAATTTTAATGCAGAATATAATAACCTTCTATTGGAATAGTGATGATCAAGATGCATAGAGTATCCCTGTTATGATTATTTGAATCCCTTCCCCATGAAAAATATCTTGTCAAAAACTTCCACCTACCTACAGCTTTCTTGATAAAAAGTAAAGATAATGATAACAAAATGTCTTTATTCGCCCGAAGTAAGAACATACAGAATATAAAAACATCAGCAAGGCTGCATATAAACTCGATATTCGAGAAAAAATCTGTTTTTCCGTTAATCAGCTGTCGCCTCCATACGAACAACTCTCAGAAATTAAGAAACTTGTGCGAGAAAAAAATTAAATTTGAAATGAATAAAAGGAAATTACAGTACATACATACAGTATGAGGAAAATGAACTAGCCAAATAAATGCTCTTTAAGTTTTTTTTTATTTTTCAACGTGTAGGATTTGAATTAACTGGGTAGGATATAGTGGAATATCCTCTAAAAAATTTTAACATTGCATTCACAGATGTGCTGAGAAAAGAACCCTCAAGTGACACTACTTGTCAATGTCAAGTTGACACTACTTCCAATTGTCAATGTTATATACATTTTGGTATGAATTGATATTGACTGTTTCACATTATGGTTCGTAAATTAAAGATTTTAACAAAATACGCGCGACAGATTTCGATTCTTGCACCACCAATCAACCTATCAATATAATTACTCGCGTCGACAGTTTTTGACAAAACCAAAGCTAATCGGTAAAACACCAAAGTTTTTATGCATCATGGTTATGAGTAATTTACGTAAGCTTAGAAAGGCAATAAAAAGCGATAGTATCCTTCCACACTAACAGTTGAATTGTATTGACATTCATAACTTGAATTTACATAGTGCTGCCCATTGATATACACATGATTTCTCTGTTACCTCCGTTTTGAAAAGGACTATTTGCATTTGTACTAGATTTTGAAAACATAATGTACTAAATTCGGAATTGAATAAAATGTAGTCAATTTTATTTGTTGACCAAGGTATATCAGAATAGAAGAGATTCAACAACAAATATTTGAATGTTTATTTTGGAAAATAGTCAATGTTTTCCTTGATTATGACGTTCGAATCATAAAACTGGATGGCGCCCACTCATTTTTTCTGATGAAAATTATAGAGTTTTGCTATGGATCTTCCTGGGAATTCTCATCTTCCACAAGCTGAAAAATTCAAAATTGTAATGGAGAACTGCAAACTCACTTTTTTTTCCCAAAAACTCATCTCTCTTAAAATAATACCCCTTTCAATGTTTATGCAACCCCCTATTTGAAGAATGTGGACAAGTTATATTATTAAATGAATGCCAATAGCAAACAAGTTTTATAAGAAGAAGAGAAGTACAATTAACCTTTTGCTTAAATGAAAGAAAAATATTCATTGTTTATATGCCGGTATTAGTATTGCAAACTACAATTAATAGTCTCAGCTATATGAGGTTTATTTTCTAAACAGTCTAGGAATTTCAAATATACTAGTTTCAAAATGTCTGATAACGGGGATCCCCTTTGTGGGGAGAATGAGCTACCTTCCAACTTGATCCTTTCAAGATTTTGCGCAGCTCGAGGCAGAGAAATTCAAATCATGAACAAGGCACTGTCAACCTCATCGTCCATCAAATTGGCTTTTCAAAAACTACCAAAACACATGAGAAGGAGGGCCATGTCTCATAACGTGAAAAGACTGCCAAGACGATTAAGAGAAATCCATATGAATCAAATGAAGAAGTCCGGCTTACCTCCCAAGGCGAAACGTCCTTCGAGGAAGTACAGGCGCAGGCCTTATACCTTGTCAGACGAGTTTACTAGAAGGCAAAGAAGAGTGACTTGGTTGAATACACACATATGGCATGCTAAGCGTTTTCACATGGTCGAAAAGTGGGGGTACAAGTTACCTGAATCGGGGTGTGATAGAAGCTTTCGAGCTTGCTACAGAGCTACTGTAAAACACTGTTTACTTCAAGATATTTCTTATAACAGCTGTGTAGAAATTACAGGATCTTTTGATACTATTGTGGGTTGTTTAAAAAAAATTACCAGTTCTACAGCTGGGTTAACGATCGCAGCAAAATCATACATAGGAGGGCTCAGGGAAGGTAGGGTTGTTTTGTTCAGTATTGAGGCCAAAAAAGCAATTGGTAGTGTTGATTTTCAGTGGAGGCCGGCAGACTGTGTAGCAGGTAAACGTACTTTGTGGATATGGATTCATGCGGCTTATTATAAAGAAGCACTGAAAACGTTGCTGATTTCGTTCAACTTGGCTTCCAATACCGAAACACAAGTCTACAGTAATGAAATTGTGGAAGTGAAAGTACTGAAGTGGGAATTGAGCAGGCTTAGACTGACAGGACCCCTTTCGAATGCTGTACTACAAAATGCCTTCAAATTAGCAAACAAGACAGAACAGAACCCGAACTGGGTAACCGCATATTTTCAAAAAGTATCTGATAAAGGACTGCCTTCGCCGCATACATACTGGGAAAACCTCAAGTCTGCTACATCTCCTGCTGAAATTTCTCCCCACTTGGTTTTGCCTCTAATAATTTCAGATCCCAGGCTTAATTTTCCAAAGAAACGTATGAAAGCACTTCCTCCCTTTGATCTAAGCCAAAAGTCTGCTGCAATAACAGAACATGTGTACAATAGCCCTCTGTGGGAGGAGAGTGTTCGTAAAATTGTTCAGGAAACAAAAAAATCCAGTGGCGATCTGGCAAAGTTGCGTGAAAATTTGTTAGTCCCTGGATCTGATTTGGAAGACTGGGATACATACATACCTGTCATATTGGTCCAAAGACCTGGAAAAAAAGGTCAGGATTACAGAGGTGAGTAAGAAGGATGAGTGATCAGACATTTATATGGGGTCGGTCTGTTTGAAAAATAAGGTGAATTTTCATTTTTCCCAAGAAATATTTATTTAAAGAAATGAACTTTAAATGTTCAAGCCCGTCTCGGATATACCTAAACAGTAGATTGAATGGACTGACGCCTATCAGAAAACAACTACTCCACTGGCTAATACCACGAACGGCGTTGGATTATATCCGACAGGCGTCAGTGCAGGAATCTTCACAGAAAATTTCCTGCATATGCAATTGGCAATACAACTGAAAGAGTCGACGTTTAATTTTGGAATGTCTGTCTTCAAGCATTGCTCACTGACTCATAAGAAAATATTTATTCATCAATTTTTATTAAGTATTGGCCTTTCCTTTTTTTTGTCTTGGCTCTCCTGGGCTCTTCGTATGTTGGCGTCCAACCACTGTTTTGAATGTCCCCTGTTGTCGTAAAGAATCCACTTTTTGCACATATCATCATCAAATGTTTGGAGAATTTTCTGCTTCTAAATTTGAGTTACTGAGCTGGTCACTACTGGTTTCTCCAGTAGTATGGTTTTGATTCTCCATCCATATCTGCTAGGAACATTTGGAGAAAATAAGATACTCAAATAGATATTCACGATTCTTTTCAGGATATGGCAGTGGATGGGACATAATCCTCCCGTCAGTTTGGACACAACCCGTATGGCTTTCTTTGATAATGTGGGGTGCTAGACCCGGTGGATTGAGAGAAACTGATAGAATAGATTTTGAATCAGGGTATCCCCATTGCTTGAACCCTGATACGTCTGCAGGGAGCCAGGAAGAACTGTCTATTTCTGATAAATGCAAAGAAGATTTCTTCAAAGTACCGCCGAATAAAAGAACCAACTTCAGTAAATTCAGAATAGCGAGCCCACTGGAGTGGAATTGGAAATTATTACTGAGTGAATGGTCAAAATCTAATGAAACCGTTACTGATTTCAAAGTTTTGAGAGACAGAGGAATGTTGAAAATAATTCTGGTAGGTTAACGTAGGTGATTTTGTGTTTTATTGATTATCGAAGGTTTTTATTTTCTTTCATCAAAGCAAATATGAAAATTTCAGGAAATCATGTCGTCCAAAAAATGTAGTATCTCTTTGCCACCTCTTCCAGAGAATTGTTTGATTCCAGTTCGAATAACGCTGTCTCAGAAAGGTTCCTGCAAAAAATTCGCAATAATATGCCTGCCGGAACCCAAAGATTTCAAATTAGAGCCGACAGAACCAATAAGTCCCGACCCAAACGAAACACTGAGAAAAGAAATGAGGACAGAACACAAAATGCTATTGAAGAGCCTGAGAAGAAAGAGAATTAGAGCGAGAAAGAATGGCAAAGTAAGTCATTAGCACTAATAGGTGATAGTAAATAATTGATTACTATTTTCATCATAGTTTTATATTAATCCTTCATTTAGCATAAGAAATATCCCCCTACAGGTCAGCTAGGTCATACATGTAATGCATATCTTAATTTATTCACTTATTACTCATTATTCTCCACAATTATCTCTATTTTGAACTGTATTATCTATGTTTATCTTAGTGCTTTTACTCATTTTCACGTGTTTGAGTTTACTTCGAGTCTCATTTTTGACTTTTCTGTCTTTTCTTTGATTTTTAAATTGTATATGATTATTTATAATATTTCATTCTTGTACTGTTATAAAAGAGGTAATCCCGTGCAATAATAAAATAATAATATTTTTTAAATCCAAATTCGAATAATTCACAGTTATTAAATTTTATCAAAATGTAAAGACATTATAATGAAGAAGATAATTCGCAGCAAATAAATTTGAATGACATACACTTATGAGACATGTCAGATGTAAAAATTAAGTGACATATTTCAGGGCAACTAGATTTATTGTATATTGACGAAATGAAAGGAGAATAGGAGGTGAAACAAAAGCTGAAATACAAGCAAAATTTGAACATTCATCTTATTTTTTGAACAAACCTCGTATAGCAACCTATCACTGTGTTTTCATGTAGATTTATACCATTGAATATTACTATATCATTAAGGAGCACCCTGTATATTACCGTTTATTAAACAAAACTGAACAAAGACGAAAATTCGTTCAATCAAAATTGTTTGTTTCCAGGTGATTCCAGTTGACTTGGAATTGTTGAAAAGTTACAGTAGCAAAATGAGAAAATTGTGGCTTCCAGAAGCAAAAAATATAAGACACTCGTGTTCTAGAGAAGTAATGGGGTATGTTAGACATGGAGATTTCAGCTTTTTGGTTGGCAAAAGCAAAGCTCTGGGTTACATTACCTCGGGAGCTTTGGAAAAACTTCTTTCTTTAAAGTGTAATAACAAAGTTTTGGTGAGGAATACGAATTCAAGGCAGTATAGGCTGGGAACTTTGGAAGTTGTATTTGAATGAAGAAATGTTATGGTTTGATGTGAGTGTACTAATGTATTCAATTTTTTTCTTGTATCATAGAATTTCAGTCAGATATTTGATTTTAATGCAAATGTTTCCTAATGTGAGAGGAAGTAATTTTCAAAATAATAACCGAAACATAGTATTATTCCCATTCAACAGGTTCAACTCGTGAGCAAAATTTTTCATGCCACTCTAGATTGAAAATTTTTTTGTGTGAAAAATATAAATCTTCAAAATTCAATAGTACAGTTGACTCGCGATAGTCCAACACTACGGAACCGCGAATGTGTCGGATTATAAAAGATTGACTCTATTTAATTGAATTCGCAGCGTATAAGTTTGGAAATCTAGTTTTAACGATGAATTTTTATGTAATATTTGACAAGAAAAGATTCAAAATATGTAATGAAGTCAGGCTTCAGTTTTTACAAAAGAAGAGGAATTTATTTAATATTAAAATCATAACACAACACATCGGTTTTACAGGTTAGGGTAAGAGCAACTAGAGTAGATCGATGACTCATACGGCGCTGTGTCGAACTGTAAAGTGTCAAACTATCGCGAGCCAACTGTATATGCATCAGTCGTGCCTAAATTCGAAAAAAAGTGAAAAGAAAGAGGGTAGCTAGTCAGACCAGAAATACCTAATAATTGGTTTGAGTTAAAAAAAAAATCTGTCTTAGCACAATCATAGCTGAATTATTGTTCAGGTTAGGTCAAATTTATTAATACTAGATATCGAAAAATCTTGTGCATTACTTCAATAAATAATACCTTGAAACTAGAGGTATGAATACATCGAAAATTAATTAGTGAGTAGATTATACATGAATATTTTCATGTTTTTTCATATGTGATTTTAGCTGACGTTTGTAAATAGTTGCAGGCAAGTGTTGTTTACTTATTTCGGTTTTGTTTTAAATTTTCAATAATCTAAACTAATATAAAGATAATAAATTTGTTTGTTTTGAAAGTTACAACTTTTTTCAACCATCTTTGTTTGTCTTTTAACGAGCTCCGGTTTTAAACCGGAGCTCGAGTGAGGGTGATAACGTCTCCCCTTACAAAGACGCTATCTATGGGATCTAATATCAAACATAAACGATGCTCCCCAGGGCAGCCAGTTGCAAAGCCAAGCTCTTAGAAATCAACTGCCAATGAGATTCGTCCTGTCTTTCATTGCAAGGCAACTAGCTGGAAATCAGAGCCCAAACACAACACACTTATGAATAAACACCACACAGTGCTGTTTCGGCTCGTCATTGGTCTCATCAGTAGTTTTAAGCTGAACCACAAATACATTGCTGCACTTATCTGTCCTTGAAAGAGAAGCCTGAATAAGTGAGAGCGATGACATCTTCCCTTACGACGACGCCATCTATGGGATCGACAGAGAACTCAGTCCTCGAATATCGAACGAGTTCTTTGGGGAAACTCTCAGGTTTGCAGATGCGGCGGGCTTCTCAACTAAACTTTTAATTACCTTCCTCTTTTGTCGTAGATGTTGAAGCTTTCATATGCAAACCCTACCGTCCTTAGATCTTATCTAAACTTTAATGAAAGACGAAAAGTAGTATAGGATCTTTATTAACAATTCACATCAATATGGACTACTCAATAG
Organism: Leptinotarsa decemlineata; assembly: GCF_025532065.1. Taxonomy (NCBI): domain Eukaryota; kingdom Metazoa; phylum Arthropoda; class Insecta; order Coleoptera; family Chrysomelidae; genus Leptinotarsa; species Leptinotarsa decemlineata. The sequence continues at coordinate 3,534,416 of NW_027412573.1, read as the reverse complement.
TTTTGGTGCAAATTATTATACAGGTTTAGTTCTACCGTGCTCGTGAGATGATCTGTTTCTTAGATTCCAGCTCACTTGACCTGAGAAAAGTGATAGTCAGGATTATCAGGCTAATCCTTATGAAAACGCAGGACCAAATTGATCTCAGCGGCTTTCATGTGGGGTTTTCTACTGATCGGGTTCCATCTCAGTGACAAGAGTTTTGGTCACCAACTATTTTTATTACTATTATTATCCCGTGAACCTGAAATCTTAATATATTTCCTTTCTCATAACTGACCCATTTGGTAACGATGCATCACATTATGAAATATTTAATTTATATACATATGGCCCCACGTTGGGCGCCAATATTCCGATGAAAATCAACATAAACATTGAAACGACAATGTGGGTGCCATCTTTTAGAGAAAAATGTGTAGGTACATTTTTAAGTAGCATAAGTTTATTTTGAAGCGACGGAGTGCAATGCTACCAGTTTTATGAAAAACTTTAAAATACAGATTATTTAAGAAGGTTGCGTCACCTTGGTTGAGCCTCCCCATTAAACCTGCCTTTATAGTATGTTTTCAGACCAAAAAAATCAATTTTGAACTCATAAACAGAACAGGCATTATTTTTAATTGAAACACATCAACCAGCCACACTGAGAACCAAACTCGAAAATCAACATTACCATTACAAATCATTCGGAAAAAACTATTTCGTGGAGACGCCCCGATCGACCACGAGCAAAGTTATTCTTTCTACTCGTCATGAAAAGGAATGTATTTTGTTTCAATCTCAGGAGCAAATTACAAGCTTTGGTTTTGAACGGATTTTAACTGAACTGAAAGGATCTTGGTCTATTGAGAAAGGTGTTTGCTGACGAATTGTCTGATATCTTCGAGTTCTTCTTCTGAGGAGGTGTGCATCAATCCTCTGTACAATTTGAATTCAGTGCTGTTGTGCAAAAATGTTTTCAGTAAGGACGCTGTCATCTGACCCCACTTGACAGGCACCACCGGGTCACAGTCGCCATGACATTGGAGAATCTGGAAAGCGTCAAACACTTCAATATTTTCAAAAACAGTGAATTTTTTTTTAAAAGGTTTTTGGTGGCCTTCGCGAGTATAAACTGTGATACTTCTTCAGGCGTGTATTCAGTTCAAAAAGTTACGTGAAAATGAAATTGAATATAGAATTTTTTGATGAATGAGACCACTTCCAAATATTTGATAGACACAAGTGATCTCAATTCATGAAGAATTCTAATCTCTCACTTATTGTTTGAGTACTTGTAAGAAAAATAGTTTGTGTAATTTACCGGTAAACTGTCACCACTTTTCATCGCTTGCGGAAAAGATTTATTCAGCGGCAACCAACACGATAAACCTACGACTCCTGCTAGTGGCTTGGGATAAGTGAGGGAAGAGTAGATTGCTAATGCGCCGCCCATTGAAAATCCCCCAAGAAGGACCCTATTCGAAGGAATGCCGGCCGATTCCTCTTTCTCGATGAGGGAATGAATTTGCTTAGCGGCATTCTTTATTCCTGGAAAAGGATATTCATCAAACTGGACTAGATGCCAAAACTTGATTCAGAGAACATAATACAATATACCGGATCTCCTAAACAGTGCATATTTGCTCCATATATAATGCTTAGCATAAAACATTGCTGAGCATTTTGCAATGTTAAATAATTTTGGTCAAAATATATTCCTTCCTTGTACTAGTGTACCTTTTACATATCTGATGAATAATCACTGATGACTCTAAAAAAGCTTAATTAATCCAATTGTATAAAAAATGTAACCCAAAAGAAGTTGACAACCACAGTGCTCCTTATTTGAATCGTTTGATCAGGCTGTGTAACTAGTTGTACTACAGGGTTCGGTTATTGGCCCTCTGCTATTTCTTCTATATGCAAATGACCTTCCACAATATTAAGATGATTTTCATATAACAATGTTGCCGAAGACAACAACAGGTTTATCTTTTCAGAATGCAGAACAGCTTGCAGCTCAATTCAATAATATCATAAACCAATTTTCATCTTGCTGTCGGAGAAATAGGTCAATTTTGAACACATCAAAATCGATAATCGTCAAATTTTTTCAGCAAAATCTCTTACCTAATGAGTCCTTCATAACTGACAATATCCAACGTTGTACAGATACAAAATTCTAGATGAGAGTCCAAATTAGAACAGATGCATTAAAAACTTCTGTTCAAAACTAAACAAAGCCTATTTTACTATTAAACGAATGAAATCAACCTCAAATATAGGTTCACGCTTGTATGTGTATGCTCTCACTACCCACGATCGTCGTGTCCGAGAATCCTTGATCGATTGAAGACGACGTCTGATCGTGTCGAGCGTACATTATTACATGACGTCGATAACTCTTTTGTCTGTCGGTAGTTCTTTGTCATATAATGATAGCAACAGACAACTACGTCCAGGACATAGCTGTTGAATTAACTCCCAGCACCGAATCCCGTGGGTTACCACGAGACCGATAGCGAACAAGTAAAGTGAGCAAATACGCACCGTTAGGGCATGGGGCATAACGAAATATGGTTCATAGTAATCGATGTTTTACCTGGTTCGTCTTCCTGTCCGGATTCATCCAAACTTTTCAAGTCAAACCAACTTGGCATCCTGAATCCCGCGTTCAAGGTAACAGGCATGGTAGGGGCAGTGGGACAGATCACTTTGACGTGCGGGGGCTTTATGGCAGCCATTGCGCTCGCCCATCCTTGCCTGAAAATATCAACAGTACCAATAATACAAAAGGAAATTCTCAATGAAGTCTGCAAAATCATTAGTTCTGATCCCCATCTTTGGATGGGCCCCTGACAATGCTGGAATTGGAGTATTCTTCTTCTTGCCTGAGTGGCAACAACGGGTGAAAGATCCTATAGTAGGTGACTAGAGTTCTATTACCAAGTTATGCATATCAATTGATGATTACAATATAAGCAAAACTAAAAAAAAATATGGCTCTTTTTTGGCACCCCGAAAAAAAATCATAACACAAAAAAATTGGAATCAGTACAAAGTATGGCCTCCACGCTGGTTTATTACGGCCCTACATCTATCGTGCATCGACAAAATGAGATTGTCAATGCCTTGTAGAAGTACATTTGCCCATTCAGCGATTAAAAGCTCTCTCAATTGAAACGTTGTGTGAATGTTCCCCATATGCGGAGTAATTCTTCGTTGAAGCATGTCCCACACATTCTCGATGGGATTCAGGTCCGGTGATTGTGCTGGCCATGGCAATACATCAACTCCTTCGTTGGTGAGCCAGTCAGTCACTAGACGCGCGACATGTGGACGAGCATTATCGTGCATTAGGTGGAAGTTTTCACCAACATCACCAGCAAACGGACGGACGATAGGTATAAGAATGGTATCGAAGTACTGTCGAGCTGTGAGGGAGCGATTTGGAAAAACGAGATCGGTTCTGCCGCCGATCATGATTCCGCCCCATAGCATTACTGTACCACCTCTGTATGTGTGGACTTCCTGGACGTGTCTCAAACGTTCATTATTTCCAGGTCGTCTCCACAGTCTTACTCGACGAGAATCTGGATGAAATCCAAATCTGGATTAGTCTGTAAACAAAACTGTGGCCCAATCATTTGCATCCCAGTTTTGATGTTCTTGACACCACTCTAATCTTCTACCGCGATTGCCTCTCGACAAAGGTGGACATCTAAGTGGCCTTCTGTTGTGGAGATCTGCTTCATGCAGTCGATTTCTGACAGTATCACGACCAATGGTTACCTGGTGCGTCTGCTGCAACACGTTAACCAACTCAGGTGCTGTGATTGTCGGTTGTCTTCTTGCGGTTAAGACCAAAAATCGGTCTTGAACTGCAGTTGTAGCGCGTCCTCGCCCTGGATGTTGTTTGGCTGGACTGCCAGTTTCACGGAAACGCCGCCACAATCGACTGATAACACTTTGGGAGACCCCCAAACGAAGAGCTACATCATTTTGTCGCATGCCACCTTGAAGAAGCCCTACAGCTCTATTCATCTCAGCCAATGGTAAGTGATGGCGTTCCGTGTTAAAGCACAATATTTCCAGTTTAATTGCTGAGCAAGAACTGCATAGAATGTACAAACTCGACACTTTCAGATTATTCATTTTAGCCGAAAACCTACAGTTTGTAAAAAACTTGATAAAAGATTAGTTACCGTTTTTGCAGGCTTTGTTCAACCCATAGAAATCTACAGGGTGGTCGAGTGTACCAATTTAATCGAAATTAAACGACCTCATGCATTTATTTTTATGATATTTAGTATGTTATAAAAATATTCCTAGACTTTTCCGATGTGTGTATATATGTATGTATATATTCATCTCATATTTTTATTTATTTTGATAAGGTGCTTTGATTGTCACATATATCTTGTAATTGACCTGCTACAAATAATTTTTCTTATAACGTAGTCAATAAATGAATTATTATTATTATATGAGACCCGGGTCATCACCCGAAGACGATTGCGGATACCAACAATCGAAACGTCGTGAAGTAACTTCAATTGGAATCTCTTAACTTTATATTTTTTGTTCAATTGTTGTATTTTATTTCACTATTATTTCATTTCAGGTTTTTTGCTTAATATAATTGTTGTTTTCAGCTATTCTTTTTATTAGTTATTTCAGGGATTTCAAATCATTTTATATATTATCAGACAATGGAAACCGGACTAATGACGTTCATCTTAAAACATTGTCAATCACCTACATACAATTTCATATCGTATTTAGTTTTAGGATAGGGCGATGTAGCCTTAAATATCCTATATAACATAAATGTCATCCAAAAGTGTATTGTAATAATAATTTATGAGAAGAATATGAATTTTTATAGACCTTTTTTGGGGGGGGGGGGTTCCCCCAAATTCAGGGGGTGTGTTGGGATGGTGAATCCTGCACAACATTTCAACCGTCCGCAAAAATGTAGAAATTGAAATTGAGTTCTTCAAAGTTAAAATGTATAACTCTAAAAAGTCAGAATCTGAAGAAAGTTTTTTGGGAAAGTTTTTGGCTTTCTACTACTCCATCTTGATACAAAAAAATATGGGAATCTTCCTTCAATTCAAATAAGATTCCTCTTGGCTGGGATTAAATCAAATAGGTGAATGAATGTCATTAAGATGTCATCGATGACATAAGCAGATCAAGCTTATTCCGTGACATTAAAAATCGTAATTCATGAATGAATTGTGTGTATTTTCTATAATGTTATCCAATTTGGTACTGAAGAGCCTTAGGGCAAGTGTCTTACGGCGAAACATCGGTGTCTACCAGTGAGGATGACAGTGTTCCATGTAAGTGCAATTTGTTACCATTCATTTAAAGTAGAACTCATGTGAATGATATCTGATTTTATTCCATAACGAATGTTTGGAATACAAACTGAGTAGAGAAAATCTATAATACTGTAACAGAAATTATGAAAAATGTTGAGTTACATAAATGTGTTGGTGGCTTGTACTTTGACCTTTCAAAGACCTTCGATATGGTGAATCACAGGATTCTACTAAATAAACTACAAGGATATGGTATTAGAGGCAAAGCACATGATCTCATCACCTCTTACTTATCCGGGAGATCACAAATAGTGGACGTTTCTCAAAATAATTCGTCGGCTCTTTCCACTAAAACCCCCGTTACACAAGGAGTACCACAGGGGTCTATCCTGGGCCCAATTCATTTCCTAGTATATGCAAATGATCTCTCAAATTCACTCGACCCTGGACTAGTATACCAGTTTGCAGATGATACATCGGTTATAGTGTCAGCCGAAACCCCGTCTACCCTCTCCAGACAATTATCCCAAGCAGCTCAAAAAATGATTGATTGGTGCAAGGAAAATGACCTAAAATTAAATACAGGAAAAACAGGGCTTATAACATTCAGCAAATCCCAAAATAGGCTAGAATCGATATATGCCAAATTGCTTAACAAATCTATTCCTGAAATAAGTGATAATAAATTCTTAGGGGTCACAGTGGAAAATAATCTTACATGGAACATCCATCTAAACAAACTTAACTCTAGACTGGGTACTACAGTAGGTCTAATCCGTACACTAAGAGATCAAGTATCATTAGATAGTCTGAAGATATACTATTATGCGCATATTCAATCTATTATTCAATATGGAATCATTTTTTGGGGATCATCCACACAGTCATATAAAATATTCAAAACTCAAAAAAGGATAATTCGCTGTATATTAAAACTACCTCATAGATCAACATGTAGACCACACTTCAAGATGCTAGACTTATTAACAGTTCCTTCAATCTATTTTCTGCAATTAGTCATGTTTGTCAAAAAAACATTATAGTATCTACATGAGAAACTGTGATCTTTACTCAAACCAAATGACCATAAATACCAGACACAAGAATGAACTAAGCATACCGAGACATAATTCATCATTTTTTGAAAAAGGACCGCATTACAAAGCCATAAAAGCTTATCAATCTATCCCAAGAGAAATTCGAAATACAGAAAACCACAACAAATTCAGACTCTCAGTCATTGATTATCTAAAAACCAAAGTTTATTATAGTTTCGACAGTTGGTGATGGGTCTCTATGCGATTGCACCATAACTGAGAACTGCGCAAAATTCTTTTAATAGTCCTTCTTAAATTATCCAACATGTAATGTTGACCAATTATAAAAATTGTGATATAGGAACTGTAGTTGTAATAAATATCACCTATTGCAAATCTTAACCCATTGACGTCAACGTAGATTTATGGGATGGATATTACCATTACTATTATTATTGTTACTATATTATTATTCAACCGTCTTATTTATTATTGTACTGTACCTTATTATACTATTATTATCATTATATATAACAAATATTGTAAATATCAAAACCTATTGACGTTGCCCTGTCCATTGTATATTTATATGGCAATAAAGGATATTATTATCATTATTATTATTAAAAGTATCTTCTGTATAATTCAGTGTTCATATAAAAATATTTGTTTCAAAAGATTTTTTTCTTTCTTGTAATTCAAGGTTTATATGAAAGTAGCTGTTTCAGGAGGGCTTTCTTCCAGTTTGTGTCTGAAAGTTGCTTCTTTGCATGATCTACACATCCATGTATAGAGTTACTTATTTTAAAATTGATTACCTCCTTCTTTTCTTTGGAAGATTCCCACATTTTTTTGTATAAAGATGGAGTAGTAGAAAGCCAAAAACTTCCTTTCCCAAAAATTAACAACTCCCAAAAATATAACCCCTACAGTTCAAACTGAAGAAAGTGATTCGTTACTTCAAGTTTTAGATAATTTATTGATACAGAATATTAAAAAATGTTGCTGAAGGATAATATTTATCGATTGTTTTGAATTTATATTTGTTTGATTATTTTTAATGTATTATTAATGTAAAATTATTCAATTATAGTTTCACAAATACTAAAAAAAATTAGTGGGAATTCCTAGTAATTGTGGGAATTTTAGGAGTTTTTGATTGGGGCTTTAGGAAGATAAATTTTTGATAGTTGGGAACACTATGGTCAGTCGGTAGCCAAGCGGTTTGTCGTGGGTGCTTTGTTCACTCACTCGAATTGACTGCCGTGTTGGTCGGTGATTCAAGCCCTAGTCTGAACGATCGATCTTCACTTGCTATCGTCCAACCCGTGTTAGGAATCACACGTTAAAAGGTAAGACCTCGTTAATCCTTAGCTCGCACAAGTTTCGACTTCTGAGGGTTGTCGTTTGTAGGGATGCGACAGCTGGTTAACGGAAAAACAGATTTTAAACAGATTTTTAAACTGCTAGAAATGGAATCTGGAGCTACTGCAGGAGAATGTAATCTAACGCAATAAAGGGCCGTTAATAATCTTAAGAGGCATAAGTACCATGATTATAAATACCAAAACTGCTCAGAAGCTCTATAATAAAAAAATCAAAACGAAGTTTAAAATTCTGTAACTGATGTCAAGGAAAATACTGGATAACGGAGGATTACGTCAGTAATATTATGAAAGATAATGAAACCACATTCACAAATTATGGTATTTTAAAGTGTTTTGGTTCAATGTCAAGATAGTTTTTTTTAACTTGCCTTGATATGCGGTGAGAAAGAAAGAAACGAAGAATAGATGAATATTTTTACGAATGAATTGTATACACTACTGAATAGCACAACTACCAAAAATGATGAATTATTAATATTAAAATTGAAATAATTCATTCATTTTCATTCAAATCCATTTGAAAGTTAACTGAAAATCGATTATATTCAGCATTGATGAATTTGAATAGCAAACTTTCACCTAAAATTTCTCAAGGATACATTCAATTATACATTCCAACAAAATCTTGACCCCCATATACATACAGAGTCATATGATAGAAAGTTTCGAAGTGTGCATTTTTTATATGAAATTCATACCATTTCGTGTAGATGCTAAACTTCATAATTTTTTGGCGACATACTAGATCGTGGGAGATCATTTTGAAAGGTCTGTATTTCTTTCAAAATTGGTTGAAAGAAATACAGATTAATGATTTGGGCTTTCAAAATCCAAAAAATACTAGTAGCAGATATAAAAGACGATCTGATCTAACTATCTGTCTGATAGATTGTTGATTATCTATTTGTAGATTACTTAAAATTGCTCCTTCATCAACAAATTATCTGGAGTAGGTTTATTAAAACATTTGAAACGTTTACTCAACAAAACATGAATGATTATATTCTACGAAATTGCTAATTCATATATAACATATCCCCTGAAAATTTTGGTCATAGAACATATTTTATTAGTCAGGTTTCAAGACTTTTGTTGGACATCACTAATTTGAATCAATTATTCGTTAGACCTCGTTAATCCTTAGCTCGCACAAGTTTCCACTTATGGGGGTTGTCGTTCGAAGGGGTGCGACAGCTGGTTAACGGAAAAACATATTTTTTTAAACAGATGATGTTTTTTTTTAAATTAGTTTTGTGTATCCATTCTTTCAGTAGCTTTTTTTATACTTCAATAGAACTGACCATTGCCTGTTGAAAATACATTTCAAAATTCACAGTTCACTGTAAGATTTCACTATAAAAGGTTTCTACTTGAGGAAGCTGTTGCTATTGCTTCAGGTGTTGAATAATTCACAGTTCTTTTGCCTATAGTTTTTGTAGTATACTGAGAAATTGTTCCAAATACAAAATTGGTTCAAGTAAACTATTAGTGACAGAAAACATTTAATAAAAACAAAAGGAAAACTATTAAGAGGTGGATACGTATCCTGTGGTGTCCCACAAAGTTCGGTTGTGGAACCTATGTGTTTTATATCTGAACGACCTTGATTCCATTCCGGTTTAAGGTGATTCACTATCAGACTCCAACAGAGTAATCAAATGGTGTGACTCAAATTCTTTAAACCAAAAACTAACTTAAACCATCTTTCCATTTTACGACAGCAGCAGTATAGAAAACAAAACACATTTCAAATTCTTATTAGTCGCCAATGAACTAAATTTAATCACAGCATAAATGGTCGACTAAATTGTACTTTATGGGACACTCACGGATTTTCGCGATTTTTTCTGGGATAATACTACATGATGGTAGGAATTCAGAAAATTTTTTATTTTTAGTCGGACTCAATTAGTTTTCTAGATGTAGCCTGTCAAAATTCGTATGATGTCATATTTGATCTTTTTCTTCACAGCAAAAAACGATTGCAGTTCACATATTTTTTATTTACAAATCTTTTTTCCATATCATCGCATCTCTTTCTATCCGTTTTCTGAAATACATGAGGTTTTCAATTTAGTAGGTCAGGTTGGATGTTTAGAAAAGATAGTTTTTTCAAAGTTATATATTCGAAAATACATTCCTTTTAGAATTTGAAGGTCAGGTTAGATTGAGTTATGTTAGGTCAGGTTAGGTTAGGTTGAGTTAGGTTAGTTTGGGTTAGGTCCAGTTAGGTTAGATTAGGTTAACTAAGGTCGGGTTAGGTTAGGTCGAGATATGTTAGGTCCGGTTGAGTTGGTCCGAGTTCAGTTGGGTTAACTTATGTTAGCTAAGGTCAGGTTAGGCTAGGTAAGGTCAGGTTAGGTTAGGTTGAGTTACGTTGGACTGTCACGCGAGGGAAGAACTTTGCACGTCGCTATTAAGGAACGTATTTTCGAATATTCAACTTTGAAAAAACTATCTTTTCTGAACATCCAACCTGACCTACTAAATTGAAAACCTCATGTATTTCAGAAAACGGATAGGAAAAAATGCGATGATATGGAATAAGATTTATAAATAAAAAATATGTGAATTTCAATCGTTTTTTGCTGTAAAAAGGTAAAATATGACATCATACGAATTTTGATAGGCTACATCTAGAAAACTAATTGAGTCCGAATAAAAATAAAAGTATTCTGAATTCCTACCATCATGTAGCATCATCCCAGAAAAAGTCGCTAAAATCCGTGAGTATCTCATAAAGTACAATTTTCCCAAATGGTCTACCACGCTTTATTTAAATTTCTCTTGAAATGTGGTAAAGCATTTTGGGGTTTTTATAGCCAAAATGTTTTCCATGCAGTATTTATTTGACAAAAACGAGCTGTGAATTATTCGTGCAAAGTGGGATCACAGGAATCATGTAGACAACAGAGGCTTTACCAACATACGTATGTTGGATCGTGAGACAGACACATAGTGAAATCATGCACCAATTCACTGCTTTTATTCAAGATAACAGTAATTTTGTTGAACTGTAGCAAAGTGATATCATTTTGAAAATGAAGTTCGATATTATATTTGAGATTTCTAAACCTCTGCTCTGTGCACTACAACTGTCATATGTACAGAATGAAGAGCACCAGTTCCAAAACTGGCCCTTGAGGTACTTTCTATGTAACGGTTCTGGGAGTGCTTTGCACGTTATCAATCTGTACAACTTCTATCAATAACGTAAAAACATGCCCTAACAAATATTTACTACGAAGTGGGGTATTTGGTTAAGGTAGTTTTTCTTAATCCTAATAGACGAAAAACAATTCAAGTAAAACCAAGCCAACTCAAGATATATTTCCAGCAAACTCAAAAAACTCACCCTGTATCTCCTAATCCATGTAGAAATATCAACTAAAAAAAATCAAGTAATTTTAAAAGAAGCAGAATACATATTAATGAACTTACCGTAGCCGTATGCTTAGCAGTCGCTAAAATAACAACAGGAGCAGGAGCTGCCATATCAAGTAAAATAAAAATGCCAACTGATCGGAAAAGAATTACCTATGTAAAATTATTACACCTAAATTGAAAGGAAAATCTTTAAATGGATGACATTCATAAGTGACTTTGTCGTCACTTGTCATTCATTCGCGTCATGTTAATTTTCAGGCAGTGTTGTCAGTGTTTGTGGTAAACATTTCCTCAACCTACTAAGGTTTTCTCTTGATGTGATGGTTCACCTAATTTGAAAATAAAGGTCCGTTCATGTAAAATAACCAACGCATTGAGCGTTAGTACTTGTACGGCACATCTTTATGCGAACAGTTTTTTCTATCAGATGTCTTTTTTTTTCAATACTGAGATGCATATAAATACCATACCATCCATTTAAACGTGGTTGCGTGAAATAATAATTCCGCTAAACACAGATACGTTAATTGAAATCTATTCATCACTATGATTGTTTATTATTATATTTTGTCACGATAATATATCGTCCCTGGCAAGGTTATGGCAGACATAACGATTTCTTAAATTTTACAAATTAAATACCTTTTCTTTTCATGAAAATTTTTGATATTTTTCAAGGATATGCAGGTGAAAAAGTTCAATTGAATTTTCGCAATCATCCATACTTAACTGATTCGCAATAAAATTCTAAAATTACACATTTAGCTGTTATTATTAAAATAAAGATAGCTAGTGATTTCAATCTCATCTGTATATCAAGTTTTTCTCATGTTGATTCATGTTTGAATAAGTTCAGGGTTTATTCCATGTATCACGAGTAATTGATTATACGGAATATTTCGAATTCTGTCTCCAAAATCCATGTAGACTATTCAAAATTGACGCTTCAAAATTTCCGAATTTAAAGAAATCAAAGAGAGGCTGTAGTTACCACGCGTCAATTGTCATTTTCTATTTGTCATTATGCATTGGCATCGTAATGCCAATAAAGTGTATTAAATTGAAACTTTTTAAATTGATAAATCCGTTATACGTGCAACGAAGAAGATCAACTGAAACTTAAATGACTTGACAACGCAGCTTTCCAAAATATATTGACATATGATCTGACGCATGCAGGGTTTATTTGCGAAATTTGGTGGCAAAGTCACACATAATTCAAAAACATTAGAATACAATATAAGGAAGTCTTCGATTAATTAAGGACAAATACAATAGTAAGTTTACCGTCCTCATTATTATCACTACATAGTAAAAAGCAAAGTTGCTTCCCGCTGTCTGTCTCTATATGTATGCTTAGATCTTTAAATCTACGAAACGGATTTTGATGCGGGTTTTTTTGATAGATAGAGTGATTCAGGTGGAAGGTTTATATGTATATAATATGCATAATATAGTAGAGGAACACTGATAATTTTAGAGGTTTCAAAAGGTCTACAAAAAAGTCCGCGATGGCATATGTCTATCTCTTAGGGATTACCCACAATAACCATTTGTTATACTCGTATTTAATAAGTTCATGGATGTGCGGTTACTATGTGGTTGGGAGATCATCATAAAAAAAGAAATAACACTTTCCATGTTTCTTTACCATTTTCATTTGTAACTAATGTTACAGAAGTTTTTTCCAAAAAGGACATTTTCAGACAAGTTTATTGTAATTGTTTGAAAATGCCCTTATAGTATAGGACGAAACTGCAGTAACATTAGTTACAAATGAAAGTGGTAAAAAAACATAAAAAGTTTTATTTCATTTTTTTAATGGCCCATTTACGAAGCGATTTTAAGCAATACAGCATTATCAATGTTATTAACTTCATTCGGGTTTGAAGGTTGTTGTAGTTTGGTATTGCATCCTAACGTTTCGCCAGCACGAGTAGCTAGCTTCTTCAGAGGTTTATTCATCTCAACGATTCACCGATGACCGGTGATTTCTAGTTCGTAGTTGTATTTATATTGACTCTGGTAGTCCGGCCTGTGGTCCAGCTATCTTATTGATGCGTTGCTATTGGCCAAAGCGTTACTTCCTGTTGATGACGTAACATTGAATTGCGCTGTTGCCACTTTAGCATCTTTGAGTATGGGATTCCAAATCCGGTTAATCGTTACCGCCACCTCTTTTCTGTTGTAGTTTTCCGTATGTTTATGGATTTCTAGGGCTTCCCGTACAAGCCCACTGTGGTATAAACTCTTCTACTACTACTGATGAATACGTTTTGAATACACGCGCCAGAAAACGCCTTATGTGATCAAACTTTTTTAAACATGAGCAAGAAAAATCAGAATAGAGCCAATCGGATGTCAAAAACACTAAGACGATCAAGTACGATTTGTATTGTCAAAACACGATCTGGTATCGTCTATTCTTGTTTTTGTGTACAAACAAACAACTCACTGATATTTTGTCTACATAAAAATAACCTCAAAGTAATTTGTCTTTTGTTAATCTGAGGATTACAGGGTTTCTGTGCAATTTTATTCTGTGGTTAGAGACTGCTGCGTCTACGCAAGTTGATAAAATTTTCAAAGAGAACCGACGATTAGTGTTGTTAAACATTGGGGAACATTTATGATAAGAGGAGTACAAATTGGAAAAGGGGGGTCAATATTAGTACAATCGACTTCGATAATGATAATGTATCAATAATAATAGAAGCATTACTTCAAATTTCTACCTCTTGATCAACAATAATATTAATAAAAATCCTTGAGAAGCATCAAACACCTAAATTAAGACAAATATAAAAAACTGGAACTGAGGGAAGTAAAGATCCATCTCTCCACCAAGGGTACGATTTGCCAGGTTTTTGAAATTGGGCATTCTCGATTTTTTTGTAATGAATAAGTTAAATTTTTATTTGTAGCTCCAAACGGTTTTCACATATTTATTAGGGTTAATGTTGATGAAACATAGGTAGGCATGTTCCCTACTGTTGAAGTACGTTCTTCTTCAACCGAAATAAGAGACTGAAAATAATAAGGCTGGGAAAGGGTACTAACTGAATAAAAATAATTTTCATTCATAAAGTTTTGTTCAGAATTTTTTCTGAATACATTTTTTTATAGATCACTTAGCATCAAATAATCATTGGTAAGAACAGATAAAATCTTTTAATTTTCTTCAATACTGTATTATTCCTACCATTGTATAATGTTACTAAATTCATTTTAAGTTTTTATATCTCAGATGAGCACCATCTGTCCTATAACAAACGAACACACTAAAAGCTATATAAAAGATTTCTTTTCTCGTGTCATTCACGTGTCGTCTTTCTTTAAATGAGTCAGTGATGACGCCGTTTGCATTCAATTTCAGTGTTACCATCTCTTCCGAAACAATGGGCAAATGTTCAATTTACTACTACGCTTGCGCGTGGAAAGGTTTAGGGTATTTTCGATACATTCTTAAAAAATGCTAACATATGTCTTCTTAGATACTTCAAACTAGCAGTTAGTGACTAATTCAAAAATCGATAACATAGGTTTTTGAACCTTTTGTTATCGTCAAATTTAAATTTGAGCTGTTCGACTTGATCAATGAAAAATAATATAGGTTAACATGTAGGCATTACGTAACCCTTATTTAGGTATTGATCGAGGTTTTAATGAAAGGATTAAAATAGTTTTGAACCGACTCCAAATCGGTAAATACAAAAGTCAAAAGTGCATATCCACCTCCTTCAAACTATTACGAAATAATATTTACGGCGTATAGCGATCAGTAGATTCTGAACATCAGTAGCTGGTGATTGGTTACATCACGATAGTTATTTTTTTCGATAATTTTATCGCGATGAACTGCTGACACTGCAGCTCATAAACCAGATATAACTCGGCTTCCGACAACCTAATGAACCCTAATTTTACAACCGTACGGTCCCGAGATATTTACCGAGAAATCTAAATCGGTAGTTGACTGCAATCTGTGCCTGAATCCGGTCCAGCTACTTTCGAATCAACTGTGACACAAAATCGTACTCAATTTACAAGGTCGTCGACTTTCCTCAAACAAGTGACTATCCGCTCATATCCCTAAACCAATATGTCAACATCTCGATTATTATCGCCTCTCCAAATATACAATGGAATCAGGTTGCGCCAATCTAGTACGTCGTTTCACAGGCAGAAGTCAGCTGTTGGTTTTCGATCGAGTTGGGCGCTGGAAAAACAAGCTCGTCGCGCGATGGCAACTTACCAGCCTACGTTGACCGCGGAAAATCTGAATCCATGTGTGAAAGTGATGGAATATGCGGTCAGAGGGCCGCTGGTCATCAGAGCCGGAGAAATCGAGAAGGAGTTAGAGCAGGTGGGTTATTGCTTTGTCTGTTCTTTCACCGTAGTGCCCCGCTGATGTGAGCCTAAATTTGTTCTTGCTGTCTGGGTTATGAAAAATCGATCATGTGATTATGAGATGTTTTATTTATAGCATCTTTCGACAAACTGATAGGTATTATGAAACGATATTAATTTTTGTTTGCCGATCAATAACATTTTTCGATTAGGAATACTGGGTGGCTGTATCACAATTTTTATATAGATATTCTAACCAACCAGATTTTCTACTACAAGGTCATTTTTTCCAAATCGCAACAATCCCTGAAATAATATAAACTGCAACCATTACCTATTTCTGTCTCCATATTTGTTTGTATTTTCGTCGAACTTTGTACTATTCGTGTGTGCATATCTCTTTAGAGCAGGTGAAAGACCATGTCTAAGTTTACGTTTCCGTGAATTTAACACACAAAAGAACGTATTCACACAGACGGCATTTTACATCGCTTTTCAAGGAAAGATAATATAGATTGAGGAAATCGTTATTGAAACTAACCAAGTTACATTCTGTGTTTTAGTTTTGAGCTATCAATCTTAATGAAAATAAAATATTTCGAAAAAGACTTCCCTTCAATTTTTCGGTGCATATTTTTTTAATGTCCACATAAAATAAATGACTTTATTTGCACAGCATCTTGAAGGAGGATTTCTTTTAACCAATGTTACTAAAACCAACGTAATGCTCTGATTCTTATCAATCTCCAATCGAGTTTCACATCAGCTACATTAAAATAAATTTTCTCAGTGAAACAAATTCTTACATTTACAAATTCAGAAAAGAAAATTATAATGAGCTCGTTAGACTTTTTTTGTGGTGTATGCAAACAAGCCACACACCACAGCGGTCCTCAAAGCCAACATAACCAGTGGCGTAGCGAAGTCCTTGGGTTCCGGATCCCCCCGAAATTTTAAGATATACTAAAAAATAAATTGAGCATGGAGCAGGTGAAAGAAAGAAAAGTTATCATTATTTTTGTTTACAAACATTAAATTATCATACCATTGTTGGTTTGTCCTTTTGTTTAAATCATAAATTATCAAACTATACGTTTGAGCTCGGCCGCTCGGTTAGTGTAAGGCGGTGTTTGTATAGCTGGCCGAATGTCGACTGGACTGTCACAGTAAGTCTAGTTCGCACGCCAGCCGCTAGTGGAAATAGGAGATTAGTGCTGTAACTTAGAGCATTATTTTGTAAAATTCATTAATGTAATGTTAAACGTTATAAATATATTTTAATTATTGGTTTCACTGTTGTTTCTCTAGCCTTACTCATCTATTTTAAAGAGTTTGAAACTCTGGACAAACTACAACACTGTATGGAAAATTGGACGTTTCGGATGCGCTCCACCGATGCGAAGCCGAGGCGTAATTTGAATGTTGTTATATTCCACACATGATCAATAGGTCTTTCAAACTGATAAAAAATTTCGATGATACCTCACAACACTTTATTTTGAAGATAGGAAGCCCTAAATGAAAGACTCTATATAAGCAGCGAAAATATAAGTGACTTTTTTGCTACCTATTTTCGTAGTGTACGTTGTATGTTAAAAAAACAACGTTAATTTGAATTTTTCTCAAAAATATTTATTTATTCATCAATTTCTATGTTGTCTTTTCAAAATAGTCTTTCTCAGATATGATACACTTCTCCAGCGATTTTCTAACCCTCTAAGCAATTTCAATATTCACTTTCAGGTATGTCCTTGAGGTCTCTTAGAGAGTCGGTTTTTATCCCCTCAATCGTCGCTAATCGCCGTCCTTTCATGGGTCTCTTCAATCTTGAGAATAGAAAAAAGTCGCTGGAGGCAAATCTGGTGAATACGATGGCTGAGGCAAGATTACGATGTAGATTTTGGACAAAAAATTATGAATAAGCAATGACAAGTGATCAGGTGCATTATCGTGATGCAAAAGCCATGAATTGTTTTTCCAAAATACCGAACGTTTTCTTCGTATTGTATTCGACCATGCGAGGAAATTAGTGAGCAAAACCTTGACAATTGATCGAACTTGGCGTCCTTTTTTTGATCTTGCCTCTTCTGGGTTCTCCTATTGGCACGATTGGACTTTTGTCTCGATTTCATAACCATATACCCATGATTAGTCACCAGTTATGACCGTTATGACCATGTTAAGCAAGTCTGGATCGCCATTGACGTCATTCAACAATTCCTGAGCGATGCTCATGTGAAAGTTTTTTTTATTGTTAAAATTCGGCAATTTTGGAACGAACTTCGCTGCCACACGCTGCATCTCCAAAATTTCCGAAAATATATATACACACATATATATATATATATATATATATATATATATATATATATATATATATATATATATATATATATATATATATATATATATATATTACCGTCTTATCAAATTTTGGAAAATTATTTTTACGCCCGATGCTTTGTTTCAATTTTTCCCAAGTCGACTCGATGGGATTGAAAATAGAAAAATAGGGGAAAAGTCTCAGTATGGTGTGTCCATACTTTTCAGCAATACTCTCAAGGGCATACACTTTTTAAAATGTTTTTATCTGTGAAACTTCAAGCAGTTGGTTTTTGGTATTGTTATCTTCAGAATACAAATTGTTATCCATTAAAAAACTTTGTATTTCATCTTTCCTCGAATTTTTATTCGGTACTTTGAAAACTGTCGCGAATGATAGGAAGTGTTATCAAGAACTATTACACTATTCTTATCCAAATTTGGGGCCTCAAAATAATTAGCTTCCATGTTTTAATGATGGTCAACATTACAGTCCTCAAGTTTTTTTCCACATAATTTCAAGGAATTCGGAACCCATCCTTTACTTCCTCCGCAATGCACGATGATTAGTCGCGATCATTTGTTTGCAGGCATATTTGGCGTACACATTCTCGAACCATCAGTCCACCCTTTCGTAACTGTGTCGTGAGTGTCATACCAAGTCTCGTCCAAACAGAAAATTTGCCGTTGTTTCAACATTTCAACCACATTCACCATATTTTTCAACAGACCTCGTAAATCCCTCTTCAATGGATTTATAGTTGTCAAATTACCATGTTTATTATTTCCTCAGTAAACGTGTGCCTTCTGATAGGTTGGTATATATATATATATATATATATATATATATATATATATATATATATATATATATATATATATATATATATATATATCATCCAATTAACATACCATTTTCAATATAAATTCATGAAATTACAGGCAAATTATTATTCAAGCGATGGTTTTAATTGAAGCTAAAATTGTTCTAATGGACATGTTTTTGAATGTGACGTAACGAAAATTTTATATTGTTAATTGAATATCCTGTAAACAATAATGTAGAGTAGATGCCTCACTCAAAAATAATGAATAATATACAGTGCGTTAATAAAGTAACCTCAGAGATAAATCTGAAGTATTCAAAAAATTCTAAACGGTTCGGTTTTTCATTTCAATGTGTTTTTTTTAACACGCTTTTATTAGCTTCACCTGTATGTATGTATGTATATATATATTTGACAGAATTATCGACATTATTGCAAGGCCATCTGCCCGCTGGCGAGATGGCGCTGTATGTAACTTCCTTGATATATTGACATTATTGCTTCATCTATTCGCGGGCAGATGACGCTGTACGTACCTTTCTTGTTATAATTCGGACTCACTCTACATGTACATATTTCTTAATTTGAAAAAATTTTTTTTCTTATTAACACATGCCCTTGCTGCCTTATTTGTGACCCTCCTTTACGCGTATGCTGCCTTGGGCTTGTTAGCTGATTTTCAGACTCCCTCTCCGGAATCGGAAAATATCAATGGTAATTTTTCTAAACAATATACGGCTGATTGACCACAAAGTTTAGATAAAATAAATAAAGTTTAAAAAGAATAAAAAACACGCTTTCATAGCATACGGAATTAAAAAATTAAGATAAATATAGTTTAAAAAACTAAAAAACACGCTTTTAAAAACATCGAACTTGAAAGTTAAAAATTTATTTAAAATAAGCTTAAAACAAAAACGAACGAAAAATACTAGTGTTATTGTGATAAAAGCGTGGGTCCATTGTGCCACATTGTTTGTATATCAAGTTTCCGTCGCTTTTTAACAATAATACTAGTATTATTGTTATTAATACAGTAATCAACACAGTCTACTTCAAAAATCAGATTCAAAGATTTGCCCCTCGATACATGGGTTCTGCCCATCAAGACGCCCACGAATTCCTTCGATATCTTTTAGAAGGTTTACATGAGGACCTCAAAAAAATTACAGAGAAACCTGAACCGATCTTAACTGAGAATGACGAAAAATTGAGCGATAACGGAAAAGCACAAGAGTCCTGGAAGAGATATTTGAATATGAACAACTACAAGATTGTAGACTATTTCGTTGGTCAATTAAAATCCACTATGAAGTACACACACACACACTCATCAGTAACCTTTGATCCTTTCTGGGATTTGTCCCTTCCCATACCACAAAGAACTGGCTAAGTGAATTTGTCACATTGCTTGGATTCAAGAATATGCAAGTATTCCTTTTAATGCGAAACACCCAATTATACGTTTGTTTGAAAGTGATTGACAATGTTTCATCGTGAATTTTATTAGTTCGGACTTCCATTGTCTAATATGATTTGAAATCTCTTAAAGAACATATAAAATTAAAAATTAAAATGAGTAGCTCAAAATGACAATTATTTCGAGCAATTACAACGAAATTACAATAAAATAATAATTAACAAAATATTAAAAATTGAACAATTGAAAATGAAATGAAATTTAAAAAGATTTTAAACCAATTACTTCACGACGTTTCGATTATTAGTATCCTCAATCGTCTTCGGGTGATGACTGGACTATTCCTCCGAATGATGATTATTTAAAGTGTCAAGGTAACTCATTTGTAAGTTTTTTGAGCAAAAAAGTTTTGATTAACCCAACCCATTTAACTATTAATGTGACTCTCCCTGCAGAAAATCTCCAACGACCTACTTCAAAAACGTAGATTATACTGTCACAAATTAATTGATTCAATTATAAATACAATCACCTATTTTTTATCTTATGATTCATGCGATAAAGTTGATTATATCAGATTATGGTTGGTGCTTAAAATGAACAAAGAATAAATATTTGATATATTGAAATATATTATCAATATTTAAATTTGTAGTGAACAATGAACAAAGAATAAATATTTGATAAATTCTCTATATACAGTGTGACCCATTTAAAATGGAACCACCCCTGTAGAATGTGCATTTTTCAATCAATCTCAATTTCTTTTTATTGAAATATTAAGTATGAAAAACTGTATCTTGACAAGGCACTCTATGGTTTTTTTTGTTTGTCAAAAACGGCAAAAGTTTATTAGGCAATTTTTGTTTTCAAATTTGACTACACCACTGGATTCGTAGTCGTTATAAATCAAAACTGTCAAATTTTCATTAAAAAATATTTGTTAACAACGAAGTTACAACAACTTCAATTTTGGAAACAAAGTATTTGTTTGTAATTTTTATTCAGATTATAGACATATTTGAGATCTGACAACACTGGCATCACCAAGTAGAACACCAGTGAATTTGTACAGTGAAAATCCGAAGTCAACAGCTCAATGCGTTCTACAGTTATAACTCCTGAAAATTTGGTAATGTGAGAGATTTGTGGTGCAAGCGTTTTGTAATAAAAATCTGACTACGCCACTGGATTTGTGGATAATATTCCCTTAAAATCATTCATTTGAGTGTAGGTTACGAGAAGTGTATTCTAGAATAACAGAAAATTAAAAATTCATTTTCAAGTTATGCAGTAGTTAGTGCATTCTTCCGCATAGCCGCTAAAATCAAATTGATTTAAAGCATGGGAATCATTTATTCAATAATAAAACAGAGAGCAGGACAAAAATTGTTCCCTGTAAATTCTTCATAACTCAGCTAAAACAATCTTTTAGAGGAGATATCAATAATTTGAGGAAGCTGAACTCATTATGTAAAGGTTTTATAATAAATCAACAGTCGGCTGTGATTTTGACAGTTAATCATAAATAAAATAATAGTTGTTAGTTACGTGCATTTAATAATGGCTTTGCAATTATCATTAGAAGAAAGAATTGAAATTGTGAGAATTTCTGGGGACAATTATCATAGTGAAAGAGAAGCAGCTAGGATATTTAATCACAGACATCCAAATCGACTTCCCACTGACAGAAGCACCGTCAGTAAAATTAACAAAACATTTAAAGAAACCGGTGCAGTCAGCAAACATATTTTAAAAAATAATCACCGAAGAAGAAATTTAAACGAAGGTGCTGTTTTAGATTATTTTAGAAACCACCCAAACAGAAGTTTACGAGTCGTCAGTTTGGATTTAAACTTACCGAGAGAGACTATTCGACGATGTCTTAAACAAAACAAACTGAGAGCATTTAAACCTAAATTTCTTCACTCTTTAACGGCAGGTGATGAAGTGAAACGTATGGAATTTTGTTTGTGGGCACAAGGCGAGTACCTGAATACAAGAAATTTTTTAAACTACATAATGTTTAGTGATGAAGCTTCTTTCAGCACCAATGGGGTAGTTTCATCGCATATATATATATATATATATATATATATATATATATATATATATTAATAATATTTGAATTTGTAGTGAAAGTTAGCCTTGAGTAAAAAAATGCAATAGGTTTATATTTGATCATCCCGTATGCAAAAAATTCCAAAGACAACGATTTTAAAGTTATGTCTAAATTAAGTGACGTCAGAAGACTCTGACTCGATTTGTTGCCAAGTGTGAAACGGCTTCAACTATAATATAAATCATAAAGATATTATGGCTCATGACCAATTATGACACCGACTACGTCCTAAAGAGCGTAACTTTGTTTCTGTGCTCGTAGATCTGAGGGCTTTGTGTACGATAAGTGTACCCTCTACAAGTCTTGAACAATATCGACAGTAATAGTTGGTGCCTGCAATACCTAATATCTTAACCTTATGTGTAGTAACTAAAAAATATTTCCATGAACGGTGCCCAATTCATGCACTTATTTCTGGTTGAAAAAAGGACACGCCTTTACAAATAATCTACGACAACAGTAGACGTTCAGGACAGTGGTTGGATACAGATGGGCCAACCAGGCACTTCCAAAGGCGAAAACCCACCAACGAATACCATGGTTACTGTATGGTGGTTAGCGGTGGTGTGATTCAATATAACTTCTTGCAACCGGGCCAAACCATCACAGCCCAGTATAAAATGAACACTTCTTTCTGCTGCGGTAGAATACATCATGTGCAATGAAAAAGATGCCTTTGCCATCAATGAGCCGATGGTTCTAGTGAAGGCCCGACTGGGGATACACATTCACGAGCCTTCCAGCGCCATATGTTCCGGCACCGGAAGCGCAGACACAGCGATAACTGAAATGTGACCTAACCTGAAAATTTTAGCCTTCCCTTCAGAGTTTAGAAAACTCTTGCACTTTTATAACGTCCGCTCTGCTACCATAAAAAGTAAAGCATCAGAACATTGTTGAAAACAAGACGAATGAAAAAAGTTATCGAATGGACTTTCATCAGATATTCCTTGTGGTGGGGAATTTAACACAGTGATTTGAGTTATTTATTCTTCTTATTTTAACGTCACACCACATTCCATTAATATTATGATAGACTTTGAAGCTCGTTATCAGGAAAATTATTATCAGAAGTGTATTTTGTTGTTAGCTCGTGAGAGGGTTTCAATTTCATTTGACTATCGCGAGAGAATATGTTCAATATGTTGACACTGATTTCTATCTCGCCGTTTATTGTAATTTTAAAATCTATGTGGGCTGCTACGATTTTTTTGAAAAAAAAGCAATATGGCAAGGATAGACTTATGCAAATATATAAATTCTTTTTAATGCGCTCTTAAAAAAATTTCCTTGTACTCCTCTTCTGGACTTTAGGACGTCATTTCAATACAAAACTGTAAAAATCTGTTGATAACACCACAGCCTTGATAATTACCAATACCTCTTCTGATAGATAGATAGATAGATAGATATTTATTTAACTATGTAACTCATACATGATATGGTTTATAGCAAGTCAATCACAATTAATATATCATATTGAATGAATATATAATAACATTATCTAAAAGCCTTCAGGTATACAATATAAAATATATCACAATCACATAAATTGGGTAATACACGTCAAAATTGAATTTTTGTCTGAATAAACTCGTCTCTAGAATAAAAACAATGTTCGAGAAGATCATTTTTTACAATTATTTTGAACAATTTCTCGTTCATGGATCTAAATTCGCAGGGCAATTTATTATGTAGTTTAAAATCTAATGAATTTTTCTCAGATTTGGACAACCTGTAACGTGGCAATACTGAATCATCAGCTGTAGCAGCCCGGGTAGTGTAATGATGCAGGCCAGAAACTTTTTGTATATTCTGCCTTTCTGAATGGATTTCTAGTAAATTTTGGTATATACACACACAAGTGAGTGGTAGAATCCTCATTGATTTGAACAGTGGTTGACAGTGGTCTCTATACCTAGCCCCAGCTAATAGTCTTATTGCGCGTTTTTGTAACCTGAATATTTTTGAGGAATCAACAGCATTACCCCACAGAATCGCACCATAGCTGATCACAGAATGAAATAATCCAAAATAAACAGTTTTTAACATGCTCGAATTGAGGCAGTACCTGAGCTGTCTAAGCAAAAATAAGAGACTGGACAGTCTCTTACTCAATATATCTAGATGAGGAGTCCAGTTCAAACGATCATCTTGAACAACCCCAAGCAATTTACAATGCTTACCTAACGTGATCTGATTATTACAGGAAATTATGAGGTTTTGTGTCTTCCCTTTATTCAGTTGAAGGTTATTGGCAGAGAACCAAGCTTCCGCTTTAGTCATCAAGGTTTCAGCATCATCAAGAAGACGTGAAATGTTGCTGTTTGAACTGATGAGAGAGGTATCATCCGCAAATAGGACAATTTGACATTTCGCCCTCATGTGAAAACATAGGTCATTAATGTAAATGATAAACAACAGGGGTCCAAGAACAGAACCTTGCGGTACTCCATGTTTTATGATTTTCAGTTCTGAATCAGAACTGTTGTTAAGATGGACAAACTGTTGCCTACCTTCTAAGTAAGACTTGAACAGGTTCAACGGCGTGCCTCTAATGCCATAGAATGTAAGTTTTTCTATCAAAAGTTCGTGTGAAACACGAACAGCAAATTTAATGAAGAAATTTGTTGTTGGCTTTCAAAGCCATTTTCATAAATCAGTGGCGTATATAAAATATTATTTTTAGAGGGCAACATTAAATCTATACAGAAATTTTTTTAGCTGACCCCACTATTATATCGAAAAGGTGACTTACGAGGTTGGTAGAATTTAGATCGCAACTACCAATTGTCGTTTGTTAGATATTGGCAAAAAACAAGCTTGTCGATTCTGTTTGTTATTTCTATCGACGTTTAGTTGATTCTACCATTTTTTTCAATACGGACGACGAAGTTTTTTCATCAATTTCAGTGTAGCGACTATAATACATTTTAGATCTTTCATTTCGGAGAAACATCATCAGTCAGAGTATACAATATTCCGTCAGAGATGTTTAAAACAATAGAGCCCAATATTCCTGGTATCTGGAACTCAAAGACACAACTCCAAATATCTCTTGTTTCGTGAAAGTGTTTCGAAAACATAGACTTTCATTACCGGATTCTCGATTAGAAAGAACACAATCCGGGCTGGTAGGTTCAAAGTCAATGTCAAAATATGCTTTATTATCTGAAGATTAACATCTTGTTGACAAAGCTTTGTTAAAATAATTCGTGAAACAAATTCACGTTATTGCATGCAAATTTCAGATTTGATGGTAGGTAATTGATATTTTCAACCCATTATAAATGAAAGAGTCTTTAATGAGGGAATATTTTGGAATGGGCAAATTAAAGTCGTTTCTTTGTCGAGTGGCGTTTGTGTTAATTGAAAATCGATTTTGATGTTTTGCTATGGACATATAGTTTCAATAATTAAAATAGATATTACAGTGAGGATTTTCTTTTCCTTAAAGAGTGGTCTGCAAGAATCTTGTGGTTTTGCTTTACACAGAAAACGTACAGCTCTTTTCTGTATAACTAAAATTGATTGCAGTGTTGTCAGAGTCCAAGCACCCCAGAAAGGAATTCCATATCGTAGATGAGATTCTATGAGAGAGTGAAATGTTACTTTGGCAGAGGAAAATCCCAACTCATAAGATGCCAGCCTCACAGCATAAGACCCTGAGGATAACTTTGATTTGAGACTCTTGATAAGGTCTTTAAATTTCAAATCAGTGTCAATGGATAGTCCCAGAAATTTGGTTGATGGTTTATTCTCAACAAAGATGTTGTCAATTTGTAAATTGCTGATGGAACATTTGAAGCAAAGCACGTTCGTTTTAGAGATATTGAAACTGAGAAGATTTGCGTCACACCATCTTTTTATATTGCTAATATCATGAATTATTACTGTTTCAAGTTCAGAGGGATTTTGATCATGTCATAAAATTGTAGTGTCGTCTATTACTTTGGTAGACATTGCAAATAGCAAATGAGTTGACTACGAGGATGAAGGTATAGTATATCGAAGTCTCGGCAACGACTGATTCGTCCTTACAGTCATGCATATACTACTGAGGATGTCTACCGCAGTAGCAGACTAGTAGCGTTTAGTACCACAAGTTCCATTTGACCACGGCTCACCGATTGGTCAACCAATTATTACCACAAATTCGTCTATGTATCAGAGGTGTACTGAGTGGAACCTCAAAAAGAGGAGCAGCCACAATCCGTCGCGTATTTCTGATATGTACCGCTCTTGGTGGAATCAAATGTGCTAAGTCAGTTGAAGACCTCTCATGAAAGTATGTATGAAAGAGAGACAAGTCTGCAACCTTTCTTCGATGTTCCAGACTATCAAGGTTGCTAGTGATGTTCCTTTCTCCAATCCAGCAGCTTCAGGGTATGCTTAGGGGCGAAGCTCCATATATGAGAACAATACTCCAAAGAAGGTCATATCTGAGCTTTATAAAGCATCAAAAGTTGCTTAGGTATGTACAGTTTTCTGGTTGGTAACAGTGTTCCAAACTTTGAGAAGCTGCCTTTGCAATTCCAGTGACATTATTGTGTGCCAAGACATATTGGTGTCCAAACCCCTAACAAAATTATTGAAGCAAAGCGGAATTTTCTGTCCTGACATTACATTTCGTTGCATTGAATTGAACCTGGTTTCTTCCACCCCAATTCGAAACTACTTCTAGATCCTCATGCTGCCGAGAGGTTGCATATCTTAATGAGGAATGTCCTGGAATGTACTGAAGATGTGTTGCGTAAATAAGTACAATAAGTCGTTTATATACAATAAAAAGAGGATTGATGGCGCTATGTTTCTCTGGGGAAAAGCAGCGTCGACGGTAAAAGTATTCGTGTTAGGAATCACACGTTAAAAGGTAAGACCTCATTAGTCCTTAGCTCGCACAAGCTTTGACTTCTGAGGGTTGTCGTTCGTAGGGGTGCGACAGCTGGTTAACGGAAGAACAGATTTAAACAGACAGACAGATATCCATCGACGGCCACTTGCCGGGAACATTCTTTTAGGAAGCTGGAGAGCCATACACAATAATGATTCGACAAGCCATAGCATCGAATACCATTATCGAAACATCTTAAAATTTTGATGATCTCAAATTTGTCTTAGAAAATTGTAGATCTAAAAAAAATACAGGTCCAAATTTGGATTAAGTGGTCCAAGGTGACCCTTTCAGATACTTTCTTTGGCATCTTTTTACCTATTCAGGTTGTTGAAAAAATATAGGAAATCTATTCAATTAAACCAGTTTCAAGTAAAAGAAATCGAAGTTTTCGTTGAGCTTCAACATCATATAACGGGTTCCACGCAACTTTGCCTCCATATAACCTTCTCTACAACTCTTACATTCCTCGAGTTTCCCGTGAACTTACTCAGTGTCACCATTAAAGTGCGCACTGACGTTCAGTGTTTGTCAAATTCAACTTTTTTTTTTTGAAAAAAATTGAAAAAGTGCTTTTTTAGATCGAATTTAACAAAAAGTTACTTGAAAAAGTTGTGTCTACAGCAATTTTATATCCATATGCCAAATTTTATGCAACTAGGATAAAGTAAACGTTTTGCTTATTTTCGACAGATATCCCCTTTATTTTAAAAAACAAGTTCGGTTAATTGTCATCAATTCATGTATACATAACAAACTCATCATGAAGTTTAGCTTTTCTGATACATTTTTACTTATACGGACATTTTTAGAGAAAAATTAAAAATTTGCTATGAAAATTTTAACATGACTGGTGCAAAGTTTCAATCACTTGGCTATTTTCTTAAACAAACCTTTGATTTCGAAAAAGCAGAGGCAACTAAAAAAAATGCAAATAATTTCGATAGAACTATAATTATTATTATAAATTTTAAATAACAATAATATCATAGAAAATACAAATGAGTACAAAAAATTACTTATTGATCTAAATGAGGTTGTCAAACACTTATAGCCTACATTTCAGTATATCGTCCTCCACGTTCAATATAAATTATGGTCCTTCTACTGACATCTGTAACTGCATTTTCAATAAATCGGGGATTTATATTTGCACAGCACTCGCGAATGGTATTTTCCAGATGTTGTATGTCAGTAAATGGTCTACTTCGGTACACTTTTTGTTTCAGGTAACCCCACAAGAAAAAGTCTAAAGGCGTCAAGTCGGGTGAGCTAGGTGACCAATAATGTTCCCAGTTACGTCCAATAACTATGCCTCTGAACATTTGTTGGAGGTACTGTTTTACAGCAACCGTGTGATGTATTGGTGCGCCATCAAGCTGATACCATAGGTCGTATTTAATATTTAAAGGCATATTATCTAAAACTTCACTAACTTCATTATTTAAAAAAATGGCCCAATTATTTGGTCGTTAAGTATCTCACACCATACATTAGTTTTAAAGGAATACTGATCACCACATTCAACTTTGAAATAGGGATTTTCTTGGGCCCACCATCGGCAATTTTGAGAACTTACCGTTCTATTTGAAGAGAACGTTGCCTCATCTGTCCCTAAAATTTTATATGGAAACTTTACATTTTCTCCTCTCTCTCTCTTTGAAACCAGAATGAAAACCCCAAACGGACATCAAAATCTCGTTTTTTTAATGTGTTAATAAATTTTGGCTTGTAAGGCCAAAATTTATTCTTTAATAAAATTTTTCTAACACTTTCTTGTAATCGGTAATTTTTATAATATCTGTTAAGCTCGTTTGCCCGTGTTCAATATCTTTTAAACAAATGTTAAGTTGGGCCTCCTCATTATATTTACTTGGAGTGTGCTTTTTCTTAAATTGATTTGCTACGGATCCTGTTTCTCTGAATTTCGACATTATCATTGACACAGTAGTATGTTTAACATTTTTTCCTGGATGCCGTTCATTAAAATTGTTAGCTACTTGCCGGTATGGTGTATTCTCACCACATATTAAAACTATTTCTTATTCTTTCCTGAAGAGACAACAATATTGCAACAATAACTGTTAAAAATTTGACAAGTAAATCAACAACTTGACACTACCATAGCATGCATTTTGTTTGTCAAGATCTACTTAAAAATTTTATTCAACGTGATTAAGCATCCTTACCGACCTAGTTAGTGTTTATGAATAATTTGCAAATACTGAATATTGAAATTTTAATGTAATTTCAACTCTAGTAATTTTATAGTAATTTTATTAATACTCATTGCAGTTTTTGAGTTGTGTCTGCTTTTTCAAAATTGAAGGTACTGACGTTTGTTTAAGAAAATAGCCAAGCGATTGAAACTTTGCACCAGTCATGTTAAAATTTTTATAGCACATTTTTAATTTCTCTCTAAAAATGTCCGTATAAGTAAAAATTTATCAGAAAAGTTAAATTCCATGATGAGTTTGTTATGTATACATGAATTGATGACAATTAACCGAACTTGTTTTTTAAAATAAAGGGGATATCTGTCAAAAATAAGCAAAACGTTAACTTTATCCAAGTTGCATAAAATTTGGCATATGGATATAAAATTGCCGTAGACACAACTTTTTCAAGTAACTTTTTGTTGAATTCGATCTAGAAATGCACTTTTTCAATAATAAAAAAAAAGTTGAATTTGACAAACACTGAACGTCAGTGGGTCGCAGTTAGCCGCATCATTTCAGGTTAAATTTAAAGCACAAACAAGTGCCGAAGTTGAACTTCGTTGAAACTTTTCGAAAAAAAAGTTTCCCATATGGTGCGCACTTTAATGGTGACACTGTATAAATAGATCAAAGATTATCATTTAGTATCCAATTTTTGTTTTGCAGGGCGTGAAGAAACCCTTCACCGAAGTCATCAAAGCCAACATCGGTGACTGTCACGCGATGGGTCAGAAGCCCATTACTTTCATCAGGCAGGTCCTGGCGTTGGTCGGCTACCCCAAGCTCCTGGACGATCCCCATTTCCCCGAAGACGCAAAACAGAGGGCGAGGACGATCCTTGCAGGTTGCAGAGGAGGTTCCGTCGGTTCCTATACCGATTCTCCCGGAATCGAGGTGATCAGAAGGCATTGCGCGGAGTATATAGAAAGAAGAGACGGAATTCCCGCGAGTTGGGAGAACATCGTTATTGGAGGAGGTGAGATACCGTTGTGTCAAGGTTCTATTTGATTCATGTATACGGATATACGCAAGCAGATTTTCATTCCAAATTAATCAATGAATTCAAATCCCGTACCTGACACCAAAAATGTTTTCAGCGCACTATATTTCTTTTACAATATCTTCTTGAGAACTAGGACTACCTGTAGATTTCGAATGTTCAATTATTTGTTTTTCAAACCACGTACCAAGTACCTTCTGTGAAGTACAACATCTGTAAGTTGAATATACACAATGCATTTTAAAAATATATTAAAAAATAGTAATCGTCAGAGCGAAGCAACAATGGTTCAAGTTAATTCATTACCGACTATGTGTTATCTATAGGTTCGACAGAAAATTTGAACCCAGTTCTTCGGGATGGAGTTAAATTGCTGTAGATTAAATTAATTTTGAAAAATAAGGTTTATGATGCACTGTTTGGAACCTTTGGTGTAGTAATGAATATTACTGGAGTTTTTTCCCAACACCAAATCTTTATTTTTAACATGAGGTGTTAAAAATAACGATTTGGTGTTAAAAAAACTAGTTATATTCAAAAATAAGGTTGTCTAATTGGATAAGATTCTTATATCTGAAATATTTTATTGGCTTTGGTCCGATTGGACCAGATTCAACCCAGTCAAACTAAAGAGTTTTTTATTGACTATAATAATAGAAAGTCATATAAATTGAATTCCATTTGAGGTTATTCGCATCTTTGTCCGTAAATATAAATTTCCGTTCTGACATCTTCTATCATCCACGCTAGTGGTTTCTCCATCAACCATTTGTTTATTGTTTAGTACAATGAAATAACCTTGTTTTTGGAATTATCTCCGAATTATCACATCATAATTTCTCTACATTTACGAAAAAAGATTGGAATAGTATCCTTTAAAATCGTGGAATATCATTAGATCTTGATGAGTGGAATTTGGAACTTCTGATGTGATATGAATCTATTGAAAATATTTTTTCCACACAAGAACAAAAATGCTGCCCCTCGACTAGCGTTTCGCTAACCCAGTTAGTATCTTTAGGAGATGACTTAAATCTGACTTGACTAAAATTACAAAAATTAATTAATACCCAATAGTATTCATCCAAAAGTTATTATTAACAATTTTACTGAACTTTTGGTTTTCAGTAGGGCAATTTATGCATCAAAATCACGGAACATATAGTTGTTTTGTGACAATTACTTCAATTTTCATTTTGGGAAAACAACTATTCTTACCGGAAGTGTAAATTACTAAAAGGTTACTTTGACTTTGTTTTTAATGATTGAAAATTATGAGTGCGCGTACATTGGGAAAAAGTAGGTCTGCATAAAGTATCTGTTATGTCTTATTGAAAATTTCGTAGTTAAAGTTACAATGGCAATGAAGATTAAAATTGATGCTGCATAAAATCACCTTTGATACTTGAAGACCATTTAGATACTAATAATCGTGCAGTACCGTGGTTTGATATCTAAATGCGATTTCAGTTATAATTATGAATTTCTACATGGGAACATGATAAAAAAATCAACTGTATTCATTGAAGTTTTTATTTCAAATTTCTGAACAATGAAATGTCAACGCATATCTACATAATAACTATTTTTAGGTGCTAGCGATGCCATTAAGAATGTCCTGAAATTGCTGATATGTCCAATAAACGGCAAAAAACCCGGGATTATGATTCCCATTCCTCAATATCCATTATATTCTGCTACTTTGGCGGAATTCAACATGCATCAAATAGGATATTACTTGGACGAATCGAAAAATTGGGGATTGACGATTCCCGAATTGGAGGTAAGATTATTATTATATAAATAGAATACATGAAATATATAGAATGGGCTTTTGTCTTTGTTTTGGTTGGAACATATACACTTGTTTATTGAAAGACAGGGGACAGAACGATGAGTATTTCAATGCATTGATTTATACATTTACCATATTTACTCAGAAATGATTGTATATGTTTCTATGAGTACCAGACGTTCCATGATTGACGTTGTATAAATTATAAAAAAAGAAGACGTACAATTACTGTGACTAATTGTAAAACTTGAAAATTTCACCACTTGGAAATCTGTGAAATGGCAATTCACTATTCTTTGTGTTGTTACTACAATATAATAGGCCAAAAAGTTTTTCATTCACATCTACAATAGTCACAAATATTATTATATGTTAAATACTAATGTATTTTAAAGTAACACTTTATTGTGAGATTTTTACTAGACAGTTTATAAAACCGAAACTCGTGTTTTGCTATACAAAAGTTTTCTCACCTAGTTGAATAAAAAGGCAAGGCAAGGCTCCATTCACATTTATTCCGTGTTTGAAGTCGAAATTTCCGAGTTGAATGACCTATTTATTCGGCATAAATTCATATTGAAAATAGCTTCTCTAGGATTTCTACTACGATCGTGATATGTATAAGACAAAAGCTATTTTCTTATCCTATATTTGATACATTTATTTATTTAGACTATAAATAGAATAATCAATTTACACTGTAGATAGATAACCCGTTGAACATATTTTCCTCTTTTGGCTACGGGAACCAGGGTACCAGCTGGCGCGAGACGCTTCAGTCCCATGCCGCTAATTCTTCTTCTCCAGATTGATTATTGGGTTTTGTCTTTCGATATGTATCCAGCTTCTACGTCAGGATGCTTGTATATTGTATATGCAGTTGGGTTGTAACGGTACCTCTCTTCCGCATAAAACGAAAAACTAACCTCCGTATCCTCCTCCTCTGTGTTTTAACGGGGCGTAGTATTCCACTCTGCATGAAAACCTAAAAATTTTATATAATCTAATTAATCAGTAACTTGTGTTTGTAAATTTTTGTCTTTAAACGAAATCAGTGATTGAAACTTTGTTTATATACTTGGTTTTCTTAACATCGCAAACAATAATTTGGAAAGTAATTTTATATAATATATAGGGTTTCCAATCGAGGCATTTTCCAGCAATACCAATGTTTCGAGAATGGAAAGGAATTACTTTCCGAAACTTAAAGGCTAGATATATAAAAAATAATCATTTATTTTATTCACCATCGACAGTAAACATTATAATTCGTAAGCTGGATTTATAGTTTAAGTAACGCAACATAACGCAACAGTAGCATCCGCATGCGCATTCACTCTGTCAAATCCTGTTGTGTGTCAAATACAGAGAGATTTGTTTTGAAAGTTTCAAAATGTTTGTCAATAATTATCTTTTTTTATCCACCTATTTATTATTATTGGCAAGTGCGCTGATTTAAAAAAAAGGAAATTTAGGAAATTTAAAACAAAACCTTTAAATGTAGACAGAAGAATTCGCGGATTCTACACAACAACATTTTTGCCAATGAAAAATGATCCAGAACAATTTTTTAAACATACAAGAATGAGTGTTCCACTTTTTGAACGTTTATTCGCACAAATTGTTCCAAAAATCCGGAAACGAACAATTTCTGACAGAATTACCCCAGAGGAAAAACTAGAGATTACCCTTCAGTAAGATATTGCCCCTAATCAAATTATTTTTAAAATTTCTATTGGATTTATCATAGAGGTGTGGGAAGGACTGAACCAATGTTATTAACAAATCATAATCTACTTCTAGAAATATTAATTTAGAAAAAAAGATATATTTCATACATTTTTAAAATCTACCCATGTTTATAATAATACAATATCCTCGACAGCAAAAATCGTAAAATATTTTAAATAATAAACAAACTAACCACAAAATCGAAAACTAACATCTGATACATGACTGTCAATTGTTGAAAACAGAAATTTCGTGCTCTGATTGGTTGTCCGTAAGGAATACTTCCGCAAGAGATGAAACATGACCATCTCTTACGTTACGGATACGTTGTTACGTTTGCGGAGTTGCATTTATAAATGACAGCATGTTAATCTGAACCTTTATGTTTTTACGGTACGGTGGGCGTTAGCGGTACGGTTGCGTTACTTAAACTATAAATCAGCCTGTGTACTGGTAAACGTAACAGGTAGACGGTACTATTTTTATATCAAGTAAGTGTTCAAAACAAGTTTTCATAGTCATTACTGGATCCTAAAGTTGCCATACTCCGCGCATTCGATCATTTTAGATACTAATGCTATGCCTTACATTCTAGCGAGCTATCACCGAAGCCAAAAAGGTATCCGCACCTAGAGCGATTGTCATAATCAATCCAGGTAATCCTACAGGGCAAGTTCTGACAAAAGAAAATATCGAAGAAATTGTTAAGTTTGCATATAAGGAAAGGTTATTCATTTTTGCCGATGAGGTGTACCAAGATAATATCTATGCAGAAGGCTCGAAATTCCATTCTTTCAAAAGGGTGAGTACTATTTGTGTGTATCGTTGTGTTTGTTTCTACATCATCCAAGAATCATTTTGAACTGTCCCCCAAAAAGTTGTCTTTGACTTGTACAAGTTCTTGTAAACTTTTTTCAATCATTTCAACTTGCTTTGGTGGGACAAAAAATATATAAACAGGCACAAAATTGTCATGCGACAAAAATTATATTTTACGCTTCCTTCAAACTCATTGGCAACCTTAAAATGTCATTGCACAGGTTATGCATGACATGGGCGAACCCTATAACAAAATGGAGCTGGCCAGTTTCATGACGGCTTCGAAAGGATACATGGGCGAGTGCGGTCTTCGAGGAGGCTACGCTGAAGTCCTCAACATGGACCCCGACGTAAAAAAGCAGTACTTGAAAGCTATCACCGCCATGCTGTGTTCCACCGTCTTCGGGCAAGCTACATTGGATTGCGTCGTCAACCCGCCGAGGAAAGGAGAACCCAGTTACGAGCAGTTCATGAAGGAAAAGAATGCCGTTCTTGGATCGTTGAAGGTCAGTTGAATTTGTGAATTCTTGGTTGAAATATAATGTGTGCAAGATGACTGGAGGAATGTCTTTAAATTCATAGAACGTTTACGACAGTATTAAGGTGTTTCTGACTCAAAATGGCGGCCCTTTTGGCGGGAAAAGTGCTATCTGAGCCATGTGACCATGGACACGATCACGAAGTCATCTTTCAGAGCTATGAAAACTGTCATCTGTCAGTTTCCGAACCACGAACTGTCAGACAACAACAGATGGAAGATTTTTTCTTAAAAAATGTCTCGACGAAATTTTAGGTGTGAAATCTTTTAATACATTTTCCAAATATTTTTTGAAGATTTTCAACTTCAATTTCATTTCATTAAAATATTTCAAATACAAGAAGTACATATAGGAAACAGTTTTTCAATGCATGGGTGATTCCATAAGTATGTGGAATCACATAATAAAGTCATGAACATATTGAATACAACTATTTTGACTATCCAACAATACCTTTATTTCTTTATGAGAAAAGAAGGAGAAAGAAAAGGTTTCAATTATATACATGGTGACGTTTCAAAATTTTCATCCACAATCGCCTTCTGAAAAAAGTACCTAATTGGGTGATGTAAATAGATTAAGACAACATGACACATCCGCTTGTTTCTCTGCAGGAATTGCAGAGAAACAGCTGAAGTTATATTTTTTGAAACCTCAAAATTATTAGAGTACTATCTGCAATATGAAGTTAGATTAGATAAACCATACATTTCACAAACTACACCTAATGGTTTGATCTTCACAAACTTCATTTTCAAAAATATAACGACACATTTCGTTACTACAGTAGTTTTTTATAGTGAATAACATATATTATTCACAGTCAGCGTGGCTGACTTCTGAGCTGAGTGTATGAATTTTACTCGAATATATTCCCCATATAAATTGATTGTGGTTGTTGTTGGATGTAACACTAAAAACTCCCCAAGTACAAAATAGATAGTTGGCAATGTCGGGATAAAGAAGGAAGTTGCAGTGTTGTCAACCGTAGCGGAATTCCGCTACCGTAGCGAAATTTACTCGACAATAGCGGCGTAGCGGATTTGAACAGAAAGAAGTGCAATTTTCTACGAATTGAAAAAAAAGGAAGAAGAATAGGCACTCGAAGCTAACAATTGAATGCACAGGCAATACGTTATAGTCTTAGTAGCTGAGGACATGATTTAGAGAAGAAGAAGATATTTGATTTTTTTTTGTAGACTCCAATATTTTGAAACTAAAAGACCAAAAGTCTCGTCGTAACGTCGTATATATATACGACCTTTGATCTCATATGTACCTATTCATAGTAAAATTGTAATGCTCTTCTACAATAAATTCAATTCCAAAATCAGTATTTCAAGCTAAGGAATATTTGGTTCAGTTTAAGTACCATTTACTGAGTTGCACGGTTGAAAGTGAGCATAATCCTGATTCCTGACAGTTCCAGTTTTGTGTATCTGAACGGTACACAAACTGGTGGTATTCAATTTTGGGTAGAGTGCATGCGTCAGATGAAGCAGTGTAGCGGAATTTTGCTTCATGTGTAGCGACTTCATACTTCATCCAGTTGGCAACCCTGGAAGACTTATTATATTTATAATTTTATTATAGGACTGTTACAACCACTCTTTTTACATCTCTAAGTCTCCCAAAATTGAAATATAGAAATAAGAAAGATGAATCAGTAGAATTACTCACAAAACATAAAAGTCTGTTGGGAATAACTGAATGTTTATTATTATCATTGATCAGTTTATTTTGAGTGCTGTGTCTATTGAAATATACTGCTTTATTTCATCTATTCTCTCCAAAACAAGTGTGCAAACCAGACTTGCTTGTGAAATATCAAAACTTTTTGTAAGAACAGTATATGAAACGAGAACGCTCATTATTATCATTGTTATAATTACAGGAAAGAGCGAAAATGGTAGCAGACACGTTCAACTCGATCGAAGGATACAGTTGCAATCCCGTCCAAGGCGCTATGTACGCGTTCCCTCAAATTCGCTTACCCCCCAAAGCAATAGAGGCCGCCAAAAAGAAGGGACAAGCCCCCGATGCGTTTTACGCTTTCGAATTGCTGGAATCAACGGGGATCTGCATCGTTCCAGGATCAGGTTTTGGCCAGCAACCAGGCACCCACCATTTCCGCACTACAATCCTGCCGCAAACTGAAAAATTGAAGGTTATGTTGGAGAAGTTCAGAGAGTTCCACGCCGACTTTTTGAAGAGATATAGTTAAGTGAATAGTCGGTTTTAAGTTTTAACTGTGATTTATTTTTTAGAGGTATGTCCTGCTTTTTGTTTTTGATCAATTTGATCTGATCAATTCTATTACATTCTAAAATGTTAGAAAAAACCTATTTATTCATAGTGTATATATTAATCACATTTGACATTTATACAAGCAATTGACCTTATGACGCTGTAATTTCTTGGTCGTTGTTGAAAATATACCTGAAAATTTCAGTTTTTAATGTATTTTGTTGATTTTATCCACTCCTTTACTTACTCGAACCTGAACCTGACTGATAATTCCTTTACATGGGCAAGATATCTAGAAGATGCTAACAAGAACCTCCATAAAACAGAAGAAAAGTTACCTGTTTTTACTAGTTAGTAATAAGTAAAACCCAGAATACATAACACTTGAACAATTTTCTTCCTGAAACTAATATTTCAACATATTTGTGAATTAGCGACTTTGGAATACTGCAGAAATTTGACTGTTAGCACTATTAGGTAAGGTCCTTTTTCAATAAGAAGAGAAGATGACGTAAGAAACCTTCAATATCATAGACAGATATTTTACAGAATAGTGTGGAGACACTGAAACGATGAGTGATCAACATTCTGTGACATATAATCTTTGTAGGAGTGTGGGGATATTTTTCCCCCACTCCAACACAGCATATTTTTCGCCTCAATCATTCAATATGATTTCACCTTTGTATATAGACTAACCAAAATGAACAACACTGAAAGACCTCTAAATTCATTAAAAATCAAAAAAGCGTTTTGAATTTTATGACAGAGGTCACCACTTCCATACAAAAACTGTGTTCTTAATCTAAATCTATAAATTCATATTGCCACTCAAACCAGTCAGTCAGCCCAAAGGGTAAGGGAGCAAGGCTCCAGCCTGACATAAATGACGATGGCCATCAACCAGTCAGTTCCTTGCAGACAAAATTGGGGGTATTTTCCATTCATTTGTGAGTGACATGACTGAAACTTGTTTGTAACAGAAAATATTGAAATTGCAGTACACTTTTGTAAAGACGATGTCCGTCTAAAATAGTGGTGATATATCCCTCCCACCCTTCCATTTGAAGCAATTCAATTTATTATTTCAAATAGAATATTTCACTAGTAGGAATAAATGGCGACATCTTTTGACGTTTCGGAAAAGTTCTA
Organism: Leptinotarsa decemlineata; assembly: GCF_025532065.1. Taxonomy (NCBI): domain Eukaryota; kingdom Metazoa; phylum Arthropoda; class Insecta; order Coleoptera; family Chrysomelidae; genus Leptinotarsa; species Leptinotarsa decemlineata. Next base: position 3,495,852 of record NW_027412573.1, on the reverse strand, counting down.
CATTTTTTTCATTACTAGCTATAACCATTAAAAAAAGCTTTATGAATTTTACGACAGAGGTCACTACTTTCGCACGACGACTGTGTTCTTAACCTAAATCTATAAGTTGATATTGCCCCTCACTCCAGTCAGTTCATTGCAGATATGGGTGGGGGTATTTTCCGTTAATTTGTGAGTGAAATGACTGAAACTTGCTTGTAACAGAAAATATTGAAATTGCAACTTTTCAGTACACTTTTGTAGAGATAGTGTCCGTCTAAAATAGTTGTGGTATATCCCTCCCACCTTCCCATTTGAAGCAACTCAATTTATTATTTCAAATTGAATATTTCACTGGTAGGAATAAATGGCGACATCTTTTGACGTTTCGGAAAAGTTCTAAATTTTTTTCATTACTAGCTATAACCATTAGCCTCAATCATTAAATTTGATTTCACTGAACAACTTTTAAATTTATTGAAAATCAAAAAAGCTTTATGCATTTTACGACAGATGTCACCACTTTCGCACGACGACTGTGTTCTTAACCTAAATCTATAAGTTGATTTTGCCACTCACTCCAGTCAGTTCATTGCAGACATGGGTGGGGGTATTTTCCGTTAATTTGTAAGTGAAATGACTGAAACTTGCTTGTAACAGAAAATATTGAAATTCAACTTTTCAGTACACTTTTGTAGAGATAGTGTCCGTCTTAAATAGTTGTGATATATCCCTCCCACCTTCCCATTTAAAGCAACTCAATTTATTATTTCAAGTTGAACATTTCACCGCTAGGAATAAATGGCGACATCTGTTGATTTTTCGGAAAAATTTGATTTTTCAAAATTGTAAAATAGCGTCAATCATTTAATATGATTTCACAGAAAAACCTCGAAGTTCATTGAAAATCAAAGAAGCCTGCATTTTATGGCAGATTTAACTACTTTCTCACTTTTCTTATTACAGCAAATGCAAGTTTGAACAAAATAAAGTTGAGTTTAATTCATGAGTTTTTCAAATTCACTTGAAAAGTATTCAATTTGATGTTTCAAATGTTGGGTTTTAATTTTTAAAGGGATATGTTTCTAATTCAAATATTGGCAACAGCGTCTAGAATGCTAAATCGGAGTTCAGGTTTGTAGTATGCTAGAAGAAGAAGAATCATGTCAATAGTGTGAAATGAAGACAAAAAATAAATTATAGTTCAATACCACCTCCACAAGCCACATAAACAACAGTTGTTTTGTTATTTATTTATATAGAGGAAAATAGGTTAGGTGCACAAAATGTCATATGTCACAGAATGTCTTGGAACTCGGAACAAAAGTAAACAGAACAGCACGCCTTTGAAATATGTCATCTTTGTTTGTCTCATTCAGGTAACAGATTCGTTGTCCTTTATTAGCTATAACCGATGTTGCCAAATGGTCAAATAGAAACGAATCCCTTTAAATGTTGAATGCATTATTTCATTCCTCTTTTTTAAGTATTTAAATAATTTTTCAAAGAAAAAGTTTGAAATGATAAGTTTAAAATGCGTTGTTTTAGAGCTCTTTTATGAAAACTACTTGATTTTCGTCAGGAGGAACATTCCCATTGTTTAAATTCAATGTTGCCACTTCTGTGGCAAGTATACTTCTGTTCGGGTGCCTCTCTTGACACTCTATTTCTGTCTTGGCATCTCATCCAAATGTATTAATTTATAATTTTAAACTGAACATTCCACGGTAAGTGGCGCCACCTGTTGATTTTTGTTTTGAAATGAAACACCTCTTATAAACAACTTTTATATTACTTTCTGTAAAAGAGACAATTTTGCTCCCAAAATATATGTACAAAGTTACACAGCAACTTGCAACAAGTAGAGGACAGCACTTGACTCATGGGCATTTTCTTGCAGTAAGTACATCGCTCCCATAATTTCTACTAGTCTACATACATTTTAAAAATACTCACCGTGGACATACGTATTCGTTCATTTCCATAAAACATACAATTAAATAACAATTCAATAAAATTTAAACTAATTAAAACATTATATCATCTGAGTTGTTCAAGATAAATTTCAGCAATTATAACAATATTGGACGGGCAGGTAAAACAATGGAATGTCAATGAATGTTTCTTGGTAAAATTTTCTCGGATGGATTTGATAAAACTTAAATTTTACGTTACGCTCTATATTTACAAAATCTTATTAGAAATTGGAAGATTCGTGTTTTCCTCAGATCAGTCCAAACGAATGAAGCTAGCCGTTTGGATTCGAAAATTTGCTGTTAAATCGTCATGGCACTTTGTTTATAGTCGTTTCTGTATCGGCTGGAAAAACTTCGGTATGAACTAACTTATCTTTTGATATGTCATATCATTATACGTGTGATTTAATACCAATTTTTTAAAAGATATCTCGATGAAAGATGGTGACAGATTGATTATCCGAAATGGAGTTCCCCAAGGAGGCGTACCAGAACCTGTATATTTCTTGACGACATAAATTTGTAAGACTATGGAATAATCTTAGAAGCTATAAATGAGATAGAAAACTGTATATACATGAAATCTTTTTGAAGGTCACGAATTACATCTAAAAGAAACAGGTGATTTCAAGTGAGTAAAAAAAATAACCTCTTCATCTTTGATTGAAGTGTTAAATTACTGTAGAAAGATAAACAAATTGGAAGATTCTATATGAAGAGCCCCACACTCAATGACAAGCTTAATGTTTTCGAATTGTGATTGTATTCAAGAGCAATAATCTAGAGAGCTTTTCAACTATTAGAAATAACTGGACGGTTGGTATATCTACATATAGACCCAATACCTCTCTTTTGTTATCCAATATTGATTCCACCGTTCTGGGAAGTCTACGGCAAGTTAAATGAAGTGAAACCAGCCGATGCATCTGTTAACGTAATATGTGCTGTTGTGCAATAATTCTTTTGATGAATGATCCATGATTTCAATGCATCTCCGGCCTTTGTACCTATTTTTTTACTACAGCAACCAAATATCGTTGAACCGACTATAACAATATAAACTCGATTTCGAAAACAGACGCTAGCTCCCATTCTAGTGGCTCTCGTTCACGACAACTCGATAGAAAAATATATTTTTCAAACTAGAATTTTAGATCACGCTTTAGTATGAATATTTGAAAAATAAATTACATTATTGACTATTTATAATACAAAGAAATCACTGTTGATATTACCTATAATCAACCAGAATTTGAAAAATCGGAAATTTTATTTTGTATCAGCAGTCTTCTTCTACGAGTTTTTGGGTATCTTTCCCGGTGTCTTGTGTCGCTGGATCCAGCTCTCTGTGCCTGACTTGTACTTGCGGCGAGGACATGTGTTTTACGCTCGAAGGAGCAATTACTGCGCTAGGGGGTTCTAGGAAGGTGTCACCTTTAGGTCTGCCCATATCCGACGCTACTTCATAGAGAGCTGGAAAAATATTCTTTCGTGAATTTTAATATTTGGAAGTGGTTAAAAACTGTTCCCTTTAATAATTTGTACAGGTGTTTAAGAGAAAACTTGTGCGAGCTTGTGCACCTTTCATCGTCCGATTCTTAGCTAAGAATGATTGACAGTATCTTTTTTTATGTTTTTCAATTATTTTGCGGCCAGTTGCACTCTTGGACAATTTTTTTCATGACACTGATAATTAAACATATTTATGAATTCGCGACTTTGGAATTTTGAAGAGATTTGGCTGTTAGCGCTATTAGGTAAGGTCCTTTTTCAATAAGAAGAGAGGATGACGTAAAAAACCTCAGAATAACTCTGAGTAAGAAACATTCAATGTATAGACCACAGAACTGTAAACTAAGTTATAGTTCTGTGGTATAGACAAATAATCAATTTCACAGAATAGTGTGGCGTGACTTCAATGATGAGGGATCAAGATTCTATGACCTATATTCTGTGTTGGATATGTCATTTTTAGTGGTAAATTCAAATTGTTTGAAACTTCTCCTCTCAGAAATATATGATTTGCATGGCACTGAAGTAGAAAATGTGTTTCAGTCTTATTTCATCAGTTGAAGGTGATGCATGTGAAAATATTGGAAGAACGAAAACAATAATCCAAATGGGGGGTTCTAGGAAAGTGTCACATTTAGGTATGCCCATATTCCACGCTACTTCATATAGGACTGAAAAAACATTCTTTGGTAAATTTTAATTTGGAAGTGGTTGAAAATCTGTTCCCTGTATTATTTTCTATAGGTCTTTCAGTGAAAATTTACTCTTGACCTCTTGTCTCCCCAACTCCTAGCTCCCTAACCTAACATAACCACACATTTTGAAAAGCGAACCCCATCTCCCTTCTAATGTAATCTCCATACTTCTAACATTAAACAATGTTGCCATTTTGAATAAATATGTAGAAATTTCATAAAAAAATTTGTCAGAGTAGCCAGTAAAGTGAATATATTCATATAGCTGAATGAATAAGAAATATAATTACAGTGGGGATGTGAAAAGTACCTTTTTTTTACTTTCCAACAGCTCAATGTTGGACATGATTTACGTAAAAAGGAGTCATTTTCAGTACTATAGAATTAGTACTAGTGTACGGGAGGTTTAGTAATATCTCGTTGGATATGCATTTCAACTCAACACCGTTTCTGAGTAATCAACAGTATTATATTCGTTTCTAGAATCTACAAACAAACGATAAATATGATTTCAGGAAAAAAAATATAATTAGAACTTTTACATTAGATTTCTCAAACCCCTGCAAAAAAATCGAAGGTCGTCAGTCAAATCAGGCGATCTAGCAGGCCGTTTTAAGAGACCACGTTAACCTTACCTAATCTATTCACCGGTTTGAATAATCATATTGCCACTTTTGTACCAGCCTGTCATAATGAAGAGGTACCTCATATTGCTGAAAGGCAACATCAGTTGAAAACTTATTTGGATTTGTCAAACTGGTAGACAGGTAGATGTGGCTCATTGGAAGGGCCCCGCTAGATCACCTGATGGCACCTATGGATGGTTTAGAGGGGATACGTGACATATTATATACAGGGTATTGGTTTTATAGTCATGATATGTTGTATGGGTAGATATAGATAACGTAATTTCAAACTGTAAACAGTCATTCCATTCTGCTGCCCAACTCATAGTAGCATGTTTATTCACGGAGAAGTGTCCTGAAGTTTTGCTTCAGCAACGAGTTATATCGTTTTTGGTTCAATGAAGTTTCATGAATGTAGTTCAACATTCTTCAGAGTTTGGTGCTTTGTATTTGATAAGTAACGTGCTTTCATTTTCCAACTGTGATTATTTGTTCGCTTCAATCTATCATTTACATCACGAATTTCAACATTATGTAGGTACTATACAAAATAGGTATATTCGCAAGGAAAGTATAAAAATTTTTGTTAGACAATATAAGCATGATATCTACGTGGGAACAGAATTTGTGACATACTATAACGAGGCAAGGCTGGCTCAGCCCTCAATGTTGTCACATTATTTTCATCACCACATACTTTTACCAACCTTTCATACAAAAGGTATTAGTCTTCAAAACCTCCTGCTACCGTATGTAAAATAGAAATATAAAGACAGCGAACATCTTGTATAGATGAATATTTTTATCCTCATTCCCTTTTTTGAAGCAGTAGACATTCAGAAATGAATAAACCCTGATTGACTGACTGATATTTACTTATAACCAAAGACGTTATTATCTAAAGTACATACCTCCGCTTCCATTTGCGATCGCCTCCGGATTGTTTTGTACTGCATCGTACATGGGGTTGTGGAAATCTCTATTCTTATTGCTAACAGCATCTAGATTGTAGGCTACATCATGATGATCTACAGTTCCACCACCGTTGGTATCGAATGTATTTGCTCCGCCGAATTCTACATTTGTACCTTGCCTGAAGGAGACGCTTTGGCTGCTCGCCAAACTGCCCAATCCAGATCCCTTGCTGTTAACGAAATGTTGTAGTTAGTAGGGATTATTCCATGCTTATAAGTTATAATTCCTAATGTACTTGATTTTGTTAATTACTTCAAGCATGTTCAATAACAAAGAGTCAAGGGACCACTACGTGAAATGAGTGACTTCCTTCTGTTCCAGTATGGACCGCTATTTTTAACTTTCAGGGAGTGAACATGTTAAGAAAAAGTGACAAAAATGTGGTATTTTCGATAAATTTCGATCACGAATTGAGACAATTGAATATTCTCACTAATTATACCGGTCGTGAGTGAAAAAAATTGAAGGCAGAAAGTGGAAAAGAAAATCAGAACCTGAAAAATCTAGACTTTCAAAGTTTTAAGGAACTTTGACCCAGCATATGAAAGAGTTTTCACATATAAATTAGTTTTATGTTGCTTGAGCCTTAACAATTCACCTTTTCTTGTGAGATATTTGTATCATCGAGAAGTCGTTTCAATGCTTTTAAAACAATATTCCAATTTGGTAAGGTTCTAAGATCTTCGCCGACATGACTATTGCAGTCTATGATGGAATCGGCCGATACTTGATGAAAATCCATAACTAACGTATTCCAAAAAAACTTTATTGTGAGATTTTCACTAAATTGTTTTACAAAAACGCAACACGTGTTTCGCCATACAATGGCTTCATCTGGCGTGTCTTTCAACTAATTCTACACATCCCATACTAAATATATATATAGTTTATGGAGTACCTGAAATCAAAGTACCTGTAAACGAAGTACCTGGATTTTAAGTAGCTGATATTTTACCTGAGTTTCCAACGAATTAAATTACCTGCACTTATGTACCATTTTCACATTTGAAAAAATATATTCAGTAACGGAGAGTTATTGAGTTCTAATTGATCATTCAGTAAATTACCCGAATTCCTGAATCTATTGATTTCTAAACATTCTAGAAGATTAAGTTTCAAACTCTTTTCTTCTAAATGTAACACCTCGTACTCATGATTGAACTCATGTCCTTCTGCTAAAAGATGGTTTGCAAATGTGGAATTGGTCTTTCTATTTACAAAACTACTCCTATGTTCTTTAATTCGTTGGAAAAATGTTCTTCCTGTTTGACCAATATACAGTTTTGGACAAGAGCCACAAGTCAGCTTATATACTCCTGATCTATCCGACACCAAAGTTTTGTCCTTATTGTTGTTGTTTTGCGTGTTGCGTTTTTGTAAAACAATTTAGTGAAAATCTCACAATAAAGTGTTTTTGGAATACGTTATTGCAGTCTAGCCTAGAGTCGATTGTGATGCATTGAAATGATGACTTTTTCATAGTTTCTAATAGTATTTGCTCATTCGTGTATGAAAATGAAATTATTTGGGGTTTCTCTTCATCAGCCTTCAAATTATCGGTTTAGTTTTGAAAAAAACATCCTGTACAAGTAAACAACTCTTGGAACTGGAGACCACCGAGCAGCCATCAGCTCTGAGATATAACTTGCTCACAAGAGCAAGAAATTTTACTGTGCCCTTTTTCAATTAGCAAATATGTATGTACTCACAAAGGCCTCTTCCTGATGAAGAAGTAAACTCCCATTCCCGCACACAGCAACAGCAGTATAACCACTATTGGAATCACGATGGCCGACATATTGGTTCCTTCCCCTCCCCTGCTGTGCTCGGTATGGATGTCGCAGTACTGCCCTTGGTAGTCGGGCATGCACCTGCACATCAAATCGCTGTTCTCGTCCGATTCTTCGCACACTCCACCGTTCTCGCACTTGCATATTCTCGGGAGCGGCCGTTCCTTCTCGGAGGGAGAGTCGCAGTGGATGTCCGCCTTGATCTTTTGGCTGGGAGTCGAAGAGTCCGGACATGAACATCTGTGGCCATTCGGTACGATTAGACACAAGTGGGAGCAGTGGCTGTTTATGCATGGGTTCTGGATCGAGGTGTTGTATTTGAGATCATGGTACACTGAAAATGAAAATTGAGAGATAAAAAATAAGATTATTTTAGAGTTAGAAATGAAAACTATTGAAAAACAGATGAGTAATCTGCAAAGCAGGTCCCAGAAACTGAATTGAAATGTTTGAAAGACGAAACTCGAAGGCGAAATGACTATAGTTGATCTTTCGAAAAAATAGAACTCTACATATCCAAGAAGTAGATTAGATAAAAATGATCCACACCAATTATTATAGTATAATAATACTTTAATTTCAAATTTCACAAAAAGGATTTGAAGCTTCATATCTTCTATTAATTATCTGCGAGCGCTTTTGACAGCTGGTCGTACTGTCATCTTCTAGGCACTCCTCAAACTGAACATCCTGTCGTCTGCCACTTTATACGGTCCGAACGTCTCAACTCAGGTATTTCTGGTACTTTAGGTAAATTTGCGGGCGCAAGTTCAAACCATCCACCATCACACAAAATGGCTGCCTATAACGCATTCATATATAGAATGTTAAGGATACCACTCAGCAGTGAAGCCCGAAACAAAGAACGGAAAGTCATAAACCAAATAGCGAACGAAAACGGATACACCCAAAAGACAATAGATAAACTAGAAAACAGAATCAAACAAAAAATACAGAACAAGGATCAAGCCACCTCAACAGACAAAACAACACAACGATTGACAGCATTTACGTACGTAGGACACCAAACCAAAAAACTAACAAACGTCTTCAAACCACTGAACATCAACATCACATACAAGCCAAACACGAAGATAACACAAAAAATAAACAACTATGAAAAAGAAGAAGACAAAGACCAAAACGGGATATACAGTATACAATGCTTGGACTGCAACAAATTCTATCAAAGGTAATTCTGTCAAAGATACAATGAGCACAAAAAGGCATACATAAATCCAATAGTATATAAATCAAACCTCGCAACACACGCCATACAAAACAAACATAATTTCCCCCCACCAGAGAACATAAGACTCATAAAACAAGTCAACAAGGAAAACCGCATGGACATTTGGGAAAACTTGAACATCCATAGATTCAACAGTCATAAATCACTTATCGAGAAACAAGTACAAATCAAAACACAATAAGACCTCACATTCAATATATTAAACAAAACCATAAACATTCCTAGAGAAGATCTAACACAAAGAATAGTACCTGATGCAGTACAAATACAGGCAAATTTACCTAAGGTACCAGAAATACCTGAGTTGAGACGTTCGGACAGTATAAAGAGGCAGACGACAGAATGACAGGTTCAGTTTGAGGAGTGCCTAGAAGATGACAGTACGACCAGCTGTCGAAAGCGCTCGCAGATAATTAATAGAATATATAAAGCTTCAAATCCTTTTTGTGAAATTTAATATTAAAATACTGAAAATAAAAGAAAATTTGTTGCATCATTCAAAAAAGTATAATAATAATATTCATGTCATTCATACCCTTCCCAACTTCAATTTCATTGCGGCAAATATATTTCTTCAACACCATCATACTATAATATCAAAATGTTGAAAATACCAGATAGTTAAGTTAGCTCTTTGCTAACACAAAAATATAAATAGAACATCCCTGTGACTCACCCTTAACGCTAGAAGGATTCTGCATGTCCCTCTGAATAGTAACCGGTACTCCTCTGCCGAACTTGTCGTGCTTGATCAACTCGCCCGTATTCCTAGTAATCCAGTAAAGGTTCGATTCGAAAACGTCTAACGAAACCGGATGTTTCAGCACTTCGCCTCTGATGACCGTCTTCCGATTAGTTCCATCATACTTCATGCTCTCGATCGTGTTCAGCTTCGTATCGACCCAGTACAAAGTGTGATCCATAGCATAGTCAATAGTCAACCCTGCCGGATGACGTATTTCATCGGTGATTAGCGGCCTGCGCTTGGAACCGTCCATCCAAGCCACTTCGATCTTGGGGGCACTGCCGGCGTCCGTCCAGAAGAGCATACCTTTCTGCGGATCAACGACAACGGACGTCGGGTTCTCTATTCCGACACTAGCCAGCGAGCGCCGGTATCTGCCGTCGGTCTTGGCGACCATAATTCTGCCCTTGGGTTTGGATCCGCGATCGGTTTCGCTCCAGTAGAGGTTGTTGGCCACCCAGTCCACGGAGATGGCGATCGGTTTTGAGTTACCTCTGATCTCTAGGTCTTGCGCGAACCCTGCCTTAACTTCGCCGTTCTGCGCGTTGATCATATACGACCGTTTGATTGTCTTCTGTCTGCTGTCGGCCCAGAAGATCATTTGGCTCATCGGGTTGTAATCCACTGCATCTATTCGCTGCTCGTCCATGATAACACCCTCCACGTCCCTTTGCTTGAGTTCGAACGAGCGGATTTCCCCTCCGTTCGACACCAGAAGCGTCACGTCTTCCCTTTCAGCCTTGCATACTCCCGAGAGCTGATCCGACAGCCGGAAGCCTTCCTGACACGAGCAGGAGTAGGTTCCGTTTAAGTTAGTGCAGATCTGCGAGCAGTGGTGAGCCCCAGTCGCGCATTCATCAACGTCCAGGCACACTTTGCGGTTGTCTTTGGATATGATGAATCCCGAGTAGCAGGCGCAGATGTATCCGCCATCCGTCAGGTTCATGCAGCTGTGCTCGCAACCTCCGCGAGATGCTTCTGAGCAAACGTTGTTGTGGTGGCAGCCGAGCTCGTCCGAACTATCTCCGCAATCATCAGCGAAGTCGCATACCTGTCTCTTATCGACGCAGCGCTTGTTGGCGCACTTATACTCGGTCTGAGCGTCACAGGCTTTCATCTTTGTGGCGCACAAGGTAATGTTATTCTCGTCTGATCCATCGCCGCAGTTGTCAATTCCGTCGCAGAGTTGGTATCGAGGGATGCACTTGTGGTTGTTGCACTGGTAACGCCTTAGCGTGTCGCAGTTGAAATTCGTGCAGAGTGTCGGTGACTCGTCGGAACCGTCTCCACAGTCATCTGCGCCGTCGCAGAGGTCGCCCTGACTGATACAGAGATGGTTCTCGCACTGGAAACGGGAATCGGGGCAGTATTTGCCTCCCGGGTACCTCGGCGGGCAGTTTTTCTCGTCAGACATGTCTCTGCAATCGCGTTCGCCATCGCACCGGAAGTAGGAGGCGATACAGTGGCCGGAGGTGCACTGGAATGTACCGTTTTTGCATTGGAAGCCGCTGCAACCGCTCTCGTCCGAGTTGTCGCCGCAGTCGTCTTCGTGGTCGCAGCGCCAGCGGGAGGAAATACATTTGCCGTTGCTGCACCTGGAAAGGGCAGAATAAGATTAGTATGGATTGAAAACAGGGCCAAAATATAAAGCATTCGTGATCTTACACCAGGCAGCGCTGTTTCTACTTGCCCTATATCTATCTAAACACGATTCAACTGTTCTTAATAGATAGGCCAGATTATGAGATAGCATTGAGTAGTCGAAACTAGAGGTCAAAAACAAAGCATCATGAAACTATCCTCAAGAAAGTAGTAGAGAAAGAATATGAATCTCGTTTGGTGGCCGATGTAGAAAGCTTGACTTTGCAACGGAACTTTTTTGGGAACTATGGACTTTTATTATTCAAGAAAGTTCAGAAGTTAAAGTGTAAACTCGTGTATAAAGTGTATTTATTCAAAAACTAAACATTTGATTGCACCCCACAGTCACAAGTTATTTGGGATAAAATTGAGATTGAATAAGATGTTACAGAATCGTTGATGAATTTACAAAAGTGTTCGAAAATTCCAACAATTTTAAGTGAATTCATGTAGTTCATTATTAAATAAAATTCGGCGCCCAACATGGGACCTGAAACCAGGACAACTGAGCTATTCTCATATGGTTTGTATATTTTCAGTGATTTCATTTTTCAATATAGCATGTTTTGGATTAAAATGGCTTGAAGTCAGCCTAGTCTGTTAATTATGTGGTATGTTGAAAATTTGATGTAAAAAAATTTCAGTTGAAATGAAATAAATTTGATGATTACACGACTTGAAACTATCTGAACTTTTCATTTTTTATTCTCCCATGCTGTTTTGTCAGTATTATCTAATTTTCACTTGGTATTGAGACAGCATACATTGACAGCACAGGCATTTATACAAATACTCAAGTGTTGAAAAACGACTCGTTGATATCCAGATTACGAAGTCAAAATTGCACTCACCCGAACTCTGATTCTGAACATTCCCTATAAATGCCCTTGCATTCCTCTTCGAGCTCATCTGATCCATCCCCGCAATCGTCAGAGAAGTCGCACTTCCACTGCTTCGGGATGCATCGGTTGTTCTTGCACTTGAAATCAGTCTCCGTGTTGCATGCAGGACAATTCTCAGGTAGCTCGTCGGAATTATCCCGACAATCATCTTTACCGTCACAGAACAGCCACTTCGGTATGCATCTATAATTCGATCTTCCGGGACAGCGTTGCCAGCCTGTGGTGCAGTTCCTCTGCCTGCACATGTACGCAGGCTCATCCGAGTCATCCCCGCAGTCATTGTCGAAGTCACACATCCACAGCTTCTGGATGCAGCGGCCGTTCTTGCACGCGAACTCCGTCACCGGGTCGCACTCCCTCTTGTTGCAGATCGCGGGGTCCTCGTCGGAGCCATCTTTGCAGTCGGCATCACCATCACACTTCCAGCTGTTCAGGATGCAGCGGCCGTTTGAGCGACATTTCATTTCTGATTCTGGGCACTCCTTGTCGCAGTTCAGCTCATCTGAGTTATCTCCACAGTCGTTCGTACCGTCGCAGATGGTGGCCGAGGGTGTACAGTTGAGGTTTTTGCATTGGAAGGTGCCCGCGCGGCATTGTCGCGGAGGACACGTGGCGGGTTCGTCTGAGCCGTCTTTGCAGTCTTTCTCGCCGTCGCACCTAGGACAGAATTATTGTTGGTGAATATTCCCAGGATTTTCGATCATCAAAAACGAATAAAAAGGCATTTATTTGTTGTAACACCCATCTTGTATACGAGAGAAAGAACGACAACATTTGAGGTTCATTGTTTTTTGATTGTGGAAAGAAAATAGTTGATTAGATTGAATATACATTGGAAGAAAGAGTAAAAGTATAATTAGGTAGGTAATAGGTTTCAGCATCTTTCAACTAGTATTTAGTTATATTCCAAACAAGTAACTAGTTTAACAAATTCATGAATGATTTCTCCAAAATATTTTAAACCTAAGGTTCTTGCCTATTTTTTTCACGCATGCCAAACATTTGACTGTACCCAATCACGAATTATTTTGGATAAAATTATGACTAAATGAGTTGTCGTTACAGAATGGTTAAGTTGACTGAAACATATCTGGCGCCCAACATGGGGCGTAATACTTTTACAACTTCCAAGACAGAGCGTCAAAAGCTACATCACAATAACTAGTATACAGAAAAAAAAGCTTACTTTCACTATCATGGTATTGAATTTTGACTGTACAATCTCACTGCATTCGGAAATTGAATCACTTGTGCGAGAGACTGCACTTTTGAGTTTCTCAAACGATTCATTTGTAATCAATAAACATTTATCAGTGAGACACATCAGACTTTGAAACCTGTTTTTCCATCAACCAGTTGTCGCCCCCTCACAAATGACGAGCTTTCACCTTTGAACGTGCGTTTCTCAGTATACTGCGTCTTTCTAAAAGCTACTACGCAATATTTTTGAATTTCTAGTATCTCATTGAATTTATAGCAGAAAATTCAACACATATCAATATAAAGTCTCAATTATCTCTCAAGCGAAAACTTCAAGGCGTTCGTTTTGAAATTATTTGAAAAAAACATATACTCACTGCCAATGCCATGGAATACATTTCTCATCGCTTCCCTTACACTGCCACTGCCCAGCCGTACAATTAGCGATACAGGTCTTCCTGTCACTAGCCAGATAAAATTGATTCGGGCATGCGCACTTGAAGGTCGTCTGTCCCTCATCACCGTAGCCGTCGATATTCAAGTAACTGGACGCGGGAGGTGGCGAAATAAGACACAAATGCGAACAACCTCCATTATTATCACCACAAGGGTTATAATAAGGTAACTGTCTGAGTGGGTGGAATATCTGGATGTCGTACGGCTTGTGGGTGGTGTTTCGCAGAACTTGCAGGTCTTTGCCGCTGAACTTATTAGCTCTGCTGATGGCCTTGAGGTTCCAGTCCGTCCAGTAGATATAGTCGTCGAACAAGGACAGTGCAAAGACATGTGGAACGCTGTTTCCAGAAAGAACTACATGGCGATGTCTGCCTTCCAAATCTGTAGACGCGATGTAGTCCAGGTGAGCATCGGCGAAATAGAGACGGTCTGTGAAGAAGTCGATGGTGAGAGCGTTGGGCCAAGCGATGTCATCTTCCCAGGTTAGAATCCTGGTGAAGTTCGACCCGTCCATTCCTATCTTCCCGACAAAAGCTTGCAGGTGCCACGAGGTGAAGTAGAGGTAACCGATACCAGGATGAACCACCATAGCTCTCGGATCAGGAATGCTCGTCTTCAGCGTTCTTCGGTTGGTACCGTTCAGCTCTGCAACCTCCAGGTTCTTTGAGTGCCTATCCAACCAGTACAGCTTCCTTCCGATCCAATCCACGGAGATGCCTTCGAGTCCGTGCGAATCGTGTCGAATGACCGGCTGTTTCGTCTTACTGCCAATAGGGCTCTTGAATATCGTTTTTGCCGTAACATCGCAAAAGTACAGCTGCTGTTCCTTCATGTCGTAATCCAGTGCCACCACGTTCATGAGGTCCTGGTGCATGAGGTTGTAGACGTGGGCATCTACCGACATGTTGCGCACGTAGTATTTGTTGGTGAAGATGATCCACGGTTGGATGTTGTCCTTGCGTTTGCAGGTGTGCTCGTCGCTTTCCCGCTCGTAGTATTCGTCATTGCATTTACAGTAGTAGCTGCCCGGGGTGTTGGAACAGTACTGGGAGCAGACACCGGGTTTTTCTATGCACTCATCGATGTCAGAGCAAGCTTTACCATCCTCCAATAATCTGAAACACAGAATTTGAAAATCAAGATCGGGGGATTCCGAATGACCTTCATCAATTTTCAGTGATTAACAGGAGAAGAAACGGACCAACTGAAATTATAGAGGAAAGCCTGAGAAACAATCATATTCTTAGTCATATTAGTGATCAGGCGTAAAGAAAGAAGTAATATAGCTGCAAGAGTTCTATGACATTCCTTATGGAAAAACACGTGCAAATTTGAGCAGGTTCATTCTGGTAATTTTTGGACCTCATGCCCAGTTCACACGGAAGGGACAAAGTCCGCGCCTCGTCTCTATCAGACGTCCATTCTATGTGAATTGGGCCTTAGACTTTCAGAGCCCACTCCTCCACTTTTGCCATCATACAGAAGCTACCGCGCGTATAGCGGGAAATTCAAATCAGTAGATGAACAAGGCGGGTACGAGCTCATTTCAAGTTAAGTGTTTCAGAGAGAGACTTTAGTGAGTGGAAGAGCGAAACGTATGACGTAATTGATACAGGATGGAATTAATATCGGAGATATTCAAAGAGCGTGGACCCCCTTGGGATCCCGCTTCACTCCTCAGGATCCCTTATCGCGCACTAGTCACGTGGCCCCTATTAAAAAAAGTTTATCTCTATGAGATTTGAACTCAGGACGTCAGCATGGTAGGCTTTGTCCTTAGTCTCGACACCAACATGGAATATTGGAAGAAATTGCGAATTGTTGATATTTGTAGCGGTTGTTTTGTCAGGATCGAAATTGACTCATTTTTTATACTTTACCTAATTTCTGGATTTCCGTAGAATTTTAGGAAACTTGTAACGTCATTTCCATGTAGAAGATTGGGGAAGAAGGTGTATAATATACCGATTCATACAAACCAATATTTCAACAAAAACTTCAAACACTAACTAATCAAAACTGAAAACGTTATTTCAGAGATCTCCACACATCTGGAACCAAGAAGTCTTTCCGAGAAACCGGAATCTGTTGAATCTGTTTTTCCGTTAACCAGCTGTCGCACCCCTACGAAATACAACTCTCAAAAGTCGAAACCTGTACGAGCTAAGGACTATTGAGGTCTTAACTTTTAACGCGAGATTCCTAGCAGGAATGTTTGAAGAAAGCCTTCAAAGAAAAAAACAGATATTGTAAAGGCAAAATTGAACGAGTAATACAACCAAGGTAACTCCAGACAGACCTCTTGTTCAAAACATTGTAAGCCGTTTTGAAATAATTATGGATAAACATAATGAGAGGTTCGTATTTCAAACCCAAGTGCTTGATGAAATTCCAATACCATTTCCAGTTTTATTTCGTTCGTAACAAAGCTATAGCTTAGTTCCAAACAGAAGAGTTATTACTCAATAAATGTTGAGAAATTTTTAGCCGATGAATAAAACACTATATTGTTTTGGTTGGTTTCCGGGTTTTGCTGGTCTTCTTTGGTTATTATCTCCAAATGTTTCAACTGCAACTGCGGCAGTGTGTATTGTACTTTGATTACACGAAATTTTTAATTTTGAAAAGTGTTTGCCTGAAATTTCGAGTTTCTCTCAGATGTTTTCTTGCTTATGAATTAGTTCAGAAATTTTGTTTCATTTCAACTTTATGATATATTTCAGAATAAACTTTTCTACTCGAGTTGCTGTTTATTATTATTGAAAGAAAAACTATTTATATTTTCTTGGTGAAATTTTGACATATACTCACTTATATCCTTGATTACATTCACAGTAATACCCAGTAGGGGTGTCAATGCATTTGTGCCCACATTGATGTATCTCGACTTTAGCGCACTCATCAACATTGCAATGTAATGGTTCATCAGAATCATCAGAGCAGTCAGATATCTTATTACAAACCAGGTTATAGTTGATGCATTGTCCATTGTTGCACCTAAACTGAGTAGAATCCGGACAAGTCGTGTTTTCTTTTTCTAAAAACACTGCTATTTAGAGAAGTACTTCTTCGGGTAATTTTCTACTTACTGCAATTGACCTCATCTGATCTATCACCACAATCGTCTTCCCCATCGCACCTGTACTGGTTTCGGATGCATTTGAAGTTCTGGCACGTGAATTCGTTGGTATTACAAAGTTTGTACTTCGAGTTGCATTCTTTTCCTTCATCTGTACCATCTCCGCAATCATTGTCATGGTCACAAACCCAACCCTACAAAAATAATTCATTGATGAAAGTATGTTCATTATTATTATGGTAATCGCATTTATGGTACACTCACTTTATTGATACATCTTCCATTATCGCATGTGAACTGATCATCACTACAAGGGGCTGGAGTAGCGCAATGGTGTATCGTAGCGTTTTCATCAGCTCCATCGACACAGTCTGGGTCTCCATCACACAGCCACTTTTTCGGAATGCATTGAGCTCTTCCCCATTCCTTGTTGGCCTCGCACGTATATTCCGTTTCCTCGTCACATTTCCGATCATCTAGGAAGAAAAAAAACATGATATTCTGGGACAAAATCATTTTAAAACAATAAGTAGAGTTCTTGTGTCTTATTCAGTAAGATAAATTGGAAAATTGATATTTGGGTGATCAGGGACGTAGAGTGGTGGATTGCAAAGTTGATACAGTAAAAATAAGTGAAAAATAGTGACTTTGGAAAGTAAAATTGACAGTGTTTGGAAAAATGGATACGTACATTTTGATCCCATAAAATATGACTGTTTTTATACTATATTCATATTACACAGCTTTCTGATGTAGTTTATAGAGTTCACCTTACAAATTATCAAATTTGGCGCCCAACGTGGGGCCAGAATGTTTGATACTTTATGGGGAATAATATAAATTGAACTAAAAGTGAAAAATGAACCGTTACAGTTATTGTCTCAATACATTATTTCAATTAATGTTATTGTATATATTTTTCTGCCTAACTTGTCTTTTCCAATACGCAACAACTTCATAATATATTGCATGATTTTTGCAGGCAACATTTTTTATTTTTTATATTTAATGATATTGGAGCTTATCTCATCCTCAAGTTATATTTTGAAAAACTGCGAATCACACTTTCAATACTCACTGCATTCGTGCCGATTATCCTCATCACTGTTATCAAGACAGTCATTATCTCCGTCACAAATATAAATCCTGGGAACACAATTGCCATTATCGCAAGTGAATAGATCACCAAAACATGTGCGCCCATCGCTTTTACAGTATTCCGGAGGTTCATCAGCACCATCACCACAGTCGTCATCTCCATCGCAGTACCTGTTGAGCAAATGAAAAGTTGAATAAGAGAAAATTTATTTCATCTATGCAAAAATACCCACCAAGTAGCAGGAATGCACCGGTGATTCGAACACCTGATGCTGTTCGGCGGGCAACTTCTATCAGCACAATGCAGTGGATTTTCATCGGAATTATCTCCGCAGTCGTTATCTCCATCGCACAGCCAATAAGGTTCCACGCAAATGTTCGTCGTATCGCATTTGAGATGATTCTCAGGACATGTCATGTTTTTGGGGCATCTCTTGTGCTCTTCGTCAGAAGTGGAGTTGTCTTTGCAGTCGTTAACCCCGTTACAGACCTGAGCCATGGGGATGCACCTTTTATTCTCGCAAGTGAATTCGCCTGCGGCACACGGCGGGTAGTCGCAGTCAGTTTCGTCGGATCCATCCTTGCAGTCGTTTTCATGGTCACATTTCCACGATTTGAATATGCAGCGGCCGTTAGCGCAGCGGAATTCGTTTGTGGAACAAGAGTGGAAAGCTGAAAAAAGGCGTTTGTGGGTGTAGATGGAGCAGCGTATAGCAAAGTATTAACGTTTTATAAAAGGAAAAAAGTTATATAAATGAAAAAAAATACTTTCCAAATAAATTTCTGCCATTGAAATTGAAAAATATGTCAAGGAAAGTGACAAATTTATCAAAACACTATTTGATTTCAGAAATTATATTAATGCCCGACTTACAAAAACATATACTCACAACAATAGTTCTCATCCTCGTCGCTATTATCGCCACAATCGTCGTCCCCGTCGCAAGCCCACATCCTAGATATGCACCTGCCATTAGCGCAATAGAACTTGCTAGAGTCACAACTCAAATTCTTAGCCACACACATCTTCCCTTCGTTGACAAGCTTGGTGTTTTCGTCGCAGCGACATTCGGCCGTACCATTCACGCCAGGATGACAACTCTTTGCGCATCCACCGTTGTTGATCTGACAGGGGTTGACTGAGCACCGCTGTCTCCTGTCCGAGAAGACTTGGATGTCCCTCGGGCTGTCTTCCAGCCTCTTAACGATCTCAATCATGTTGGCCCCGGTGTGTTTTTCCGCTCTGTAGACGCCCCTGAGTTGTAGATCCGTCCAGTAGATGTACTTGCCGAAGACGGTAATTGAAAATGGGTAGATCGTAGCTGAAACCAGCACTTCCCGGTTCTTCCCGCTCAAATCTGATCGTTCTATTTTTTCTCTAACTGCGTCCGTCCAGTAGAGCATCTGCTCGTCATAGTCTATCGCTAGGCCCGAAGGCTGCGCTAGATCTTTGTCTATGATCACACGTTTAAGGGATCCCGCCATTGTAGTTCTGAAGATTTTGCCGGTGGTGCCGAATTTCCCCCAGTCGGTGAAGAAGAGGGTACCGTTGCAGGGGTCGATAACGATCGCTCTGGCTCGTTCTACCCTGGTGATCATGATCAAATCGGAGCCGTCGAGATTCATGGCGTATATGCTGCGGTTGGAGGAGTCCGTCCAGTAAATTTTTTGTTGAGTCCAATCGTATGCGATACCTGAATAGAAAAGCGAATGTTTATTCAATTTATTATCCCAAAAAGGATATAGATCCTCATAATTACAAACCGATGAAAGGTCATCGATTTCTCTTTTTAACGTGTTCTATTTTTTTCATGGTAGATACAAAAAGATGTAGAGAAAATCTATTAAAAAATCAAAATCTTTTTTTTTTGGTACCATTAAAAATTGCTTCACTTACTTGTTTACAATTTAATACTTGGGATTCGATTCTTATGATAAAAAAAAATAAATGCAGTTTTTGTCTCGGTATTTGTTATATTCTGTTGAATGACCATGCTTTAACGTGACTATTTTAGACCAACATTTTGCACACAATAGTTTATTTTACTACTTACTGAACTTCATTACTGCACAGTTGTTTAATGGGCAATATCTGGGTATGGATATTGGCCATTGAACTAGATATATTTAGGTCAACAGTGGAAAAAAATTAGGACCCCAAATGAAATAGAGTCAACGAAGCAATAGAATTTGCAATTTTGGACCGCGTCAGTATTGACAATTACCTACAGCTTCTGGCATTCAAAAAATTTATAAATCCCATAGTTTGCATCCATATGGAATTTATCATGAGAGGAATTAAATGATGATGATTTTGACAGAAGTTCGCAATTTTATGAGGCATGATATTGTCTATTTTGAACATCTAGCTTAACTTTCCAACTCTCAAATGTGGATGGTGAGTAGTTTTTAATATATATAGCAACACACTCAATTCCTATTTCAGAGTAATACTAGAACGACAATGATTAATTATCAAAAATTACCTTCAGGATTGATGCCCTTATTCTTCAAAGTAACGATAGCCTTACTCTCAGGATTCGTAGCCGACATCTGCGCTATCTTAGCCCATGGTCTGATTTGTGTGAAGAACAGTATCTTGCGTTTGAAATCGAAATCAATTCCCACGACGTTGGTGAGGTTGCCAACTGGAGCGAACGGCACATTAGTAGACCTTGCGTCTAGATTAACGGCTCTCACTTCAGTCCTGGTAGAGAAAACTAGGTACTCATTGACGAAGCCACACTTGCGACCATCCGTGATATTTCCTGTCGCACAGTCGCATCTGAAACTCGGTTTAGAAACCGTCGCGATATCCTGGGGGAAGGAGAAGCATAGTTGTTCACACCCCCCATTTCTGTATCTGCTGCAAGGGTTGGTATCATCACTTGGCTGGTTGGTATTGTCGTATATAGCAATGTCTCTCAGACTCTCCAAATTGGTCCTCACTCTCGTCGGCAGCGTTGAATTCCCGGGTTGTTTCGAGGCTCTAAAAATAGCCTTTAGGTTCCTATCGACCCAATATAAGTCGGATTTGAGAACGGCTATGCCCATCGGGTTGGGTAAATTGCGTCTGATAACTTGTCGGTTACCGCCGCTGTAAGATATTCTTTGAATCATATCTAGTTTCGAATCAACCCAATAGACATCGTGATTGTTCATGTCAATGGTGAGATCTCTGGGGTTGCTAATTCCTGATGTTACAACCGGTTGCCATTCCGACCCATCCAGGTTTGATTTACCTTTGAAGAATGGAGACATTATTTCGTATCATTAAATAATCCAACAATTTAAACATTTTATACATGATCATACATTGATGATTGATCAACAATTCACTGTATTTGAACTTGGAAATTCCACTTGAAGTGTGTTTTTTGAATACATACAGATGAACAATGCAGTATTTGGTAAAACTTTGGAGATATTGAGCACATTAGTATTTCAGTAAAATTTTGTTAAATTTTGAGAGCTGGTGTGTGTTAATACAGACATATTATGACAAAATTAACATTTATCGTTAGTTGGTTCTTTAACAGGATCTCAAAGAAGTTATGAAAAATGTCATCATAAAGTAAGTAAAGATGAAGTGTACTCACCTATACGGGGATATTGTCCGTAATCAATCCAGTACAGTATCCTCTTAATAGGATTTACAGCAAGCTCTCTTGGTGCATCTGTTGTGGACTTGACAATTATCTTCCGGTTTCTCCCATCCAACCAACAAACCTCTACGTAATTTTCGTGTGGAAAAACATTTGTGAAATACAAATTTCCTGCTATCCAGTCAACAGCCAAACCACGAATACCGTTACTACCTATGCCATCTTTAATGATGTGTTGCAACTCAGTACCGTTTGGCCTGATTCTGAAGATGCCATTCCACGAACCTCTGTTGAACTCCACCCAGTAGATCCAATTCTCAGCGAAGTGAACGTCCACGTGCAGAATATGATGTCCGGGCCCTGTGATGGGGACCATCGCTTCGGAGCTGTCCTTAAGACTCAAGCCTCTAGCCATGTCGAGTTGTGAGACGACGGCAAACGTCCTGTAAGGCGAACAACTCATACCGTTCTTCTTGTAACCTACACCGCAGACGCACGTGCTTGATCTACCCTCAGCCGGGATGCAGATGTGTTCGCAGCCACCGTTGCCTTGTAGACAAGGGTGTTCTCCCAGCGGTCTTTTCTTGAAAATAGTGAACGTCTTCAGATCCGGTTCGTTCTCCAAAATAATCCTTTCATTACCGCCCGAAGGTAGAGCGACCTGTACCAACTTCTCGTAAGTAGGATCTAAGTAGAACAGGCGAGATCCCAGCACACCTAAGGCCTTCGGAGACGATATATAGTTTTGTTCGTTCAGGATAGTGGCTCTGTTCTTGCCATCAACGCCAATCCTTCCTATTAAGGCCGGGTACTGAGTACTGAAGTAAAGCGTCTTCGTTTCATAGTCGATGACAAGAGCGTCTGGTTTCTCAATGTCGTCAACTAACACTATGGGGTTGGTGCCGTCCATATTTACTTTTCCTATCTTCTGTGGTACGCCATAACCTCCCTCGTCGGTCCAATAGAGTTTACCGTCCATGGGGTCGAGACAAATAGCTCTAGGTTTCGCTACCGATGTTCTGTTTCCGTCGTTAGCCAAAATTATAAGGCGGTGTTTGATTTTTCCATCTATCCTTATAACTTCGATATTACTAGCTTTGCGGTTGCCAATAAACAGATTCCTGCCAAGCCAGTCAAAAGCGATAGTGGAAGGAGATCCAACAATGCCAGAGTCAACACCTAGGACTTGGGTTTTGTTTCCTCCTCCATAGGGTGTGCTCCATATGGTACACTGAAAAAGAACTTTAATTGTAGCGGCCTCTATTGAATGAATTTTAAACCTCCTATAAGTTTGATAGTGAATAAAATCATTTTCAACTTTGAATTGCGGAGAAATATCAGCAAGATGAAAACTGAAATACTGAATGGAATTTCTTCTTGTTTGGCCGTTTATGAAATCATTCACGTTAATTCTCAATTGTTGAGATTATTGATTTGGAAGAAACATAAAATAATTCATTTTGATATTGTATCTCGTACTGTACTTACATTCTCTCCAGTGGAATCTTTGCTCTCAACCCAATATATTAGATGATTCTTCCTATCATAGTCGACTTGCAAACCGTTATCGATTCCGACAACAGCGGTGATGAATCCGGCAGAACTATCGCCAGGATTGAGCGACACATCGATGATTTGAGTTCCTTTCATTACCATCAAGAAGGCATTGTCCTCTTCGCTGCAAACTCCTCCAGGGTTCAGCTTGAATCCAGGTTTGCACTTGCACGTATATCCCGTGCTAGACGATGGAGAGAGCAAACAAATATGCTGACAAGGAGCGCTTAAACACGAGTTCTCGGTGATGGGTTGCAACGAAGGGTGATGCACGTGTATGCTCAAAGGTTGGGAAATCAAGTGCGAGACTACGGTTTGGTTGTTTCCTCTGAATTTGTGAGCGGAAAGAACCCGGTTCAACTGCCGGTCAGTCCAATATAGAGTGTCTTCGAAGAGTGTGAGGGAGTGAGGATGGAGGAGATAGTGACTGCCGGCTAGAACTTGTTGTCGACCAGTACCATTGTAGTAGCAGAAATCTATGAAGTCTAGTTTTGAATCGGCGAAGTAGACCCTCTGCGTCGCTGTGTCTAGGGTTAAACCATTAGGCCAGTATATTTTGGTGTTGATGATTGTTGAACGGTTCGTTCCGTCCATACCAACTCTTTCGATACGTGGGTTCTCTCCCCAGTCTGTCCAGAATAGCCATCTTGCACTACAAATACAGTTGAATGTGATACGAAATAACAACTATAGTTCTGTAGACTAAATTTTGATTTCAATTGAACGGAAAAGAAAATATTTTCAGATATTTTCAGTAATATAATTTCAAAAGTATTGAAAAATAGATTCTAGAGAATTCGAGTTCATACTGAACCGGTTTGACCTATAATGATATGAAATTTTATTCAACTGTACTAACATTTGATGATTTGGAATGACACCTTTAAAAAAACAACTTTCAAACATGATTCATACAGACTTACCCTGGGCTTGGATCCAAGCACATTCCTCGGGGCTGTGTGATATTTTCTCTGACTAGTACGATCCTGTTGGAGCCGTTCTCTTTGGAAACCTCAATGGTGTTCAGTTTCGAATCCAGCCAATAGATATTCTTACCAATCCAGTCGTAAGCCAAGCCCTCCACTAGATCCAATCCTGTGGAAATTACGTCCATAGGCTCCCCGCCTTTATCCAGTTTTGATATCTTTTTGAGTTTCATATCCGACCAGAAAATAGTGCCAGTGTGCATGTTTGAAGCAGTTGCTACTACGTTTTCTACGATGATTGGCACCCTCTCCAAGCCTTGTTCTTTCAAGTCAGCTACTAGGATTGAGTGACGGTTGGATATTATCAAAAATGCCGCGGAATGGTCTGAAACAGAGATAATCAATAAAAATCATTCGGAGATTACCAGGGAATGAAATTGATTCTATACATATGCTCATCTGTTCAAAATTAATTCTGAATATTTACAAGAACTTACTGAATGCTTTACAGGAATGTTTATCAGGTTCTAGAGTATAACCACCGACACAGCTACAAAAGTACGACCCCTTAGTATTGGTGCAACTTTGAGAACATAATCCCGGAGGCTCACATTCGTTCAGGTCTTCACAGTTCGTTGCATCTGAGCCCAATACTTCACCGGAGGGGCAGAGGCATAACGGACCCTTAAAATAATAATTTGAACGATGTTTAACCCTCTGATAACTAAAACATGGGTGCTTCATATACCTGAGGAGTTTGTTTGCATCCGTTAGAACAGAGACCACCTTGATGTTGACATTCTTCGAAAGTGCAGTCTGGTCCCTCGTCTGCTCCATTGGGGCAATCGACTTTACCGTCACAAACGCTGGTTATGTTGACACAGCGTTCCGACACGCCAGGACACTGCCACTGACCATCAGGACATCTGTAAGGAGGCTTGACGCATGCGTGAATGTAGCTTTCGTCCAAACCGTCTTCGCAGTCTTGTTTGCCATCGCAGATGTACGACTGAAACGAAGGATTGCGTAAAAGGAACATGAACGTGGAAATATTTGAAAGAAAACTACAGGTAAACACGTGGTAATCTATTTATATTATTTTTAGTCAGGAAATAGTATGATTGGCTCCCAACGTGGGGTTCATTTTCGATAAAAGCCAATGAAGCATTCGAATAGTTCATGTTACAGTCATCTCTAGCCACTTACCTTAAATATACATTGAGTACTGTTACATTTGTAGAAGTTGATAGGGCAATCGATATTTCCACAGGAGTTCGGTTCATCAGATCTATCATCACAATCTGGTGTTCCATCACAATGCCAAGCCTTGGGGATACAAATTCCGGATTTCTCACACTGAAATTGTTTTTCTGGATTACACTGGTCAGGAGCAATAGAAGCTGAAAAAAAAGATTATGAAAAGCTTCAATTAGATATTTGTCTTGAATAATGTTTCGACAACTATAAAAAATAATTCAATTTTGAATTAATTTTATGTTCGTACATTATGTATTCTAAAGTTGTCACTAGAATAAACTTATTTGGAAATATGACATGTTGTGAACCGTCATCAACGGGCTTTCATCGCCTGGCAGCATTGAAATATAAAGCCAGAAGTTTGCGTTATCAAATCAATAGGGCAATTACATTTTTTATTTTACATTTGACATTTTTTATCTAACGGTGCGGTGCAATGAAAGCTACAGAGAAAGAGAATACGAACAACGTCGGTGGTCCATGTTGAATAATAATAATAATAATAATGTTTATTGTGCAAAAACAGGTTTTATACACAAAGGGAAAAGGGTTAGCCGGAGGCTATCTTCCACCCGTCCCATAATTAGGAAAAAAAAATAAGCATACAGTAAGAAAGACTACCTATAACAATAACAATTACAATAGACACAAAAATAATATAAAACAAACTATTATGAGATTATAAAGATAACATAAAAGATTACAATCGTTTTTGAACATCTAAGAAATTAATTTTCAAAGTACTTTTGAATTGATATATAGACAAATGCATATACGGTAATAAATTATTTAGATACTTTGGTGCAAAGTAAGAAAAACATCCCTCAAATTTGGTGGTAACATGATATGGAATGGTAAATGTATCTTTTCTTAAATTGATAGAATGATTATCAGATCGCTTACTAAGTAATCTGAACAAGTAATTAGGAGTTTTGCTTTCCAATAGTTTATATAAGAATACAGATATGAGATAACGAATTCTAAACTCAATATTCAGCTGATCTAATTTCAATAAATATGGAGTTACATAATTACGGTAGTTTATGCAGCACACAAATCTCATACAAGCATTTTGTATACGTTGAAGTTTGTGTTTATTATAGTCTGGTAAGAAGTTGTAATACACTGAGCTGCAATATTCAATATGGGGATAAATCAATGATTGAACTAATTTCAGCTTTGTTTCTTGAGAAAGCTGGAACTTAAACTTGTATAAGGATTTCAGTTTAAAAAAACAAGTTTTGTAAATGTGTTTAACGTGCTCGTTGAACGAGAGATTGTTATCAATATATACCCCTAAATTTTTTGCTGAACTCACCCAGTCAATCGGTTCATTGTCAAGAAAAAGATGAAAATTTGTTTCAACTTCATTTCTTTGTAGATCAGATCCCAAACATAGGGCTACTGTTTTATTTGGATTAATTCGAAGGCCATGATTTTTGGAAAATAGAAATGTATTTTCTAAATCCAAGTTCATCCTGGTGATAGCATGGTAAATATTATTAGATTGACTTGACAGATATAATTGAAAATCATCAGCATATAAATGTACGTCGCACTGGGATAACGTGGCAGGAAAGTCAAAAATGAAAAGAGAGAACAATAATGGACCTAGAATGCTACCTTGTGGTACACCAGAAGAAGGTTCCTGAAGAGATGAGCATAATTGACCATTATCCAGTATAACCCGTTGAGCCCTTCCTCTTGACTTTGTAACAAAATAAAAAGAAACTTACGGCATCCAAGCTCGTCGCTTCCATCGTTACAATCCGGAATCCCGTCACACTTGTAGCTCTCCTGGATACACTGTTTCAGATCCGCACATTTGAATTGATTCGACTGGCATGTGATCGGCGGGCAGTCCTGCTCGTCCTGTTTATCGAAACAATCATCATCTCCGTCGCACACCCAGTTCTGAGGGATGCAGTGCCCGTTCCTCGGACACGTAAACTGGTAGTATGCGCACGTCTTTTCCGCGCAGGAATCGCCTTCGTCCGATCCGTCGCCGCAGTCGTTCTCCGAGTCGCACTTCCAGCTGCTCGGGATGCATCGGCCGTTGCCGCAGTGGAACTGCGTGCTACTGCACGTGACGTTGACGCAGCCTGTTTCGTCGCTGAAGTCGCCGCAGTCGTTTTCTGCGTCACACTTGAAAGTCATCGGGATGCAGCGGCCTGATTTGCATTGAAACTCGTTGGCGCCGCAAGTTGGTTCTGAGAAAGGCAAAGGAATGAGTGTACGGAAGTGAAATGATGGCAATGTTGAGTTTGAATTGGTTGATAATTATGGTAACTCGTTAAAACCCATTGCTAAATACCTTTAACGGCATTAAGGGACAATTTGATAGTTCGCTTTACTAACTTGAACAATTCTGGTTCTCGTCGCTATTATCCAGACAATCATCATCTCCGTCGCAGACCCAAGATTTCGGTATGCATCTCTGATTGCTGCAGGTGAAATCCCAGCTGTTGGGGCATGCCTGGACGGGTGGCTCATGGTTTGGATCAGCCTGACAGGTTTTTCCGTCGCCGGCCAGCCGTTCGCCATATGGGCAACCGCATTTGGCATGGAGATCGTTCGAATTTTCTCTGGGGATGGCGAAACAAAGTTTTTGACAGCCGCCGTTGTTGTTGTAGCAAGGGTGGGTTGGCATAACTTGCTGCTCTTTTTCGCTGTAGATCTGTAACGAATGTTAGGTTAGGATTATGTTGTGATTATGGTACTTGGGCCAAGAAGGCCCAAACATAAATATACAAAGGGACCGTTGTCGCCAGGTGGCGGTGCATTCCTCAAGGAAAACACACAATTAGCAAAGTAACATTTGGTATAATTGATAGTTCTGCGAAATAAAATTTAACGAATATTCTGTGATATCTGTGTGAGATAAATTCACTCCTCACGAAGTGAGGTTAACTCTGGTGTATCCAACGAATTAAGTGGATAAATGGTCTGTGCAACTGTGAAAGACGACATGTTTATTTCTACAATCTATGTGTGATGACTCGCTACCGTTTGCTAGTAATTGTTTTGACTTCGTTTTTCACTTGTAGGGGAAGAGGATGCATTACAAAAGTACCTTTTTCATCGCGAGTTATATAAAATTCGTCAGTCCGATGCTAACAGTTGGTACTCCTGTTACAAAAACAATCGAAAATATCCCTTACCTTAACTCCATAAAGTCTATTGGTCTGCGGTTCCTTAACCAAAGTCTCCTCCATGTCGCCTCGCAACTTATGCAGCTTGATGATAGCATCTAATCTCCAATCCGTTATGTACATGAAATCCTTGAAAATCACTATGCTGAACGGGTGTCTGATCAGCCGTGAGTTTACAGTTTTGACATCGGTACCGTCCAAATTCGAGTGCTGCACGTGATCTAGAAGGGCATCGCACCAATACAACCGATCCATTTGAAAATCGATTGACAGCCCGTTTGGCCAGCCAAGGGTGAGATTCTTGAACACTATCCGTTTGCTACCGTCGCTCAGGGTTCTAGATATATTCGCCGGCCTATCCCACTCAGAGAAGAAGACGAAACCTTTGTTCGGATGAACGACTATTGCTCTAGGTCGTTTTAGGTTGATCATCAGCGTTCTTCTGTAAGTCACGTTGCGAGTAGACAGCATATTGAGCGTCCCTTTCCTGCTGTCGATGTAGTAAAGGTTCTTAGAGGCCCAATCTACGGCAAGGCCTTCTACGCCTTCATTCTGTGACGCCAGCACGATCTCCCTCGCCGAGCCGTTTCTATGGACGCGGTAGATGACGTCCTGGAGCACGTCGGAGTAGTAGATGTATTGGTCCTCGGCGTCAAAGTCGAGGCCAACAAAGCGCGCTCTTCTGGACACCACGGGGAGTATGGCATCGTTGAATCCCTCCACGACGGGGTTGAGAACTTTGCCTTTGATGAACCTCTGTTGGGAGTACATTAGAAATTCGTCCACGAGGTCGCAGTTGCGCTCATCCACGGCAAGCTTCCACCCGATGTTGCAAGCGCAGCGGTAGCCTAGATTAAAGCCTACGTTGGTGATGACGCACAGATGCTGACAGCCCCCGTTGTTGTTCCCGCAGGGATTGCTGACATACGGCTGGACCAGGGGGTGAACCGCTTTGATAGCCTTCGGGTCTCTGATATCTTGCATTCGATAAATCGACTGTAGCTTGCTGGTCTCGTATTTGTCCACAGACATGATTCCTTGCTTCGTGCCGTCAGTCCAGAATACTCTGCTTTCGAATAAAGTCAACCGAGCGGGGCTTGGCACCTGCTGGCCCCTCACTACTAGGAACCTCTTTTGACCGTCGTAATCCACGGTTTCTATATAGTCCAGGAGAGAATCGCACCAGTAGACTCTTTTAGCGATGATGTCGACCGCGACTCCTGAAGCTTTGTAAGCCGCTTCTGAAACTATCGATACGGACTTGGTGCCGTCCATATTGGCTCTCAGGACTTGAGAACTGTCCGCGACAAACATGTAACCAACCGTGGGGTCTAGGGCGATGTCAGCTGGGTTTGTTAGGTTGGAACCCAAGACGACCGCGTGGAATTTACCTTGGAGTTCAAAAATGTCGATTTTTTGTCCGATGGAGTCAGCGATGTACAGTTTATTGCCGACCCAATCAACTGCCAAGGCTATTGGGAGCCAGGAACCGGGGAGGCTAATGTCGATGTCTGCGGTTGGGTATTCTTGGGTGCCGAAGAGGGACTGAGAATGGATCTGAAAAGAAACGCAATATATATTAATATATAATACAAAGTTCCTGAATAGAAACAATTTTAGTAACTCACCTTCTTCGTTTTGGTATCTGACCAATACAGGGTGTTTCTATTGTAGTGGAAATCCAACCCGCTGGCACCTGTCGTATTGACGAACGTCATCGGGTTACCTCCGGAGCCGGTCATGCGCAGAATGGATTTCTCGTGGGCAAAAAAGAGCTGAAGCGCGCTTGAATTGTCCGCCTGGCATCGGTTTTTGTCTTTCATAGTGAAGCCGGGAGCGCACGAGCAGCTGTAGCTCCCGTCGGTATTCGAACACAGTTGATCGCAGAAACCCCATTCGTAGCACTCGTTCAGGTCCGTGCAGGTTTTGTTGTCGGGGGCCAGTTTCTTTCCTTCCGGGCAGTAGCAAGATCCTCCGGTTAGAGAGGCTTGGCATTTGTAGTCGCAACCGAGAGAGGGGCAGTATACAGTAGCTGAAAATGATTTTCATTCAATGGTGTTCATTTCAGTTGAAGTCTTAATCTCAGGGCATATTGAGGTTTATGAGAAAGTTATGGTTTTATCATGACTGCTCTATATCAGATAATGACTAGATATCAAAAAATGATAGAGACACCGGTCTTAGACCGCCTTGAGGATTTTCCTGTAGTGCTGGTGTTTTGTCCTTAAAAAAAGTGAAACTTTGATATTTTCGGTGAAAACAAGTTCAGAATTTGTGAAATATATGCTACCGTTTATTTTGGTCTTTATCGACGATTAAAGATTTTATTGAAACAACGATAAAAATAAAAACAAAAATTATTTGGCACTCCGGGGCGACTTCATTGATTCCAGTGGCGCATTTGCTTTTTCAGCTGCAGGAAAACCCGGAGAAACCTGCAGCACCACATCATCTGAAGATCTTGATCTACCAATGTTCTCTCTCTTATAAAACAAAATGTATGGTGTCTCCAGAGGATCCAATAGATTCAATGCATCGCCAGAACACTACCGATTGTACTACGTTTCAAAATTTATATTTGAACTACGATAATACGGTATCTTTATTTTTACCAGTTCATTCAGGTTTCCGTTTGTAATGAATTTCACGGAAAAAATAAAAAATATCTGAAGCCATGTGAAGAGGCATCTGTTTGTGACATAAGATGACAATAAAAATTTGATATAGAAACAGAAACCCAATCTCTTGGTATATTGAAACTTATCAATGAACTTTTCTCCTTTAACTTCGAAATAGTTAGAAAACAGGCATATCAAAAAGCAAAATGACCGGCTAAAAACTGGGTCATACTTTATTTATTATTGATTTGTAAGATTTTTACGCGGTGCCATTGATAGCCAATTTTTTTTCCATTTGCGAATCCTGAGTATGATTTGTATATTCATCCATCCTGGTAATTGTTTGTATCGTCAAAAAAGAATATATTCAGAGACAGAACGTAATGGAGCATACCAAAACTGACTAAGCAAACAATAACGACATATATGCATACATATTTATTTATCTTATTCCATAAAGGAAGGGTAGAATCTTCAACATTTTCAGTGCAGACTAATTGTTGAATTGTCAAAGAAATCGTCAAATAAAAGTTATTAGTACTTCACAAAATCCATAAATTCATCTTTTATTTTTCCATAGTCATGTTATATACATATACAGGGTGATTCAAAAGTACTTTGACAAACTTCAGGAGGTGATTCCTCACAATATTCTAATATGAATTGTTCGAATAAATTAATGTCCGGAAACGCTTCGTTTCCAAGATACAGAAGTTATTACGAATATTTTGCATTTTTCACAAGAATGCTTTGGAAATAAATTTGACGTTTGTGAGTAGTTTTGGTAATTACATATTTTGTGACAGTTAGACGTTTTGTTGAAGTTTCCGTAAGTAGAAGTAGAAAACACTTATTTTGAAAAAATGGATTATTTAAACAATAATGTTCATTTAGCCGATATGCATTTCGTTTATGGCCTTGCGGATGGCAATGCGCGCGAAGCAAGACGTATTTACCAGGAGCGATTTCCTAATCGAGTACTGCCTTTAGCTCCAACATTTGCTAGTCGTTTGGCAGAAACAGGTAGCTTTGAGAGGGCAGCTGATATTATTGGAAGACCACGAGCAGTCCGAACCCCAGAATTGAAAGAAGCTGTTTTGAACGCTCTCGAGGAGAATCCAGAAACAAGCACAAGAGTAATTGCTGAAGCTGTCAATTCTACTCAGTCCACAGTTTGGAGAATTATCCACGATCAACAGTTTTATCCATACCATATTCAAAGGGTACAAGCTCTTTTGCCACGAGACTTTTCCCAACGCATTACTATGTGTCAATGGTTTTTGGAAAAATTGGATGGAAATCCTCAATATTTAAGATATGTACTCTTCATGGACGAGGCAAACTTCTCCCGAAATGTTATCACAAACTTTCATAACAACCATGTTTGGGCTCTCGAAAATCCGCACGCAGTTAGTGAAAGGCATTATCAGTATCAATTTTCTGTAAATGTATGGGCGGCAATAATTGATAATTACTTGATAGGTCCTTTCTTTCTTCCGCTCCGAAGAAACACTAACCTTTTGAGAGTATTGCATGTGTTCTTCTCTCATCGGGTGAGGATTTTTCATTGATGAGTAGCGGCAATTTTGCTGATTAGCAGGACCGTTAAGAGACAAAGTACACTCATCAGAAAACATAACGTCTTCTAATTGGATGATATTGTTATCCAACATGTCCATCATTAGTTCACAAAAATAAGTTCTTCTATCAAAATCGTCTTCCATGAGCTCCTGAGTAGGTATCATTTTATAGGGATGCATTATATTTATTTTTTAATATGTTTACTATCGATGTATGGCTAACATTGAATGTAATGAATGCCTGTCTACTCGATGTATGTGGGTTTTCCTCAAACTCAAGCATCACATCTAATTTGAGTTCATCACTCATTGCATTGGCAGCTGCTTTTTTTATCTGCCCCACACGACCAAGCTCGCGAAACTGCTTATCTTTTTTGTTTATTGTTCTTTAAGATATGGGCGATAAATTAGGAAATTTCCCATGAAATAGGCGAGCTACTTCCTGTTGTGTTCGGGTTTAATCTCCGTAACCGATAATTTGTAAAACTGTTATTTCCGGTAATCTAACCATTTGTCAGACTTGACGTTAACGAACTTTAAACTTAAATTAAAATACTGACATAACCTTGTAACATACAAAACAATTCAACAAGGCGTTTTAAACTAACGTTGCCATGGAAATTATTTACTGTTTTTTACAGGATACCATCTAAAAAGAACATCGCTGTGGTTTTTGCTTACTTTCTTATTATCAATACCTCAACATGAAATAAGTTTTGAGTGTATTTTATCGAATTTCGGTAACCACATGATTTTATAGTCTATTTCAAAAGAGTGTAGAGTAATAAAATCTCATTAAGTATTCAAAAGCGCTACAGGGTGATCCGTCAATAAATTCTGTCACTTCCCTAGTCCGCATTGCAAAATTATGTCGTTTCATAAAGAGCAGGTAGGTATCACCCTGTTTTAAGGGATTTGTCCATTGTTATCGACGGATAAATACTGAGCCAGAGGCGCGCTAGTGGGATAATTGCCAAAAGAATATGCATTCATAAAAATTATATTAAAGGAAATAAAAATTTAATACAGCAGAACA
Organism: Leptinotarsa decemlineata; assembly: GCF_025532065.1. NCBI lineage: Eukaryota > Metazoa > Arthropoda > Insecta > Coleoptera > Chrysomelidae > Leptinotarsa > Leptinotarsa decemlineata. Next base: position 3,462,198 of record NW_027412573.1, on the reverse strand, counting down.
GTGTTATTAAAAAAATATAAAATGTAACAATAAAATATATACGAACCGAAATCGGGAAATACTCACAAACACACACGAACGAACTTTACGTATTGAAACACTTGTGGGGACTTTAAATCAATTTATTCACAAAAACGACAAGAACTTTACTGGATACGTTATTACAATTTGACACTTGAACAATACTAAAACTGTGAACTTCCCTTAACGTTTAACAACACTCTATTTATACCCTAATTGAATGTTCTAGAGATTACTAGGTACAATTTTCGAGAACCTTCCGAGAAAATAATTATTCAGACTACCCTTAATTCTAAACCCTAACCTAAGCAAAAGTGTCACTGTCACTGATACACTGGTCTCTGTCCAGATTGCTTATCCCGCTACAGTATATTTACAATTCAATTAAATTATTCTACATCAGTATAGTCTTCATCCGAAGAACTGTCATCATCCCCTGGTGTTATAATTATAGGGTCAACCACCTGATCGACCAAGTTGTCCAGTTCCCACATTTTATCTTCCTCTTTTAAAACATGCTGGATTGCTTTTTGCCAGTTTTCTGATGTGATTTCCATAATGGCTTGATCAAACAATACCTTGACATCTTTCATTTTAAATGTGGTATTGTGCCTTGCAACATATCCTTTAACTTGTGCCCATATAAGTTCTATAGGATTTAATTCGCAATGATATGGCGGTAGGCGCAGCACAGTTACTTTATACTTTTCTGCTACATCTTCTACGGCATATTTCATGAAGCGAGATTTATGTTGTTTTACTATGGCTAGTAGTTCCTTCTTTACTGAATTCGTCTCAAACTGAATACCTTTATTTGACAGCCAGTTAATAATTTCTTGCTTTCTCCAAGCTGAAGTTGGTACCTTCTCTAAGCGCCTTGAATGGTAGCTTGCATTATCCATAACCACGACCGAATCAGCTGAAAGAAATTTTAACATTTCCCCGAAGTAGTCTTCGAAGACATCCGAATTCATGTCCTCATGATAATCTCCCGTCCGGCACGACTCAAAGCTTAACAAACCTTCTTTTAAAAATCCGTCTTCGCTTCCAATGTGAGCAATTATAAGCCTCTTCCCTTTTCCCGAAGGCACTTTAATACCCGTCGAAAGGCCTTCTATGAAAGCTTGGCGAGAACTTGTTATATTTTTATCTTGCCACATTTTTTTGACTATATAACCTTCGTTTATCCACGTCTCATCAAGATAAAAAATTTTCTTTTGCTCTCTGCGGTACTGCTTTATAGTTGTCAAATATTTTCGTCTCCAGCAAACAATTTCATCACTTTCCAGTAATAGTGCCTTTCGATTGTGCTTTTCCCAGGCAAAATTCATACTTTTTAAAGTTTTCCATAAAAGTTTTCTGGATATCAAAGGAATATCGTTATCTTGGCTTATCTCGATAAATATTTTTTCAAGAGTGGGTATTTCCTTTTTAAAATAAAACGAATGAACTTTTCTTCGAATGTCACATTTGGTGTCTTCATCTAAGATTTTTATTGGTCTTCCTGATTTTCTCTTGCATGGACTTACCTGGCCTGATATCTTTCTTTCTCGCAATAATTTAAAAATCGTGGACTGTCCAATTCCAGTCATTCGGGCACATCGCTCAACACTTTCTTGCACAGACAAACTAGGGTGATCGTGTTTTATGCAATCATATACATTTAAAATTATAACTTTTTCGCAAACAGATAGCGGAGAATTTTTTACACTTCTTTTCTTTGGAGTAAATGTCCCCATTTTATAACTTTTTCACTATTTCTATATCACAATATCACTGTACGTTTAATTGGTGTAGTAACAATTACTATTATAACTCGAATGTTTAAGACACCATTACAATATATTTAAACCCTTTTTCTTAATTACCTGGGTTTAATAGGTATTGCATGATTGGTGGGCAGGGTCAAAAAGGGATTATTATAATGACATGGCACCTCGGAACTAAGTGTTAACCCTTTTTTGAGAAATCATGCTCAAGTATATGAACCCAAATTGCATATTAAATAAGTTTACAAGAACCACTAAAATTAATCTTTTTTTAAGAAATTTTACTTACCTAAATACATGTAGGTACTTAGTTTTAGACCAAATTACTTCCCAAAAATGACCTTTTATTATTATCTATGTCTGTAATTTTTAATTTACTTTAATTATTAAGTTTAATAATCCTAAGATTTGCCTACGCCCATGGACGACAACGAAATTCAGGCAAATTTTATGACACTTCATGATTTATTACTCTACACTCTTTTGAAATAGACTATAATTTATTTTATCTTAATTGGGACAATAACCTTGAAAGGTTAAAAAATTGGAGGTTGTACCTCTGTCATTCGACGAGGGTTGAAGGAAATAACATTTTTCCGATGAAGTATGTCAAATTATTTCTTTGAATTTCTGGGAAATAATCTCCACGAAATTTACTCGTCAAAGTATTGAAAGATGTCAAAAACAGCAGTTCCCTTTTTAATATTTTTTTCTCTTTCGTTGATGAAATATAAATAACATCTGGTTTTCCAGACAAAAATATTAGAGAGGACTTCATAAGAATTTTAATTGTTCTGCCAGGAATATTAGACGATTCTGATAAAAACTGCAGTAAAAAATAATGTGTGCATTGGCAAACAAAGAAAACAACAGATCGCATACTTACAGCAAGCGGTCTCTTCGTCAGCATTATCGTCGCAATCTTTCTTGCCATCGCACAACTTGTTTTTCGGGATGCATTTATGGGCCCCGGATGATCCTTTCGGGCACAGGAACTGATTCTCCGGACAGGCTATGGCGGTGCAGTTTAGCTCGTCTGATCCATCGGTACAATCCTGATAGCCGTCGCATCGGAAAGCTCCGGGAATACACAGGGCGTTAGCGCATCGGAATTGAACGCCGTGACAGACAGGGAAATCTAAAAAATATACATGCACATATGACCAAAGTTGTTCATCAGAATCATTCATTCATCACAAAAGAATACACATTGTGTGGTGAAAACTACAGAATATGTAGCTTATCGGAATAGTCAAAAAGATATTTGTATATGAAATAGATGATGATGATGCACTGTTTGGAACATTTGGTGTAGTAATGAATATTACTGGAGTTTTTTTCCAACACCAAATCGTTATTTTTAACACATCTTAAATCTTCCTCTTGAAGATGATCACTTGGTGATTGAAACACGTGTCGAGGTGTTGAGAATAACGATTTGGTGTTGGAAAAAAACTCCAGTAATATTAATTATAAAATAGATTGATTAAAATTGATAAAATATACTCAATACAATATTTAGTGTTATATATATATACAGGTCTTCCACGACGAGCGTTCGTTAGGAATATATGGAGAACGATTCAAAATAAAAACTTGAAATTTTGTGGTAGTGGGTTTTACAAAATGGCCTTCTCAACTAAAATATTTTCAACTTCCGGTCTCTTTCCGTTATACCGGAAGTTGTGGGCAAATTCCTTATTTCAAACGGAACACCCTGTATTTTATTACATTTTTGAATTTCTCAGCACATTTTAGGCTCACTTTGTATAACAATGCCTATACCCAAATTTGTTAGTTTTCCAGATATTAATATTTTTCTGAAAAATTTGACAGTTACAGCACCACTACGAAAAAATCATAACTCATAGACAGTTACAGTTGAAAATGTGAAATTTCAGAGAATCACACCTTAAGCATCAAGTCATGAACATGTCCATCGAATTTTCGAAAATAATTTACAAGGTGAGCGAAATTTCCACCTAAAATATAATATTGAGAAAACTGATGAAACACGATTTTTTCAAATGGAAACCATACACTATTTTATTATTTTTGGATACTACGAAAAAAGATATCAAATTCATGAAGAATGTCATGTATTTATTACTGGATTACTTTCCCATTGTTAAATTAATAATTAGAACAAAATATAAAATAATTAATTAATTTCTACTTTTATTAAAGCAAATTCAAATCCAAGATAGAGTGGATGTAAACATTGACATGCCCTACGCACGTGACATTGAAAATCCCAAGAATTGGCCAGGGTCGTATTCAGAACCAACATCTTGTTGATCGCAAATGCTATATCATACTTAGGAAAACTTTTTTATAAAAACGAGTGAAATGCACAAGTTTTGCAGTTTAACGGGAAAAATGCAGATAATATGTATAATATAAAAAGATTTTCATTGGATTTTTCACAGCGCACTCAAGCATTATATGAAAAGTGACGTAATTATTTCTTTATCGATAATTTTTATTTTATGTAAAATCAAAAGGAATATTAATCAAAATTATTCAACTGGATGAATTTGTCTCTTCATCAGTAGTGTCATCCTCACCAATCTGAATTATCAGTGGCTCGATTTATGCCTCTATTATGTTATCAAGCTTCCACATCTTTGTCTCGACTTCTGATATCACATGCCGAACACACTTCTCCCATTTCTCCGCTGTGACTCTTTTCAAAGCCTCTTCAAAAAGTACTTTGAGATCTGCAAATTTGAACGTGGTGTTATGCTGAGCTACAAAATTCTTCACATCCGCCCATATTAACTCGATGGGATTGAGCTCGCAGTGGTATGGAGGCAGGCGAAGGACAATTTTGTTTCGGCCTGCTGCCATCTCATCGACTATATATTTTTGGTATTCAAGCTTGCGCTCCTTGAAAATTTTTAGTAGCATTGAGTCTTCGAAGCTAATATTCTTTGATCGCAGCCAATTTTGGATTTCAACCTTCTTTGAAGACGTTGTCGGAATCTTCTCTAACCGTCGCGAATGATAAGGTGCATTGTCCATTACAATCACAGCATTATCCTCTAGATGGGGCAGAACTTTGGAAAACCACTGTTCGAAAGATTCACCGGTCATTTCTTCGTGATAATCTCCAGTTTTTTTCGACTCGAAACACCACAGCCCTTCAGCGACAAACCCATTCTCATTGCCGATGTGACAAATAATAAGCCGTTTTCCTTTACCTGAAATTATGAGGAGATATGTAATTAAATAAAACAAATACGACGTCTCAATTTCTTCCATCTGTTTCTTGAACACATTTAAAATAACTTTTTTCATCTCAACACTCAAATGTCTTTTTTTGGATCGTTTCCTGGCTGAACTCAGAGGATAGCTCACAGTGTCATCAGCAGTGTCTGTACTGGATATCTTAGAAAACAATTTTAAACAATATACTATAACGCACGCCACACAAACGACTGATTACAACCCTGTGCTGGTACCGAACTCGTATCAAGAAGGCGAATTCACCAATGAACGCTGCCCTTTCCATCTGACACTGGGCGATCACGTGAACATCACGCTTTGGTTTTGTTTTGTTTTACTCTATCTTGGATTTGGATAGACTTTAGATATCAATGAAATTTATTTTAAATTATGTCCGTTAGACCCCAAGTATTATACCTTTTCGGAATCAGCTCGTTACGGATTATCCAAAACTGACACCAAATAAGGGTGTTGCATTAAAAAAAACTACCGATGACGTCATCACATAAATATGGATGACAATGAAATGTACAATGAAATTTTATTGTGAAATGTAGAATATTAAAATCACGTGTTTCAGATTTTTGTAAAACGACTTTTGGTTTTGGAAATATCGAATTTATTCCATACTTTGCGGACATACTTTATTGTAAGGTACGTTTCATAAATAATCAATATAGTTTTTCTTTGGAGGGGTCTACAAATACTAACCTATTGGTGTTTGAGCAAAACATTATAGAGCTTCTGGAGAAGAAAAGCCAAATGGATGCAGTCTAAACAGACTTCTCCAAAGCATTTGATCATGTGAATCACAAGATATTATTACTCATGATGAAATCATTTGGAGTTTCTTGACTGGGATCTCAGCGAGTTAGGATAGGACTAGGTTGACTATCATTTATATAATGTCGGAAGTACCCCAAGGGTCTCATTGTGTACCTCTTATTTTCAACATCCTTGTTGTTTTTAATGTCCGCAAACCAATATAATCATTTGAAATTTTTGGACTCCTATAAGGAGTCCCCTTATGTCAAATTTTTGTCCGTTATCTTTTGTTTGTCTTCGTCGTCACATTTTATTTCATTAATAGCTGAGTTGATGAAGGTTCTATTGTCGGAAGTCTATCTTCATATGGCTTTCTAGGAGTTCACACAACTCCTTTGCGATAATATCGTCTTCATAATTCAATAAAACCGCTTTGTGAGGTGGCAACAACATCAAGGATACTTATTTTTATCTGCGGGTTTTGCAGTCGCGAATCAATTCAGATCAACAAGTAAATGTTTTCAGAGTTTTTAGTACTGCTTGACTGTCTGATGGGATCTAGATCCTTGTCTTCTGTCGAGGCACACGTTTCTTTGCTTGGAAGATGATGTGGATGCTTCCAAAGGGTTCAGATGGCTAGAATATTGGTTCTGTAACACCCACAACAATCCATTCCTCCATCTAAGATGCAGCAATGCGTTCATCATTCATCTTCCGCCAATACGATTCATCTCAAATGAAATCCAGCCTAACTGGTCTCAAGTCCTTTGGATTGGACACATATTCCAGTGAGATAAAATCCAGAACCTCCAGATGTTCATACATATTTGGGTTTCAGTTTATTCTCTGATGTGAGTCGTTGCTACCTGAATAACTATAGGTTTGACAACCGATTGATATGACCAGTAGATCGTTTTTGGCTTTCCAAATATTTTGCGTCATATCTAGCTTGTAACCGAGGCTCTGGAAAGAAACCTGTTTATGTGTTTGACGCGCATTCCAACATCTAAGTTGGCGTAATTAAGAAATACTATACTAGGTCGTTTTGTACTTACTGCAGCCTTGCTCGTCAGAATTGTCTCCGCAGTCGTCTTTGTGGTCGCACTTCTGCGACATTTCGATGCACCTGTGTCCCCTGGCACAACGGAACTGATCCAAACGGCATGAAACTCCAGGACAGTCTTGCTCGTCGTTGCCTGACCGGCAGTCGTAGTAGCCATCACATTTTTTTTCTTTGGGGATGCAGGGATCGGATGCCTTGGTGCCGCAGTGGAAGTCGTCTGGTTGGCATGTCCTGTAAGCTGAAACAGAACTCATTATTAGACAACAATCGAGTATATGAATAAGCTGTCTGATATCGTTTGAAACAACGTAATTTTCATTTTAGCAAATTTGTGGTTGATGGGGTGCGGGGCATTATACGATCCTCTTGTTTTTTCAGGTTTCAAGGCAGTGAAACAATCACTTGTGTGAGGCCTTCAAGGTAGACCCAACTCTCTGACTTGTCCACTAGCAAAGGAACTTCTACTACCCTGCTTCACTCACCCTGCAAGAGGAAGAACAACGTAGAAGAGAAAACCAAACAGAGTTACTGAACAAGCGGAGTTGCCGATTGGGATGGACAAGAATGTATTTAGAAGCCATAGAAATACATAAACACTAAGATAACTTCAACAGAAAGGAAGAGAGAACATATCTACCAAAGGTCTAGCACACAGCATTGAAAGACGCCAAAACGAAGCCATGTCACCCAAAGATGACCACGGCAAAACCCGAAATACAACAGAAATGGATAAACAGAAAGAAGGGAGATCGATGATAGAACGAAAGCCACAATGAACCGAAATAGAAAGACCGGGTGTAACTGCTATAAGAACTGAAAAAGACTGAGAAGGATCTTTGAAGTTAGTCGACACATTTTCTCGTTTTTCTGTGTGAGTTCGACAATAATTGACCACACTGTACAATTAAGCTCAACTTTAATTTACCGGTACACTGACAATGACTAATGCTCAAATGTCTATCGCCTTATTAACTCATTTCGCACTACACTTTCCGAACTAATAGTCCGGTCAAATTAGACTAAAAAATAAGAGTGAACTTATAACAAGCTGCAAATGCGTGTAATTGTTCAAAACATAGTTAAAAATATGATTTTAAAATTCCGAATGATTGCCATGCCTGGAAAAAAATTTATTCGAGGTAAAAGGTCATAAAAATCGGTTCTTCGCGATTTTCAGAAAAACGGTAAGTTTTATCACAAAATAACCTCAGATAAAAATTGTGGATCATGAAATTCTCTACAGAAAATGGGCTTAAAGCTACCGTTTCAGAGACACGACGAGTCAAAAAGTTGTAATCGTTATTATATGCATAAGTATGCCACGTACATCTCTGAAGTTGTAATTCAACTAAAAATATTTTTCTATTGGTTTACCTAAGTAGGTATAAATAAAAGAATATCAGGTACCAGTCAACAGAAATTTCTTGCAAATACTCACAACAAATCTCGGTTCATTTCAATGTTGAAGGATGAGTTTATTGGCGAAAATATATTGGTTAAACAGGCTAATAACGATGCCGACGTACTGATTATTGAAACAGCTATAGAGCAATTTAATTTGACAAATACAACTATTGTTGTCGGTGAAGATGTAGACTTATTCGTATTTCTTACTGCTCGAACTCCACCTGAAAAAACTATTTTCTTTCTAAAGCCAGGAAAAGCTCAGAGTCAAACCGAAATATATTCGTCAAAAAGTTTTGCAAAGAGTCAAAATCATGTACTATTTTTACACGCAATAACTGGCTGTGATACGTCTGCATTTTACAGGAGGGGTGAAGCAACAGTCTTCAAAATGTTTGAAAAACAAGATTTAGTTCAATGTGCTAAAGTTTTCAAAAAAAGTAATTCGGGATTCAGTTTCTTCTTTCTGTGTAAAAAGCTCCGAAAAAAAACACCTGCTTAGATAAGTATCGATATGCATGTTTCGTAAAAAACACTAAAGATAAGAAACATGTGCAATTAGCTTGTCTTCCTCCAACCTCAGTTGCTGCTCATCAACATCTTTTCCGGGTATATTACCAAGTTCAAGTGTGGCTTGGTTATCAGCTAGACATAAAAGACTGGGGTTGGAAGTTGGTCGACAATGCATTAGAACCTATTCAGACTTTACTCCCACCTGCGCCGGAAAAAGTGCTGAACACAATTTCTTGCAACTGTAAAAAGGGATGCAGCGCTAAATGTGGTTGTAAAAAAGTTGGACTGTTGTGTCCTCTGGCATGTACACATTGTCAAGGCCAGTCATGTTCTAATGATGAATCACCAATAGTGGAGGATTCATTCGATACCAACGAGGATGCGATACATCACTCTTGACGCAGTTTACCTACACCCAGGATGAACATCAAGAAGAAGAAGAAGATCAAGAAGAAAAAGAAGATCAAGAAGAAGAAGGAGATCAAGAAGAAGAAGAAGACCAAGAAGAAGAAGAAGACCAAGAAAAAGAAGAAGACCAAGAAGAAGAACGACAAGAAGAAGTATTTGAAGGTTATGAGTCAGATGAATACATTTTTACATTTTTTTAATTTCAATCGCTTTTATAATTTCCAATCCTTTCTAATATATTTTTTCATGCAAGTTTTCAATTTGACAGAATCACAACAGACATGCGGAATAAGCCTACTAGGGAAACCACGTTAAAAAAACGCGCTAAGTACACTACCTCATAGGTGGCGTGGAAACGTGTGCATATAATGACGATTATAACTTTTACAAATTTTTGACTCGTCGTATCTCAGAAACGGTGGCTCTAAGAAAACAAAGTATTGATACATTTTTTGTAGAGAATTTTATGATCTACAATTTTTATCTGAAGTTATTTTATGGTAAAACTCATCGTTTTCCTGAAAATCGCAGAAAAACAATTTTTTTTCGAGATTTTTGACCTTTGACCTCGAATAATTTTTTCCAGGCATCGCAATCATTCGTAATTTCAAAATCTTATATTTAACTATGTTTTGAACAATTACACGCGTTTGCAGCTTGTTGTTAATTTATGTACCTACCAATGTCTAGATTGACCGGATTATAAGCCATCGGTATATGTTATATATGCCGATGGAACTCTTTTGAAGCTGGTGGAACAACTCTCGAAAAGACGGGACGTTCCAAAAAGATCGAGAGAGTGGAGCTTTTATTCCAACAAATCGAGGAATCGCTATCCGTTACAGAAAAGTTTTTTAGGTGGAGTGTAGGTACACAAATTAGCAGTTTCTTCAGCCGTGTCAGTACTTGACATTTTAAAATTGTCAAACTTCAAAATACCGTATATGTAGACACCACAGGCGTTAAAACGTAACTGACCACTCCGACACTGTAACAATGAACTCAGCCAGCCGATTGCAGTTGAATCTAATTGGTCAGCGTAAGCAGGCTCCTTTATTTCACCCAACAGATGCAAATATGCGTGGTGATCATGCTTTGATCACTCATCTATCATTGTTCGGGTTGATTTTTTGTTGAATGGATATATTTTAGAATTTTTAGACAGTTCTTCATTTCAGCCATCATCGAGGACTTTGACATTTCATTGTAGAACATCGTAAACCGTGACATATTCGTCCCATTTGTTCTACAGCCCGTATAGTGTAGGCTAATTCTTTTTCTAGCTATACTTTAATGCAGATCCTATGTTCGTGTTTTTCATGCATCAATGGGTAAATACAGTTATCAGGGATAATGATGCAAACAGTGTATACATCGACAGAATACATCGTGGCCGCTATTCAATTAACGTGTACGTCAAAGCCGGCTTCGATCCCATATTGTTTGTGTCTGTCTCTTCAATAGCGACTGGATTACTGGATTAATACAGAGTAGGTACTCCTGTATGCTGTATGGCTCAATGGGGACTATTAGCATAATTTTGAAACTAATAATTAGGCTCTTAATCCAGTCATTTTAGGTTTTTTAAACATCAATCTGCGGAAAAATTCCTACTGAGCTGAATTTTGGTATACACCTTCATTATGGCGTTTTAATGAAGATGTGAAAAATCGACTTTGATATTGTGCCGGCTAAAAAAGTTATAAGGGTCAAAAGGTCACGAAAATCAGTTTTTCGCGAATATCTCGCGACCTATAGTTCGGCGGTCAATAAAGGTCATTATAAAAATTATTCCTCATACGATTATCTACAAAAAATGTCCCTTGCATTTTTCTGTAAAGTCAACTGTTTTCGGACTAGAGCGCTGAGAAAGCGAGTAGAATGCACTCACATAAGGTATTGTATACCTGTATTGTATACAAGTTTTCTCAAAACTTCCAACTTCTACTCGGGCGTTTTGAGAATTTCGAAAAAGTTGGTATTTCTACAAGACAATCACGTGATGATGCTGACGTCTTAATAGTTGAAAGAGCAATTGAAAAATCAATAAATAATACTACAATTATCGTTGGCGAAGACATATATCTATTGGTACTTCTCATATCATGCACACAAATACTTGGTCAACCTACATCCATTTTTTTGAAGAACCAGGGAAAAACAATGTTGAAACAAAAATATACTCGACTGAGAGCCTCAACAAGTATCCACACTGCAAGAAAAACATTCTGTTTCTACATGCTATGACCGGATGTGACACAACTTCAACACTTTTAGGGAAAGGAAAAATTAAAGTCATGACGATGTTTGAAAAAAGACCTGATTTACACAATTCTGCAGAAATATTCCAACAAGAAAATTGCGCTCGAGATGCCCTTGTCAATGCTGGAATACATTTTCTACTAGCAATCAGAAAATTCAATTTACAATTACAGATATTGCAGCTTTGCTAAACTATCAAGACAAAGCACATCTGTGAAATTTCAATTATTACCACCCACTTCTTCAGCAGCTCAACAGTATATTTATCGAGTCTATTATCAAAGACAAACCTGGCTAGGAAAAGAAATTGATCCAGAACAGTGGGGTTGGGAGTTGAAAAATAATATATTACAACCAATAACAACTTTATTGCCACCAGCACCCGATGATCTACTGAACACAATCTTTTGTAATTGTACAAAAGGTTGTGGCGGCAAATGTGGATGTAAAAAATTGGATTGAGATGTTCTAAAGCTTGTGGACATTGTCGTGGTCAGTCATGCTTAAACGCAGAGTCCACTAGTGAAGAAAATGATGAAGATGTTGATTTAAATACAGCAATAAGTCCACTCGATGTTTTGACAGCAACTTTTGATCAAGTTGAAATTGAGGATATCGACGACTAATGAATATAAAAGAAAATTACATACAAACATTTTTTTCCCTATTTTTCAATGTACAAATAAAAAATTATTGAGCATAAAATAAAAAAAACCTTTTATTACAGTTTATGCCTACGAGGAAACAATGTAAAAAAAACGCGCCTTGCATTCTACCTCAAAGGTGGTGGTGCATCATCATAATGTAGTTGATTTCTCAGCGCTCTAGTCCGAAAACGGTTAACTTTACAGAAAAATGTAAGACACATTTTTTGTAGATAATTGTATGAGGAATAATTTTTATATCCACTTTAGTGTATCATACTGATGATAGGACAAACGCCCGAAACACACGTCTATGGTAAACCATTTTTTGAGTGCTATGCTCAATAAAATTATCTTTAGGGTGAATTTGAAATTTCAATTACAAGCAAAAAAGACTTACTGTTATTGAGGATGGCTGTATCAAAAAAGATGTGAGAATTATAAAAATGGTGCATGCCAGTGAAATAAGATAAGTCCTCAATATAAAATAATTCGACGATTATTCAACGCACAATCATCAATAAAACGTATTGAGAAACATTCAAGAATATAAATTCAATAGGTGGAAGCACAAGTACCTCCCTTCTCTTGTCTAAGAGTACTTATTAGGTACCTTAGAATACTGACAAATGAAGTATGTCATAGAATTTAAAATTTATTATGTTAATCCAGGATGAACCATGGAACAGATTAGAACAGAAATGGTGCAAGTTTGATGAGAGACATCTGCTGTTAAAATGTTCCTACAAATGGGAAAACATCCCTGCCAACTGATATCACAAACTGTATGAAATATCAATGAAATTTGAAAAATATTACTGAAATAATTATCAACAATTCAATGCATGTGAACATTGATATATTTATTATTTGAAATTATTGAAACATAAAAATTACCAAATGAAAAACAGGGGAGAAACGTGGTAACTAACATCAATGAAGATTGACTACCTGCACTTAATTGCACACGTATCTGGACAACGCCCTCTACCACGAAACGACAGACATAAAAACCTGCGGACGTGGCCTACGAAGCCGGAAAATATAAGAAAAAATGCGACTAAGGAGAAAAAGATCCGGGTTAGTGATACGAAACGTTTCGTCTCCTACTGCGGCAGGAACTGATCTTTCCCAAAACTTGTTTTGAGGTACGGCGTGTTCACAATATGCACGATTTAATTCATTCTCTAAACGTTAGGAATGCTTTTAGAAAGGTAAAAAAATATATAAAAGGGTAGGTATAGTCTAGATCAGAAGTCAGAATTGGATTAAAAACTACACGAAATGGAGGTGTTACTAGATTTTCCTTCCGAAGAGGGCAAATACCTGCACTAGGGCGTTCTTAACGTATGAAAGAACAAACAAGAAGATGAAACGTTCAGTTTGAGTATAGCCATGAATATGATAACACAGCCTGCTATCGAAAGCGCTCGCATATAATAATTATAAGTTATTAAAGCTTCGAATCCTTTTTGTGAACAAATATTAATATTAAAATATTGAAAATAAAGAAAAACGACAATACATCAATCAATGATGTATTGTCGTCTGGGTTGAACCACGTCTGTAGTTTTCAGCTATTCGACGTTTCGGTTCCTGCTTTGAAGCCATTTTTAAGAACCACTTGAAACTGAAATTAAATGACACAACGACGGGGTCAAAATCAACCTGACCTTCCAAGTCTAGTCACTGGTTTGTTCTTGCTTTGTTCAGTGCCAAGTGAATAGTTTGAATTTCGTTCACAAATGATTAAAAATCTTTGTGGGATATTCTTTCGCGTTTATTTTGCGCCAAAATTAAACATTGTGTCTACCGAGGTATCTACCATAACATCGTAACGTACAATAGTCTTTGAAGCAGAAAAGTAGTGGCATTCGCTGAAAATATAACGCTATCTTGGTTCTATCGCAGGCATTTAAAATGACATTTCAGAAACATTTTCCGTGTATCCGGCAAAAGATTGAATTTTAATAGAATTTCTACGTCTGGATGTTTACCTCGCGTTCTATAAGCTCTGAGTTTTCCATTTAGTTTGAAAGTGGATTGCAACTCATTCATTATTTGTTATCACAGTCTGCTGCCTTTCTTGCGAAGTACACTATGGGTAATGCTTTTTCTGTATTCCAAGAAATATAATTTCATTTGGAGCGGCCTTTGTTGAGAGTTTGAATTAATCGTCAATTAAGAAACATAATGGAATGAAATAAACGACAAATGAAATCTTGCCAGAGACTGTATGCAGGTTGTACATTTTCACTATGTCGAATCTAGTACTCCAGGTTTGTAGACCGTGATCTGCAAGTTTTTTCGTCTACGATTGCGGTGGTATCAAAAGCGATGTTGAGACAATCGGCGCAGTGTTCTAGTTGTGTATGCGGTGTGATAACAATCATTTGATCTCAGCAAAGACTTTGACTAAGTTTCTCATAATGTGTTGATTGAAAAATTCTATGGTATACGTAAGCTTCCACTATAGTATATCGTCCAATTCGAGATGCATCAAGTATGTGTTTGTGTCAATGAAGAGATGTCACAAGCTATACCTGTTGAGAGTGGAGTTCCCTGCGGTTCTGTTCTGAAGCCCCTGTTTTCCATGATATATGTTCTATATGATCCGTTTATTGTTCTTTTTGTTTTGTTCGATGACACTGAGAAATAGTTCAATGTTGAACATGTTGAAATTGAACACAGAACAAACTCAATAGTTATTTATTTCTAGCTCGTTCAATTGTACACATTAAACTAGAACTTGCACATTGATACGATCACAAAAAAAAATTCGTTTAAATTTCTTGTTCGACACCTAAAAATAATTGCAAATCTCGATATACTTTTGCATATTTTTCATTGATTCGCTTCTCCGTCACCTATGACACATTATTGTGAAAAAATACTAAAAACAATCAATTGCAATTATAAAAAAAGTGAATGCATCTGTATCTGTAGAGTAGGGAGGGTAAGTGTAAGCCCACAGCACTTACGCCACATGTGACCCATTGTACATCCTCCCGAGGAGTCCTAGGTCATCGTCCATCCTGTCCTTTCCAGGCCTGACAGTCCCATATTATGGAGGTGTTTCCTTAGTTCACAGTGGCCAGTCAGAAATCCTACTGTTGAACGTAGAGTTTTCCTGGTCATCGCCAGATATTTCTTTGGAGCCAGCTTCCCAGGATGGCCCAGGGTGATCCTGGGCCACATCTCTTTAGGGATTGAGTATGGGTGTAACATTTGGCTAGTTCCGCATCTGTCGAAGTCATCTGGCCGTAGGTGCCACAGGGTCCTAAAATGGTTAGTCCAGCCGCTTCCTTGGCTAAAGAGTCGGCAATGCGATTACTTTTACTCCTGTCGTGCCCTTTAACCCACCTTAGGATAATGTTATTATCTACCGAGGCTTTGGCTAAATCTTGGTGGCACTCTAGTACTAGCCCTGAGGTAACACGTTGTCTGTTCAAGGCTAATAGGGCTTGTCTGCTGTTTTTGCTAGAAATTCCTTTCCTGGTTATTTCTTTTGTGGCGATGGAGATACCAGCCAGATCTGTTTGGACCACGCTGCTATTTTTTCCCATTCCCCACTCAATCCTTAGGCTTAGTGATCTGGAGTACACTCCACATCCTGAGCCTTCTTTGGTTTTTGAGCCGTCTGTATATATGCGTATTGCATTTGTAGCATCTGACTGTGTTCTGTTTCATTTGTATTTTGTAGGGTTTATTAAACACTAACCTGGATTCAGTTCCATCACTTGTTGCCTACAGCAGAGGTTGCGCAGTAAGCGCTTCCCGCCATCGGCCCAGCCTCAATTGACCCATTCCTACTTCGTGGTTTACACCAGCCGTGCGCAATCGAACCATGGCCATTAACGCAACCTCCTTAACGTACAGATCCAAAGGTGTCAGATCCGTAATTAATTCCATTGCCGCGGTTGGTGTTGTTCTCATGTCTCCTGTGATGTTCAAACAAGCCAGTCGCTGTATTTGATATAATTTTTGGATAGCCATTGCCTGTAGAACTTTCAGTCCCCATGCAATGGCTCCGTACGTAAACATAGGTCTTATTATTGCAGTGTAGATCCAGGTGACCACACGGGGTGAAAGACCCCATGCGCGTCCCACTGTCCTCCAACATTGCTCATAAGCCACATATGCTCTTTTGCCCTACTCTCTAGGTGAGAGTTTCATGTTAGCTTCCTGTCGAGTGAATGTATGAGAACAGTGTTAAATTTTATTTGTTTTAATTGCCTGACGAGTACCATCGATCTTCATACACTAACAAAGCAGTACAAATAGACAAGAATGAAATATCTTTGAAATATCTCCAAATGTCCCCATATGTTCGAATCTCTCAAAAATACAAATATACAGAGTGACGAAACCAAAAAAAATCGCCCATATAAATCTGTTCAATGAACTCTCAGGGGATACAAAGTTTACTCAGTTGAGTAACATTAAAAATTGAATCCCAATTCTGAAATTGTTTTTGTTTTATTGAAACATGACAGTTATAACCAAAAGACGATTGTGGATGCTGAATGTCGAAACTTTGTGAAGTAGTGTATTTTAAAATCTTTGTTTTATCCTTTTTGACTTATTCACCTTCATTTCTCTTTGTTTTTTCCTGAATATACTTAGTTTTTATATCATAGGCTCTTTACTTATTTGTGACCCAACTATTATTTTAATTATATTTCAGGTTGGGACCTTGGTTCGATGTCATAACCATATACCCATGACTTGTCATGTCAACATTTTCATCGATTGTTGATGTGATGGGACGTCCAGAGTGAGCGTCATCTTTCACATCTTCTGCATTTTTTGTGAAGAGCTTGTATCACTCGTAAACATTTTTCTGACTCTCTACCACTGTCGACATTTCAAGTGTTTTTGAGCACTCACTTCCATTTTTTAAACCAAATTTGGTGCGCCGGCAGACTTGTTTCATGCTTGTTAGAGGTAGCCCTTATTCAGGCAGATTGTGACGTCACAACAGACAGGTTGCTTCTTAGCTCGCCATACAAGGCAGACAGATCCCCCAGTTAACCAGAGTACACCAAATTGTTCCGTGGTGTCCTGTTACCCAACGGTGAACCAATCAGAGTATTCCAAATTGTGCGTCCTCATATTGTCACGCAGCTTGCCAGCTAATCGGAGCACACGCTTTTGCATCTCAGAACATCGTGGCGGGAGATTTGAATTTTCTGTGGACATAAATAATTCAAACAGACGACCTGGCGTCCTCAACGAGACAGACGACCCAGTCACATGCTTCTCTCAACCTGTCACTTTTTCCGGCTCCCCACACTTTTGTGATGTCTCAGCACATGTCATTGGGGAATTGATATTGGAAGTAATTGTGAAATAATGATAGTGATAATCTGATGTTATCGGTTTGTACCTCGAGATCTAGAATTGGTCCTCGAACTGGGTCCTGGATTTTGTCATTGAATCGCTCTTCGAATTGGTTTTAGTGAAGGTACATCAACACATTTGAAAGAGCTGCAATTATGATTGAAAAAAAAAGAATCGTAGAATACGGCGTTCAGTTTAATAATGAATCATATTTGCTGTAGTTATCTGTGTTTGAAGTATGATGTCTATTGTAAGTTAATAGCTCTAACTATTTTTCAATGAGATTATTAGGATTTGGTAAAACATCTTCAATGATTCAAAGTAATTTTGGAGAGGAACCTTTACATAATATTTCAAAAATCTTATATTCATTGGCACTTTCAAAAGCGGTGATAGTTTCAGGTTATTTGTTCGCTGTCAACAGTATATGTCAACCGCACACTGAACACTGAGCCATGCGAAGAGAGGAGAGAGAAGCTTCTGTCCGAAATACAACTAGCGCTATGGGTTAGAGCGAGGAGAAAGACTGGACCGTAACGCGTTACATAACGAAGCGGTTTACTCTCCTATAAGAAGTTGTCACTTCAAAAATGTTCGTAACCCGCGAAATCTGAACATTCATCTTATTTTTGAACAGTCCGCGTATTTCCGTATAGGAAAATTGGTGTGATACTCAATTCGGTCCAAAACCGACAAATTTTTTTAGTGACATACATAACTGTTTCGATAAATTTTATATGGTTTCCGTTCCAGCAGATCCGGTCGAAATAGGAAACGAAACATTTCACATTTTCGAATGAATATTCGAATGTTTCGATACGTCGTTTCAATTGTAGGTAAAACAGAACGAGTGTGCCTGTTATCGATCGTATTTCAAATTCCGGAGTTGCATTCGCTTTAAATAATATATTCGTTCATTTCATAGGATCCGGTGCTTCCTCGACAACATGTCGTTTGCAATTCCCTTTACGTACGTGTCGAATGTCTTGAATAAGTTACGGAAATCGATACTAGATGTATCGGGTTATAAAATAATTAAAGCTCGAATCAAATATATTTGAAGTAATGCTGTTAATTTCACTAGTTCGGACTTCCATTGTCTACTATATAAAATGATTTGAAATCCCTGAAACAACTAAAAAAAAGAAGAATTGAAAATGAATAGCTGAAAATAACAATTATATTAACCAAAATGAACCTGAAATGAAATAATAGTGAAATAAAATACAAGTAAAAATAGAACAATTGAATAAATAAAAATAAAGAAACGAAAAAAGAAAATAAAAATAAAGAATGGAGAGATTCCAAGTCACGTTAGTTCACGACGTTTCGATTGATAGTATCTACAATCGTCTTCGGGTGATGACACCAAGTCTATTTTTCGGACAAGGAAAGATCATCGCTAACACCGCACCACTAATTAGTTTCGACGTGGAAAGCCTTTACACCAACGTTCCGGTCGAAGAAGCACTCCAAATCATACAGAGAAAGCTATCCGAAGATGGGAACCTGAAAGAGAGAACGAATCTACCTATACGAATCTACCTGTGTACGAAACTGTTATTTCCAACTGAAGGACAAATTCTTTACACAAGATGAGGGACTGCCAATGGGATCGCCACTTTCACCAGTCATAGCCAACATATATATGGAGTGGTTTGAAACTCTGGCCATTGAAGAAGCCCACAAGAAACCTCGAGTCTGGTTGAGATATGTTGACGACACCTTCATAATATGGAACCATGGGAATACTGAACTAGACGCCTTCCTGAAACACATCAGCAGTGTGAGATCTTCCATCAATTTCACAATGGAGAAGGAAATCCACAACGAATTGCCATTCTTAGACGTTTTGGTGAAGAGGACCGATGCTAAGTGGGAAACATCTGTGTACCGAAAACCCACTCATACGGGACAGTATCTGAACCACGAATCCAACCACCATCAATCGACTAAAAGAGGAATCATCAAGACTCTATTAGACCGTGCTTTTGGGCTCTGTAATACGAAGGAAGGTCTCGAGAAGGAACTATACATCATCAAAAATTATCTTCAACAGAATGGCTACTCCAGAGCGATGGTGGAAAAGACTTTGGCTAGAAGACAGCAGGAGCCTCGCAAGGAAGAGAAGCCGTCACAACCAGTGCTTGCACTTCCCTACATCAGAGGATTATCGGAGAGGATAAGAAGAATTGGTTCCAAGTACAACATCAGAACCTGCTCCAGATCCGGTAACACTATCCGTAGCAGCCTCACGAAAACCAGGCCACCAAACGCGGACTGCGATTCCAAGAATTGCATTTACCGGATACCCTGTGAGTGCGGAAAATCCTATATTGGTGAAACTAAGAGGCCATGGAATGTTCGCATTGCCGAGCACAAGAAACACACACAGCGAGGGGAAACCAGCAAATCAGGAATAGCAGACCATGTTTGGACCCATCAACACAACATCGAGTGGTCCCAAGCTGAGATCTTGCACCGAGAGGAACATTGGTTTAGGATAAAATTCAAGGAAGTCGCACACATGTTGTCCAACAACGTATTCAGCCAAGCCAGCGTAGACATACGCAACATATGGAAACCCATCATCAAGCGAAAAATGGCCAACTCCCGCCAAAACGGTCATCTCCCACGGAACCAGTGAAGCGGAAAATGGAAAGCGGGGATAAGTGAAAGTACTCGAACGACCTATAAATAGTCATCTCTCGGAGGAATCAGTCCAGTCATCACCCGAAGACGATTGTAGATACTAACAATCGAAACGTCGTGAAAATTTTTTATTTTCTTTTTTCGTTTCTTTATTTTTATTTGTTCAATTGTTATTTTCAGCTATTCATTTTCAATCCTTCTTTTTTTTAGTTGTTTCAGGGATTTCAAATCAATTTATATAGTAGACAATGGAAGTCCGAACTAGTGAAATTCATCATGAAACATTGTCAATCACCTTCAAACAATGCTGCTAATATTACGAGTACATTTATATTGTCAAATATGGAAAATAATCATGAAATAATTCTAATTTATTTAAGTAAATACATGAATTGAAAGATGTCCTAACCTAAACTTCAATATTCTAAAACAAAAACACTCAGTATTCAGAATTCCATCTTTTAATATTCCAAGTTCATAGATATCGAAATTGATACGATCACATGATATAGAAATATAAAACAATCTCCAAATACAGATTGCATATTGAGCATTTTACTTTAGTACAGTGACCGGATCAAAGTTGCAACTGTCGACCCTGTTGGGTGGCAGTATAATGTAAGTTGATTCCTGAAGTATTTTCCCCGTTTCGTTACAATAAATATTTAATTAAGTTTTAAAATGAGTTCTTTCATTATTTAGATGAAGGATGAATGGGTGAAACAGCGAATAAAATCCTCTCGTTAATAAGCCAAGCGGGTACTGAGTTGCAACAATATCTCATGTTTGTTATGTGAGTGGTGCTGCCACCTAGTGTCATTACTTAAGTATTCATTCTGTGTATTACATTCTGTGACGAAGTAGTATAAGATTGTTCTTTGGTTTCATGATACTGACAGAGATGACGTATTACCCACAAGTTATAAGAAAGGTTGGTGAAAGCCACAAGTAAAATAAGTTATGCATCTTGGCAAATTTTGTCAACTTCAAGTGTTTCCAAAGAAAGAATTCTGGAGGTGGAGTATTAGCTTGCTCCAAATGACTTCCACCAAGTTCTATAGAACAGTGACATATCTGCATTACAGCAGGAACAGCGTTCCTGCACGAGGCATGGTACTGTCCTGGCTCAGGTCGTACTTATCGTAGCGTGGCCAAATTGTATCATTTAATGGTATTAAGTCTGGAAAGCAAGTAATTGAGAGTGGAGTTCCTCAAGGATCAGTTTTGGGCCCGACTCTATTTCTCATTTATATTAACGACCTCGCCAACTTAGGTATCAATGGTGAAATTACTATTTTTGCAGATGATACATCGATTCTATGGCACAACAAAAGCTCTTCAGAGCTTAACTACCACATAAGCATAGATATAGAAACAGTTAAGAATTGGTGTGATTCCAATCTTCTAACTTTCAATATAAGCAAAACAAATATCATAACATTCAAGGGCGACTTAGATGATGATTATTTGGACAAGAAACAAATCTCCATTTCTACGGATAATAAATGTCTGGGACTTCTGATTGATAATAAATTGAAGTTTGGTAACCATATTACAAAACTATGCAATCGATTAGCTTCAGGTTGCTTTGCGGCTCGTGTCGTTGCTAATGAGTTGAATTTGGGTAAAGCGAAGAACGTATACTACGCACTAATAGAATCTCATCTTCGTTATGGAATCTGCTTCTGGGGCGCTTGTGCTCAGTATTTATTTCAAAGAGTATTCTCTTTCCAAAAAAGGGCAATTAGATACCTATGTAGTTCTGATTACCGTGAATCCTGTCGTCCCTTGTTTATGCAACATGGAGTTCTGACATTGGTTTGTATCTACAATTTGGAAATGGCTTGCCTCATGCACAAGAAATACCAAGCTATAATTACTTCTGAGTCAACCTATAACACTCGCTCCTCTCACTTGATATCGCTTCCAATTCCCTCCTCAACCTTAATTCGCAACTCTCTAATTTTTGAGGGCAAGAAAATTTTCAATCACCTTCCCCTAACCTTGCGTGTCATCAAAAGCGAAGTCAAGTTCAGAAAGTCTGTAAAAATACTCATAGTTGGGAGGGCCTACTATGCCCTGGAAGAATACTTTCAGGATTCTTTCTGCTGAGATCTCTATCTTTGGTGGCGGTTATATAACGTATGCCTAATTCTTCATATATTTAGAGGTAGTCCTTGTAATTTCATGTACACAATGTACAAATTTTTTCTTTTTGTTTTTTCGGCATGTTACTTTGTTCATTTAATTGGCACATAGTAGTTTTGTTGTTCAATGTTATTTGGCTTAGTGGTGTAAATCTTGTTGCTTTTGTATATGCAATTATGTCCGCTTATTGTAAGTGTGAATTTATGTGTATTTATGATCTCCTTGCTAACTGTATATTTGTGATGTTATCATGGTGACTGTATGCTTTGTCATGAGAATTGTTATTCTTGGACAATAAAGTATATTTTGATTTGAATTGGCGCAGTAGGAGTGCACCCAACTCCCAATCTATTGGTCGTGAGTTCCATCCCTACCTTAACCAGATACTTTTTCTTGGGGTAATTCATCTATTTAGTGGAACATTACCTACTCAGAACACGAGGCTAATGACCAGAGTAGTCGATGCCATTGACACAAAAAAACGGCAGAAACTTTCAATTCATGTTTTTTAAAGGACGATGTATTTGCTACTATTAGTCAAGCATTCATGGGAACAAAATCAATGATAGTACCGCTCAAAAGTTCAACGGGGACAAATAGGATCTCCACCAACTATCTCAACTGAAACGATTCTTCATTACAGCTTTTTCCGATCTCGGTATCGTCTGAATTACTTCGGATGTTTTCAAAAAATCAATTATACAGTTAGGATGTCAGTTCCAACTGATCGAACATCTATGGGATCAAAACCAATGAAAATATTGCTCAAAATGGCCTCTATCAAGTTCCGTACAACAATTCTTATCTGCTGCTCATCAGCGAAAACAGTCAACTTAATAATTCCAAAAGTGTTGTATTAGTTCCAACCAATTCAACGTCTAAGGAATCGAAATTGATGAAAATATTGCCCCAAATTGAAGGGAACAAGATCCGAGTTGGTAGGCTGAGCTCGAAGGGAACTTGTAGTATCAAACGTTTCGTCTGTAACTGCTGGCAAATATCATCAATGTTATGTGCGTTGAATGCTAGGATGAATCCTCAACAACGACTGACTGCCGAGCTCCGTATTCACTCGTATATAACTTTAGAGTGATGGTGGGGGTAGAGGCCAGATGCCTATGTGAAAGCCCACTCCTGATTGGTCCGCTGGGTTGTTCTGATTGTTCGACAATATTATTAGGTTGTTTTGATTGGTCCACGTTGTTGACAGGTATGCTGCTGTTCTGTTGTCCCAGATAATACGGGACAACAGAACGGATTGATAATAATACCATTCACATGTTGGATATTTCCATTAATCTATCTCGTACATTGTTCCTAATCCCTAATTCTGGGATATTTTCCCTGACGTAATCACCTCGTAATCTCTTCAATTTCGTGTCGCAACACCCCAAAACTTTAACTTCACGGTAAGATTATTTTGCTCGAGCAGCGGGGTACAAAACAAATAACGTCTCCGCTCCTTGATAGCTAGTTAAAAAGCTCACTGTTCCTTCAGCAGTCTCTAATTACGACCGTGTAATAAATTAAAAGAAAACTTAGTCGAGCTTACAACTCAAATATCTCCTAATTATTACCCTCTCCTTGGAAACAATTCCGCTTAACGATTTCCTGCTGGTGAATGACGACAGTAATATGAAACTCGTCGGGAGTTGGGATCTTGAATTATTACTGCTCAAGCCGACGGTTATGTTAGCATGAATTTAGGCTCGATATTGAGCGGTGGCGAAGATACTTAGTTAGTGCGTATATTTAGAGAGGGGGTGGAAATGGGAGATTATCTGTAGTCTCTTGGGAACTGCCAATATTGACTAAGGATGGGGATTCCAAACTTTCTGATTTCGCGACATCATATTCCGATGTTATTACACCTGAGCTGAATAGATGGTATACAACGGGGATGGAAAAAGGCTAACAGGCATTGAAGGTATGTACCTTCTTCCTAATTTCGAAGTGATAGAACTTACAGGTTTTGGGAAAGAAAGTTTTTGGCTTTCTACTACTCCATCTTGATACAAAAGAAAAAGTGGGAATCTTCCACAGGTCTTCTATTCGCAGACTCACATTGTCCAGTTAGTGGAGACCCTTGAAAGTTGTTCTAAAATAGGTTCAACTCTATTACAATATAAAATATGATTTAGACTCTATGCAGATACCAATAACGTGTTTACTATGAAAGAATGTGGGCTGAATGGCTGTTTGATTTCAATTCCTTGAACTATAATTGGTAGCCAATGATCTGAATGCTACGAAATAAAATAGGCTGTATAGCCCAGTAATTTGAATTTCTTGAATTGTAATTGAATACCAATGATGTGAATGCTATGAAAAAGGAAACAACCATCATCAATATACCAAAAGAGGATCTATCAATACTCTAGTGTATCGTGCTTTCTGGCTCTGTAATACTGTCAAATATGGAAAATAATCATGAACTAATTCAAATTCATTTGAGTAAATACATGAATTGAAAGATGTTCCAACCTCAACTTCAATATTCTAAAACAAAAAACACTCAGTATTCAGAATTTCATCTTTTAATATTCCAGTTCATAGACATCGAAATTGATACGATCACAGGATATAGAAATATAAAACAATCTCAAAATACGCAAACTTTGCACATATCGCATGCTGATCATTTTACCTTAGTACAGTGACCAAATCAAAGTTGCAATGTCAGCGTATGAATCTTCATAAATATTGATCATGAACAGACAGTATTCAGAAATTCATTTGAGTATCTATTGATCATCAGCAATGCAGCACATCTCCTTCTCTTTAATCCTGCTGGGTGGCAGTATAATGTAAGTTTTTGGTGTTTAAATGTATTTTTTTTATCAACATAAGAGTGTGAGTTTATTCCTGAAGTATTTTTTTCCTTTCTTCACAATAAATATCAAATTAAGTTTTCAAATGAGTTCTTTCATTATTTGGATGAATGATGAATGGGGGAAACAGCGAACAAAATCCTCTCGTTAATAGCCAAGTGAGTACTGAGTGGCGACAATACGAAGGAAGGTCTCGAGATGAAACTAGGCATCATCAGACAAGGTCTTCAACGGAATGTTCATTCCGAAGTGATGGTGGAACAGACTTTTGCTAGAAGACAACGAGAGCCTACGTGAGAGCATTGTCGGAAAGGATAAAAAGAATTGGTTCAAGTAAAACATCAGAACCTGCTTCAGATCCGGTAACACGAAAACCAGGCCACCAAACGCAGACTGCGATTCCAAGAATTGCATTTACCAGAGTGCGGCAAATCCTATATCGGTGAAACTAAGAGGCCACAGAACACTCACCGAGGAGAAACCAGTGAATCGGCTATAGCAGAGCTTGTTTGGACTCATCAACATAACATCAACTAGTCCCAAGCTGAGATCATTCACTATGGGAACACTGGTTCAGAAGGAAGTTCAAAGAAGCTGCATATGTGTTGTCCAACGACGCATTCAGCCGACCTAGCGTGGAGATACGCAACGTATGGATACCTGTAATCAAGCGGGTGAACGGTCAACTCCTGTTGAACCGGTGAAGCGAAGAGAGGAAAGTGAAGATAGGTGAAAGCGTTCGAAAGACCTATAAATAGTTATCTCACGGAGAAATGGCCCAGTATCACCAGAAAGCGACTGTGGATAATGACGATCGAAACATCGTGACGTAACTTGGTTTGAAATCTACGCAATATAAATAATATATATTTCAATATTAAATTCTACAAAAAGGATTTGAAGCTTTATATCTTCTATCAATTATCTGCGAGCGCTTTCGACAGTTGGTAGTACTGTCATCTTCTGGCACTCCTCAAACTAAACTGGTCATCCTGTTGTCTGTCTCTTTATACGGTTAGATCGTCTTAACTCAGGTATTACAGGTACTTTAGGTAAATTTGCCTGTATTTGTTCTGCATCAGGTACTCTTCTTCGTGTTAGATCTTCTCTAGGAACGTGTATGGTTTTGTTTAATATATTGAATGTGAGATCTTGTTGTGTTTTGATTTGTACTTGTTCCTCTGACTGTTAAATTTATGGATGTTCAAGTTTTCCCAAATGTCCATGCGGTTTCCCTTGTTGATTTGTTGTTTTATGTTCTCTGGTGGAGGGAAATTATGTTTCTTTTGTATGGCGTGTGTTGCAAGGTTTGATTTATATACTGTTGGATTTATGTATGTCTTTTTGTGCTCATTGTACCTTTGGATCAGTTTTTTCTTGGTTTGGCTGATATAGAATTTGTTGCAGTCCGAGCATTGTATACTGTATATCCCGTTTTGGTCTTTGTCTTCTTCTTTTTCATAGTTGTTTATTTTTTATGTTATCTTCGTGTTCGGCTTGTATGTGATGTTGATGTTCAGTGGTTTGAAGATGTTTGTTAGTTTTTTGGTTTGGTGTCCTACGTACGTAAATGCTGTCCATCGTTGTGTTGTTTTGTCTGTTGGGGTGGCTTGATCCTTGTTCTGTATTTTTTGTTTGATTTTGTTTTCTAGTTTATCTATTGTCTTTTGGGTGTATCCGTTTTCGTTCGCTATTCGGTATATGATTTTCCGTTCTTTGTTTCGGGCTTCATTGCTGAGTGGTATCCTTAACATTCTATATATGAATGCGTTATAGGCAGCCATTTTGTGTGATGGTGGATGGTTTGAACTTGCGGGTATGGTGGAGCTTGTTTGTGTAGGTTTCCTGTATATTGCCATTTGAAATTATGTTTTGTTGTGGTTATATCCTATGGTTATGTCCAGGTAGTTAAGTTTTGAGTTGTGTTCTTCCTCAATGCTGAAATATAGTTTTTGGTTTATTTCGTTAATTTCTTTTGTTATTTGTTCTATTCTTATTCCATTATTTTGTGATATGTACAGTCCATCGTCAACGTATCTAAACCATTCTCCTTTTTCATCATGTGTTTTTATTATTGTTAAGATTTTCTCATCTATGGTTTGCAGGTATATTTCAGATATAATGCAAGATAGTGGGGATCCCATCGCTAGTCCATCTGTTTGTTTATGAATTTTCCCTTCAGATTCGAAATAATTTTGATTAAGTATTGTATTTAGACTGTGTTCCATTTGGTTAATGTAGGTTTTGTCTATGTTTTGGTGTTTTAGGTTCTCAGATATGATGTTTATACTTTCGTTGACTGGTATGTTGGAGTACATGTTTTTTTATGTCGAACGAGTACAAAAAGGCATACATAAATCCAACAGTATATAAATCAAACCTTGCAACACACGTTATACAAAACAAACATAATTTCCCCCCACCAGAGGGGGGGGAAATTATGACTAACACGAAGAAGAGTACCTGATGCAGAACAAATACAGGCAAATTTACCTAAAGTACCTGAGTTAAGACGATCTAACCGTATAAAGAGACAGACAACGGGATGACCAGTTCAGTTTGAGGAGTGCCAGAAGATGACAGTACTACCAACTGTCGAAAGCGCTCGCAGATAATTAATAGAAGATATAAAGCTTCAAATCCTTTTTGTAGAATTTAATATTGAAATACTCAAAATAGAGGAAAATTAGTTGCATCAATCAAAATAATATATAATATAAATATATGAAATAATATAAAAATCTACTTACTACACTCCGTCTCATCAGATCCATCTATACAGTCGACCGTCATGTCGCATCGAAAGTGCGGAGGGATACAGTATGTTTTATTCCATATGTACTGACGACACGTAATCTGTCCGGGCTCACATTCGGGCGCCGCTGAAATGAAAAAGAACAGAATATGATATATCGCACAACACTAAATGCATTTCATATCCATGGCGGCATATTGGAAGGAAGAAAAATGAATGGATGGCTCCGAGAGGAGGCGCAGGATAACGGATTTTTGTTCACTCACTGCGGATGAGAGTGACGAATGACGTCGGCGTTTGATGCGAAACGAGAGATAGTCGTTGATGTTTTGTGTTCGGAAAAGTGATTATGTGATTAGAGCTACAATCGCTTATGAAACCTATGTTTTTCAATCGATTGGATTCCTTTTTCATTGGGCAGACACTCGAGAAGTCTACTACAGTACAATTCCATAAAAGTAGGCACTAAATTCTCAGAAATATTATTGCATTAAAACAAAAACATTTCTGTCAAAGTTTTGATTGTATATAGGGCTTTCCAACGAAAACTTGACCCCTCTGTAAGTCAGAAACGGACATGTAATCGAAAATTTCAAAGAACGCGTCAATTTTTATTTCAAGGGGGCTAATTTTGATATGAAAACATAACTGAAACTTCAGCCCCCTGAGATCAGCAACTGCCCCCCTATTTTTTTCAATGGCATGGGGGGGGTCGAGTGATACCTCATTCGAAAAGTCTTTTGTCCCTCTATTATCTCTGAAATTTTGTTTGAATTTGGTTCATTCGTTATTGAAAAATTGAATGTTCAACGTTTTATTTGAAAAAAAAAACAGAAAATTGGCCGTCGTTCATATAATTGAGGAAATCAACAACAAATAATATCAGTGGAAACAAAATCAACGGATAAATTGTTCAAAATGACCTCCACCTAATTCCATACAATAATACAGTCTACTCTCGAAAGCGTATCGTGCATTATTCAAGATGACCGGAGTCAGAAATCGGCGTTCCCGAATAATTCTCTGTCGCAGGTCTTCTAGATTTGTAGGCTTGGTACAGTACACTTTCGACTTCAGGTGTCCCCACAGAAAGAAGTCCAACGGTATGAGACCAGGTGATCTAGCTGGCCACTTCACTGGACCATTTGGCAACATGGGTTATAGCTAATAAAGGACAATGAATCTATTACCTGTATAAGACAAACAATGATGACATATTTTAGAGGTGTGCTGTTCTGTTTACTTATGTTCCGAGTTACGAGACATTCTGTGACATATGACATTTTGTGCACCCAACCTATCTTCCTATATATAAATAACTAACAAAACAACTGTTGTTTATGTGGCTTGTGGAGGTGGTATTGAACTATAATTTATATTTTGCCTTAATTGTTGATTTATGAAGATAATTTTCCTTTTTCAAAGTAGAATATCTAGGTACGTATAAATTATTTCAACTTGATATAGGCGCTGTTGCCAATATATGAATTAGAAACAAATCCCTTTAAAAATAAAACCCAACATTTGAAACATCAATTTGAATACTTTTCGAAGTGAATTTGAAAAACTCATGAATCAAACTCAACTTTATTTTGTTCAAACTTTCATTTGCTATAATAACCCAAATTAAGGAACATTCACCATTATGTATATTCACTTCACCATTCAACATGAAAGTACTTTCATCTGAAAAACATGAATGGTATAATAGCTTTGGGTTATTGGTCAATTTCTCGCTGAACACCTCACAAAAATGAAGTCGACGATCAGGATCATCTTCGTTTAATTCCTGAACTAGCCATATTTTGATAGGATGGAATTTGTAGACTTTCAAATCCGAAAAACACTAATAGCTGGTACACTAGACGCTCTAGCTACTTGTCTGATAGGTTGTCGATTATCCATTTGTACATGTCCTAAAACTGCAACTTCCATTCCGTCATTTCTGACAGGAGGGGATACTTCATGTTTTCTGTTGCGAACCAAGCCTGAAGTTCGAAAATTATCCATCAACTGTAGGTTTAGGACTAACCCCCCTTCCACACCCAAAGTCACATACATTTAAATAAACAAATTACATTTATTGTGATATTAAGTATCATGACAGAAAGATGTTTTTGACATAAGTAATATCAAAGGAAAGGTGTAATCATGCAAAAAACATATATTGTACTGAAACATGAACATATTTTCTAATGTACATTGCCCAATACATTGACAATATAACTGACGACTGGCAAGCCGAACCGGGCGGTCGTCGTAGTGCTTTGCCTTGCAACGTTAAGAAGTCACAAAACATGCCGCTCCGGTTTAGAAATCACGCGGTTCACGAAGACATAAATACACGTGATATCTCACTACACCCCCTCACCCTTGTGATATTTCGTCATTTTTGCTAAACCTCCTCCTCCCCCTTACAAGCTTAACGTGATTAATTAATGAACGGCCCCTCGAAAAATATTGTGGAAAACAAATCTATCCCTCCGGCCTGAATAAACTGACATTTTATTATACTTTTGAGTTTCAAAAAGTTACTTTCCAAAATTAAAATGTTTGCCAAAAGTTTTGGTGCTTTTAATAAAATACTGGAGATTTGGAAGTTGCTTCCTGACTATTGTAAAATTTGATTTTTTTTGGACTCTGTGAAGTACTAACTTCACATCAAATTTTTTGGATTAGTAGGCTATGTCCGAAAGAAAACATAAATTCGGTCTTTTGCACGAAGAAAAAGTCTTAAGTAGGTTTATCTTAGAATTTTGAGAGTTCGCAGCTTTTTTTTTCTTTTCTAGGAGGTTGCGAAGGTGGAATTTTGAAAGAAAACTCGATTTTGTAAATAAAATGTTATATTGAATAATAAAAAAAATAAAAAAACTGAGAAACAATAAAACAAAAAATGTAATAATAAGATTCGGTGGATGATAAACAAAACGAAGGAAAACAAACTAAATTTCTGGTATGCTAAACAATTGAAAAAAAAACTAAACAGTGTACTGAAGGTACTATTAGTTTTTACTTCCTAACGTCAACATCTATTCTTGCGTGCTTTCGCCGACTATGCTATCGTATACGGAGAGTGATTGTAATACTCAGCTCGACCAGTCTATGACATTTTAATACTGGCTTGAAACTTTAAAAGAATCAAAACACACGAAAAACATTTGCGCCACTCTGTATACTACTTTTTGGCTAACTCCTTTCCAAAATTCATACAAATGTTATTCAGACAAGTACATAAATCTCACCAACGACTATTTTCCAAATTTTTCCTCGGCTAATCCAAAGGTTTCGATCTCGAGTGGACGTAGTAATCCGTTATTCAATGTCGTGGAAAAACCTCACCGCACGGAGAGAATTCACTCGCTTTAGCGGCCACAATAGACAAAATTATTATTCCGAAATTTCACTATAAATCCGCCAGATATACGCCCATACGCTCAAATTAACACTTCTTTATTTCCCTAATAAACCCATATAAATCGCGCTATTTCTCCAATCTTTAAAACATTACTTATTATCGCTCAAATAAGACGCTCGACCGCGCGTTGTTTCCGCTCTATCCCCTCGATACGCGGCGTCGCGACTTTTTTTTTCAAAATCTTTCAACTTGCTCCCCTCCGCTTAAAGACCTCCGTCCACGACTTTTCTTTTCCCCACTGCCTCTCGTCGGCCACTTTTTCAAGATCCGTTTCCCTGTTCCAAAATCTTCGTCACCTCCCTCGACCAATTCCGGGAGGCTCTCTTTCT
Source organism: Leptinotarsa decemlineata (assembly GCF_025532065.1). Classification (NCBI taxonomy): domain Eukaryota; kingdom Metazoa; phylum Arthropoda; class Insecta; order Coleoptera; family Chrysomelidae; genus Leptinotarsa; species Leptinotarsa decemlineata. Next base: position 3,430,648 of record NW_027412573.1, on the reverse strand, counting down.
CTCGGGGTCAACTTCAATTAGTCGAGATCATGATTAATCAACCCATAACCCCGCCTTTTTTTTTAATGGACGCTGAGCTCGGTTTCAAGTCTCAGAATTCCGATTTCCCACGAAATTGTTCACTCAGCAAAACTTCGAAAGCCTTTTGTTTAGATTACTGTCGCCAATCTACAAGTCTTTATGACGTAGGCTGTTTATCTTATCCAAGATTTCCGTCCAGCGGTCCCGTATTTGAAATAATAATATATGACCCACAAGTGTTCTTACATAAACATTTTCTCCTTCTCGCTAGTTAGCCGATACATTTTAAACTGTTATTTCCTTCATGACTAAAATATTTATTTGAATCGATAGAACGATCAATATAATTTAATGTTTGAAGATGATTTCATGCAAATGTTGTCCGCGGCTCCGCTTTAGATGACCCATGCGTAAGGTCCAATTTTGGCACACTCTCTCTAACATATCGACCGATATTTCATGTATAAATGCTTCAATATTGGCTTCCAGAGCGTCAGTCGTTGCTGGTTTATCCCTGTAGACATGAACCTTAACATGACCCCACAAGAAATAATCCAAAGGCGTTAAATCACACGATCTAGGCGGCCAATTGACGGGCCCAAAACGTGAGATATACTGTTCACCGAAGGCGGCTCTTAATTGAGCCATTGTTTCGCGTGCCGTGTGGCATGTGGCACCGACTTGTTGAAACCACATGTCAGGCATGTCCAATTCTTCCGTTTTGGGCAACAAAAAGTTGTCAATCATCACACGGTAGCGCTCGCCATTCACAGTAACGTTTCGGCCATTGTCGTCTTTGAAGAAGAACGATCCGATGATGCCCCCGACCCATAATCCACACCAAACAGTGAGTTTTTCGGGATGCATCGGTAGCTCTTGCAATGCTTGTGGCTGGTCTTCACTACAGATGCGGCAATTTTGCTTGTTAACGTATCCATTCAACCAGAAATGATCCACAATTTTTCGATAAAAATGTGGATCTTCCTCCAACTTTGCCAGCCCCCATTCACCAAATGTTAGACGTTGTGGGAGATCGTGTGGCTTCAATTCTTGCACCAGCTGTATCTTATAAGGTTCTACACCCAATTCCTTCAACAAAATTTTCCACGTAGTGGAGAAACAGAGGCCCAACTGCTGCGAACGGCGGCGAATCGACATTTCACGGTCATCACGAACACTGGCGAATACAGCCGCAATTTTTTCTTCGATCCTCACTCTGCGTATGCGTGTTGGTGGTTTAATGTCCAATAACTGGGTTCGAAATTTAGTCACAAGCTTCCGAATAGCTCCCTCAGTAGGCCGACGAAACTGTCCATAAATTGGAAGAAGTACACGATGCACTTTCTTCACCGAGCATGAATTTTGATAATAAAATTCAATAATTTGCAAGCGTTGATCATTCGTAAGTTGATTCATGGTTAAATTATAGACCCAACTGTACAAGTTTGACAATGACATGAGACACGATTCACGCGTGATCTGTCAAAAACAGTGTTGCCAAAAAGATACCAGCAAAAAAAATACTCATTACGTGGAAAAATCGATAAATTGATTGCTTACCGAAAGGACCATTGAAAATTTACTTTAGAAGTTTGTCCAAAATATTTATTTATTTGTCAGAATTCCATTCCTCACTTCGTATCCTTCATTAGTATAATTAATATTTATTGCATACACTAATATTGCTGAACCCCTCGAATAACTGAAAATTGTCCTTTTACTATATCTTTTTCGTTCACCGTTTCTATAGTATATTCGGTAGGTAACCTCAGTAAATTCTCTTTGCACTTCTCACATGTATGTGAGAAGTGCAAAGAGTACTATGGTTTAAGTCTTACTTGAGTGGTCGTAGCATAATTGTAAAGCAAATAAATTCAATGTCTAATGAACGCGAGGTTAGATTGGGGGTTCCCCAAGGCTCTGTTCTTGGTCCCCTATTGTTTTTAATTTTTGTCAATGATCTGTCGGAATATATGAGTGATTGCTATTTAACTATGTTCGCTGACGACACCACCATTACAGTCGCTGGACCTACTACAGATGATTTGCTAACAAGAGTTAGATTGATTCACAACACAACAAAAAATATTTTTTGAATGTTTCCTACACTAAATTAGTCAATTTCTACTAATTTTGGGGTGATAAAAACGAAAAAAACAATGAAAAATTTTTATTAGCTCTGGTTTTTGAGATACACAGTACTTAATCTTAAAGAGTAGTTATACTATACGTGAAAAGTGAAAGTACATAAAACAATATTGTTATGTTTCTTTTAGAATATTTTAAGTACAAAATTAATAAAAAAAAAAACATTATTCTTAGTGTTTTGACAAATAAAAGAAGTTTGTACCACCAAATTTCAATTAAGTCCATCCGATTCATTGTAAGATCGCTGTCGTTTAGCTTGTCTTTTATAAAACACTTCTGGAGCATCCCTACACACAGACCAGCAGTAGTCTGCAAGCATTGCTTCATTCCAACGGCCCTGATATCTCTGTTCCATTAAGGCAATGTCTTGATGGAATCTTTCTCCATGTTCGTCACTCACACAGTTTTGTGGGAAGAAATTAAGATGAGAGTGAAGAAAATGAATTTTTAAGGACATGTTGCATCCAAGTTGGTGGTAAGCTTGAAGAAGCTCTTTAACCAATGCTGTGAAGTTATCATCTCTTTTGTTACCTAAAAACCCATGTACAACCCCCTTAAAGGCTTCCCAGGCTCTTTTTTCATTTCCTGTTAAAATCATGTCAAAAGCAGGATCATTTACGATTTCACGGATTTGAGGCCCAATAAAGATGCCTTCCTTGACTTTAGCATCACTCAACCTAGGAAACTTTGCTCTCAAGTACTTAAAAGCTTGTCCTTCCTGGTCCATGGCCTTCACAAAGTTTTTCATTAGTCCCAACTTAATATGTAATGGGGGAAGGAGAACATCCTTAGGATCTACAAGAGGCTTGTAAACTACATTTTTCTCATTAGGGTTTAGGTCTCGTGTAGGCCAGTTCATTTTTTTATAGTGAGATTTTCTATCCCGACTGTCCCACAGACACAAAAAACAACAGTACTTGGTGAACCCTAATTGCATTCCTAGGAGTATAGCAATGACTATCAGATCACCACAGATGTGTCACTTGTGTTGTTCATATTTGATTGATTGGAGAAGTGTTTTCATATTCATATACGTTTCCTTCATGTGAACTGCATGACCTATAGGAATAGAGGGTAGCTGATTTCCATTATGCAGAAGTACAACTTTTAACCTTGGTTTTGAAGAGTCTATAAACAGTCTCCATTCAGATGGAGTGTGATCCAAATTCAAGCAGTCCATCAAACCATTAACATCAGAACAAACTACGAGGTTTTCTTTTTTCTCAAAAAAAGGAAGCAAATCTTTTTGACGCTGTCTGTACTGAGATATTTTCACATCATGTTTTAGAAGATTCCACTTTTGTAGTCTTGACCCTAACAGCTCAGCCTTTTCCTTAGACAAGCGAAGATCTCTTATAAGGTCGCTCAACTCTGCTTGACTAATTCTGTGCGGATCACTAGACCTATCGCTTACCTCAAAATCAGGGTCATAGGATGTAGAAGGATGGGTTGCTCCTTCTAAACAGTCTTCATCACCTTCCTCTAAAATTTCATAGTTTTGGGGTGGAGAAGGGTCTGGCAAATTGTCTGAGTATGGTACAGGCCGAAGAGCAGATGGGAGATTAGGGTATTTAACCGTTCCTCTTTTCTTCATAGATAAACCTTGCTTAATGGGAGGAGTTAAGCAGAAATAACAGTCGTCTGTATGATTGGTAGGCTCACGCCAAACCATAGGTACTGCAAATGCCATTGCCCGGTTTTTATTTTCCAGCCACTCTCGCAATATGACGGAACAAGAATTACAACATATATGAGGAGCCCATGATTCATCTTGGTCCCCAACTTTCACACCAAAATAATGTTCATAGGCTGTCTTAACGATAGGTGTCATTTTACGTTTCTGAGCCTTAAATGTTATTTCACCACATATATAGCAAAAGCTATCGACAGAATTCACACACTTTCGAGGCATTTCAGATCAGCACTTAAATTAATTTAAAAATCAACTTCACACGATAATTTCAATAGCAACCACGTGCGTACAATTGACAAACTCACATAGGTTATGTTTACTACTTAAGAACAGCTGATGAGAGGGGTGTTATGTAAACAAACATGTGTACCAACTGTTGGTGATGAAATATTTCATTTGTTGAAAACTCAATATACATATATATATAATATAATGATACTATATCTTGAAAACAAGAGCTAATATATAATTTTTATGGTCACTTTCGGTTTTAACACGTGGAAATACATTAAAATCATCTAATTTCAACCCCGAAACAAAAACTTTGTTGTGTTGTATAGACCAGTTCACAAGCTGGTGTGATCGTAATCGTCTACTTCTGAATACCTCAAAGTCGGTATCGATGAGATTTTATAATAGAAGTAGGGGTACCATAAGTGAATTAGCTCAGTGCGATATCAATATCAATGCAGCAAACGAAGTTAAATTTTTAGGAACAATTTTGGATGAAACATTAAGTTGGGATCAACACATCGATAGTGTCTGTAAAAAACTAAATAAAGCATATTTTGCGATCAAGCAAATGAAAAACTGTGTTGACCAACAAGGTCTATTGGCAATCTATTTCGCTATGACTTATTCCCATATTTCACTCAATATAATGTCTTGGGGTTCTGGTAGAGATTTTAATAGGATATTTGTAGCACAAAAACGTATTGTAAGATTGATTTTCAATATGGAATGCATTTGTCAAAATGCAACTATTATCGGCACCATCAATTTATCTGTTCAAATGTGTTAATTTTGCGAGAAAAAATCTGTCCACTTTTGCAACCAATGCATCATCCCACAATCATAACACGCGGCATGGTAGTTTATTGAGAATACCAGCCCACACCACATCTAAATTTAAAAACTCTCCCCAGTATAGTGCTATTACGTTTTATAATAAACTACCCAACTTTTTAAAAAACTCCAAATCAGACAATATTTTTTATAAAAGTACTAAGGAATTTTTTATTGAAAAATGTTTTTATAATGTACAAGAGTATCTGGATGGCAACTTCAGCTGAGTTTTATTTTGTTTAGTATACTAACAAACTCTCATTGAGATTTTAAAGTTCATGTCTTACTTACTTGCTATATTTTAAATGTATATGTTTAGTATAAATAGTACCTGTTTACATACCATATGTACATATTGTACCTCAGTGGCTAAATAAATTATTATTATTATTATTATTATCATTCATAATAATTAGATATTTTGTTTGATTATTTTCCAAATGTTTTACCGGTGGTTGAATATAAACAAAAAAAGTTCGAAATCAGCATAATCAACAATCTTCCAATGGTCATAAAATCGCATACTGGCGATTTCCAGCAGCGACAAAAACGAGTGAACGCCAAAACATCACATTCATGTCCATCATCGTTTCGTTCAAGCATATTTGATAACCGCGCAGATTTATGGGCATATAAATCAGATACTTACGCACCGCGATAAATCATACGAAGTTCGCAATCCTTGCATTGTTCTTAATCAATATGACATATAGAATATTAGTCTAGGAGTAAGAGAAAGTGGGAGGCAGATAAGAGCCTGAATGGATTTGAAAAAAAGGTTGGATGGATTAAAGCGTGAAATTTGACTTCGGAAAATAATTTTGAGAGGTAAAAATCTGAAAGAAATAAATCCAGGTGTCTTTCGATTCCCGCTGATGAAAGATAGATTTCCAATTCTACTGTCTTGTAATGATGGAATAGTTTTGAGAAGCAAACATTTTGAACACTGAAGAAAGGAAACTGAATGTGGTAAGAGGTATTTTTTAATAATAATAATAATAATATTTATTTACATTAAATTAAAAGAAAAGTTACAAAAAAAGAAGACATTCAATGGTAAATAAATACATACTACCCAACAAGGCAAGTCTTGGTAGTGGGAGTAAAACTTTATAAAAGTAGTATCTATACATTCAATTAGCCTAATAGGGGATCTAGTCAAAGTAGACAAAATACCAAAAGGCGGACCTTGACTACAGTGAAATTGTCTACGTAGATCCAGAATCTCGAAATCATATCAGGAAAATTAAAAGAAAATATGAAATTGAAATATGAATTATAAAGTGTTTAAAATATAAAATATTGTTGTAAAAATAAAATTCAAAATAGTGTTGTGAATATAAAATTTTAAAAATAGTGCTGTAAATATAAAATTAAGGATAAAGTTGTATTTATAAAATATCATGAAAAGAGTATCGGAAGAGTAGTAAATAGTGCTGCTGATATAAAATTCAAATATGAAGTCTAAAGTATATAAAATATGAAAAAAATAGTGTTTTATATATAGAATGTAAAAATGGTGTTGCAAATATAAAATTAAAAGTAATGTATATATAAAATATCATGAAAGAAGTTTTGAATGAAGAGAGAATAATGTTTTATACATTAAATATGAATACCAAAGAAGTAACGAAAGAATACTTATAAAAAAGGTATAGTCAGAAAGATAAAGAAACATCCATTACTCTAATAGCAAAAAATCCCAGATCTAAAAGAGAAAACGCGTTTTTTTTTTTTTAAATTGGCCTTATTTATCAACGTTATCTCCATCAAGACCTACACAACAATGCCAACGCCGCTTTAACATGAAAAAATGTTATGTTTTTTACCACTTTTATTTGTAACTAACGTTACTCCAGTTTCGTCCTATAAGGCCATTTTCAAACTTACACAATAAAGCCTATTATTTATTGAAAATGTCCGTATAGGACGAAACTGCAGTAATGTTAGTTACAAATAAAAGTGGTGAAAACATAGAAAGTTTCATTTTTATTTTCTTCATTATGAAAAATAACAATTTTATTAAGCATAAAACTGATCAGTTTCGACGTGGAAAGCCTCTACACCAACGTTCCTGTCGAAGAAGCACAGAATAAGAAGCACTAGGATGTTGTGTACGAAACTGCTATTTCCAACTGAAGGGCGAATTCTTTAAGCAAGATGAGGGACTGCCAATAAGATCGTCACTTTCACCGGTGATAGCCAAAATATATATATGGAGTGGTTTGAAACTCTGGCTATTGAAGAAGCTCACAAGAAGCCCCGAGTCTAGTTGAGATACGTGGACGACACCTTCATAATATGGAACCATGTGAATGCAGAGCTAGACACTTTCCTGAAGCACATCAACAACGTGAGTCCTTCCATCACTTTCCTAATGGAGAAATAAGTCCACAACGAATTACCATTCTTAGATGTATTGGTGAAGAGGACCGATACTAAATGGGAAACATCTGTATATCGAAAACCCACTCACACGAGACAGTATTTGAACCAGGAATCCAACCACCATCTATCGACTGAGAGAGTAATCATCACGACTCTACTAGACCGTGCTTTCGGGCTCTGCAATACAAAGGAAGGTCTCGAAAAGGAACTAGGAATCATCAGAAATAACCTTCAACGGAATGGTTACTTCAGAGTGATGGTAGAACAGGTTTTAGCTAGAAGACAGCAAGAGCTCCACAAGGAAGAGAAGCCGCCACAACCAGTACTTGTACTTCCCTACATCAGAGGATTGTCGGAAAGGATAAGGGTCCAAGTATAACATCAGAACCTGCTTCAGATCTGGGAACACTATCCGTAGCAGTCTCACGAAAACCGGGCCACCAAACGCGGACTGCGATTGCAAGAATTGCATTTATCCTGCGAGTGCGGAGAATCATACATCGGTGAAACTAAGAGGCCATTGAAAATTTGCATTGCCGAGCACAAGAAACACACACAGCGAGAAGAAACCAGCAAATCCGGAATAGCAGAGCATATTTGGACTCATCAACATAACATCAAGTGGGCTCAAGCTGAAATCATCCACATGGAGGAACACTGGTTTGGGAGAAAATTCAAAGAAGCCGCATATATGTTGTCCAACAACGCATTTAGCCAAGCTAGCGTAGAGATACGTAACATATGGAAACCTCTAATCAAGCGGAATACGACCAACTCCCGCCAAACGGTCAACTCCCGCTAAAACCCAATGAAGCGGGGAGAGGGAAGAGGGTATAGGTGAAAGCAGTCGAATGACCTATAAATAGTCAGATCGCGAAGGAATAAGTCCAGTTATCACCCGAAGACGATTGTGGATACTAACAATCGAAACATTGCGAAGTAACTTGGTTTGGAATCTTTTAATTTTATATTTTTTAATTTTCGTTTCTTGTTGATAATTTTTTAATTTTCCAGCTCGTGTTAATAGTTCAATTTTTTTGATTTGATTGGTTGTTGCTTGTATGTTATTTCATCGTAATTTCAGTTTTTTTCTTAATAAAATTGTTATTTTTCAGCTAATCTTTGTAATTTCTTTACATATTTTTATTAGATTCTGACATTGTTAGTGTGCACACCCAAATATGGAGAATTTTGCAAAATCGCCCGTTATTCATTTTCAAATAGTACTCTTGGTATTAGTGACGTCAGTAGTCTGTTTACTCTCAACAGATTAAGTTCACAAATATTTGCAATAGTTTTCGTTGACCACTAAAATAAACATGTGAGGTTTGTTCATGCTGAAACATTTTTTTGTCTGTTGTCAGTATGAAAACGTTTGAGAACGTATTGTATAGCGAATTATCCAGTGAAAACATTACAAAAATGTGTCTCTTGAATGTCTGTTGAATTTGAGACAAATTTAAAGAAGTTATCAGTGATTCCAAATCGCTCTTTTAACAACCACTTCAATATTATTTTCGAAATTTGAACGACTTTAATAAATAAGATGTCGAAACAAAAGCCTTCTGGATGTTGTATCACAGACTAAATCCGTTCGAGTGTTTATCTGGTAAGGAATGGGAACAGACATCATGCTTCGTACTGTGGAAAGCGTTTTTCTGTCAGATTTATTTCCTACTACTACTTACTTTATATGTTCCGAATGCTGAATTCTATTGTGCATACACAGACGGATACACAAAAGTCGTTCTGAAAAGCTTTACCCCAATAGAACGGAACGAGAGCGTCGAAACTGCCGAAAGAACTTGAATTTAGGGTTTGCGAGGGGAATTATTTCAAGAGACACATTATTCGAGTGCTCGTGTCGTTTTCAAATTTTCGATGAAAACGTGAAGCTTTGGGAAAATCCCCAAGACGCCAAGTGTCGTGGAAAGCATTGGTATTCAAAGAACAGTATTTCTGGAAAATATGTTAGTATCAACTATGCAGGTAGAATCTCAGAGAATATTAAAAATTATCTTTCAAAATTGAATCTACAAACATCCTACACATCCAACGGAAATGTAGGAAACAGATTATTCAATGCCAAACCTAAATTAGATAAAGGAAAGAGATCTGGTATACAGTGTGTAACAACGAAAACTTAACAGAGCCGTTTTTGAATATAAAAAGTAAGATTAAAAAAAAAAGCTCGGACACGTCGATTTCTAATTAAAGTGGGTCACCTTTCGGACTAATCAGATTTTTTGTATTACACACCCCCTCGGAGGGGTGCGTCCGACGACCCTTATTTAGATAGGGAAAGTAAGTCGAGTGGCACCTTGTTTTAAAGGTCTTTCGAATACCTTTACATCTCCGTTAAAAGAAAATTTTTGTAACGATTAGTTTTCGAGATAATTTGAAGAGTTGAAGGTATTTTTATTGAGTTTAACCCTTTTCAAAATAAATTGTTTTTACAAAAAATCTGATTAGTCTGAAAGGTGTCCCCATTTAATTAGAAATCGACGTGTCCGAGTTTTTTTTTTATCTTACTTTGACTTATTGTTTTTATGTGTGATTTGTTAGTATGGAAAAGAAGGGAAAAATCGACAGTGAATGCAGAACGTTCCAAGAAAAATGGAACTTTCAGTATTTTGTGATTGAGTCCAGTAATAAGGCGCTATGTTTAATTTGTAATGAAACCATAGCTGTTCTCAAAGACTATAACATTAAACGACACTATGAATCGAAACATCTTCAAAGTTACTCTAAGTATACAGGAAGTTTGCGGAAGGAAAAATTTGTAGCTTTGAAACGCGGACTCAAATCGCAGCAATCTTTGTTTACCAAAGCGAATACTGAGCAAGAGTCTGCAACTCGCGCCAGCTTTCGTGTGACTCTTGAAATCGGAAAATGTGGCAAACCATTCACCGATGGAGAAATGATAAAAGAATGCTCGATAGCAGTAGCCAAAGAAATATGCCCCGAAAGGGTAAATTTATTTAAAAGTGTCAGTTTGTCAGCAAACATCGTGGCTCGGAAGGTGCAAGACATCGCTGAAAATATATCATCTCAACTGTCTGACAAAAATGGACATCATGAGTGGTTTTCTCTAGCATTGGATGAGTCAACGGATGTGTCAGATACTGCTCAGGTGTTGATTTTTATTCGCGGAGTAGATAAAAGCTATGAAGTGTATGAAGAACTTCTTGATATTGATAGTATTTACGGCACGACAACTGGGGCAGATATTTTTAAGGGAGTTGAAAATACCATTAATAAAAAGAACCTTCGATGGAGAAATTTGAAATCTATAACAACTGATGGAGGCAAAAATATGTATGGTAAAAATAAAGGAGTGGTTGCACTTGTGTCAAAGACAGTAGAAAATGATGGTGGTTCAAAACCATTAGTCTTACATTGTATCATTCATCAACAGTCCTTGTGCGGAAAATGTTTGGATATGTCTGAAGTTCTAAAACCAGTCATATCAGTTGTTAACTTCATCAGATCCACTGGGCTGACTTACCGACAATTCCGCGAGTTTATTCAACAGATTGGAGAAAATGATTTACCATATCATACTGCCGTACGCTGGCTTAGTTGCGGAGAAGTCCTTAAGCGCTTTTTTGAACTTCGAGCAGAGATCGAAATTTTTTTAAATGTGAAGCAGCGCCCTTTTGCCGATTTAGAAAATAGTGAATGGATGTGGAAGTTAGCCTTCTATGTCGATTTGACAAATCATATGAACGAACTGATTTATACACCAATATCAAATTCTTCAGGCAGAAAATAATACTATTTCAATCGCAATTACGTAAAAAATGTTTTACACATTTTGAAACATGTGAAATATTCAGCCACACTACAGAGACTGAATTTCCCGTCAATTTTGCAATCGAAACTTTGAGTGCTTTGAAGATACATTTTGATACTCGTTTTTCAGATTTTGATGTCATTGCGAATGAAATTAAGCTTTTTCAAAATCCTTTTGATTCTGACATTGAAACCCTGGCTCCGGAAGTCCAAATGGAAATTATTGATTTACGGTGCAGTGATATGCTTAAGAAAAAATATCAAAACTCATCTTTGTTGGAATTTTATAAGAGTCTTCCACTAGAAAAATTTGATAATTTGCATAAATTTGCTCGTGGGTTGTTTTCTGTTTTTGGTACTACTTACTTGTGTGAGAAAACGTTTTCCAAGATGAAGTACACAAAGAATGTTTACAGATCTCAATTAACCGATGAGCATCTTAAATCTCTTGTGATAATTGGTACAAGTAAAATTGATCCACAACTACAAAGTATCGTCGGTGGAAAATCACAATTTCATAAATCTCATTAGTGTTGTTTTACTGTGATTCATTTCAATTATTTGTTAGTTATTAATACGCTTAAACTTAGATACTTAAGTTAGGTTTTCTTTGTCATCATTTCTGTCGTTAAGTTTTACCTTGCAAGTAAATAAAACCGAGTAATTATCATTCTGTGTTTTCTTCCTCAATTCATCACAGCAATAGTAACAACAATTCGGTAATCATTGGCTGTCGCGGGCCAGATTGATGACAGTAAATCATTGGCTGTTGCGGGCCGGATTGATGACACTGGCGGGCCGGATTTGGCTCGCGGGCCGTAGTTTGGAGACCCCTGCTCTAGACGACGAATGTTGGAAATAGAATTGGAAGAAACGAGAAAATTGGCCGAAGTAGAGAAAAGAAGAGCCGAAATTGAGAGGGGAGCCGAAATTGAGAGAAGGAGAGCCGAAATTGATGCTGAACTAATAAGGAAAGAAGCACAACTACAACGTGAACTGATTCAAGATTCTTCATATAAAAAGTCCACAATCTCTTGTGGCAAAAACATCATTGATTTGGAAGAAATGACGCTTCAAGAAAAAGTTGCTGAGTGGAAAATCGAAGAAACAGAAAATAAAATCGATTTCGTACCGACAAAAAATTTTATTACGATGACTACTGATAATGAAGATATTCACGATCTAGTGACATACTCGTTCAGAATTGACAATTTTGGCATAAGAAGCCCGGAAGAAAATGGAAGGTCTAAAGAAGATGATAGGGCGTTGAAAAAAATGGAAAATACCATTAATCGAGTTGGAAATCACTTGGAAATTGGTCTACTGTGGAAGAATGATGATGGCCGATCTTCTAGAGAGCTGGAGATGAAAAAGAAGAAGGAAAAGAAGAAACGTGACAGTAGTGAGGAGAAGGTAGTAAAAAAAGACATCAGAGCTCCGACTTTGAAGAAGAGAAGAGAGTGAAGAAGAAGCGCAGGTCAGTCAGTTCAGAAAAAGGAAAAATGTTGGTTCTGATGAAACTGATAGAGAAAAATTAAAAAAGCATAAGAAGGACAATAGCTCCTCGGATAGCGATGAAGATGTTTCAGAAAAGAAGAGGCACAAAAAAAAGGCAAAGTCGGGAAGCGATTCTCTTCTGTCGAAATTTCCACAAAATTTATGTCAGATCGAACACCTACATTTTATCAATAAATGTTTGTTATGTCCATCGATATACTGCTGTTAATTGAGGTTATCCCAGGTATAGACAATGTAGGTACCAAATTATTTATGATAGGTATATGCAATGGTGGTCCCCCATTTCCCAGATTTGAATGTGATCTATTTAATTTTGAAAATGGTGTAATGACCGAAACTAGTCAAGAAATATAAAACTATCGTGAAAAATAGACAAAAGTGGGTTTTTATAGTGTATCCTTAGTGAACATAAATTTCTACAAAATAAACAAGTTCGTCAATCAAAGAAGTATTTTTGGTGAGTTTAAGATATTTTTGAGGAGAAGCAAAGAATCAACACAAGCCGAAACATTTCAGAAAGTCAGTAATGAAGGCTTTTCTTGCAAAAAAACACCAGAAGAATTTTTGTTGAAAAATTTAGGGTTGTGATTTGTTATGCCTTATTGTGATATATTTTTACTCTGCGAACGTAATGTATGTGTCTTTGCTTTTGAAAAACAATATAAGGCTTCTCTTGCCATGGGTGGTTCCAGAAGTACCTGGCCTAACAAAGAAAACACATACATTTCGGAAAAAAATGAATTCATTTTTCTACATAATCTCTTTGCATCTCTATACACTCTTTCCAGACACGTTCAATAAGTTCGATACCGTTTGAATAATGAGAAATGTCTTGCTTCTCAAAATAGCCATTAACTACCGACATCACTTCTTCGTCGTTGGAAAATCTTTGACTTGAGCCAATTTTTCAAGTTTGGAAACAGAAAATAAAACGAGGGGGCTAAATCTAGCGAATATGGTGCATGAAGTAACAATTCAAACATCAATTTGTTGATTTTGGTGATTGCGATAATGGATTTGTGAGCTGGTGCATAGTCTTGTTAAAAAAACATTTTTTTCTCAGCCAAAAACGGCCGTCTTTGTTTGATTTCTTCACTCAAACGTTGCAATAAGTTCGCATAATACTCGCCGTTGATAGTTTTACTTTTTTAAAGATAGTCAATGGAAATTATCTCACGCTCATCCCAAAAAACCGACGCCATGACCTTGCCTGCAGACGAAACGGTCTTCCCTTTTTTGGAGCCGATTCTCTCTGTTGAGTCCACTGTTTTGATTGGTCTTTTGATTTGAATGTATAGCGATGGACCCATGTTTCATCCATGGTTATAAAACGACGCAGAATTATGTTTTGTCGCAGTGAAACTTTGTTAAACACTTTATTGAAACATCTTCACGAGAATGAGCAAACACGGCGCCCATTTTCTGATAATATAAGATGTACCGCACTTTTTGAAATGCCTTCTAGGTCTGCTAGACCGCGCACTTCCAGTCAACATCATTCAGTACCGCTTCGTGGGTTTTCTTCACCGTTTCTGGAGTCATCACCTCATTTGGTCGACCACTGCCATGCTTGTCTTGGCAGCTCGTATGGCCTCGTTTAAACTGCTACTCAGTATTTTACTATTGTGAACGTAGAAGCAGACTCACCCATACTAGTATCCAGTTCAGCTTTTATATTGATTGGGCGGAGGCCTTTCAAATTGAAGTACGGTACCAGTTAACGATGGCCAATTTTCTCCAGAACTTCTGCGAAAACGTTCGTTATTGATGGCTGCCAAACAAATACTAAACAACGCAGCGTCTTCAAACATGAAACATATGCTTTATAGATTTTGTACTTCCTAATACAGTGATATTTTTTAAACAACTACCGCTATCTGTAGGTCAGGCTGGGTACTTCTGAGATCACCCTCGAGAAAAGCATTACTCTTTTCAAGTTCACCAACCAAGTTGGCGTCATTAGAGGAGATGAAGAAAACTTGATGGGTGAAACGCGTGTCGAGAAGCGTATTACATTTCTGGTGATTGGGTAGACTACTTATTTTGGATTATTTCTACGACAGAGGTTCCAGTTTTACCTTTCATAACTGGTCTATAGCACTTTGGACGATTTTTCTTGGATATTTTGTATAGACTACACTCTTCAGCTGTTTCAGTATTTGTCTAATGAGACACTGTGGCAAAGGGAGCAGTGGAATGCAAGTTATTCTGCAAGTAAATTTACCTTTTCTGTTGCCGTAGTTGCTGTTGAACCATTCTTCACTTTATTGTCGGATTTTTGCAGAAAAACATTGCATAGCAACTTAGCAACCCTCCATACCTTTCAAGAGTATTTTCAAAGTATTCAAGCTCCCGAATTCTCATGAAGAATTCAAGACAAGAGTGCACTATTCTACACCAACTCCCAAATTCCACTCTCCTCCCTTTCAATTAAAATTTTCCATGGCGGTTCATCCTAAATATTTCCAAATTACGCACGTTTCTGAATCGACGTGCCTTTTGTTCGACCGGGAGCTGAGCTAATTGACTTTCTAAAAAGTTAATCGAAACAGCAGCCTTGAAAATGCCTCGGAACAAAAACTTTCTAATTGCCCTTTTACAAGCATCGTCTCAAGTTATGATTCGATACGAAACAAAACCTCTACAGAGCTTCGTTCTCGTCAATCGGTAGGGGGTAGATGAGATACCAAACAAAACGGGGTCCTTGAAAATGAGAAGTTAATTAATTCTGGTGGAAGAATTTGACGAGAAATAGGGATGATTGAAAATGAAATATCACAGTGTTTTTCTGAGTGAATAAGGTGAAAGATAGAGGACATCTCACCAACCCCTTACGAACACGCCAGAAATGGAATGAAAAAGAAGATTCCAACCAAGAATAACAATGGTAAAAGATACTTGGTTTAGCGGTACCAGATCCATGAAAAATAGAGATGATGAGAAAGCCATAAGAAAGATGAAGGCAGAGTTTCTTTGTGCCGCAATGATAGCCCATCGCATCGTTAGTAGAAGAGTCAAAAAATGCAATTGTCCCAGTTGGTCTCACCAAAAAACGTACACGTGAGAAAGTGTTATAATATACTGGCTCTACACCAGCGAGCTCCCGAGGTCCGAGCGTGTGAAAGTTCGGGATCGTCTACATGCAACGCGAATGGAAGATCCAAGTGAACCCAGAAAAAACTCAGGCAATAACCATGGGAAGAACGATATCTTCTCCAGCTAGGGTCTCTGGAAGGGAGATCCACTGGCAAGGGCGGGTAAAATACCTCGGCCTTCTAATAGACCGTAGGCTCACCTGGAACCGCACATTTTATACGTTTAAACAAGGGTCGGGGGCCGGATAGCTAGTCTGTTCCTTCTGATCAACAGAAGATCTAAAATGAGTCTCAAAAATAAAATTACCATCTACAACACGATGTTCAAGCCTGTCATCTCCAATCTGGAGAGATTGCAAAACAAGATAATACAGATGCTCCGTGGTTCGTGCGGGATGAAGCCATCCGCAGAGATTTGCAGCTGCCTTCCATTCGGCAGTCCAGTTAATCGAAGAATCAGCGAGTTTTTGATTGCGTAGCAGAAACTCACGATAATGCGTTAGTTAGGGAAGTTATAGTTTACGCTGTAGACCCCTCCCGATATAGAAGGCCCCGACACTCTGTCGAATGAAACCCTTGAATGAGACTCCAACCAGGTAGGGATACACCGTCAAGAGCGACACTGATGTCTGATGACATTCATGTCGCCATGCCACCATCAGTCATGACTCATTTGTCCCTCTGACAAACATCAGCCGAAAGGGTAAGGGAGCTAGGCTCCAACCTGACCAAAACCAAGACGACTTTCCACTTTCCACGTGAGAAAGTGGTGCAAACAATGCATTTGCACCTAGAACCTAAACAAAGTTCATCGGGGAAACCAGAGAAGGGGGAAAAAGTCCATGCGTCCATGAAAAGTTGATTTTTTTAGACTGGTTCAATAATATCAACCAAAAGCCCTGCCAAAAACTGCATGTTAAAAGATATGACCTCGTCAATCCTTAGCTCGCACAAGTTTCGGATTCTGAGAGTTTTTGTTTTTTGGGGGGCGACAGCTGATTAGAACAAACACGTATTTTGAGGGTTTTGAAGGGGGAAAATGTTATGCCCATGACGATCGAGCGAATGAACTGCCACTGACAAGTCCAACAACGTAGCGTGCTTGATACCACATGTTCTATGGAATGATAAAAACTCCATTCGTTACTAAAAACGATTTTACAAAAAAAAAAAAAATAAAGTTTTGAGTTAATTTGAATAAGAGCATGAAATAAGAAAGGGAACAAAGCAAAATAGTGAAGAAGTGCAATAACTAGTGTGATTGAGGTTTAGTTGAGTTGTTATTTGTGATGTTAAAAAAGTTGTTAAATTTGACTAAGTTATCACTCATATATTATTTGGGATCTACGCATAGATATACGCTGCCCGTCTAAAAAATAAGGCGAATTTTTGGTTTCTATCTCCTCAATCATCGCAAAACGCCGTCCTTTCATTCCACCCTTTGAATCTTGGGAACAGAAAAAGTCACAGGGTTTCAAATCTGGTGAATACGGTGGCTGAATCTAGTGAACATAGTTTTGTTTTTGTAACACAGATGGGAAATATTTGTGATGAATCAATCAAGTGAAAAAAAATTGGATACAGGAATTATCTTAATAAAGGATCAATCAATCTGTGAATAGCAGATCTATCCAGGCTGAAGAGATATCATCTAGTTTTTTTTCTCAAATGTATATATAGTTGGCGCTTCTCCTGTTTCCATGGGTAAAAAATTATAAAGCCTATTCGCTAGGTACGTTGGGTGATTGTTTTTGAGGGATATATTGTGGTGAGGGGTTATTTAGCTTTATGCCTTGTATTATGGGTGTGATCTATATAAATAAGAACCATTCGATTTTTATACTGTTCATTGATAACTTTGACAGAATATAGTTGCCTCATATCAAACATTTAGCCCCTTCGAATAGTAATTTTGATGCGTATTTAACTGGTTTGCGGTAAAGAATTTTCAGGTATTTTTTTGCAATACATCTAGCTTTCCCACACCATTTGAGAATTCCATATATTAGTCGCGATTCAATAAGTGCGTGATAAATAATTCTCATCTGGGTTATGTCTAGAATATTTCTTAGATATTTCAATTCGTATAAAGTACTCCGCAATGTTTTTGTAACTTGGTCAACATGATAATTCCACCTCATATGTCTATCAATAATCACTCCCAAGTATTTGACTTTCTCTGATATCGTTGATATCGTTGCCATGGTTGTCAATTTTTAACGAGTCATACTGAGGCAAGGTATTGGTATAACAAGAAAACGGTGAGTAACAAGTTTTTTCATGATTCATTGATAAAATCTCTTGAGTTTACTCATGTAATTTTGTGATTTCATTTTCAGTTCATCCCAGGTATCGACATCATACAAAACGGCTGTATCATCAGCGAAGCATAGTGTCCCAGAGGTATGAAATGTTAGTATTCTATTCATGTAGATCGTAAAAAGAATGGGCCCTAAAACAGTTCCTTGTGGAATTCCACACTCTACAACTCCTTATTCACTGATGGCGGTATCAATCTCAACATACTGTTCCCGTTCACCTCATTTTTGAATACTCTACGTATTAGTATCATCGCAAGTTCGTAACAATATCAATGACATGCAACTATTTCACCATTTCAGAAAGCTTTGTATATAGTCTTTTGGAATATATTGTTATCCAGAAGAGAATTACAACAATGATGTTTGTGAACGATAAATATAATCACGCTTGTGAAGAAACACTCTCCATATTGCCGTTTATGTCGACCACGTATCGACTGACCTGAATCTACGGCGATATCGCGAACTAGTTTCCTGTTGATCGATACTGTTTGCTCTGCAATCAATCCACTTGGGATTGTAAGCCAAAGACGAGAATTCACGATATAGGCGAAAAAACAAACACTTTCCACACGTGCTGTATAAGCATATTCCATTTAGTTATTATCGATTACGGATTCAATACATCAATCGTCGGGAACCGCATTGTTCGTCGTCCCTTGGAAAATCGTTTGCTCTCTCTCTCTTTGTCATCGGCCGATTCTGCTTACGAGACCAATTTACAAACTCGGGTATCATTATTAAATGACTATAACAGACATACTCCCCTAATATACTGAAAGGGGCATAAGAAGATTGATTAGCTGGCATTTTCGGTTATTCAAAGTAATTTATGATATGTGATGGAGTTAGATAAAAATCCATAACTTATTCAAACTGAAAACGTTTGAAAAAGCGACTGTACAGCAAAACACTGTCTAGTCTCACAAACAAGTGTTATTTGCGTAATTCATGACCAAATATTGACCAATTGTTTTTTAAGCTGAATCAGCATACGGAGTGAAAGGTTACTTATACCCTCACGGGCCGTTTGAATTTGAATAATTAATTTATAAATCGTTTATCAATACAACACACCTTTAGTGCTCCACAGGGTTCTGCCTTGGGGCTAATATCTTCCTCAGGATAGTGTCCGAATTGAAATTATTCTATACAGGTGGCCCTTCTTTCTTATTATTCCCTTTTTGAGATCTGCATTGACCCTGATTGTTTCAATAATTTTTTACTCAATTACATCTTGTGTGGCTAAGTATTTCCATAAATTATATCTCGACGCAAGTTTCGCTAACGCATTTAGCATCATTGAATTTAGAATTCGACTTGAAGTTGTCTCTATTTATATTGTTTTTAATAAGAGACTGGTGTGGACACCTGTAAAGGTCAAAAACTACTGGCTTGCAGGGTTTATCAAAGAGTACTCCTCAATCATTCTTTTGAATTCGTGAAACTCAAACACCGCAAATTAACTCAAATTACCACAACTGATGCTTGAATGGAGACATGACGTAAGCAACACAGGACTATTTTGACTAATATTTTCATTCAACAGAGATAAATCATCAACAAAACAGAACTTTGCTCACCATGTCGAATGGTAGCCCAATTCAATATGTCCTTACTGACTGATCCCTTTTGTCGATTGGTCAGATAAGATTTAATACAATTAAAAATAATTCCTATAATACCGAAGTGTAGTCAAAAATCTTGGCAGTTAAAGGCCTTGAATAGGTCGCAGAGGTTTACCTGTTAATATGCCTGACTCGAAGTACTTTGCAATTGAGGAGAAGCAATTTTTGAGAAAATCAAACTGACAATTATGAATTATACCACATTTGCCAAAAATCAAACAAAGACGGAACATTTCTTTATTTTTTCATGATGTTTAAATAGCAGATCTTTGTCGCCTTGTTTGAGTAAGAAATAATGAGAAGTGGACTGTATATGTATATATACACACATATGTATGTCACTGTCATAGTGCTTTTTTCCTCATACGGCTATCCTCTTCTTCTGAAGAGCGAGATATTACTTTAAATTGTATACTCGCGATAGATTAGGCATAAAATTGATTTTAACATCCACGAGAACTGAACAGTGTTAGAAAACAGGTATCACTTGGTGATACCTGTTCATAATATCAAGGTGTGTAAATCCATTCAGCTAGTTGTAACAGTAATTCTTATTCCTTCTCCCAATTCAGAAGGAAACTTATAGATTGACACAAAATTTTTATTCTGTGAAAATAGTCCACTTCCAGTTGATACCGTTCTAATTTGTATTGTACTGCATTGCTCATATTTCATTGATGACAATGTTTTTAATTCGTGAAATATGGTCTATTTTAGTGTGTTAGGTTAGGTCAAAAGTAAATGGGTCTATTCGACCCTCCACCGCAACCCGCAAGGGTTTATTGTGACTCAGACCTATTCACACTCGACCAAATAAACCCAGCTTCTTAACGAAACCGATTAGTTTGTATGGTGAGTGATGATTCGGTCCCCAGCGGGACAGGCACAAAGTATATCCAAACAGGTAACACAACAGTCCGAGTCTCTGCAAATGATGATTCAAATGACAGTAACCTGTGAGAAGGAATCGTAGTTTATCCCTACTGTAGTCCTACAACTGTTTGGTATCAAGCTTCGAAGGGCGAATAAGCCTTGGAGTGAGCCAATCCTGGAAGATTCTGCCAGAAGTCCATGAATCTTCCTGCCATCCAGGTGTTCAATGTTTGTTTGGCAAATGCTAAAGCGATGCCAATGACAGGTTCTGGTCTGATAAATCTGCTTGCAACACCCTCTTTTGTAAAAGAGTCAGCAGTCGCATTGCCTTCCAGGCCAGTATAGCCAGGAATCCAGACCAGAGACAATCTGTTGAGTCTTCCTATCTAGGAGAGTCGTTTTTGGCGATTTGCTACAAATTTAGACGTTGCATGAGGTTGGATTCTTCCAATCTCTCCGCAAACAATTCAATAGCATACATTTTCGCTTGAAATACAGTCGCATAGGTTGCTAGGCAGGTTGATATCTCTGTCCTGGGTCTGCGACTGAAAACACCTTCAACAGAACCTGAAGGTGTTCTTAATCCATCTGTGGACCAACAGCTATCTGCTCTTAATACTTCTTCTGCCGGAGGAGCTAGTCCTCTCTACTCGGGAACAGTACTTTATAAGGCAGTTCGTAGTTGACAGTTGGAGGCATGAAGTCAGAGGTCATTTCCGAAATGCTGTGACTTCCAGTGTCAACCAGCAGTTTGTTGTACTGTGCAGTAAATGTATTTGTGCAATTGACAATGTGCACAGTCCATCTAGCCTCTCTCTCCAGAAAAATGTGAAGAGGAGGTAGATCTAGATGAATCTCCATGACCGCTGACGGTATGGTACGGATGGCACCACTGATGGCCAGACAAGTCTGTCTCTGGAAGCCAGAAAAATTGGTCTGAGCCGTTTTCTGTGAAGCCTTCGGCCACCAGGCAATTGCTCCTTAAGTGATCATTGGTCTGACAATAATCAGATAAATCCAATGGATTTGTTTGGGACCTAAACCCCAAGTTTTACTACAAATCCTTCCACATGTCCATAGGGACAGTCTGGCTTAGTGCAAAACTTTTTCCAAGTGAGCGTTCCAAGTGAGTTTTTCATCAAAGACTATGCCAAGATATTTCACCTCCGTCTAAATGGAATGACCTCACCATTGAGGAAAAGTGGCGTTAGATCGTCCAATTTTCTCCTCTTGGTGAAGGGGATTATCACAGTTTTGCTGGGGTTGACAGACATCCGCTCCCTCAGGCACCAACTGTGAACAACGTCCATCGTGCTTTGGAGGATATTACAAGCTATACCCTTCCCTTTTAGTAGGTAGTGGAAAAAACTATGATTTTGATGAAAGGGGTAGTCTTGTGAAACTAATATTTGCATTTGATGCGTTGTATATGAAACTGGGAGCTTCTGATTTATCGACACACGAATAAAAAACCTCCTCTCGGAACTGAATGTATCCTGAATTGTTATACTCACGGCACGTTTGGAACTCATCCTCCGCTTTCTCGCAGTCTGCCTGATAGTTGCACACCCAAAGGGCCGGAATACATTTGCCTTCGGAGCATCGGAACGAGCCAAATGGACATATGCCGCTGACGGTTTCACCTGGAAACGAAATCGGTTTTTAATGCCCTGCAGTTCAAATGATATACGAGATACAATAGGAAAAACGAGGGGTTCTCAGTCGCGGAAAACTATAGCGCCGGGAAACAGCGTTTCGTTCTGGCGTGGAAAGAGTTTCTAATCAATTTTTCTGATCACGTGATCCTCTTTAGTTTTCTTCAATCTTTGATTACAGTAGCCAATGAACAAGAAAAAAAATTGCGACTAATATTATGGCTGTACATGAGAGTTTAAAGCATCCTGGCTGCGCCTTCAACATGAAAATTTTTGAGTAATTTTCACATATTTCAGGGAAATATAAGATCAAAACAAGAAAAAAACAATATATTTCGAGGATAACAGACTTTATTCACAATACACATGAAAAAACATTCAAATGAAGTCTTTTGTGAATAACCTTTTTGCGACTTTCGTTTATATGTTTCATTGTTTTCCCTCATAAGGAACCAACAATAATCCCCCATCATTGCTACATCCCATCTGCCTTGGTAACGTTGTTCCACTGTCAGTATGCCTTGGTGGAACATTTCCCCTTGTTCGTCACTGACAGCACCCAAATTTTCTGGGAAAAAATTTAAATGGGAGTGCAAGAAATGGATTTTGGGAGACATGCGACATCCCATTCTGCAGTAGTTTTCAAGTTGTTTCAAGTAGTTCTTCTACAGTGCTGCTGTAGAAAGTTCTACTTTCCAAACTAAACTAAACATGAATAATTTGACAGCTGACAAAATGACCGCCGGGTAAAAAAGTGTTGCCAACATAAGATTATACAGGGTGTAACTGAATGAGTGTAAAACATTTAAGGAGGTGATTCCTCATCGAAAAAAAGATAGGATCTTTCATATAAAGAAACTTCATTGGAGCATCCCTTACTAGGATAAAGCCCCTTAAAGGGGGCACATAAAATTTGTATAACAATTTTTTTCACAAGCACTGAAAAAGTTACAATATTGAAATTAACCTGACGTTTTGTACTACCAAAAAGACACTTAGCCAGTAATTCATTTGGTTTACCCCATGGTTGTAAGGGATGGAAAACGCAACCCCTAAAACTTATTTCCAATGTAACTTTTTGTGTTATTATTTGTTTACCATTTAAAAATTTATTTCTGAGAGCCTGTTTCATTCTAAACAAAAAATGTCAGTGGATTTTTTGCTCAAAATAAACCAGTTCGCAGAAAAAAAATATTTTACGAACAAATACAGAGATACATCGTCATAAATGCGAACTGGAATTATTGTTATTTTGTAGTTAGTACCTGCATTAAACGATTAAAGGGTAATAAACAAAACTAATGTATTAATAACAAAACACACAATATGTAGAAATCATAGTAAATGTTCAATATGTCTACCTTCAGACTTTACGCATGCTTCTAGACGTTGGCGCATTGAGCCACGTATTCGCTCAAATATTCCTGGAGTCTCTCTGATTACCCTGCACGCATCGATAATGCGGTTTCTTAAGTCCTCTACATCGTGAACAGGAGTACGATAAACTGAATGCTGAGAATGGCCCCAAATAGAGAAATCGAGAGAATTGAGATCCGGGGATCGAGCGGGCCAGTTCTGTGGTCCTCCTCGACCTATACACTGATTTGCATATGTTTCAGTTAAATGCTGACGTGCTACTTGACTAAAATGGGCGGGAGCACCATCATGCATAAAAACATATCCCTTCTGACGCCCAAAGGAACTTCCTCCAGCAGTACTGGATGCAGTTCTCTTAAAAATTGAACGTATGCCTCACCATTTAATCGAGGAAGTAGAAAATGAGGCCCAATTAAATCATCCCCAATAACTCCGAGCCACACGTTAAGAGAAAACTGTTCTTGATGGTTAGTTTCGACAATAGCGTGAGGGTTTTCATCAGTCCATATGTGGTAATTATGAAAATTAATAATCTTGTCCTGGGAAAAACTACATTCGTCTGTGAATTCTATCGTCTTCAGAAAGTCACAATTTATTCTAATCATTTCCAGCATCCAATTGCAAAATTCAAGACGGTTCGGAAAGTCAGTGCCTGTACTCGTTGCAGATGGTGAAGGTATAAGAGTTGTTGCTTCAAAATTCGAAATACCGTCATATGATCAACATTTAGCTGGAAAGCAATCTTTCAAGTACTGGTAGTAGGTTGTTCTTCAATCAAATTAAGTACTGCTTCCTCAAGCTGTGGTGTTCGTACTTCTCGATGGCGACCACGAATTAACCATATTCTCGTAATCGTTGATGAAGTCGAGCAAATATTCTATGTGAAGGATGCCATTCCTCTGCGACAGACCGTAAACGTACTGCATATCAGCCATTTCCTCGTTTGTGTATGCCATTTTAATAACTAGTGAATTATTAAAGTAAGAAATTAAGAACAGAACAACACACAATTAGTAATAATTCAATTTCGAAAATTTACAAACTGACAGCGTCATACCAATTCAATTGCCACTATCGTTAATAGCGACCTACTAGATAGATTAGTTTCGTATTTTCGCATTTATGACGATGTATCTCTGTATGTAGTTGTTCCTAAAATAATTTTTTGCTGCGAACTGGTTTATTTTGAGCAAAAAACTCAAGAGACATTTTTTGTTTAGAACGAAACAGGCTATCGAAAATAAATTTTTAAATGGTAAACAAATAATAAGACAAAAAGTTACATTGGAAATAAATTTTAGGGGTTGCGTTCTCCACCCCATATAACCATGGGATAAACCAAATAAATTACTGGCAAACTGTCTTTTTGGTAGTACAAAACGTCAGGTTGATTTCAATATTTTAACTTTTTCAGTGCTTGTGAAAAAAATTGTTATACAAATTTTATGTACCCCCTTTAAGGGGCTGTATCTTAACAAGGGATGCTCCAATGAAGTTTCTTTATATGAAAGATCCTATCTTTCTTCGATGAGGAATCACCTCCTAAAATGTTTTACACTTATTTAGTTACACCCTGTATACCTCAATAAAAACACACTTTATTATAAATTCCATTCTCAAAAGTTGTTACTGGTTTCTTTCTGCATTTTAAATTTTTTTCTCTCAGCCCTGCACTTTATATTGAATAAATAACGAGTGAAACCTATACAATCTTGTGAATTTAATTTCAGAAATTTTATGGGAGAAACGAACTATCAATTAAATTGTATAGCCTCGTAACATTACCCCTGGAAATTTCGAGGAAAGATAAGCGCCACCCTGGAGCGCTGCCAGTCTCATGAAGGAGTTAATTTAACAATTGCCTTGATACAATTAGCGTTTGAAAACATCAGAACAAGCCGCATTAATTGAAATAACGTCATTAGAGCAAAGCTCTGGGTAGAGGAGAGAACAAGTGCGAAAGACTGATGAAACCCGCGAACATTTTCAATTAAAATGTTATCACACGAAGTACGTATGGAAGCTCGCTATGGAAACTTCTAGAGGTTGACATTTGGTCGTAATGGTGAACGGGTCGTGGTGGTGACGGTCGGATGGGGGAGTGAAGGGTGCAGCGTTGAAACCGCGGATCGCTGGTTTTCCTTTGATAGTTTCTAGGAATTTCGGCGATGACACATGATAATGTGTTTACATAACGAGCCACTGTTCAATTCAATACATTGCAACATTTCATTTTTCCACTTTTTATTTTATACTATATGCAAGGCAATCTCAGATCTGGGATTTTTCTGAGCAGTCAAATAAACCATAATCAGAATGCTGACAACTATTCAAAGTCCTTATTGTTTATTTTGAATATTTTTATTTATTTAATGGTTATGTAATAATATACCAGTGTGAAGGTAGCCATGTGTTTTCATCCATGTGTTTGGTGAAAGAGAGGCGAGCGCGCTATTCCGCCATAGGTCGTTTCACCGCAATTATTCACATGGCTAGCCATGGAAATTTTTACATTGATAGACTCATTGCTGGAAACGAACTGACGTGATTGGAAATGAATCAAATGATGATGAAAATCTTTTTTTTATGAAATGAACCGCATTTTATTGAAATTGTACAAACAACTGATAATAATAGAAGCAGAAAAATAATTCCAAAAGGAAATTCGTTGCTAGGAATATTTTTTCTGTCAATTAATTGAATACACCCCCGACTACCCTTAATTCAATTTTCATTAGAAAAAATCATAACTCCTAGCAGAAACACATTGCTGGGAATTTTTTTTCATGAAACCATCGAATTTGGCATGCTTATTAACCCCAGAAGGGTCGCAGATTTAGTCTCGCGAAAATACACCCCCTTCTACCCTTAATTCAATTTTCAATAGAAAAAATCATATCTCCTTGCAGAAACACATTGCTGGGAATATTTTTTCATGAAACCATCGAATTTGACATGCTTATTAACCCCAGAAGGGTCGCAGATTTAGTCTCGCGAAAATACACCCCCTTCTACCCTTAATTCAATTTTCAATAGAAAAAATCATAACTCCTTGCAGAAACACATTGCTGGGAATATTTTTTCATGAAACCATCGAATTTGGCATGCTTATTAACCCCAGATGGGTCAATGATTTTGTCTCGCGAAAGAACACCCCGACTACCCTTAATTCAATTTTCATTAGAAAAAATCATAACTCCTTGCAGAAACACATTGCTGGGAATATTTCTTCATGAAACCATCGAATTTGGCATGCTTATTAACCCCAGATGGGTCAATGATTTTGTCTCACGAAAATACACCCCCTTCTACCCTTAATTCAATTTTCATTAGAAAAAATCATGACTCCTTGCAGAAACACATTGCTGGGAATTTTTTTTTCATGAAACCATCGAATTTGGCATGCTTATTAACCCCAGAAGGGTTGCTGATTTTGTCTCACGAAAATACACCCCCTTCTACCCTCAATTCGATTTTCATTAAAAAAAATTATAACTCTTCACGAAAACACATTGAAAGTTCATTTATAACCACCTATACTCTGTCCATCCAACAAAAGGAGTGCTTCAAAACAGAGTCGCAGTAAGGAATGACCAAAATTTTAGTTTTGAAGCTGCAGTTTTTTCATGTGTTTTCAGGTTGAGTTAAGCAAAAGTTAGCAGCTTCTTCAGACGTATCATCACTTGACATTTTAAAAATGTTTAACATTAAAATACCGTATATATACACACCACCTCGGGCGTTAAAACAACTGACCACTCCAACTCTGTGGTGCGAATTCCGCCAGTCGATTACAGTTGATTCTGATTAGCCAGCGTAAGGAGGCGTGTTTATTTCAACCAATAGATTTAGTATTGACGTTTCTATAGAAGGGGGTGTATTTTCGTGAGACAAAATCAGTGACCCCTCTGGGGTTAATAAGCATGCCAGATTCGATGGTTTCATGGAAAAATATTTCCAGCAATGTGTTTCTGCAAGGAGTTATGATTTTTTTTAATTAAAATTGAATTAAGGGTGTAAGGGGGTGTATTTTCGTGAGACAAAATCAGCGACCCTTCTGGGGTTAATGAGCATGCCAAATTCGATGGTTTCATGAAAAAAAATTCCCAGCAATGTGTTTCTGCAAGGAGTTATGCTTTTTTCTAATGAAAATTGAATTAAGGGTAGAAGGGGGTGTATTTTCGTGAGACAAAATCAGTGACCCCTCTGGGGTTAATAAGCATGCCAAATTCGATGGTTTCATGAAAAAATATTCCCAGCAATGTGTTTCTGCAAGGAGTTATGATTTTTTCTAATGAAAATTGAATTAAGGGTAGTCGGGGGTGTTCTTTCGCGAGACAAAATCATTGACCCATCTGGGGTTAATAAGCATGCCAAATTCGATGGTTTCATGAAGAAATATTCCCAGCAATGTGTTTCTGCAAGGAGTTATAATTTTTTCTAATGAAAATTGAATTAAGGGTAGAAGGGGGTGTATTTTCGTGAGACAAAATCAGTGACTCTTCTGAGGTTAATAAGCATGCCAAATTCGATGGTTTCATGAAAAAATATTCCCAGCAATGTGTTTCTGCAAGGAGTTATGATTTTTTTAATTAAAATTGAATTAAGGGTAGAAGGGGGTGTATTTTCGTGAGACAAAATCATTGACCCATCTGGGGTTAATAAGCATGCCAAATTCGATGGTTTCATGAAAAAATATTCCCAGCAATGTGTTTCTGCAAGGAGTTATAATTTTTTCTAATGAAAATTGAATTAAGGGTAGAAGGGGGTGTATTTTTGTGAGACAAAATCAGTGACCCTTCTGAGGTTAATAAGCATGCCAAATTCGATGGTTTCATGAAAAAATATTCCCAGCAATGTGTTTCTGCAGGAGTTATGATTTTTTCTAATGAAAATTGAATTAAGGGTAGAAGGGGGTGTATTTTCGTGAGACAAAATCAGCGACCCTTCTGGGGTTAATAAGCATGCCAAATTCGATGGTTTCATGAAAAAAAATTCCCAGCAATGTGTTTCTGCAAGGAGTTATGATTTTTTCTAATGAAAATTGAATTAAGGGTAGTCGGGGGTGTATTCAATTAATTGACAGAAAAAATATTCCTAGCAACGAATTTCCTTTTGGAATTATTTTTCTGCTTCTATTATTATCAGTTGTTTGTACAATTTCAATAAAATGCGGTTCATTTCATAAAAAAAGATTTTCATCATCATTTGAATCATTTCCAATCACGTCAGTTCGTTTCCAGCAATGAGTCTATCAATGTAAAAATTTCCATGGCTAGCCATGTGAATAATTGCGGTGAAACGACCTATGGCGGAATAGCGCGCTCGCCTCTCTTTCACCAAACACATGGATGAAAACACATGGCTACCTTCACACTGGTTAATAATATGATCCTTTTCACAGGACAAGAGAAAATGAAAGAAACTGAAGGTTTCAAAGTTTCGAGTATAGGAGCTTTCTAGCTCGTTTCTCCTTCATTTATTTTCTGAAATGAATTTCAGCAGCGCTGTCACCAGATGCAGATTTCTCCGCATCAAATTTTGAATATCAAGGCAGGTCCGAAAAAGCTGTAGAGTTCGTGCCGATCGCACGAAGGCCGGTCTTTTTTAAATCTGATCATTTGGTATACTTACTTATATTCTCTCTCATTGTGTGGTTCCAGCACTGAATTTTAATCTTGATTGAAATGCTTTTCACTCACTATTCTCTTCTCGATAGATTGACAAAAGGTCTCTTATTTGTTTGTGTTCTCTTAACTTCATATTACTCTACTAGGATGGTATTTTTCTTAGTCCAAGAGAAAATGAAAGTCCAAAGTTTCAAATATAAAGTATAATAAGTAGAATACGACTCTATGGACAAAATATTAATAAAACAACGTGTAAAATCTTATACAGGGTGTTCCTTAAACACATGTTAATATTTAAGGAGGTAATTCTTAGACCCATTTTAAGAAAAAAACTTCCTATAGACGTATGTCCTAAACGCCTTAACTTTTGAGATACAGGGTGGCAAAGTTTTCAAAAATAATCAGTTTTTTAATAATAATCGAGATAATTTTGTAGACATCTTTGGCATATTTGGTACATATGTTCCATGCCTCAAGGCGCATTTTCTGATGTACACAAATTTGTATTTTTTCAAACAGTGGCATCCCTACGGGTTTTGCATTGAATATTTTTGGGAAAAAAGTACTACGCCAATGTTTTCTTTTCAAAATAAAATCAATTTTGAAATCCTCATTTATTTTTGAGAAAATTTGATCTCCTAGTATTTCTTTGTCCGACGCATTATTTTCACTCAAAAAAATAAAAATCGACAGAAAGCAAATTAAGAAATTAGATCAATTTTAAAATGAATGAGAATCTGAAAATTGCTTCATAACGCATTACCAATTCCCTAATAATATTTGAAAACATAATCTGCAAAAAAATAAATTTTTCACAAAAACGAGTTTCATTTTATTTTGTGACAGTAAGTTTAAACGAATAGCACAAATTTGTTAATTAGTAATAATGCCAAAACTGATTATAAAAATTGTTGGAAGTGGCCACCTGCACTTAGTATGCATGCTTCCGCCCTTCTACGCATGGAATTACGCACCCGTTCAAATATTCCCGGCGTATTTCGTATAGTTTCAGACGAGGCAACTATTCGCTCTCTTAAATCTTCTAAAGTAATAACGGGAGTTTTATACACGAGAGCTTTAAGGTGACCCCATAAAAAAAAAATCTAAACTGTTGAGATTGGGGGATCTTGCTGGCCATTGCTGAGGTCCTCCGCGACCTATCCAACGATTAGGATAAACTGTATTTAAATGGTTTCGGACAATTACACTGAAATGAGCATGTACCATATTCGATTCCTTAACGCAAGTGGCACATCTTCCAATAACCCAGGTAAGTCTTCTTCGAGAAAGTGTAAATAAGAACGACCATCAAGGCGTCCTGGTAGAAAAAATTGGCCTATTAGATGATCACCTAAAATTCCTGCCCATACATTAACCGAAAATTGGTGTTGGAAATGGGTTTCGGTTATTGCATGGGGATTTTCTTCAGCCCACACATGATTGTTATGGAAACTTTGAATGGCATTCCGAGAAAAATTTGCTTCGTCTGTGAACAAAATTTGTGTCTCAAACTGCGGATTTAGTGCAATACTTTGTAGATACCACTGACTGAAGTTCACACGCTGTGGAAAACCTCTGGGGAGTAATGCCTGCACTCTTGAAATATGGTATGGGTATAAGAAAAAATCAACCAAAATACGCCAAACAATTTGATGACAAATATCCAGAGTTCTAGCGATCTTCCTCGTACTCGTCTCAGGATGTTCCTCAATTTCTTGCAGCATCGCTTCCTCAATTTCAGGAGTTCTTACTACACGAGGTCTACACCGGGAAAAATGATTGAAATTTACCTCGGAATTTTCATTTCGAACGAAGAAAATTACTCCAGTTTTATTGAAAATATACTCTCTCTATTGAGTAATTCACATCCCCGAGCGTAATTTCAGTAGGCAATGTACTTTTCATTGAGAATTAAATATTCATCTAATATATGTGTGAAATCATAACGTATTATTTCATGTGAAGAGAATTACTAACTGGACGATGGGTATTCCCCCTTAGTGAAATGTGAATTTTCGCCATCTCTTTATCGAATGTAAAATTACGCTTGTATTTGTGAGTATTTATTGTATTGTTCATTCTTGTCTACAGAAGCGCATCGGTTTGTCTGACGTGTGCATTAGAATATTTTTGTTGTTGGTGAAAATAAATAAAGAAGGTGAGTACATTTCTTGTAAAATTTCAATAACTAGCCCAATAAACAGATGAATTCATTGAGTTTTCTCGTTATGCATTATAGAGTGTTTTTTTTATTACAAGTATATCCTAACCTCACATCGCGAATTATTTCATACTGTATGGAATAGTACAACATATTTTAACTGATTTTTAAAAAAGTTACAGAACATATATTTGAAAAAGTTTGTGATAATTACTGAATGGTATTGAGAAAAAGAGAAAAAAAGATATACTCGATAGCAGTGGCGTGACTCGTCAGTGACGCCGTATGCACGACCAATTTTAAAAATGAATTTTGATGAGGAATAAAGTTTCGTATTGGTGGTTGCAAATATCGGACAATGTTAAATCGTAATTTCATTCACCTAAAAAATATCTGAATGTTTTATTCGTATCTCTCATAATTTTGGATAAATTTGAGATTCTTATTATTGAACTTGAAAACATTTTTGTGATGGGAGGCAAGTTGGAACTCAAAATTGAAGGAATCGAGAAACACTTTAGGACCTTTTTGTTTCTGTTGAAGAGGTGAACAAAACACTTCATCACCACTTTATACCATATCATTATAGCTATATTTGCTATATTTCAGAAAATGTTGGAAAACATTTGGAAAAATCTAATTTTTTATTTAAACGGTTGAATATGTATCAAAAATTTTTGAGAAATATTAATATTGAATTCAAACTAGTAGTAGTTTCTCTCTAGGAATGTGTGTTCGTCAACTTACTATGTTTTTAGATTTCTAAACCTATTCATTTGATGATATTTCATTTCTCTTTTAGGATAATAACAGCAATTGAGGAAAAAAGAAAAAGAAATATTACTTTCATTTCTCTTTTCGAATAATACCACCATGAGCAAGAAAGAAAATGTGTTAATTTGAAGAATGTTTTTTTTATTTTGTACTGTTATTTGACTTTTTTGAAAATGAAAAAAAATGTTTTGTAGAATTTCATTTCAAGAATGTATATGAACTTATTTTGTATATACACATTTTTTCAATATATCAATGTGTAATATGTCTTGTGCATTCAATTATCTAAATTATGTGGAAAAATGGCCACTTAAGAGTCAAGAGTCAACATCCGATTGAGGTATCATTATCTTCAAAACTACTCTGAATACGGACCTTCTTACAACGGAATATCCCAAGGTAATATAACCCGTAAATGAATAATTACAATGTAAAATTTTATCAGAGTATAGAATTCCACTGTGAAATTATATAAGAGTGTAAAATTCTACTGTAAAATTCTGTCAAGAGTGTAATATCTCGATATAAATTTATATCGCAAATTTACCCTATAAAGTTTTATTTCAACACAAAATTACACTCAAAATGAAAAATTACACTGAAAAATTCCACACTTGTCTTCGGGGTAGAATTACAAAATAATATTCCGCATGGAATGTGATATCACACGCGAAAGTAATTTCTCGCTAATATGGGCGGTAATTAAATTGCCACTGGTACCGGTGGAAAAATTTTTACCAGTGTACCTTCCGGAGTACCTTTCTTGAAACTACCAGTTTCCTCAAGTCGACGATGAATATTTGAAAAGGTTCGGCTATCTGGTAAGGCACGATTAGGATATCTTTCCTGATAAATGCGCCTGGCTTCTGTTGCATTAACATCGGCAAGGCCATATACGTAATGCATTTGCGCCATTTCCGCATTCGTATAATTTACCATATTTACTATATTCAGAAAAACAGCGGACTACCAAAATAACTTCAATAACACTTCAAAATCAATCAAAACGCGCTGTGACAGTTTTTAACACCAACACCTTACTTTAAACCAACATCAATATTAGCTACTTACGTTTGTACATACAGAGAATTCGTTTTTTATTGCTATGGTGGGTACGCTGTTTTTTCTGCTTTTAATCTTTAAAAGAAATCACATATCGACAAACTCCATATTTCCAAGAGGTGCAGTAAATAAATTCTGCTACACGTCATTTATTCCAGGTTAACTAAATTTATGTTTTCAAAAATTATTAAGCGGTGCTGCGTTATGACGTGATTTTAATTGAGAACAATGCATCTGACAACAAACAAATACCTTTTAGATCCTCAATTATTATGCAACAAATCTGATCTTTTAGTTTGCTTCCAGTCGATGCACGATACCGCATCAGATTTTTAAGGAATTTATCCTTAAGTAAAGCGATTTTTAATTTTTTGAGCGGAAACCATGCGTCGGACAAAGAAAACCCAGCAAATCAAATGTGCTCAAAAATGTATGGAGATTTCAAAAATAATTTTTAATTCAAGATAAAGCAGTGGCGTAGTATTTTTTCGCCAAAAATATACATTTCAAAACTCGTACGTACGCCACTGGCGGAGAAAATGAGGAAAATTGTACATCAGAAAATGCGCCTTGAGGCATGGAACATATGTACCAAATATGCCAAAGATGTCTACAAAATTATCTCAGTTATTATTAGAAAACTGATTATTTTTGAAAACTTTGCCACCCTG
This sequence comes from Leptinotarsa decemlineata, assembly GCF_025532065.1. Taxonomy (NCBI): domain Eukaryota; kingdom Metazoa; phylum Arthropoda; class Insecta; order Coleoptera; family Chrysomelidae; genus Leptinotarsa; species Leptinotarsa decemlineata. The sequence goes on along the minus strand of NW_027412573.1, from coordinate 3,396,773 downwards.
TATCTCAAAAGTTAAGGCGTTTAGGACATACGTCCATAGGACGTTTTTTCCTTAAAATGGGTCTAAGAATTACCTCCTTAAATATTAGCATGTGTTTAAGGAACACCCTGTATAAAAATTGTTGAATTGCAATAAAACAAGAGAAAATAGAACAAATAATTCGCCGCAAATGTTTACTGTGCTATGCACTATTTAATTCAAACTTTTAAACAACTATAAACATACCAACTCGGTACAAAATACTTTTAGTTTTACTTTTACTTCAGGGAGAGTGGTGTATAACTTCAAATTTTCACCATTTTTTTTTGTAATTGTACTCTAGCTTAACTATCAGCACTAGGAACCCCACAATATGTAACCTCTTTGTAAATAGGAAGTGGACTCTGATGAAATATTATGTGAACTCTCTCTAAATATCAACTGGTTAGTAGAAAAAAAATAAACACATAACGCCTCTTTGTGTGGTTCGTGGTCAACTATAGGTTTCTTTGACCCGGTGTGTCTTCTACACCAACACTTTTAATTTAAACTCCCCTGTACCCCATACCGGCTTAAGATTTCACTATCGTTTTTACTTAAATTTCGCCCCACGCGCTTACAAACAAAATATCTCCCCTATTTAGGCCACCTCCCTCAGTCTCAAAGGCTGAGGGATGAGACCCCGATCTCGTCTCGACGAGATCCGGCGACCGACCTTTTTTCTATCTCCTCGTAAGAAAAACTCCCAAGCCCCCGCGTCAGCTACGCTATCCACAAAAACCTCATATCAGCGTTTTTTCAACCTTCCCAAGTGTATGATCATCGGCAGGATGCAATACATTTATTTGTTTAGTCTAAGTAAATTTTAACATGACCACAACGACACTCGAAGGTTCGACAATCATAAAGTAATTCAGCGCTTTTTCAACTGGAAAAATATCGACACCGAAGACAATGTCAAGCTTTAATAAAAAGTAGAGTTTTTTGTTGTTTGGATTTTTGAAGTAGAATAAATAGCACAGTTAAACAGATTAAAGAGTTTGAACTGTTGTACAACCCATTTTATTACAGGCAAATAAGGTGAAAGTAAAAAATAAGTAAAATTTGTGCTATTGAAAGAAAAATTGTTTATCTTATAAACTAACCACTTTAACCTACAAGTATTATACATTTTTGAAATCATCTCAAAGAGGAGTATCCAAATTTTACATAAAAAATATGAGAAGTAATTAAAAAAAAAAAGAATGATGCTAGGGGTGAGGGGGTGGCTTTTCCAGTAAGTTTAAATAAGCCATAATGCTTGCCCCTTCCAACATAAATTGACGTGTTTTTGGATTTTTCCTAAATACCAGTATTACAAAAGTTATTAAAGGTGGATACTTTTATCTGAAAAGCACTGTATACCAGATTTCTTCATTCTGTCACGTCTAGGTTTTGCATTAAATATGATTTTGCCTAAATTTGTTAGAAGCCATGGAAAACAGTAAATCAATTGAAAACTCAAAATATAAAACCCTTAACGAACAAACAGATTTGTCTAGGTCTCCACTTTTGTATTTATAAAGATGACAACGCAATTGTTCACAGTTTGAAATTATGTAGTTGGTAGAACACTTGAGAATGGTGTAAAAACCGAAACCTTGGTCGTATTAATCAATTTCGATATTTTCTAAATTAAACATAAACTCGGCAGTTTGTTCGAATTCTATGTCTTTTATGAAATTTTGGCTAACATTATAACGATTGCACATTGGTGCCAAATGCCCCTTTTTCCCGCATTTATAACAACTGTTGGTTTAATCGACCACATACATATAGCATTTACTTGAATCTCGTGAAATGCTTCCAGAAGAAAGCACATTAAAAGACAGAATCACTTCACACAAGAGTGACATAAGATGTAATAAACCGTCATGTTCCCTTTCTAATCACACCATAAATTTGGATCATGCTTTTTCCTTCGAGAATGTTGAAATTTTAGACTCAGAAAATAATACTCAAAAAAGAACTTTCTTAGAAATGTGTCACATAGTTAAAAATTCAAATACTATTAATTCCAGGACAGACATTGAAAGTCTCAGCCTGATTTATACCTATCTCCTTTGCTTAAATAAAGAAAATAAATTTGATAATACTTAATAATTTCAGAACAGAAACCCCTTACCTTCACTGTCTGTGATCCATCATTTTACAGTTCTGTGAAATCTCATTGGCAGCAATGCATTGGTCAGAACAAGAAATTCTGCCAAACTTAATGTTTCGTGTCAATCATGTCTGACTACCTGTTGAGTTCAATTTTCAAAGTCATTGTTTCATATTATTCGTGCAATCATCTCATATTATTGCAAAATTCTGACTGAATATTACATGTTTTTAACCAATTTTAATCTTGACATACATATATGAGGATCCTCTTTGTTACTTATGTGTTAACTTTATTTTAACCTCACTTTCGTAAGTATGAACACGTTGTCCATACCCGTTTGTTTATTCAATAATTATTGTAGAGTTCCCGATGAAGAGACAATAAACGCCTCGAAAGCTTGAACAGAAAAAAAAAATTTACAATCTTTCTGCCTCTGACTGCTATACCCGATTCATTCCCTTCGTTATTCCTTAACTTAGCCAGTCGAGCTAACCTTTCCTTCTATGTATATATCTGTATATATTTTTGAAATTATTAGATGTTCCCATATCTAATGGTATTGGTTTTCGTCTGCAATTGTTAAAAGGGGAGGGTGTTAGATATCGGATCATGTATAAAAACAAAGGTTTTTTATTGTACATTTTTTACATGAGCTACCAACTCGTGGGAAATGGAGTTCAGTTGTAGTTTGGTTTTGGAATTAAATATATGTATAGTTGTGAGCCGGAAGCGTTTTATTTCATTCTAATACTTAACAGTACCACTAATGGCCAGACAAGCCTGTCTCTGTAAGCCAGAGAGCTTCGCTTGGACCGTTTTCTGTAAAGCCCAGGCGATATATTGTTGTTACTCAAACAATTCATTTCAGGACTCTTAATTTATTTTTCAATGCAGTCTATCAACTATGAGACGTTATATAATCAAGAATCAAAAGTTGCACTTTAATCGAAATGGATGTTTATGAAACTCGACGTCAGTGGAACCAGCTATTTCTATAATTCAAAGTTATTTTGATCCATTTATCAATTATCCACGCTTATAATGACCCCTAATAGAGAATCCGCAAAATGTGTTATACAATCCAAGCATAAGTACTAATCAACAGAAGCTTTCGAATATGGTCAATAATAATTACCAGTGGAAGCGCCAACATTGATTTATCACTTCTTAATCGAGGGATTTGTCCTTCCATGATTATTATGGTTCGCGGATATTGATTCGCTCTGGCGTTTGATATGCAGTCGGTCGGCACATGGAAATTAATATCGGGAATTCAATTTCATTCGGTTATTATTTGATGTTGTTCTATGGCGAAATTTGTGTTGCCCATACGCGATTTTCAGTCTAGCATATTTCCACTCCCTAGAGTGGAAAATCAGTCAACATCTTTATATGAGAAATCGCTCTAATTACTGTAGGAATATGATACTAACGAAACAGAAATTAATGACTTTGGCTGCGTGTAATTTACCTGTCGTTGTCTTCTTCCATGTGAATTCTAGCGAATAATGTTCGGTCCAAGTTACGTAGGACTCAATTATTTTTCAAAAACTGAAAAGTATGGAAATTAATCGAACGTTTCTTTTCTTCTCCTATATCGGATTCCTTGAAAACTGGCCAAACCTACACTTTAGAAACATTGAAAAATCAGAGGAGTCATACTCTATTTTTCATTATTCTCGACTTTTTACTCGTGAAAGATCATGATTTTCTTGTCCAAAATCCTGACTAACATGGACAAAAAAAGTGGAGATCTCGAGAATAAGTGGAGACCTCTAAAAAAAAATTCGAGACCTTGAAGAAAAAAATGAAAAGAAGTAGAGATCTCGAGGAAGATCTCGGAAATGATCACGAGAAAAAAACTCGGGACCTCGAAAAAAGTGATCTCGAGAAAAAAATTAACATCTGAGAAAATATTCGATGTCTCTAGAAAAAAATCGTGGCTTCTGAGATAAGGGTGGAGAACTCGAGACCTGGAGAAAAAAGAAGAAGAATTTCGAGAAAAACTTGTAAAAAAAATCGAGGCCTCGGGAGTGAAGATCTCAAGAACAATTTGAGACCTTGAAAAAAAGTAGAGATCTCGAAAAAATCCATACATTGGAAAAAACTTCAACAAATTTTAGGCTACGACAAAAGATTGCAAATCATAAACAAAACTCCAGATCTGGAGAAAAAAATGGAGATTTCGAGAAAAAACTTGAGATCTTGAAAAAAATTCAAAATTTCAAGACAAAAATCGATACCTTGGGAAAAAAGTGGAAATCTCGAGAAAAAATAAGTAAGAAAAAGTAGAGATCTTGAGAAAAAAGTACCATCTGGAGAAAAAGTGGAAATCACTGAAAAAACTCGAGACCTCGAGAAAAAAATTAGTTTAAAAAAACTCGAGACCACGAAAAAAATGATCTTTAGAAAAAAATCAAGATCTTGGAAAAAATTCGATGTCTCGAGAAAGAATCAATGGAGATCTCGAGAAAAGTTTGAGGCCCGGAGAAGAAAAGTTGTGGAAATTTCGAGAAAAACTTGAGGTATTGGAAAAAATTTAGAATTTCGAGAAAAATTGAGGACTCGAGAAAAATTTGGTTTCTCGAGGAAAAATCCGAGGTCTGGAAAGCAACAGAGATTTCAAAAAAGTCGAGGACTCAAGAACAGAGTAGAGATCTCGAGAAAAACTCGAGACCTGGAGAAAAAAGTAGAGATCTAGAAAAAAATCCATATCTTGAAAAAAGATTCAACAAAATCCAGGCTACGACAACAGAGTGGAAATCACAAAATAAACTCCAGATCTGGAAAAAAAGTATAGATCTCGAGAGAGAACTTGAGATCTTGAAAAAAATTCAAGATTTCAAGACAAAAATTGATGCCTCGAGGAAAAAGTGAAAATTTCGAGAAAAAACACGTGAGAAAAAGTAGAGATCTTGAGAAAAAATTACCATCTGGAAAAAAAGTGGAAATCACTAAAACAACTCGAAACCTCGAGAAAAAAGTGAGATCTCGAAAATAACTCGAGACCATGAAAACAGGAATCTTGAGAAAAAATTTAAGAACTTGGAAAAATTCGATGTCTCGAGAAAAAAAAGTGGAGATTTCGAGAAAAAATTTGAGACCCGGAGAATAAAAGTTGTGTAGATTTCAAGAAAAATTGAGGGCTCGAGAAAAATTTGGTTTTTCGAGGAAAAATTCGAGGTCTGGAAAGAAGGAGAGATTAAAAAAAATAGAGGTCTCAAGAAAAGAATAGAGATCTCGAGAAAAACTTGAGACCTGGAGAAAAAAGTATAGATCTCGAAAAAAATTCGAGATTTTGGAAAAAATTCAAAATTTCAAGACAAAAATCGAGGTCTGGAGAAAAACAACTCTTGAGCTTCAAGAAAAGAATGCTTGAGAAAAAAGTGAGATCTTGAAAAAAAACTTGAGACAACGCAAAAAGGAATATTGAGAAAAAACTTGAGATCTTGGAAAAATTCCATGTTTTGAGAAAAAAAAGAGTGGAAGGAGATCCCGAGAAAAAAATTGATACTCGGAGAAAAAATTCGTGAAGATTTCGAGAAAAACTTGAGATATTGGAAAAAAAATTGGGATTTCGAGAAAAATTGAGGGCTCGAGAAAAAGTTGATGTCTCGAAAAATAATTCGAGGTCTGGAAAGAAAGAGCGATCTCAAAAAATCGGGGACTCGAGAAAAGAGTAAAGATCTCGAGAAAAACTCGAGACCTAGAGAAAAAAGTAGAGATTTAAAAAAAAATTCGAGATCTTGGGAAAAATTCAAGATTTCGAAGCAAACATCGCGGTCTGAAGAAAAAAACTCTTAAGCTTCGAGAAAAGAATGCTCGAAAAAAAGCTCGAAATCTTGAGAAAGAAGTGGAAATCACTAGATCTCGAGAAAAAATTTTATATCATGAGACAAAAGAAGAGAGTTTAACGAAAAATTCCAGATCTTGAAAATGTGAACATAACTAGAAAAAACTCGAGATCTCGTGAAAAAAGTGGAGTTAAAATAATATACTATGGGTTTTCTACAGCTGGTATCATACTGTCATCACTATTATAGTCCCACTCTCTCTTCTACCCCACTTAATGGATGAAACCCATCAAGTCTCGCCGAAATCAACCAATTTGTCTGATTAGCGCAGCGAGCACTCTCAACTCATCCACCCTAATCCGGCGAGCATATATAGATGTAAATGTGTAATATTTCCATTTCAATTCCGAAATCTCGTACAACAAATGCGATCTGAATGCATAATAAGGGCTCAGCCACTAAAACAGCGCAAACATTTTCAATTTCCAGGATTACCACCAGCTGTTGTTTTCTGGACGGGTCGAAACGACGTGTGGATAAACACGCAGGGGTATTATTTACCCCTTCTCGTATTTTCATTAGGGGTAAGACGATACTCATTAAGTAATTCTGTATCGTAGTTCGCCGTGTTTATATTGCCCTTTGTTAAGAAGGGTCTTCCCGGGACCTGCGATTCAGTCATTATCAGCACCGAGATATCCATCCGCGTGGGTTCAAAAACAGCTCACGTTTCTTGGGATGCGAAAGCTAATTTTTCAAAGTTTCTGGTTTCTGGTTGTGGAATTGGCCGCGGTGGTAGTGCGCCCGACTCACGATCGGAAGACCGCGGGTTCGATTCTTGCCTTGACCAGATATTTTTCTCGAGAGAATTTATCTGGTCGAAGCTGGGATGATTCTGCAAACGTGTTAGGAATTACACGTTAAAAGGTAAGACCTCGTTAGTCCTTAGCTCGCACAAGTTTCTCAACTTCTGAGAGTTATCGTTCGTATGGGGGCGACAGCTGATTAACGGAAAAACAGATTTTGAACAGATGTAAACATTGATACTCATTGATGGTTTCTATTTTTTTAAAAACACACTTTGATGTGAGTATTCCACATGAAAGTTCAGAAAACCACCACACTTTGTATAACCTTTCCTGAAAACGCTAAGCTAATGTCTTTTTCAGTGCGGTCAATGGACTTAGGTCATTCTATCCCCCAAATATGAGTTGCAGTCCTCGTGGTTCTGGTTTCCTTTCAGTGGAAGAGCTTCATGAAGCAAGAGCCGAATCGATCCCTCTACGAAACCCTTCTTCACTTGGAAGGATCGATCGCAGCTTGAAAAATGGATCTTATGTAGATTATGTGAAACATGTTCTTCCTTACGAATCAGTAGAGAGTTGTCCTGAAAATCTAGAGAAGAAAATTGGATTGGATAATTTAGGAAACACTTGCTATATGAATAGCGTTTCAAAAGTGTTGTTCATGACGAAACATCTCAAGAACGAAGTTTTAATGATGAACGAGAACGATAATGTTTCCTACTTATTCACCAAAGTCAAACACCTGTTCATGCAGCTGCAGTTTCATAAGAATATATCATATTTCCTTCCAACCGATTGCCTGGAGTCTCTGAAGTCCACTAGATACTCGTTAGGACAACAAGAGGATTGTTCTGAATTCTTGGGGTTCTTGTTGAATACTCTTCGTGAGCAAAACAATAGCAAAATCAATACTCCAGACCGCTCTGGATTGAATGATTCCACACAATCTTGTGTCTGTAAATCTTTTGCTGGAAAAATCCTCACTTGTTTACTTTGCAGTTGAATGTTCAAGAGGTAGCAAAAACGTATGTGAATTTCTGGACCTTCATCTAGCGTTTCCTAATATGACTAATAACCAGTCCGTGCAAAACTTATTGTTAAATCATCTGAAAATGGAACTTTTAATAGGTGATAATCGACTGCATTACCATAAATGCGTCAAACTAACTGACTGTTATAAGAAAACAAGTATAGCTGAGGCACCAGTCAATCTAATGATAACACTGATGATCTTCAAACAAGACTGAACCTCTGACGGAAGCACCAAACGCTTACGAAGGTTCAAAATAGATTAACACTTCAATCTAGCAGACCACTATTACAATATTCATGCAGTCATTGTCCACTGTGGTTCTGGCGTTGAATGTGGTTATTATTACGCCTTGGTCAAAGACGAAGCGGACTGGTTTAAGTTTGACGATAGTCGTGTCACTAAGTGTTCTGGCGATGTATTGAGTTTATTGGAGCCTCTGGAGACACCCTACATTTTGTTTTATGAGAGAGAGAGGACATTGACAGATCAAGATCTTCAAATTATGTGGTGCAGCAGGTTTTTCCGGGTTTCCCTACAGCTGAAAAAGCAAATGCGCCACTTGAATCAATGAAGTCGCTCCGGAGCGCCAATTAATCTTTATTGTTGTTGTTTAATAATTGAATAAATAAAATGTTTATATCTTCTGAAGTCCGAAATGTATTTCCTAGTATTCCGCCAATAGAAATAATTGGGTTAGTTGAGCGAATTTCAGACAGAAACCACGTAAATCCAATGTAAAATGTTAGCTTTGCTTGAGATTCGCCTAGCTCAATGACAATTTTTACTCATGTAACGAGGGTGTAAAAATGGGAAACTAAGTCCCTTCTTGGCTGGCCCCCAACGTGGGGTGCCAGATGAGCCAAAATGGATAATCTCAGGGTTGTATTATCGAAGGTTGGTAAGGCTGGCAAAGAAAATGAGAAACATTGTGTTACCCTTTTTGTTATTCGTAGCAGTTGTCAAAACTTGCAGCTTCAGCTCCTCACTGAAAGAAGACATTCGTCTTACACATATCAGGCGGTTTCGTGTAATGATGTTACATCAAATTTTGAACCTGTTGAGCACGGTGTTCCACAGGGTTCAACACTTGGGCCCCTGCTCTTTGTTATTTATATTAATGACATATGTAATTTCATGTCTCCCTATGAGTCCATTCTCGATGCAGATGACACAACTTTAATTTATAGCGATCAATCATCATCGAACATTCCACAAGTAATGGAAAAAGTTGAAAATCAAGCCAACACTTGGTTTCAACAAATAAATTGAAGTTGAATAGTGATAAAACTCAAAATCTTGAGTTCACCACTGTTGGTTCAGCTAACGAAAGTGTAAAATTACTTGGCATTACTCTCGACAGTATTTTATCTTGGCATCAACATACAGATCTTCTCGCAAATACACTATCTAGTGTAATATATATCCTTCGTCAACTGCAAAACATCACAAGCGGTGAGATTCTAAAAATGACGTATTTTGCATTATTCCACTCACACATCAGCTACGGTGTTGTTCTTTGGGGGAACTCTCCTGGTTCGATGATAATTTTCAAACTACAGAAAAAAACTATTCTATTCTTTTCTATTCATATAAAAATAAATGTTTGAATTGCATCGCGACCTAATGACGTTTGTGTTAATTTGGAAATTCGAATAAATATTGAAGTGAAAGACATTTTGTGAGGACTGGCGGCCCCCTACGCCAGTAACCAGGCTGGATGTCGACGGATTCGACGAGGTCGTTAGTGCGATAATAGAGGTGTTAGTTGTGAAAGTCATATTGAAAGGACTGGCAGCCCCCTAGTCAAAAAATCAAATGTTTTTATAAAAGAAGTAAATGAGAAAACTTAGGATGGCAGCATTGCCAGCAAGAGCAAGGCAGCTGCGCCCCCGGACATAGCAACTGTTCACTATGAAGAGGAGGAGTCTGGCTAAATGCGCTCGACTGAGAAGCATCGGCCTTATAAATTCGAGAAGAAGAAGCTAACTTCAGGGCAGGGCTGCTCCTGGCTATACAATTATACGAATTGCTATACAATTCTATATTTTTTCGTACAGGCACACCACATTGAAAAGCATTTTGACTTCATTTGGTTTTGCATTACGTTATAGATTCGAACAAGGCCACAAATTTCAATCACTTCGTCCTTCAATAGTGGAGTAATCTGTCTATCTCTGTCTTCCGTCTCATTATGATAGGCGTGTCCGTCTGTCATAGAACTCATAGATCACGATCATGTCGATCACAGAGCACTTAATTTTCAGATCTGTCAAATCTGTAGAAAACCGCTGACGCTAAAAGAAAAATAAACCCAGTGAGAAAAAAAAATTTAAATAAATATTTATGAATGGTAATTGGTAGCTCACCTCACCCCTCTTGATATTTGTTTTAGGGTACTTTGTGTTGTCATTTGATTTCATACATAATATAAGCTGAAGCTAGATTAGTGAATGCAGAATTTTCAATTAATATTAATGCAAATAGTATTCAAATCAATATATAACCACTTCAAAATATTCATATTTCACATACGATAGAGTGTCTGCGCATGCGCTAATCACTTTATTGCATCTCTGCAACATACGGGAAGCTGTCACTTGTCAATTATTCTGATGACAGTGTTGGCGACCATTGATGCTATACAATTATAGCGAAAAGCTATAATTGTATAGAAAATTTACTCTTTTCATTTTTCCCTAATGCGCCAAAATAAATTTATACCTCACTCATAGATGTACTGTGTAAAAACATACAGTCTGCTGCAATCATAACCCACCCTTTTGCCGTAATCGCATATAAATAGGATTGCGTATGTTCTGTTTGCTGGCGTATTCACCAGTTGGAAATAAGGATCAATTTAACCCTGAACCAACAAAAGGTAGATACTCTTACTTTAATATTCCTACCAAATCAGGACCGAAAATCCAACATACAACGTTGAACTCTGATCCTCCCTTAGTACACAGTCTTTTGTCATCGCTTTGCAAAAACGCGATAAAAATTCGGTCCAGCAGAAACACCGAGTGTTTTATATTACTTTCCGAGTTCGGTTTTTCTTTCGTTTCCGTCTGTTTCATTATGCTCCGCTGGATTTTCTATTGCTGTTAAATATGGCTTGTCAACCAAACAAGAATGTATTGTTCTTCTAATGGATCAATTCGGGCGTCCCGGAAATTTATGGGATTATATAATTGTTGTTGAGGATTTAGAGTGATGAGAAAAAGATATATAATTGTATCCAGAGAAAAGTTATTGTGTCTCTGATAGCAAGTTTTCGTTTTGTAGGAAGTTTGGATGACAATGAAAGATTGGTGGATTTTTTTAGATACACTTTGACGAAGCATTGCGAACGGATTTCTGAAAATAATTGATTGGGCTGTTTGTGATATCAATGAAAAATAAGAAACCTACGGTTATTTGTTGATACAGGGACACGGAGTCTTTAATCAGGACCAGAGATGTTTGGAATATAAGTACATGTCCCTAACGAAACTTGCATAGCTTCGTTATAAAGGCAATAAATGGGAATGTGTCAAAATGAGAGAAAATAATGAAGCTGTATAATCAAAAGAATTTGTCTGTTGAGGAAAAATACAAACTTTCAGTTAGAAGAACAGACCCTCTACAAAATAATGGGAGCCATGAAAGAAAACCAGAGAATGTGAAAAACTTTGAAGGAACTGAATTATAGATGGAAAAAACGAAACAAATGTGCCAAGTCACTTGAACACTTTCCGTGAAAGTATCTATAGAAGAGGGACAATTCTTCAACCTTTCTTCGATGTTTCAATTTTGGCACACAATCTCTAACATATCGACCGGTATTTCACGTATAAATGCTTCAATATTGGCTTCCAGAGTGCCAGTCGTTGCTGGTTTATCCCTATAGACATGAGCCTTAACTAGCCTCACGAGAAATAATCCAAAGGCGTTAAATCACACGATCTAGGAGGCCAATTGTCGGACCCCAAACGGACACGCGTGCGGTGTGACATGTGGCACCGTCTTGTTGAAACCATATGTCAGGCATGTCCAATTCTTCCATTTTGGGCAACAAAAAGTCGTTAATGATCACAAGGTAGCGCTCGCCATTCACAGTAACGTTCCGGCCATTGTCCACACCAAACAGTGACTTTTTCGGGATGCATCGGTAGCTCTTGCAATGCTTGTGGCTGGTCTTATCTCCAGATGCGGCAATTTTGCTTGTTAACGTATCCATTCAACCAGAAATGATCCTCGTCGCTGAACAAAATTTTTCGATAAAAATGTGGATCTTCCTCCAAATATGCCAGCGTTCATTCACCAAATGTTAGACGTTGTGAGAGGTTGTGTGGCTTCAATTCTTGCACCAGCTGTACCTTTTAAGGTTTTACACCCAAATCCTTTCGCAAAATGTTCCACGTAGTGGAGTAACAAAGGCCCAACTGCTGCGAACGGCGGCGAATCGACATTTCACGGTCATCACGAACACTGGCGGATACAGCCGCAATATTTTCTTCGGTCCTCACTCTAAGTATGCCTGTTGGTGGTTTAATGTCCAATAATGTAAACTGGGTTCGAAATTTAGTCACAAGCTTTTAAGTAGCTCCCTCAGTAGGCCGACGAAACTGCCCATAAATTGGAAGAAGTGCACGATGCACTTTCTTCACCAAGCATCAATTTTGCTAATAAAATTCAATAATTTGCAAGTGTTGCTCATTTGTAAGTCGATTCATGGTTAAATTATAGACCAAACTGAACAAGTTTGACAGTGACACAAGACGCGATTCACGCGTGATCTGTCAAAAACAGTGTTGCCAAAAAGATACCAGCAAAAAAATCACTCATTATAAGAAAACAAATTATAGCAAAACCTTACTTTCATCAACCTCACCAATTGTTATGTCCAGTAAATCCCCTCTACTGTTCTTCCCTCAAACTTTTCGACAAAAATTGAGCGCTCCTTGTATTCTCAGCGGGTGTAAAATCTTCCTGAAAGGAGTATTTTCCCCAAGAAGAAAGGCGAATATGAAATATCGGCGACGGGCCATTCTTTCCCTCAGAAACGACAACGGCCGAACACGGAACAGGGAATAAGTTAACGTGTTCGGAACAGACCTTGATGAAAAACCCTACACGGGAGAACTTCGACTCGTAATTCAAAGCAAAGACACCGAAAATGGTCTCTACTTTCAGTTCTCGAACAAAGAATCTATATTTATGAACTCCGGAAAACGGCAGAGAGATTATGTTTCGTAGAGAGGAAAGAAGAGCTGATAATTAATATTTTTGGAACTCGGAGTTGAGGATAGTGGCAAAAAGTTTATTGACTTATACAGGATGTTTCTTGATAGCATGGTAATATTCAAGGTCTGCATTCTCTTGATTTTTTTGTTTGATGAATGTATAAGGTTGTTTCAAACGTATATTGGCCAAACAGGAAGAACAGTTTCTCAAATAATCAAAGAACATAGAAGTTTTGTGAAAAAAAGGTGCAAATCACCTTTTAGCAGAAGGATATAAGTTCAATCACGACGTGTTACATTTAGAAGAGAAAAGTTAAAACGAGTCATTCCTATATAAATTTGAGATTATTTTATATAATCGCATATATGCTTCTGTTCAACGGCAACTATGTTCAACATCAACATGGATTTGTTACTAAGCGTTCTTCTGTAACAAATCTAGTCATTATTACTCAATTTATTTCCGAAGCATTAGATAACAATGGCCAAGTTGATGTTATATACACGGATTTCTCTAAAGTCTAAAGCATTTGATGAAATTGATCATGGTATCTTGCTCAATAAACTGATGAGTTTTGGTTTTTCAAACACTGCCTGTCAGCTGATGCAATCCTATCTGACATGTAAAAAACAATTCGTGTCCTATACAGGTTATAAATATAGAACATAAATAGCTTCTTCTGGTGTGCCTCAGGGCTCCAACCTAGGTCCTCTTTTGTTTTTATTGTTTATTAATGACTTATGTGAAAGTTTAGCTTGGGAGCGGTTATGCTTCGCGGATGACTTGAAATTATTTTCTATAATTAAGGAAGTAGGTGATTGTGTAAATCTTCAATCTCATTTACAATTTCTTGTTGCTTGGTGTAGCAATAATAAATCAACTCAATGTGGAGAAATGTAAAGTAGTGAGTTATAGTCAAAAAAAGATGTTTATACATTCCCGTATGTAATACAGGATTCAGATCTGCTGAGATGTAATGAGATCAAAGACCTAAGGGTAATATTCGATCATAAATTAACATTTGGTAGACATATTTCACAAAAAGTTTCAGAATCTCTCAGAGCTTATGGTTTTATTGTTAGAAATTGCAGAAACTTTCATAATATTAAAGCCATGAAGCTGTTGTATTTCACCTACGTACGTTCGAAGATAGAATATGTAAGTATCGTCTGGAGTCCATTCTATGAGATTCATAACATAGTCATTGAAAGAGTTGAAAAAAGTTTTGTAAATTTCTAATTTTTAGAATAGATGGTTCTTACCCTGAGAGAGGTATCAGTAATGATGCCATATATGAACGTTTGGAACTTTTTAGCTTAGAGCCTCGCAGAAAATGTGCGTCGCTCATATTTTTATTCAAGTTAGTGAATGAGAGAGTTGACTGTCCTAAAATTCTTGAACGAATTAACTTCAATGTACCACGACCAGCTTCACGATCTCAATCCATTTTTAGACCTCTCAGAGCAAGAACTAACATTATGCTCAATTCCCCAATATATGTTATGTGCATAAAAAATTTCAATAGCATTTGTGTCTATGGTGATTTATTTTTCACTAACCTTCATAACATTATTAGAATTGCTAACGTGTACTTGAAGTAGGTAATTAGAATTAGTTTTTCTTTTTTGTTCATTTCATTTTTCGTTTATGGTTAAGTATTGTGAATAAAAATTTTTTTCTACACCCGTACTCTAACAATACATTTATATGACCATAATCCGTTTCATAATGATATCCATTATGATACAGATTTTTCATAACGATACAGATTATCAACCAATAGAAACCCATAATTTTTCTATCAAGAATCCTGTTCCTTTGTTTGTCCTAGATTCTAACCTAAGTAACTAATTGCTTTATTTGTCAAAATCAGTTTTCATATTACCTACCTATATTATCAAAATGTCTGAAAACAGCGATATAGAAGGAATACCATCGACTCCAATATTTTTAAATGTTCAGATTAATTACAGTTGTTATATTCAATATAAATATAATTAGAATCTTTATAGTTTTCATATATCCATGATAATACCATTAAGTTTGTGTTTTTTTAAAAAAATATGAGTTAATTACTGTAAATATGTTCAATACAAATATAATATTTATAGTTTTTCATTATTTATCGGGTTTAGAAAAAATAGCGTATGCAACTCTCATGTAATGGTTATTAATACACTCGCATATACCATACAAAACTCGCCTTCGGCTCGTTTCGTATCCCGGTTAATGCTCGTGTCTTAATAACCATCATTACATGATCGTTGCATAATATACTAATATTGTCCTGTAAATGGGTAACTGTTGGACAATAAAGCTATTATTATTATTATAAATATTATGTAAGGTATTTAATACTGATACTGTACAAAAAACGTGAAACACGTCAAATTTAGTTGAACCATCCATCCAACAACCGAACTGTCAAATATCTCTGTCTAGGGACAGGTTTTTGTGTATCCAACCCTCAAACATTTTTGACATCACATTGATAAAAAACGTCAGAAAAAGTGCTATGATACAATTCCGTAACGTATAGGCTGTTCAAGTTAAGAAGAGAATGACGTAATTTTTGGTAATTTTGTATATCCAACATAACAACGTTAAAATTCCCACTGAAATGCATTCAACAGCAATGAAACTAGTAACATTTCATTTTGTAAGTTGCTCAACTGATAGTAAAATTTCAGACGTTGCCGAATCGAAAAAAACTCGAAAACTGTCAGTCTTTCTTTTCTTTTCAGAACTACATGTCTTTTGATAAGACCTGCGTATATTCAATATGCCTGAAGAATTGTCGAAATAGTCCCAACAAATACTGAAAGTAAGTGAGGATAATAGCAATATAACATATCAACAGTACAAAAAAATTCGAAAGTTCGAAATAATGCACATGTTGACAACGCCGTAACTTGTCATCTCGTGACGTCATTCTCTTCTTAACGTGAACACCTATATGTGACTTTCCACCAATGAATAAATGGTCACAATGACATGTTAAAGGTAATGAATTTTTTTATATTTAGTAAACAACGGAAGTTTATAACATACTAGCTATAAATAATAATAATAATAATTGAAATATGGGAGGCGTAGAGCCTTCATACCCACTAATTAACATCAAAATCAAAGAACGCCACATGAAAACGAATTCTAATGAAAGAGGTCCGAACTGAATAGAATGAGAAAGAAGAATCAACTGTCAAAAATATATAAAGAAATAAAATCGAGATGACATGGAACAGTGACAAGCGATTTGCAAACACAGAACACAACAAAATAAGGGCCACTACATACATATCAATTCGTGTTCTGAGCAAACAGATCCCATACCATCTATACATGCCACCTTGTTACAATGATTTGTAAAAGTAGTCCTATGGGTTGAATTATGAGATTAATATGGTTGGAAGAACAACTGTTACGATCAGCACCACCATACGGGACAACTATTGCCCAGACAAGGAATGAAGAAGAGGTATCAAACATCTGGAGCTGACCACCAAACAACTGTACAACCACACTGATAAAATGAATAAAATATGGGTTTTACATGATCTGCATGTTCTCGGACAATAATATTCGTTATCAGACCAAATCCATCGTAATCCATTGTTAAAACTTCATCAAAAGTATGTTTCGCATGGATTGTCGCCGAATTTCGTATGACTCTGGATGCAAACGACGTTTTCAGCTTCACCGCATCCAGTTTCAACATACCTAGGAACACTGCGGAAACTGTTGAACGCGGCAAAGTTATAATAAACCGCAGAATGAGCCTGCATCTGCAACTATAAATTACGACCGTATGAGCATCACTAACCAGAGAATTTACTATTTCCTCCAGTTTATTTGCACCAGTTACCGCTTGTGCTCTAACTGAAAGATATGGAGGAATATATTTGTAGAGATAAAGCATGGTGAAGTTTGAATAATATAGCGGAATAGGAATTCAGTTTTTTACGACAAACTCACGTATGACTGAAGAAAAAGTCTTTATTCGAATCAAAATTTGTAGATGAATCAATATACACAAAATCATTTATGTATTGGGGACTAGTGCTGACTTCCAGTTTTCAATAATTAATAAGGAAGGTCTGGCATTCAAAATCTCAAGATGTTGAATTTTGTGCAAATATGTTGTCCAAAGTGACATTCCAGTTCGAACGATACCTTTTGATCAACAATAACTAAAGAACACTGAGGATACACTAACAAAAAGTTTGTCTATTTTCCACGATAGTTCTATATTTGTTGACTAGTTTCGGTTATTACACCACTTTCAAAATGCTTTGTTATATTTTCATATTCATGCTACTGGTCTCAAAACCGTAATATTCCACGCTGATGTACTGAAATGCGAATTGGTTGTATATCAAGCTTTTCAAAAAAAATCTTCTCTCATTCACATATTCGTCTGAGAACAAATTGTTGATTTTACTTCATGAGGAATTTGAACGAAGAGCTTTGTAGGTGAAGGCCAGCTTTTTCATTTTCCTTGACTTTGCAGCGCCACCTCGTAGCAATGGGTCCCTCAAATACTTTCAATTTTCAAATTTTGAATGTAATCTTTGGTAGAAACTGAAGAAAACAATGACATTTTAATATTTTCTTCATTTTCCTTGAGTTTGTAGCGCCACCTTGTGGCAATGGAACCCTCAAATACCTTCAATTTTCATATTACAAATGTAATCTTTGGTAGAAACTTAAGAAAACAATGACATTTTTATATTTTCTTCATTTTCGTTGAGTTTGCAGCGCCACTTCATGGCAATGGAACCCTCAAATACCTTCAATTTTCATATTACAAATGTAATCTTTGGTAGAAACTGAAGAAAACAATGACATTTTTATATTTTCTTCATTTTCGTTGAGTTTGCAGCGCCACTTCATGGCAATGGGTCCCTCAAATACCTTCAATTTTCAAATTACAAATGTAATCTTTGGTAGAAACTGAAGAAAATAATGACATTTTGATATTTTCTACATTTTCCTTGAGTTTGCATCGCCACCTCGTAGCAATGGGTCCCTGAAATACCTTCACTCACGAGATCCACTTGTATCGGAGAAAACTCATCGCGACGTACAAAACAATGACATACTTACGCTAGTTCAAACACAGAGCTGATAATTGGAAACTGTGCCGTATCGTGCATTCATTGTATTCGATTTTCACGGTCTGGTAGATTTATGGCGCTGGCTGGTAATAAGTTCTTCGTACATAACTCTCCTGAATTGGCTTTTCATTTCGAAAAATTCCTGGATCTAATTTATTGGTTTGAATTCAATTATCGTCTTTTGTTAGCACAGTTGTGAAAAATGGAATGAAATATGAATTCGGCAGAGGCTTTAATAAGCTCGTACGTTTTGTAATTAAACTTCATAATTTCCGTTTCTGTCACATTTACGGGTACACTGAGAGACAGATAACAGTGACATTTGCGAAAATTTTCAGAAAAAACAATGTAGAAGGGCCTTCAGGCCATATGCCAGGTAGTTTATCTCGTTTATCTTTGATACTCGAGGACTGAGTTCTCTGTCGATCCCATAGATGGCGTTTTCGTGAGGAGATGTCATTGCCCTCACATAAAAATTATAGATAAGTTTTTTCAAATACATACTGTTCTCTCATTGAAACACGGTTATGTTGAGTTTCCAGATGTCACTGGAATATTTGAAAACAACCATACCTGCAACAAATATTAAATTTAATTTCATGATACGATCAAAAATTATTCAGGTGGCCTAGCTTCCAGAATTTTAAAATAATTGGGTAAACTACGAATGAGGCTTATATTCTAAGACTTGAGAAATATTAGGTGACCTGGCAACCTGACTGCGCCCACAATATTTGAAAATCATTGAGTGGTCTGTCAATCAGCTTTTAGCTTTCGCTAAAAAGATTTTGAAACAGTTGGATAAGCTATGAACGGGTCTAGTTCATCGCAATAGTATTTCAGGGTGAAAACACTTGTTTTTATCCTTACAGTATTGTAAATAAATAACTAAATCAATATTTTGCATCAATAAATAAATCAATACAGCTTACGCCACCTATTGAAGAGAGTCCGAAGTTTATGTCTTATTTGGATAGATCTGTCATTAAAAAAAGAGTATCTGTCTTTTTGTATAGATGGTGGGACGGCCCATTATCAAATTGTTTCATATTAAATTTGCAATTTTCAGGATTTTGAAATCGCCGAGTAAAATTTCATAATTGTTGAATAGCTGGCTGGCAATGCGGCTGTATTATTAAGATTTCATAGTTGAATGAGCTGTGAACGCAGTTTCACTTCTAGAATTATAATTGTGTGAGCCGTGAGTAAGTTATTCTGAAACCGAATTAAGGCTTGAAAAGATATATCCATACGTAATAAATCTCAGAGCGGTTTTTCGAGACATCATCTCCTTTCAAAGGATTCACATTCGAAAAAGCCAGTAAACGTTGTAATACTAGGTATATGCAATAAAGAAACTCTCATACATGCAAAGCGGTAAAAACATCAAGGTTTCCTTTGCGCCTTCAATGAAAATAAAAGCTTTCGTTCAAATCATGCATCCTCAAAGCGATCGCTCTGACGGCGTTTCCCGCTTTCTGTTTCCACGCCGACTTCACTCCATCATTTCTCGATAGCTGGAAAAATATAGCTTTCTGAATATGTAATATGCATGTCGAAGTACATCTTATGTTCAGCCGACCAAGATAAACAACACTCGTAGAGTCGACGGTACGGGGCGAGGGCGAGCTCATATCTATGATTGGAAATTGAATTCGAAATACTGGCGGAGCAGAATTTTCAATTTTCTTCAAATTGCTCGAATAAATCTGTCAAAGCCCGGGTAAATATAAATCCACTCTTCGGAGCATCACATCGAATCATATATCCAATAAAACGGCGAGAACGCTATGAAATGATTCCCGTTTTTACCCAATCTCCGATCTTTTATGAGGTGCGGGTCTATCCTGCTGTTGGAGTGATTGGATATGAGAACCACTTCGCGCGGTGTAATGGCTGAAATAACGGAAAATGATTCGAAAATTCTGCCGGCAGTTCAAATAGCCAGGTGGATGTTATTCGGATTGAAAGGTTCTTTGGGAAAGGGAATCATTTGATGGGTTCAAGAGGTTAATGATGAAGAACAAGAACAAAACACTACTAAAAATCAATAAAGTACTTGAGGTGTTCTAAGAGCGGTGCCTGTGAGAAAGTAGCGATTCACGTTGGATTTGAATAGCTGGAGATTAAATTCATTTGGAAAATTTTACTCCACATAAACGTATAGTTCTCCAAATGGAAGAATTCTCAAACAATGAAGTTCGCCATCGCGTATTTCTGATATGTACCGCTTTTGGTGGAATCAAACGTGCCAAGTCACTTGAACATCTCCCGTGAAAGTATCTATGAAAGAGAGACAAACATTTAACCTCTTTTTGATTTCAAGACTATCAAGGTTGCAAGTGATGTTCCTGTCTCCAATCAGGCGGCTGGTTTTTTCTGGATGAAATCCAGCAGCTTCAGGATATGTTTAGCGGAGGAGCTCCAGTAATGTCAACAATACTCCAAAGAAGATCTGATCTGAGCTTTATGAAGCATGGTTCGGAATATTGTTCCAAGCTTTTGAGAAGCAGCCTTTGCAATTCCAGTGACATTTCAGGTTAGTTTAGGTTAGATTAGGTCCCCAGCGGAGCAGGCACAAAGTATATGATCTGTTAATGAGGTAGTCGGATAGTCAAGTTGCAAAATGCTCACCTTGATACCCACAACAACCTTCCCATATGAGGGTTTTTGCACGTCAGCCTGACCTGACGATGCCTTAGATTCAGCCGTGCAGGGCTTTTTCGCCTCTAGTTTTGGTGAGACCTCACTTGAGCGCAAAGTTATGCTAACCTGCTCATGTGGGGTTAGTTCCCCCACCTGAGACAGATTCTGCGTACGCCGCAGCTCTCGCTCCTGAACTAAATTTACAGAGAGGTCCGTTGGAGTCGTAAACTCGACATCCATCTCCTCTGTAGACTCGCTCCTGACCTTAATTTACAGAGAGGTCAGTTGGAGTCGTGAACTCGACATCCATCTCCTCTGTAGACTCGCTCCTGAAATTGATTTACAGAGAGGTCAGTTGGAGTCGTGAACTCGACATCCATCTCCTCTGTAGACTCGCTCCTGAACTTGATTTACAAAGAGGTCAGTTGGAGTCGTAAACTCGACATCCTTCTTCTCTGCAGACTCGCTCCTGAAGTCGATTTACAGAAAGGTCAGTTGGAGTCGTGAACTCGACATCCATCTCCTCTGTAGACTCGCTCCTGAACTTGATTTACAGAGAGGTCAGTTGGAGTTGTAAACTCGACATCCATCTTCTCTGTAAACTCGCTTCTGACCAAAGTTTACAGGGAGGTCAGTTGGAGTCGTAAGCTAGACATCCATCTCGTCTATAGACTCAGCGTCAGAAAGAATTTTTAAGTTTACTCTGTCCATAAAAGTCCCACGAGTGGCTTGGGAAAGAAGGTCAATAACGCAGAGCGGCGGACAACATTTGCATAAAATCATCTTCCAACATTGAATTATATTGATCGTTCTATCACCTCCACAAGCCACATAAAAACAGTTGTTTTGTTATTTATTTATATATAGGAAGATAGGTTGAGTGCACAAAATGTCATATGTCACAGAATGTATCGGAACTCTGAACATAAGTAAACAGAACAGCACGCCTCTGAAATATGTCATCTATGTTTGTCTCATTCAGGTAACAGATTCATTTTCCTTTATTAGCTATAACCGATGTTATAGAAACGAATCCCTTTAAATGTTGAATGATTTTCGTCAGGATGAACATTTCCCATTCAATGTTCATATGAAAATAGGCGTTTCGGCAGTATTTTTTTTTTGGTAGTATCTGATAGAAACTTCTGTGCATCATTTACATATCTTTTCAAATAGTTTATTTTGAACCTGATTGCTGTCTTTCTTTTTTTCAACAGTTTTTGTGTAAAGAAGAAGAAATAGAAAGTTAAGCAGCTTTTTCCCCAGGAGTTCGGAGTTTCAGAAGAAATGGATAAGTCACACAACTCACAGGCAGCAAAAAAAATTAAACAACGTCGTTGAACTCAAGTGAGTTTTTTTCAATCGTATCGAGCACTTGTATAAAAAAACTTTGATCGAATACTACTCATAGCGATACCGCTGTCCAGACTGTCATAAACAGAATCCAAAAGTCACCCCCACAAGAGCCGCATTCCCTTCAAACGTATCATGTGTGATTTCCAACCCCGACAAAGAATCGAGAATCCAGGTAGATCCGGAGAACGGCGTGCGGCGCATTAGGGAACTAAAGCACCTCATATCCCCGGATTTACACGTCGCAAAACGCGGAATTTTCTCACAAAACAAAATTCCCGGCTGCCAGGTACAAGAAACGACATTAATAATGAAATAAATTCGAGTCGGATTTCGAATGCAGAGCGTTATAGCGCGATAAAAAGCCCTACGGCGCCCAGGGATGAAGGCCTGTCCGCTTGGTTTTGAGGGTGGGGCACGGGGAATGAGATTTTGGATCGGTTTTCGTTGTCATTTGTGAGTTAAAATGTGATTACATATTCAGTTATACAATAACATTGTTTTTAATCCGTTTTCAATCCGATTTTTTTGTGTACGACTATATAGATAAGAATCCACACTGTGTTACCCTAGTAACACAAAGTATTATGTTAGCTTGGCAGTTGTCAGTCAGAGATTGGGTTGAAAAACTTCTGACAAATGAAATTGTAGCTTAAGCTACAGGAGCTGAAAGAAAAGGTTGCGTCTGTAGTGAATAACCTCCTGCAGTCCACGACAAAAGTTCCTCGTGATGTCTCATGACGTTTCAACGACCACCGTCAAGAAATACCTCAAAAGACATACGTTTCACCTTTATGAACTGAAGATTTACATGAATTGAGCGAAGATGACTCTGACACAAAATTGCAGTTTTGTGTCCGAAACTTTGATTCAAAATCAAAACCACATAAAAAGTACTCAAACGGAAACGTCAACAGCCAAAATGTGGGGTATTGGTGAGACATAAACCCTTATATTTTTCGAGGTCACACTAAAACTCCTGAGAAAATGAGTATCTGGTAACCTGGTCAATGCTCTAGCCAACACTGCACTGATTGTGAAGTCATTTTTGACCAAGCGTGTGATTCCTTTGTTGGAACATCTATCCGTTTCACCAAATCTAGCTCCGTGTGACTTTTTGATGTTCCTGAAAGACAGAAAGCATTGAACGAACCAGGCCAATGCTCTAGCTAACACTGCACTGATTGTGAAGTCATTTTTGACCAAGCGTGTGATTCCTTTGTTGGAACATCTATCCGTTTCACCAAATCTAGCTCCGTGAGACTTTTTGATGTTCCTGAAAGACAGAAAGCATTGAACGAACCAGGCCAATGCTCTAGCTAACACTGCACTGATTGTGAAGTCATTTTAGACCAAGCGTGTGATTCCTTTGTTGGAACATCTATCCGTTTCACTAAATCTAGCTCCGTGTGACTTTTTGATGTTCCTGAAAGGCAGGAAGCATTGAACGATCTAGGCCAATGCTCTAGCTAACACTGCACTGATTGTGAAGTCATTTTTGACCAAGCGTGTGATTCCTTTGTTGGAACATCTATCCGTTTCACCAAATCTAGCTCCGTGTGACTTTTTGATGTTCCTGAAAGACAGAAAGCATTGAACGAACCAGGCCAATGCTCTAGCTAACACTGCACTGATTGTGAAGTCATTTTTGACCAAGCGTGTGATTCCTTTTTTGGAACATCTATCCGTTTCACCAAATCTAGCTCCGTGTGACTTTTTGATGTTCCTGAAAGACAGAAAGCATTGAACGAACCAGGCCAATGCTCTAGCTAACACTGCACTGATTGTGAAGTCATTTTTGACCAAGCGTGTGATTCCTTTGTTGGAACATCTATCCGTTTCACTAAATCTAGCTCCGTGTGACTTTTTGATGTTCCTGAAAGGCAGGAAGCATTGAACGATCTAGGCCAATGCTCTAGCTAGCACTGCACTGATTGTGAAGTCATTTTTGACCAAGCGTGTGATTCCTTTGTTGGAACATCTATCCGTTTCACCAAATCTAGCTCCGTGTGACTTTTTGATGTTCCTGAAAGACAGAAAGCATTGAACGAACCAGGCCAATGCTCTAGCTAACACTGCACTGATTGTGAAGTCATTTTTGACCAAGCGTGTGATTCCTTTGTTGGAACATCTATCCGTTTCACCAAATCTAGCTCCGTGTGACTTTTTGATGTTCCTGAAAGACAGAAAGCATTGAACGAACCAGGCCAATGCTCTAGCTAACACTGCACTGATTGTGAAGTCATTTTTGACCAAGCGTGTGATTCCTTTTTTGGAACATCTATCCGTTTCACCAAATCTAGCTCCGTGTGACTTTTTGATGTTCCTGAAAGACAGAAAGCATTGAACGAACCAGGCCAATGCTCTAGCTAACACTGCACTGATTGTGAAGTCATTTTTGACCAAGCGTGTGATTTCTTTGTTGGAACATTCATCCTTCTCACCAGATTTAGCTGCATGTGACTTTTTCATGTTCCCGAAAGGCAGGAAGGATTGAAACGAACCAGGCCATTGCTCTAGCCCATACTGCCTTGATTGTCATGTCATTTCTGGTCGTGTGATTCTTGTGTTGGATCTGTTTAAATCTGTTTAAAATCTGTTTTTCCGTTAACCAGCTGTCGCACCCCTACGAACGACAACCCTCAGAAGTCGAAACTTGTGCGAGCTAAGGATTAACGAGGTCTTACCTTTTAACGTGTGATTCCTAACACGGGTTGGACGGTAGCAAGTGAAGATCGATCGTTCAGACTAGGGCTTGAACCACCGACCAACACGGCAGTCAATTCGAGTGAGTGAACAAAGCACCCACGCCGAACCGCTTGGTTACCGACTGACCACTCTTCTCACCAGACCTAGCTCCGTGTGACTTTTTTATGTTTGCGAAAGGTAGGAAGCATTGAAAAGAATCGGGATTGATACAGTGGAAGCTGTGAAGAAAAAACAATGGAGTTTATGAACATTCTTTCAGAAAATGACTCAAAACACTGTTTTGAAAGGAGGGAAATTCGATTGAAAAAGGGTAAGGATAGTGAAGGAGGGTATATTGGAGGGGATAAGGTGAAAGTTGCAAAGGAAAAAAATATAATTAAAATATAAATTAGACTTGACGAGTTTGATAAATGGATTTTCATTGCTTGTGAGTATATATTGCTGAATGACAAAGTAGTAACCTGGTACATTTTGAAAATTCAGGTCTGCGAAGATATCCAAAATTATTCAGGACCCAACAAACGTTCATTTAGTTCCAGTAATTTCCCGAATGCACAACAAATTCAGCTCGCATTCTGAGAGTTTCCTTTATTTCTATTGTCTCGAGTTTCAGTTTCCACGCATTTATATTTCATCGGTTCGGCCTAAGGTAGCTAAACTTGGTAATAAGATTCTGCCGGGGTTACGAATTATTTATGGTCTACCTTGAGAGTTGGAATAGTAACGGGATTTTTCTTTTTCCCTGTTTGGTGGTTATTTTTGTGAAATACTGTTATAAATTACAAATGCACTCCATTCAAAAACATGCAATTTTACTTCAGAAATGTGTTTTCAATGCTAAGATATACAGGGTGTTCCTTAAACACATGCTAATATTTAAGGAGGTAATTCTTAGACCCATTTTAAGAAAAAAACTCCCTATGGACGTATGTCCTAAACGCCTTAACTTTTGAGATACAGGGTGGCAAAGTTTTCAAAAATAATCAGTTTTTTAATAATAACTGAGATAATTTTGTAGACATCTTTGGCATATTTGGTACATATGTTCCATGCCTCAAGGCGCATTTTCTGATGTACACAAATTTGTATTTTTTTAAACAGTGGCATCCCTACGGGTTTCGCATTGAATATTTTTGGGGAAAAAGTACTACGCCAATGCTTTCTTTTCAAAATAGAATCATTTTTAAAATCCTCATTTATTTTTGAGAAAATTTGATCTCCTGGTATTTCTTTGTCCGACGCATGATTTTCATTCAAAAAAATAAAAATCGACAGAAAGCAAATTAAGAAATTAGATCAATTCTAAAATGAATGAGAATCTGAAAATTGCTTCATAACGCATTACCAATTCCCTAATAATATTTCAAAACATAATCTGCAAAAAAACTCGTTTTTTCACAAAAACGAGTTTTATTTTATTTTGTGACAGTAAGTTTAAACGAATAGCACAAATTTGTTAATTAGTAATAATGCCAAAACTGATTATAAAAATTGTTGGAAGTGGCCACCTGCACTTAGTATGCATGCTTCCGCCCTTCTACGCATGGAATTACACACCCGTTCAAATATTCCCGGCGTATTTCGTATAGTTTCACACGAGGCAACTATTCGCTCTCTTAAATCTTCTAAAGTATTAACGGGAGTTTTATACATAAGAGTTTTAAGGTGACCCCATAAAAAAATCTAAACTGTTGAGTTCGGGGGATCTTGCTGGCTATTGCTGAGGTCCTCCGCGACCTATCCAACGATTAGGATAAACTGTATTTAAATGGTTTCGGACAATTACACTGAAATGAGCAGGGGCGCCATCGTGCATGTACCATATTCGATTCCTTAACGCAAGTGGCACATCTTCCAATAACCCAGGTAAGTCTTTTTCGAGAAAGTGTAAATAAGAACGACCATCAAGGCGTCCTGGTAGAAAAAATGGGCCTATCAGATGATCACCTATAATTCCTGCCCATACATTAACCGAAACTTGGTGTTGGAAATGGGTTTCGGTTATTGCATGGGGATTTTCTTCAGCCCACACATGATTGTTATGGAAATTTTGAATGGCATTCCGAGAAAAATTTGCTTCGTCTGTGGACAAAATTTATGTTTCAAACTGCGGATTTAGTGCAATACTTTGTAGATACCACTGACTGAAGTTCACACGCTGTGGAAAGTCTCTGGGGAGTAATGCCTGCACTCTTGAAATATGGTATGGGTATAACAAAAAATCAACCAAAATACGCCAAACAATTTGATGACAAATATCCAGAGTTCTAGCGATCTTCCTCGTACTCGTCTCAGGATGTTCCTCAATTTCTTGCAGCACCGCTTTCTCAATTTCAGGAGTTCTTACTACACGAGGTCTACCTTCCGGAGTCCCTTTCTTGAAACTACCAGTTTCCCCAAGTCGACGATGAATATTTGAAAAGGTTCGGCTATCTGGTAAGGCACGATTAGGATATCTTTCCTGATAAATGCGCCTGGCTTCTGTTGCATTACCATCGGCAAGGCCATATACGTAATGCATTTGCGCCATTTCCGCATTCGTATAATTTACCATATTTACTGATATTCAGAAAAACAGCGGACTACCAAAATAACTTCAATAACACTTCAAAATCAATCAAAACGCGCTGTGACAGTTTTTAACACCAACACCTTACTTTAAACCAACATCAATATTAGCTACTGACGTTTGTACATACAGAGAATTCGTTTTTTATTGCTATGGTGGGTACGCTGTTTTTTCTGCTTTTAATCTTCAAAAGAAATCACATATCGACAAACTCCATATTTCCAAGAGGTGCAGTAAATAAATTCTGCTACACGTCATTTATTCCAGGATAACTAAATTTATGTTTTCAAAAATTATTAAGCGGTGCTGCGTTATGATGTAATTTTAATTGAGAACAGTACATCTGACAACAAACAAATACCTTTTAGATCCTCAATTATTTTGCAACAAATCTGATGTCTTAGTTTGCTTTCAGTCGATGCACGATACCGCATCAGATTTTTAAAGAATTGATAATCACTACTTTGGCACGGGCACCGCTCTAAAAGCGCCTTGTTGATTTTCCAGGACGCAGAAGCAACATGGGGTTGAAAGTGAAGTTGCTAATGATCAAAACCGTCATCATGCCTATTATACTGTATGCCTGCACTGCCTGGGGCCAGTGCGCACAGACATACAGGAAGCAGATACAGTCGTTTATGAACGCGATCGTAAGGGCCGCCGTAAACGCGCCGTACTACTTATATCCCAAATAGATATATATATATATATATATATATATATATATATATATATATATATATATATATATATATATATATATATATACAGAGACTTAGACCTGTACACGAAATATGTGGACGTGTATATGAGAGAACACGCAGAAAGCGTGTTCGATAGAATCAGATCGCACAACAACCCAGCGCTACGCGATCTACACGATGCGTTGAACATGGATGACCCCAGGTTCCGAGAAAGGGACAAACATCCAAGGCCGACGAAGCAGAACCAAAGACCGCCACCACGAGTCGCCGTTAGGCGACTCCGGTAAGTACACTAATCAGATTTTCTTCCAGCAAGTTCACCGCAGAACAACTCGACCGCGATCCAATTATCCTTAGATTGACTAAGGAACGCCCGACGTTAATAGCAATAGCAGCCGGTTAGTTTTTGGAGGCCCCCATGCAAAAATTCAGTTAGGAATAGTCAGACAAAACACTTTTTACCGATTGCGAAAGAATAGCACCTACCAAAGAATAGCACCGACCAAAAGAGGTCAGATGTCAATCTTGCTGAAGTGCCCATCAGTGAGTTGAGGACCGCTCGGAGAGCGGGGGTGGATGGAATGGGGTAGTAGGTTCTCCTCGCTAAATAGCTGGGGGGGAAGCTTCTACTTCAGGGCACTCAACCCGGGAGGGGGCATGGGGGGGGGATGATTTTCCTGTTACATTCCAAAAATGGTAAGAGCCTAATGAAAGCCCTATATTATAAAGTATACATTGTCCCAAATTTTCATATAATCAACAACCTATCACACATCTAATGAGCGTATTATAATATATTATTCGGTCAAAACAGTTAATCCACAGTATTTTGTATACAGTAATTTCATAAAGGCTGATTTGTGGTTAGAATTTTCCTACGCGCAGACCCACGCGTCGATGTCTTAGGTCTGCGCAAACGACGAGTTTAAGACAGGCATGCAATCAAAGCGTTTAAACACTGCTCAACATAACAAATATTCATATAAACTGCTCAAAAAAATACAGTCGATGAAAACCATGTTGGGCACCTAAGAAAATTGTACAAATGATAATTTTGCATTTGTGTAATATTCAAGTAACCCAGATCATTTCGACAATGATGAACTATGTTTCAAGTAGATTTTAAAAATTCATGGGATCGGATGTGACAAAATATACTTTAATTTCAACAAGAAAAAAGACAAGATGAAGAACGAGTTTTGTTACGCATGAACCATGGTACTGTGCAAGAGCTCTCTAGGAGAAATAACGAGTCCCTGTGTGTATACAACCGTGATAGCATGGTCTGCACTGATGAGGAACACTTCAAAACGGTTCGCAGTTGGTTCCTTGTTCGAATCAGGCGAAGTCCCACTATTTGTCCTAGAGAGCTCTTGCAAAGTTGTTTCTTCAAAGTGAGAATCTTTGCAATTATGTCTGAGGCGACTTGGATTCCGTCGTAAGGTATTTTTGATAGTCAAATTTACATTATATAAGAAGTTGCTGACTAATAGGAATTGTTTCATTTAGAATAACTGTTTTTAATCTACGCAGCAACTTTTCGGGGTTGATTAGACATCTAGACTTGTATAGATTCAAATATCAATATTTGTCAATATATGTCGAGTTATTAGCTAAAGAAGTAGTTGTTTTCTGTCGGAAAACATATATAATAGTATAGTCAAAATGCATTTGGACTTGTCAGTGATTTTATTATCAATTTTTACTTGGATAAAAGCTGGAAGCAGCAAAACAACCTATTATCTTACAGTGTAAATAATTCATAACTTCCGACTCCGAAAACTCTCACATACATTTATAGTTAGTACATACATACAAAAAAATTATTTTTGTATGATTGAACACTACATACTTAATTACTTTTTTACTTCTTCAAGTCCTGAATAGTAACTACATAATTCAGAAAGAATAGGCTCTACAGATTCCTTAATCTTGAGTGATGAATTCGATTAGGAATATTTTTAATAATTGGTCCTTAATATAATCGAATCGGCAAACTCGTCCGCCATCTTGAATTCTCCAATCAATAAATGAATATGCTATATTTGGCCCCAAAAATCACTACAAAGAAATTTCGCATAGATTCGTACCATGGTTCATGAATAACAAAACACGTTCTTTATCTTGTCTTTTTTCTTGTTGAAATGAAAATATATTTTGTCACATTCGAATATGAACATCTGCCGATTCCATGAATTTTTAAAATCTACTTGAAACTTAGTTCATCATTGCCCAAATGATCTGGGTTACTTCAATATTACACAAATGCAAAATTATCATTTGTACAATTTTCTCAGGTGCCCAACATGGTTTTCATAGACTGTTTTTTTTTTGAGCAGTTTATATGAATAGTTGTTATGTTGAGTAGTGTATACACGCTTTGGTTGAGATTGTAGTAGGGAGAAATGTCATTAGTGTCAAATACGTCATCATTATAAAAAATGAAACTCCTGGACACCGACATCAAAGGGACCGACGCTGAGTGAAACTACTGTATACAGAAATACTGTGGTTAATCCAAATGAACCAGAGCGAGCAGTGACAATCTCTACAACTAGTTTGTCCGCTCTCCCGTTATACAGATAAAATAGAAGTGACACCAATTCGAACAGTACCTCGACTCCATTGTCTTATTATCTGACAGAATTCCGCCGGACTTACATAGTCGTATAACAATGAATCGGAAACTAAACTACCAAACACCAAGTTAGTTTTGACACGGAAGAAAACTCCCACAGCACGTATAGAATAAGTGTCCGCTGAAAATAGGAATTGCAACGTCGCGTCGCTTGTTTGTTATTTGCTGCATTGTGTTTCTTTTTCTTCGAGTAAAATAATGGCTGGAAGAAAATTATTGTCTTCCCCACGGTATACTTTTTTTGTTCTTAATTGTCGCGTATTTCCCAAGAAAGTTCTAACGAGCTCGATTTTATTGATTATGAATTTAGCCAGTGGCGGGTTTAGCAGGTAGGCTTGGTAGGAAATGGAAACCCAAAAATTCAATTCAAACTCTATGGGCAAATTAAATGGATGTGTCGCAACAAGAACGATGAACAAAATTTTGGTAATTACTTTTCAAGTCTTCACAGAAAGTAAGTGAACCTACGAATTCCTTGCTCTTCAAAAAAATAAGGTGAATTTTTCCCCCAAAAAATTTTTATTCATTCGTTAATTCGTTAAAAACATCATCTTTTGTGAAAAATTCACGGCATTTCGTTGAACTACTTGGGGAATCGAAGTCAAAGAGCAGGATCACCTGATCAGTTTCGACGTGGAAAGCCGTAGACGTGGAAAGAAAAACAAGGTGAATTTTTGTTTTTCCCCAAAAAATTTTTATTTATTCGTTAATTCGTTAAAAACATCATCTTTTGTGAAAAATTCGAAGCATTTCGTTGAACTACTAGGGGAAAGCCTCTACACCAATGTTCCTGTAGAAGAAGCACTTCAAATCATACAGAAGAAGCTATACGAAGACGGGGACCTGAAAGATAGAACAAACTTACCGATACAAGTAATCATGGAATTACTAGGATGCTGTGTACGAAACTGCTACTTCCAAGTGAAGGACGAATTCTTTACGCAAAATGAGGGACTGCCAATAGGATCGCCATTTTCGCCTGTTCTAGCCAATTTATATATGGAGTGGTTTAAAAATTTGGCCATTGAAGAAGCTCAGGAGAAGCCCCGAATCTGGTTGAGATACGTAGACGACACCTTCATAATATGGAACCATTGGAATGCAGAACTAGACACTTTCCTGAAGCACATCAACAACGTAAGGCCTTCCATCACTTTCACAATGGAGAAGGAAATCCACAACGAATTGCCTTTCTTAGACGTATTGGTGAAGAGGACCGACACTAAATGGAAAACATCTGTATATCGAAAACCCACTCACACAGGACAGTATCTGAACCAGAATTTCAACCACCATCAATCGACTACGAGATGAATCATCAAGACTCTATTGGACCGTGCTTTTGGGCTCTGTAATACGAAGGAAGGTCTCGAAAAGGAACTAGGCATCATGAAAAATGACCTTCAACGGAATGGTTACTCCAAAGTGATGGTAGAACAAGCCTAAGCTAGAAGACAGCAAGAACTCCACAAATAAGAGAAGCCGCCACAACCAGTACTTGTACTTCCCTACATCAGAGGATTATTGGAAAGGATAAGACGGATTGGGTCCAAGTATAACATCAGGACCTGCTTCAGATCTGGGAATACTATCCGTAGCAGCCTCACAAAAACCAGGCCACCAAGCGCAGTCTGCGATTCCAATAACTGCATTTACCGGATATCCTGCGAGTGCGGAGAATCATACACCGGTGAAACTAAGAGGCCATTGAAAGTTCGCATTGCTGAGCACAAGAAACACACACAGCGAGGAGAAACCAGCAAATCCGGAATAGCAGAACATGTCTGGACTCATCAACACAACATCAAGTGGGCTCAAGCTGAAATCATCCACAAAGAGAAACACTGGTTTAGGAGAAAATTCAAAGAAGCCGCGAATATGTTGTCCTACAACGCATTTAGTCAAGCTAGCGTAGAGATACGTAACATATGGAAATGTCTAATCAAACGAAAAACGGCCAACTCACGCCAAACCAATGAAGCGGAAAGAGGGAAGAGGGGATAGGTGAAAGCACACGACTGACCTATAAATAGTCAGATCTCGGAGAAATAAGTCCAGTTATCACCAGTTATCTTCAGTTATGAAGTCAATATCTTTACCTATTACAAAATGGCGGAGCATTAATTAATTTCCTGAAGACAAACACATCAATATCGATACTTCTAGAAATATTCCCTTTCATCTGCCATATGGCAATTCCAACAACCCGATAAGGTTTGTTAAGTTATTTTTTGTTTATAAAAACGACAAAAAATGTCAGTACAACAATAAACATCATTGTTTAGTTAAAATATTCTCATTTAGCTTTCAGTTTTACTAGTAGAAAGGTATCACCTCCATTTATTGATCAAAATTTCAACAGGGGAACTGTATTTGAATATGCTGGAAACTAATGTTGACCCTCTCATCTCTGAAATCGTCGAAGCGAATCCTAATGAATTTGATATAGATATTGTATTCCAACAAGATGGAGCACCACTACATTACTCCAGACAAGCCGTCGAGGTTATACAGAATGGCCAGCCCGCTCGCCAGATTTGACACCTTTGGACTTTTTTATGGGGCTATTTGAAGCGAAAGCTGTAGGAAACGGAACCTGCTTCAATATTGGATATACGGCAGAGAATAATAAATATTTGTAGAGATATTGACATTACTGTGTTCGAAAATGTTCGGCGTGAAATATCGGATAGGCTGTTCATATGTCAAGAAGTTCAAGGCAACCATTTCGAGCATCTACTGAACTGATCTCAAGCTTATTACTTCATATTATGAAGTTGAATGTCAATGTATTCAGGCGTGTTAGGAATCACACGTTAAAAAGTAAGACCTTGTTAGTCCTTAGCTAGCACAAGTTTCTCAACTTCTGAGAGTTGTCGTTCGTATGGGGGGACAGCTGATTAACGGAAAAATAGAATAGAAACAGAACAGAATCATCAAAAGATCCGTTATTTTGTGGTGGTTGAAGATATTGACATTATATTTTAGGGTTGTGAAGCATTCATCAGGAAAAAGCTTCAGAAAGATGTGGCACAAGACCCCTCTTTCCATTTAATTTTTCCCCAGATGGCGCCCCGTCGCCATCTTGAAAGTTACATCTGTCAATTTCACTTCAAAATAAAGTATTCATGCATTGATTTCATTATACCAAATTTCAATTTTTTTGAGTTGACCTGTTCAAAAAATAAAAGGTGGGGGGGCATTAAAGAAGTGCACTGTATAATATACAGTGCGTTTCGGCTTTTATCTCCTCAATTGCCGCAAAACACCATCTTTTCATGGGTCTCTTCAATCTTGGGAAAAGGAAAAAGTCGCAGGGGACCAAATCTGGTGAATACGGTGGCGAACATTGCCTTGTTGTTTTTGGAAACAGAATAACGACCATGTAATTCCGAAAATTATTCTTCAAATTCAATATTTTGTAACATTTGCCAAAAAAAAATAACGAAAAACTGCCACATTCCCTTTCAAATATTATTATATGGCAGATTCGACAACAGTTGAATGAGCGAGGTTTAGATATGACGAATAACGACGCAGCAGACTTGTGACGTCATTAACTTCTGTGTTCGATAATTGAACGCCATTATTGCATGTTATCTGTTACTGCCTGCTTATTTGAACTTAATCAATTCAATTATTCAAACATATCAGCTGGGTTCGCTTGGAGTTTTAACATTCAAGTAGACCATGGTTCGTAATTCCCATGTGTTCTTAGATAAATGTCACTCAATATAACGAAAACACAAATTCATTTCACTACTTCATTATTCACCAAACTTCAAAATGCAGAACACTATTTGGGAAAACCTTCTAATCAAGTGTTTTTACCGAAACTTCGAAGTACATCTGGAGTTCGAAAGGTTTCTGTAGATGAAATTTCATATCGATATCCTTTAACATAATTAAATTTTTAGTAGATACAAATTCATGCACCTTTGTTTCTGATTTGAATTGCTGATTATATGCGTGTTCGATAGACGTCAGTTTAAATATACATCACGTTACAACCTGTTCGGAAAAATGGAATTTTAAAGCGGGTATAAATTCACCAATGACTGTGAATGTGTAATTTGCATTGAAATTTTATCAATTTTCCATCTAAGCGAGAGAATTTTTTATATCGCATACAAAATTTCATGTTATATCATTCAGTCTATTGCATAACAAATCATTTATTCGTATCCATTGTGATCAGTGCATATAAAAGCATGCAATTCAATTTCCTATTGACAATGTAAAATCGCTTTCAAGTATCAGCAAACAATCATGTTCAATTTCAGTACATAGGTATGAGTTTTATTGAAACTGGTATCACCCTATATACGACAGACGGTGTCTAATATTTCCTGCCAGAAAGGAACAACGATTATGGACATACAGGATTGCTTACTTACATATATCGCCACGTTAAACAAGCGCCGAGCAGATGTGACGTAATACTGGTGACACTTTTAGTAACTGCCATAAGACTGTGTGTTATTTTAACATTTTTTAAGGATTATTTTCGGACAGTATTACATTGTTTTTGTTTGTTTCGATCAAATTTTTATTCAACTATTCCAATAAGGTTTCTGAAACATTGAGTTTGTTATTGTGAAAGTCGTATTTTTTTGTGCTTTTGGGCATTTTTTAAACTGGTGTAACGAGTAGAAGCCATATAAAACTCTGTTATTTTATTCCATTTTTGAGGTTTGTTTTTTGCCAATGTGGAACTTTTTTAATTTTTTGAACATTTTTAAATTAAATTAATGTAAAAATTGGAAATTTTCACATTGTGATTTTTAGTTAAAATGCCTGGTCGTATTTGTGCAGTGTCAACTTGCAAAAGCAATCAGTTGTCTTTAAAGAAAAGTGGTGTTAATGATGTAATATTTTACTCTTTTCCTATTGCTAAGGATATGGTTTCCACAACTTTGCAAAAAGAATTGATTCGTCGCTGCAAAAGAGGGGATAAATTCACTCTCAAAAATGGATTTTCTCAAATTAGAAGCCGTGGTCCAAATGAAATTGAAATTAACGCTGACACGATTTTAGAGAAGACAATAGGATCAAATTGCAGTAGCTCATTTTCATCTAGTAGTTCTGATGTTCTGATATTTCTACTAACATTCCTTCAACTTCAAATACAAATATTCCAGAAATAACAGAGGACTCTTTAGAACATATTGCTGGATACTTTGCTAAAAAGCATAAAAATGATCTACCTGGTTTGGGCGATTATACTTATAAAATAAAAGCAGAAGATCATAACTATAATATACCTTCTTGAGTCCAGCAACTTTCATTGGGAGGTCTTATTAAACCCACAGATTATTCTGTTAAAAAAAATCTGTTTGAAATCTGTCGCTGTCCCACCCCTAGGAACGACAACCCTCAGAAGTAGAAACTTGTGCGAGCTAAGGATTCACGAGGTCTTAACTGCTAACGTGTGATTCCTAACACAGGTTAGAAAAAATTAAAAAGTGGAACAAGCTTTTCGAAAAATATCATTTGAATGGATTTAGAAAAAGGCCAGGAGTTGTTAAAACTCTTTCAGAAAGAATTGCAAATATTATTCTTGAATTTTGCAAACTGGGAATATAATAACGAATATAGGCCGACGAATATAGATCATTTAAAAGAAAAAATTCAAACAATTCTGATGATAGAAAAATCGAAAATTAAATAAAGTAATACATTAGTCCTTTAAATTTATTTTTCTACATTCATGCAAAACAATTATATCAAATATATTTAGTGGATAAAGTAGTTCCTTCTTGCTCTAGTGTAGTATAATAATATAATAAATTGTAGATTTATCAATTTCATCAATAATGGAACAAAGTTAAAGTTAAATTATTCTATCTAAATTTCTTATTTTCTTAATAAAAAATTAAAACCGTATCATTTATTTTCTGTCAGATAAATAAAAAAGTTGTTACACCAATAAACAATTTATTACTCATATATTTTTGATTATCAAGCGTTTATTATAAAAGATGGAACAAAAATTTATGAATTTTTTTTAGATAATACTATTATCTAAAACAAAGTTCATTAAAAAATTTTTGGGGGAGTTATAGTTTTCACGAAAATAATAAAAAACTGATGAAACCTCTTACTTTTAAAATGGACAAAATAGTTCGCCCTATCATCCACAAAAAAAAAATTTTCACTTAGTATTAATCCATTTATATTAAGTATTTAATCCTATATAAAAATAATATTCCAATAAGGGATCAACATGAAATTTGTTTATTTTAATTTAAAAGTGCAGTACCGAATCAATCCAGAGTCACCACTGTTACGTCACGAGATTACGTAACGTAACAGTGGTAACGTAACGAGTGGTAACGTAACAAAAGTAAGCAATCCTGTATGTCCATAATCGTTGAGGAAGGAATACAAAAAATCCGAAAAACGTCAACTTCATTTTCAAGAAAAACGGTATCACAAAAAGCAAACCGCTGGAAAAATGTGGTAGTCCCAAGAAATACCTCTAATTACCGAGTAATACTTGTAATTCCGACTAATACCTGTAATTTCCTGGTGATTCCTAGTAATTCCTGTGTAATTTCCTATACAGTGTGTCAATTTTAAAACTTACAATGGGCTATATCTCACGAACGAAAGCTGATATCGAAAAATGCTTGAAACTGTTTCTAGGATAGTAAGGGGTAACTTAAGTGACATGAAAGAGAAAAACACAAAAAGTTTAAATTGCGAACCCCTACTTGTGATACATCATTGAAAAAACTATAAAAAATGCTATCCAATGGTATAAATAATAATTGTACAGGGTGAAGCAATATTTGTGAAACTTTGGCTTAAATGGAATATTTAATGAGGTTTTTGTTGGACTGCAAATTTATAAGAATCAAGATCAGATCAAGAATCGTAAGTACACACAAACTTTTTTTTATTTCAAAATCGGTGGACGCTTTCTATCCGAAATTTTACCATTATTATCGCTGAAAACTTTGTTGACGGTGGAAAATATTCAAACCAAGACTATGTATACCCCAATTTTGATACTCCACTAGGACTGTACATAACTCATGGCTTCAAATTGAGGAATTCCGTTTAGATATGGCAAACTATGCACTCGCAACGTGGGTAATATTCAGCGTAGGCTTTCATTAGCTTTCATCAAGAGCGTCTGTCGGATGTTAGGCAAACGACTTCCTCTTTTGCCGGTTGGCCAGTGACCCGGGACTTGACCATGGCAATGCGCGCTTCGTTGATTGAAAATCGAGCGGCCACTTAATGAGAAACTGCTTAAGAATACGAGCTGATTTCGAAACGTTGAATAAGTTAAAATAATTAATAACGGCCACTGACACACAACATTTCATTGTTGAAGATTCAATCATAATGCATTTTTATTAGTGGGTGAACTCGCGAACGGTTCGTAGCGTCCAATTTTTTTTTTTCGATTATTCCATTCAAACCGATAAAATGATGAAAACACGCGAAATATATCTTGAAAACCGATATACCAGTAGCTAAAATGTAATTCGAAAGTTATCTGAGAGCAGATACTTTTTCATAGACGCATTTAAATGTCCATTCCTCACTTTCTGGCTTCTCCATTATTCGATCAAGTGTTGGCTCGTGACCTTATCTTTCAGACATGATGAAGCGAATATTTTTTCAATGCATTGAAATGATAGATATTTAAAACGACATACATCAAGAAATATCCTACTTGTTACCGTAAATACTGCACAAATGATTATTAATAATATCCTAATATATACAGCCCCACGTTGGGCGCCATTCTTCATTGAATCTAACCTAACTATATTTTCCATTTTTTATCCTGCTAGTGATTTTTCTTCTTAATAAATTATATGCATTGGCCTAGAAGTATTCTTTGTGAAACAAATATCAGTAGTAGAGTCGCATCTTGAATGTAAACCGAATCACTATTGTTTTCCTTCGAAACCCGCCGCTGATCCGATTTGCTGTGTAGGTACACCGTAAGAAATGACGGACATAACGGCGGGGTATTATGCCCAGAAGCGCAATCTTCATAAATTCTCATCGAAACGGTCGAAGATAAACGTATGCAGGAGAATGTGTTCAGCGAAATGTAAATATTGTATGACGATAGTCAGGAAGAATGGACGAGATTTAGCTGATATGTTTTACTTCAAAGAGACCTTTGTGTCGGCCCTCTTGACCACTATGCAGATTCGAGAGACAAGGCTAATTGCAGAATTAGGGGTAAAGAATGGGGAGCAAAAGAGAAATGGACACTCAGGCGACGGCGTAACAATTTGGTTGTCCACAAAAAGTTATTGTGGAAAGAAGACCCAATAAGTGGGCTGGTCTGTTTGACAACAAACATACAATGATTTTTTTTTCAGT
This sequence comes from Leptinotarsa decemlineata, assembly GCF_025532065.1. Classification (NCBI taxonomy): domain Eukaryota; kingdom Metazoa; phylum Arthropoda; class Insecta; order Coleoptera; family Chrysomelidae; genus Leptinotarsa; species Leptinotarsa decemlineata. The sequence goes on along the minus strand of NW_027412573.1, from coordinate 3,357,698 downwards.
GGAAACCAAAGGTTTAGTTGATACCTCGTGCTTGTGACTACTTTTCGTTATGAAGAGACAATCAAAATGTTTCGTGATCAAATTTGTCACGTTAGCTACTTTCCTCCCGATTTTAATTCATGAAAAACTACAGAGCTTAGGAATATTTTATGTCTCACTGTTGAGGTTCGTTTATACAGTGTCTCACAGTGTTCCACTTCTTTTTTCGGTAAATCCGTTTGGAGTAACATCCTAATGGAATTACAACCGAATAATTCCTTAGAATAACGTAAAAACTAATGAACAATGATATGTTTGGAAAAACATTGGAAAAAATGGGCATATTGCCTTCGGCATAAGTTGAATCCAAAACGAACACTATTCCGACATACCAGAACAGCAATATTCATCTCTACGCACATTTCATCAACAAAGTTGGCATCAACGACAACAAATACTGGGAAGTGAGTTCGTCTCTTAACCACATATCACAGTTCATATCCTGATCATACCAATTTGTTTGGGAAATACGACTCGAGGTGAGTGTTGCAATTTTATCTCTGAAGGCAACATCGCTTTTCATTAGAATTTCGTATACTCTGCTGACTCTTGTGGTACCAACCTAATTCCTTCCAGTGAATAAAATAAAAACTCGATGAATAACCTCTCCTGGTCCTGCTAGCATCTTAACCTTTGTGCTGAAACCCAATGCACCGCAAGTAGCAGATACACAGTTTCCTCTAAACTGCCTTTCAATTGGTTGAGAGCTAGCGAGAGCTGGTGATTTCAAGAAATGGGACTAGATGCCAAGAACTACCGCCCCATGAACTTCAATTCAATATGTTGGAAAATAATGGAGATAAGCATCGTGTCCAAAATCGTGAATTTCATAACCAAGTCCGATCTTGTTTTCCGTCCCAAGCATGGTTTCCTTCCTGGGAGGTACGCCACGGACCAACGTTTTTTTAGAGCTTGAATCTTAGGTCATGCGACAATCCGGCCGAATGTGTTTTCTTTCGACATCTTCAATGCAGCCTGTGATGTTCCAAAATCCCCAAACAAGATACCGGACGTCTATTTCTTCTTAGACTGAAGCATCTTGAAAAACGTGGAACCCTACTGAATTGGATTTCTTCCGATCCGTCCCAGAACACACTGCGCTGAATTTTCCCTCTCGAAAATAACGCAAAAAGCTTATCTTCCGCATTCCTCTCGCTTTGATGAAATTTCATAAATCTGAGTCGCATTTTTCTATGAAAGGTTCTCTCACGACCCCGTGTAAATGAGGCAAAGTGTTTGTTGTAATTTATTCATCGCTGCATGAGCGTTATATAACTCCACAAAGGATAGAACAATACAGCCATAAAGGTCAAACAAACTTTCAGTCGGTTTTCTTGTGCACAAACATTTTTCGAAGAGAGAAAGAAATTTGTCGGACCACACCCGCATCCTAGACATGTGAAATATTGAATGTTGGCAATGAATGATGTCATCGACATTCAGTTGGATCAGATGCATGGTTTTCTGTGGACGAATGACAGTATACAAAGTGCATTGCGAGATTGACTTATTGAAGGGTTATTGTGCACACAAATTGTGGTTGACGGGGAGTTTATGCTTGTAACCTGGCAGGATATTAACTTATTTGCTGTCAGATATTGCTTGTATATAACAGAGAGAACCGAGAGAGAAAATGAAGCGAAAAACGGTGTGAATGGATAGAACTTGTTTGTCTTAGGTTATATACGAAATGCCATCGTTTTCATCGCCATTTTTTGACGTCATTGGTGGCATTAGGCGTCGCCACCACTGCAAACATGATCAACCAATCAATAATAATAATATCTTTATTCGTCTTGAGAAACACAAGGTTTATAGACATGTCAAAACAAATGGCACAATTAAAATCAGGCTATATACATCTTAAGATTCCACAATCAATGGTGGTGATGAATTGAGAAATAAAATACGAAGACATATTCATTAAAACAAATCAACATAATCATTAAAACAAATTACAATACATGATTGAATTTGAGAATTAGATGGTAATCATAAGGTTGAAAAAATTATATTGAGATCATCAAGAATATCAAGAAAATTACAATACACATACATATTAGTTAACTGGGAACACACCTATTATTCAGGTGTCCACATTGAACGCATCTCTATTCAACTGGACACTTCCATAAAATTCATTGATATCATACAGAGGATTTTCAGTTAAGAAAAACTTCAGAAAATACTTAAATCTATTGCATGACAAATTGCGAAAGTCTAGTGACAGAGTATTGTATAGCTTAAGGCCAATATTGACAGTCCTTTTCAGTCTATTTGCTTGCATGACGAGGTCTGATTTATTTATAGTATCATGATGGTGTATATCTGTATGGTAGGTATAATTATTTATATTTAGTCGAATATGTAGTAGGTTTTCATAAACAATGACTGAATACAGTCATGACTGAATACAGTCATGACTGAATACAGTCATGACTGAATACAGTGAATAAAGTGTCATTATTTTGAGATTTTTAAATATTGGACGGCAACTTTCATCCTATCTGGCAGAAGTTATATCTCTTACAGCGAATTTCTGCAGGATAAACACTTTTTCCAGATGACATTTTGATGCACTGCCCCAGGATATTATTTCATATCTTAGAACTGAGTAAAAAAGAGAATGATATGTAGTCTGGTTCACATATCCTTTAATTACTCTAATTGCGTATGTTGACCTACTCAGCCTAGTACATATGTTACTTATATGTTCTACCCACGATAAATGTGTGTCAATATAAACCCCAAAAAATTCAACTGCAGTTTTATCAGCTTGGTTTGAGTTTCTTGTTTCAAAAGTTAGTACTTCTGTTTTTGTTCATTTAAAATCAGTTCATTTGATCCAAACCAAGATCGTTCTTTGTCCAGGATATTATTTAGGGTATGTTGATGAGTTTTAAGTTCCCCCAACTGCTCTACTCAAGGTTGCATCATCCGCATACATGGTAGTCTTAATATCTGATGGATTCAAGAAATGTGGTAGATCATTAATATATGTAAGAAAGAGAAGTGGTCCTAATATTGAGCCCTGAAATATTATTTTTGAAAAATAACCAGAAATGTGAGGAGAACTGAGAGCAAGTTCTGCTTGATACAAATATTATTTTTGGAGGTAGTAGCAGCTCATTTACAATTCCGATTCAAAATTTCAACTTGGATCGCTATCAGCATTAAAACCGCACCGTAAGTCATAGTTATATGTAATTATTCAACACTCCCTAGCTACTCGTGGGACTTTTATGGACAGAGTGAACTCAAAAATTCTTTTTGACGCTGAGTCTATAGAGGAGATGGATTCTAGCTTACGACTCCAACTTGACCTCCCTGTGAATATAGATCAGGAGCGAGTCTACAGAGGAGATGGATGTCGAGTTTACGACTCCAACTGACCTCCCTGTGAATTTAGTTCAGGAGCGAGAGCTTCTCAACTCCACAACTCCTGATCCAATAACTGAAACTGAAAAAAGGTTTGGTGGAGCAGCTAAGAAACGACGCAGAATCTGTTTCAGGTGGACGAACAAACCCCCGTGAGCAGGTTAGCAAACGTTTGCGCTCAAGTGATGACCACCAAAACCAGAGGCTGAAAAGCCCTGCACGGGCGAATCATCAAGTGTAGCTAATGTGCAAAAACCCTCATATGGGAAGGTTGTCGAGGGTATCAGGGTGGGAATCTTGCACCTTGACTATCCGACTACCTCGTTAACGAGGTTAACGTAAGTTGGTAGTCCTGATCACGAATCTGAAGGAATTTTGAGCCTATTTTGCCCCCTAATATGTTTTACCGTAAAAATGAGGTGATCCATCGCGAGTGGCGGACAGTATATATCACTCTGGCCAACCCCATTCAGGTGGTAGGTGCAATTTGAGCATTTCCATCAGTCCTGAGAGTTTCATCGTTCTACCTCGAATATTACGGAAGATACAGGGGTGTTTCCATGAGGAGTGAGACACACTGTATATACGAATCCCTAGCATGGACCAGTAGTTACTTATCTATACAACTCATTATTGAAAGCTATCCGCCAAATTCCGAATATTTAAAAAAATTGATTTTCTTCAATTGTATCTATTCTATTAATGAAAAATGTATAGAGGCATTTGACAAACATTTCTCGATCTATGATGCCTTAACGTACTTTTCAGTTATCCTTATGAAATGTTTGTTCTACTGTTTGGCCTAAAACCAAACTGAGTTTCTTCCCTGTGGCTTTTGCTACTGTAGGTTGTTGGCAAAGTTTTGTCCGTATGAATGTCATGTGTTTTTGTAGCTGCATATCTCGTTTAGGAAAATGGTTGGACACCGATACACCGATGAGCCGCCCTGGCAATTCCCAAAGGCAAAAACCCACTTAAAAAGACCATGGTTATTCTATGGTGGTCAGCGGCTGGTGTGATTCACTAAAACTTTCTGCAGCTGGGCCAAACCATCCCAACAGACTCCAATTGTGCGGGAATCGACGAAATGTACAAAAAGTCAGCAGCAGCCAGCATTGGTCAACAGGAGAGGTACGATTCTTCTCCACGACAACGCCCATCCACACGTTCCACAAATCACCGTTCGAAAATTAAACGATTGTTCGTCGAACTACCATATTTTCAAGCACTTTGATAACTTTGACACCGGTAGAACCTTCGGCAATCAGGACAAGAAAAAACAGCCTTCGTCGACTTCATCGAGTTACGAGCATATGGGGAATGTTCCTCCTGACGAAAATCAAGTAGTTTTCATGAAAGAGCTCTGAAACAACGCATTTTAAACTTATCATTTCAACCTTTTTCTTTGAAAAATTATTTAAATACTTAAAAAAGAGGATTGAAATAATGCATTCAACATTTAAAGGGATTCGTTTCTATTTCACCATTTGGCAACATCGGTTATAGCTAATAAGGGACAATGAATCTGTTACCTGTATGAGACAAACAAAGATGACATATTTCAGAGGCGTGCTGTTCTGTTTACTTATGTTCCGAGTTCTGAGACATTCTGTGAGATATGACATTTTGTGCACCTAACCTATCTTCTTCTATATAAATAAATAACAAAACAACTGTTGTTTATGTGGCTTGTGGAGGTAGTATTTAACTATAATTTATATTTTGCCTTAATTGTTGATTCATATAGATAATTTTCCTTTTTTGAAATAGAATATCTAGGTACGTATAAATTATTTCAACTTGATATAGGCGCTGTTGCCAATATGTGAATTAGAAACAAATTCCTTTAAAAATGAAAACCCAAAATTTGAAACATCAATTTGAATACTTTTCGAAGAGAATTTGAAAAACTCATGAATTAAACTCAATTTTATTTTGTTCAAACTTGCATTTGCTGTAATAACCCATAGATGTCCATCAATAAAATTCACGTATGAGTTAGAAAATAAGGGACAACTACCATTTCTTGACGTTTTGGTAATGAGGAGCCAATATGGAGGGTTAGAATACGATATATTTAGAAAAGAAACAAGCACGTACAGGTATATGCCTGACAGTTCACATCACTGTGGACAGCACAAACGTGCTGGGTTAAATTTTTTAGTGCATTGTCTTTTGACTTTCCCTCTAACACATGATAGGTTCACAAAAGAAATACGTACAATACAGGAAATAGCAGCCACTAACGGTTTGTCGAGGGGTATTGTAGATGACATAATAAGGAAGAAGAAATTTAGGTTAAGAATGAACGAAATCTCGACTTTCAGAAAGGACAAAAACCAAGATAAATACGTCTCAGTTTCATACCACCAATATACAAGGAACTTTGGAAAGATTTTCAAGGAACTAGGTATGAAGGTGGTTTTTAAAACAAGTCATACACTACAGAGCCATTTGGGAAGTCCAAAAGACATAGTCGAGAATTCGGAAAAGTCTGGAATTTACGAAATTGAATGTAAGGACTGTGATGCAAAATATTATGGACAGACAAAAAGATCTATTAAAGTACGATATAAGGAACACATAGCACACTTAAAATATGGAAAAGCTGAAAAATCAGCAGTCGCCCATTATATTTTGCAACAAAACCATTCCATAGACTTCAGTTCATTAAGATTAGTTAGACAAGTTAACAACAACAGGCAACTAGATGCCTTTGAGAGTGTAGAAATAAGTAAACACAATAATGTTATGAATAACGATGACGGACATGTACCAAATAGCATACTACATAGCTTGTTGAAATAATATTGTTGGGTTTACTGATTACTACATAAGAACACATTGCAAAAATAAATTTGGATAGGCAATATTGTGAAATTAATTTTTATATAGCTGAAAATTGTTTTATATAAACATATATTGTAAAATAATAGATAAGACAAAATTGTAAAATTAATTTAGGTTGGTATACCTGTATGGGTGGTACGCCTGGATGGTTTACCTATATGGGATACCTATATAGCATAAATAGGGTTAGCTTCGCATTTGTTTCTAGTTTTAATCTTCCTCTTTGAAGATGATCACTTGGTGATCGAAACACTTTTCGAGGTGTTAACAATAACGATTTGGTGTTGGGAAAAAACTCCAGTAATATTGTAATAACCCAAATTGAGTAACATTCCATTCTTGTTCATCTACGTAGATATTGTCACTGTCGTGTAAAAAACTACGTCAAGGCGTTTTCAACTCAATTATTCTAAGCAGTTTCCTCGAGCTCTTAAAATGGAGTTTCTGAATATGAAAAGTATTTTACGCCGCGATGAGCACATGTTTCATGTTTCTGCAAACTAACGACTCGCAATAATATTTAATGAGTTTTGGGATTCGGAAATTGCTGGTTGACGCGAAACGGTTGCCCATGAGATCGTTCTATAACGGATGGCGGTTTTAATTTTGTTTCGAATGGGATTAAATTTGAATTCCTGAAAAGCCAGTACCGTCCCGGAAAATTATCTCGCTTGAGTGGCTTTCCGAAGTTTCCGAAATCTTCCAAAATCATATTGATCTCATGATAATTTATTCACGTTCACAGAAAACTTGTGTTTGGGGAGAGAAATTTGCCTCCCCCAGATACTAAAACTGACACACCACAACCTAATTAAGAAAAGTGAAAATTAGTATAATTACTTTGTATTTGATACTTAGTGGCCCCTCCCAAAACGGCGTGGCAGATCCCGAAAATTTCATTCCAATAATATGAATCTATGGTATCGCGCAAAATGCGCGAAATCTGCTCATTTTCATTAACTTCGCGCATTTGTCGTGCATTCAAGGTTTTGCGCATTTTCTATGCATTTTGTACCCTGCCACTTTGATTTACCCTAACAATTTCACCTCAGAGTATATCAAATAATTTTCTGATTAAAAATCGGGAGGTGTAGTTTTTGAAAATATCAAATCATTTTTCGATTCAGTAGTACACTTAACATTTTTTATTGTGCAAATCATTGAAATCGATTGATCAAAAACATCTCTTCTGTTATGAATGTTCTGTGCAGATTGATCTATGCCTAATCACTTTATGACACTTGACAGATAATGACAAATGAAATGAGCAGAAAACAACGCAAAGTCAGCGCATCTAACAACATTCCATTTCGTTTCAGCAGATCAGTTTATTCGGTATTACATTTTTGACGAACGAACCAACGAAATTGACTGTTCTGTGCAGATTGATCTACGCCTAATCACTTTATGACACTTGACAGATAAGGACAAATGAGATGAGCAGAAAACAACGCAAAGTCAGCGTATTTTACAACATCCCATTTCGTTTCAGCAGATCAGTTTATTCGGTATTACATTTTTGACGAACGAACCAACGAAATTGACTGTTCTGTGCAGATTGATCTACGCCTAATCACTTTATGACACTTGACAGATAAGGACAAATGAGATGAGCAGAAAACAACGCAAAGTCAGCGTATTTTACAACATCCTATTTCGTTTCAGCAGATCAGTTTATTCGGTATTACATTTTTGACGAACGAACCAACGAAATTGACTGTTCTGTGCAAATTGATCTATGCCTAACCATTTTATGACACTTGCCAGATAATGACAAATGAGATGAGCAGAAAACAAAAAAAAAAACGCAAAGTCAGCGCATCTTACAAAATCCCATTTCGTTTCAGCAGATCAGTTTATTCGGTATTAAACTTTTGACGAACGAACCAACGAAATTGACTGTTCTGTGCAGATTGATCTATGCCTAATCATTTTATGACACTTGACAGATAACGACAAATGAGATGAGCAGAAAACAACGCAAAGTCATCGCATCTTACAACATCCCATTTCGTTTCAGCAGATCAGTTTATTCGGTATTAAATTTTTGACGAACGAATCAACGAAATTGACTGTTTTTTTGTTCTATGTTCCTACCAATTACCGATCGATCCAAGCTATAATTTTTTTTTCGAAAATTTGCCTTTTCTACATCTTCATAGAAAAGTGACAAAGACAGAAGAAAGATTGTCTGATGTTTCCGGATTTATTAGCCGTGGAATGCAGGTTTTTATACTTACCGTTTTGTCTATAACTTGTACATGTTTAAGCTCTCTTCCTTACGGTTTTAATTATTCTTATGTTCATGTATTTCTATGGCTTCCCCGAATAGTCATGGATAGTATCCTCTGGTTTTATTAAGAACTTACGTGTGTTCGAAGGCAATGTCATGGCTGCCCTCGATTCTTTTCGTAGTTTCGATGTAGAAAGAACCATAACTACACGGTATTCGGAGACCTGAGAGTATTCTCTATCTTTCTTGCGGGCTTGAAAATGACCCCAACTCCATGTTTTTCGAGGATCCTTCCAGAAACTCATTCTTCAGATGACACATTTTCTCTTGTAGCTCTTCCAGTTCGCATATACGTCTTGCCACCTCTACCAAAGTCTTAATAACCCCTCTTTTCTGTCGCGGATGATGATTGGAGTTCTCATTCAAATATCGCCCCATATGAGTTGGTTTTCTGTTTACTTCATGGCTCACTCTCTCGTCTCGTCACTAATGCATCCAGAGAAGCGATTCTCCCTTCCACTTCTTTCTCCATTGCGAACTGAATTTTGGTATTCCAACAAATCAAATGTCCCAAAAGTTTTGCCAATTCCTCTTCCCCGTGACTCCAAACCATCCTCCTGCTGGCTACGATATGTTGATGATAACTTTGGAGTCATGGAGAAGAAGAATTGACAAACGGTGATTTGGAACTCTTTATACAAATTATTTTTTTAATTTTATGAATTTTCCTTCTGTTTCCTGACCTGTCTTTGGAATATTCCTACTACTCATCTAAGGCACTTTCTTCTTTTCCATTTGTGCTACAACCATATGAGGATTTTGTAGATTTTTCAGAACTTTTTTTTTATTTAGAAAAGATATATAATTAATACGCAATTTATTTTCTAATTAGGACTGTAAGAAACTCCACTTTTCCTGGTTACTATTCTACATTCGAAAATCAAATTGTCTTTAGCAACAGGCAGATTCCGCGGCAAAGTTGACGAAGACATTCTGCTAGAAAATCAAACTTTTAATGTAAATTCACGAAGTTTGTAAATTACTTTCGATTTAATTGAGTTGCAATTTCCCAGAAACTTCTCATTTTCCTCGAGGTATATTATTGCAATTTCAATTAGGAACTCGATCTATTATCGGTGGTAGAGTATACTGGTTTGTATGAGGCGCCAAAGTTGGATATCGAAAGTTAAGACAGAAATTAATTAATGAAATATTATATTCAAACAGTTTTAGGGGAAACATTCTTGTTAATATTAGATTTTCATTGGGGAAATTTCAACTTTTCCCTGGTGTTATCTTCTCTCCTTCTTCTTCTTTTCCTCAATGTTTTGAGGGGTCGTTAGGTGGCGCTATAAAACTCAAGGAAACCAAAGAAAATGTCGGAATCTCATTTTATATTAAAATTTTCACTATATACGAGTATTGTACTGTGACGCCCATGACACGTGTCATGGTTTTGAGAATTTTTTGAGTAAGTTACATAACTAACAGAGCCATGTGGTAGTAAGACACTAAAAAATTATATGGGCCATCAGATTATGTACTACACTACTTAATATGTAGTGTTTCATAATATGTGTTCAAGTTTATTTTAGTAGTTTCCAAATAGAAGGATATTATATTTGGCGGAAAATAACAGCGGTCACCCAAATACTATGACCTACAAAGGGTTAGAATCGTAACGAAATAAACGCGGTACTGGATGCTTACCGGTAACGGTACTCTTTGTTATCCTTGACCTTCACAATCGTTCGTAATTTTCTTCTCGTTTCCTTACTGTGTAGGTACCTAAGCGTGAGTATCCAGCTGTGAAGCGTTGCTGTGCTTCGATTGCAGACTAACCTACATTCTAAAATCGTGAAATGTGATAGAGAGGCGAACATTTACTCAACGGAGAGTTTAACGGCTGAATATTTTAGCGAAATATTAGAATTTAAATGAAACAGAAGAGAGACATTGAAATCTTGGCTGTTTTCTATACATTAATTGAAAATATTAGAAAAAAAATTATATTTCGAAAATATAACTACACAGTAAGTATGAATCTTTGTAAAAAATCGTCTTCTTTCATCATTTAGGGGTAATGTGGAAGAACAATTCGGTGGAATGATTTAGTCAGAAACTGAACAGATTCTTGCCCATTACTTTTGGAAAATTACACGTTGTTTCCCAATGCTATGTTATCTACAATTTCCGAAGTAACAAAGACGTGTACTATTATTATTTTACCCTGTCAGATAAAATGGTCTCTTAACCCATCTCATCCTTTCTTTTATTTATTTATATTCTCATTTGTTCTTTCATTGTGATAAATATGTGGCAGTTACTCTCACCATATCATTACCACTGTTTTCCTATACGAATATTTCCTCTTTTCGGAACCTTTCAGTGGTCAAAGACCAGTGAATTAATATACTTGGATCTTTGGAGAAGTCAATAAATGTTGGCATACGCCCATATTGTCTTGGTTAGGTCTGTTCTGCATTGACGAGGAGTTATAATATACCGAAACTGTTTAGTACGTCATTGATGTCAGCGAGGCCATACTACAGACAACGAGAATCATTTGGAAGAATTTTTTATGTGAAAAAACTATCACAAACATCAATCGAATGTAATCCAGTATTTGTTGTGGTAGTAGACAGAGAAGTAGTTTCTTTCGTTAAACAATTGTCAAACTTTTCAGGCAAGCTGAAAAAATATGAGTGTTTTGAATTTGTATTTCACCACTCGTCTGATTGTTCTGTTTCTTCTGTTATTATTACAATCCTTATTTCCACCAAATGTTTCTATTAGTTCAAGCTAACTTTAACAGGTCTTCCTTCTTCAAACTCTCACTTGCAATATGGAGTTGTAAACTGGGGTACTGGGTCTACCGCTGAAAGAATAATTATTTTGAAAAAACATATTATTTGCCTTATTTACTCTGTCATCAATTATTATTATTATTATATTGTTTCTCTTCTCCTAAGGCTTTATCATTGCTGTCCATTCCTCGAACAACTTTTGATTTTTTTTAGTGATTCCGGTATCAATACTAGTGTTTACAGTTTTTTGTAATGCTTTTCAATTTGGAAACTACTGTTCAAGAAACAAACACTTGTAAAAAACTCGTTTATTTTCTTGAACTACCAAAACTAATTACTCAAACGTAGTGATCGTGATTTACAAAACGCATTTTCGTGAAAGTTATTATTAACTTTACCTAGAATCCGGTGAAATTGATAAGAACGTGTTCTTTAGTAACCATTTCTACCTCGTAACGATGTTTTTGCACAAATTGCTATTTCAATAATACCTATGAGCATGAATATCAGACAGAAAGCCCATTAAAAGTTCTAGTAAACAATATGACATTTTTCTCTGTACTTGTTTTTGTCCGTTTCAACGTCATGTGTTTTTATAGCTCTATATCTCCATATTCCTCCATATCCACTATTTTAGTATTACCATTTGTTCACAAAAAGGATTTGAAGCTTCAATAACTTATAATTATTATATGCGAGCGCTTTCGATAGCAGATTGTGCTATCACCTTCATGGCTCTACTCAAACTGAACGTTTTATCTTCTTGTTTGTTCTTTCATACGACAAATACCTGCATTAAGGCGTTCTAACCGTATAAAAGAACAAACAAGAAGATAAAACCGGGCCAAACCATCAGAAAATACTCACCAGTTGAAAACCTTCGAAAAGTCACAGACTACCGCAACTGCAATGTGTCCCTCATATATTTCAGGTTAAAGATTTACATAAATGAAAAAATAGTATCATGAGTGTTTTTTCCTACTCTAAAATTTATACTGAGGATTGCTTATTATGTGTTTTTTTTTTCGAGAAAAATATGTTGGTCACTTGACTAGTTTTTCTACAATCTTCACAAGTGTTGGGTCGGTCGGGAATTTGAAAAACCAACATATCATCATAGTTTCAACAAAAAGTAGCCTAGCACTAACTCAATAGAAACAACGAAGATACAAATATACCAGCGTTAATGTCGTTCGGCAATTTCAGATAGAAATCCATCCAAGATAACCTATTGTTATAGACAGCATTTGATATTTAGATATGAGGAACTAGACAAACTTTTGGGTCATTTCAACTTCTTGTCTCTAGTATCTATGTACAATAAAATGTGTTTATTATTTGCTAAATTATCTTTGTAGAAATATTCATTTCAAACACTCATAAATTTGCTAATTGATTTACCAATTCTGAGTATAGCCATTTCTCTGCTAGTTTAGGATTTTGAGGAGAGATGTACATAGTCACATTTCCTGATACATAAATTATCACATTGATACACTTAGATTCACTTGTAAATTCGAATAGCTAACTTTTATATTTCTGTAAAAATTATTACTAACTTTCGAAAACTATGGTTCTTTATGACAATAATTTGTTTTCCTTGAGTTTTACATTCGAATTATTGAACCTAGATGTCGTCCACTCCCTATTCATTCCAAATTTAGAGTTGATAGAAACAATATAGGTTTTTTCCAACTTTCACCCATGTGTCCCTAGAAAAGAATACCGCTAAAAGCAGTCTGCACATATACTTTGTGTTGACACTTCTGTGACATGTGCCAGTGTGCTGTAAACCAGTTTTCTTGCTGTGTTTTTGATTGCGGTTGTTTACCGAGTATGTGTCAAAGAAATATAAACAAAACTGTGTTATTCATTTTATTAGTTCTGTGGTTGAAAAAGAAATGATTGCCTTCTAGATCAAATATGTTTCATAAGTATTTTTAATAATTTGAAAACTGTTCTTCTTGTTCAAATCTTGGTTTGGTGTGTTGAATAACTCAGTCAGTCTTATAATCATCGTCCAAGAAGAACTCAATCAAAAATAGCTATTTAATATAAAATTCCATTTTCAATAAAGTGGTTAACCCAATTTCCATTTTATTAGGAAGCTGAATACTGACTAACAATTCTTTAAAAATGAATGTCTCACAAAATTTTATGGTTTCCAAAAAAAAATCTTTATACAAGTATCATTCATTACTATACTTCGATAATAAGCCAATTCGAACCGAACTGATGCGATTTTGTTCTCGTCCATTAAAGTAAGTTCCATAACGCAAAACTAACCCGATGCTGGGTTCATGTCATCTGCATACGAGCCCAACAAACCCACCAAGCAGATATCGACTGTAAATCGACTGGTTTTAATCGAATACCGAGAATAAAAACACGCAAATCGAAAAAGCGAATGCCGGGAAGTGATCCAAGAAGATCCGTGATACCAGCGAACGGACCTTCGGGCGGTAGTTGGTACCGATGGGTACGGCGGTCACTACGTTCGTTGCCGGTTTGCTGAGAGGGAGGTGAGCGGGGAGTAATAACTATGAACTGTACGACGCAGGATATTCTCAATCAAGTCTAATGGTGTACTAAGAACGTTCGCTCGCGCAGGATCCGATTATGAAAATAATGCAATTACGTTGGTATCTCTGACATTTAATTTGTACAATGAACTGGCCGGCTTGTCGACAAATTGGTCGGGGGTAGCGAGATAACAGAGAGGGAGTAGATGAAGTAAAGAGCCTCCGCATTTAAAAAGTGCAATAAATTTAATTTCTCGTTTAGCGATTAGCTTGATGTGCTCGTATTCGGAAAAACTGCGTAGTGGGCGACATCTAGGTTTTATAATTCGAACGTCAAACTCAGGGAAAATATTGATTATCGTTATAAGGCACTCTAGTCGCAAAAATTTCGAAAATTAATTAGCTGGATCCAGAACGAGCAAGTAAATGAATCATTATGCTCAGATTACTCTCAAACATAAAATCAGCAGATAATTACTTCCATTTATGATCTTGTTCAATGGATGACCTGTTTATTTTGTGGAAATTCCTATCAAATATGGGATTGCGAAGACAACTTTCGTTTAATTTCTCATGTAAACTTGAGAGCTATCGTACCGTCAACATGCCTATGCAAGTCAATTAATTTTTAGATGCTGTTGTATAGGATTTTTGAAGTTGGCTATGGAAATTTCAGCTACGAGGGGGCTGAGAGGATTACCCATTATGAAGCCTCCTTTGTTATATGTGATACCATTAAATTCAAAATAATTCTGGTTCAGACATACTAACATGGGTTTGTGATGGGTCAGTCTCCATCGGGGTTCTCAAATCCTCATTCTGGATTACTGTAGGTCCACCACTTCGAGACTAAAATCTCCTGAACGCTATTTCGCAAACCAACGTTCATCAACACTATCATTGCCAAATGCCTGGTTTATTTTTCGGGTTTTTTCGTCAGCGCTATGATTTAATTTTAATTCGTAAGGAAAAATTGACAAAAATCGCATAACGACACCATATAGTAGGTTAGGTTAGGTTAGATGATTACTTGTTTGATAATATTTCAATTCAATTTAAGGATTCCGTTGTAACCTATTTCTTGTAAATATTATTTTTACACGCCTGCAAAGATATATTCAACATGTTTGAAGATTTGACCATCAAATATCATGGTAATTCTATAAATATGATGAAAAAAACATTGAAAAACTGCGAGCATATGAATTTCAATGACTTCAACGGAAGTGCCAACAATAAAATAACAAACGGAAGAACTCACCAAGTTATTTTTGGATATGACCCAAAGCAAGGTAGTTAATCGGTTATTACCTGAAACAAAAACAAAAATTATTATCTGAGTTGCATATGAAATATATGGGAGGACAAAGTTTTATTTTTGCAATTCAAATCATGAAAATGGTTCGAAGTGTTCAAGCGCTTCTGATTATTCAGAAAAGCCTTGAATTATAATTTTTTACGTGATGTTTTGAAGCAGAGAGACATAAAAATTGGAATTGTTAAAACTATCTTCACATCACAAGTAAACAGTTGATATGCCCTTTAAAAAATGCAGAAAAGTGAATTCATTGCCGTTTCATGTTACTCCTTCAGTATTCAGTTCATCATCCATTTGTGAATGAAATAAAAACGAAACGATGTAGTGAACATAAAATGGGTTAAATTGATCATAAAGTGGAATAAAGTGGGTTGAAGTGAGCATAAAGTGGAATAATGTGAACATAAAGTGGAATAATGTAGGCTAATGTAAATATAAAGTGGAATAATGTAGGCTAAAGTGAACATCAAGTGGGATAAAGTAAATATAGAGTAGGCTAAAGTGGGATAAAGTGAACATAAAGGAATATAAAGTGGGCAAAAGCGAACATAAAGCGAGGTAAAGTGGCCATATAGTGAAAAAAGGTGGGCTAAAGTGGACATAAAGTGGGCTAAATTGATTATAAAGTGGAATGAAGTGTGTTGAAGTGAGCATAAAGTGGAATAAAGTGAACATCAAGTGGGATAAAGTGAACATAAAGTAAAATAAAGTGGGCTAAAGTGGACATGAAGTGGGATAAAGTGAACATAAAGGGAGATAAAGTGGGCTAAAGTTAACATAAAACGGGATAAAGTGACCATAAATGGATTATAAAGTGGAATAAAGCGGGCTAAAGTGAACATAAATTGGTTATGAAGTGGAATAAAGTGGGCTGAAGTGAACATAAAGTGGGATAAAGTCAACATAAAGTAGAATAAAGTAGGCTAAAGGGAACATAAAGTGGGATAAAGTGAACATAAAATGAAATAAAGTGGGCTAAATTTAACATAAAGCGGGGTAAAATGACCATAAAGTGGGCGAAATAAATAAAATAAAATGGGCGAATGTTGGTAATAAAGTGTGATAAAGTGAACATAAAGTGGGACGAAGTGAACATAATAACGTGGGATAAAATGAACATTAAGTGTGATGAACTGAACATAAAGTATTATTAAAATTGTGATTTTTATCGTTTGTTCAAAGATTCCACGTGGAATTGGTAAATACTCCGGAACGGCTGGTCTGATTTAAAAAAATAAACCAGTATTGGATAGAGAACTGGAAAACCTATCCGACCTATGGCAACACCCTCCTTTCTGTTCAGAAAAGTTGATATCGCCTAGTCGGCGATATCACACACTATTGTTTTTCTTATCCCCTTAAAGGTACTGAAAAAGTACTGTCTGTCAAGACAGTACACTTCCAGTAAATTTTCAGTATTCACAATTCAAAAGGGGGTGACTTTGAATGATATTTTACAAAGAAACAACTTTGCCTTGCCGGTAACACTGGAAAGGGTAATAACATTTCCTAGTTTGGTCACATTCTCCGCACTTGTTAATTTCCACCAATTACTTTTATGAGTGTAGTGGATTCGCGGCACCACAAACTTTCCTACATTGTGAAGCACATAATTACTCTGGGAATTTTTCAGTTGGGAAATTCTTTTCGAAACTCTCACGAGACATTTCGTGAGAATAATAAATAAGTAATCGCGGTAGCTATCTTTGGAGAATATAAAAGAATTTTTTTTTAAGCCGCCTTTTCCGAGTACGTGCTTTTTCTTGTCCGGGAGAGGAAACTTTTTCATTGGAAAGAGCACTTTCGAGAGATGAAAATGTTCTTTTCCTCGGACCTGTTGGCATTACTAATTTCCTTCTTTTCTCAGGGAAATTAGGAAATACATTTCTCCTTTATGCATTTTATAAAATATGATGGAGGAACGTAGGTAGGAAACAGATGTTTTCACTTCTGGATACAAGGTCTTGTGATGGAAAATAAACAGTTTCAAAATTATCTTTTCCTGACAAGAATACCTTCTATCAGAGAATTGCCATTCTTAGACGTTTTGGTGAAGAGGACCGACACTAAGTGGGACACATCTGTATACCGAAAACCCACTCATACGGAACAGTATCTGAACCACGAATCCAACCACCATCAATCAACTAAAAGAGGAATCATGAAGACTCTATTAGACCGTGCTTTGGGGCTCTGTAACACTAAGGAAGGTCTCGAGAAGAAACTAGACATAATCAAAAATGATTTTCAACGGAATGGCTACTCGAAAGCGATGGTAGAAAAGATTTTGGCTTAAAGACAGCAGGAGCCTAGCAAGGAAGAGAAGCCGTCACAACCACTGCCTGCACTTCCCTACATCAGAGGATTATCGGAGAGGATAAACAAAATTGATCCAAGTACAACATCAGAACCTGCTTCCGGTAATACTATCCGTAGCAACCTCACGAAAACAAGGCCATCAAACGCGGGTTGCGATTGAAAGAATTGCATTTACCAGATACCTTGTGAGTGCGGAAAATCCTATATTGCTGAAACTAAAAGGCCATTGAATGTTCGCATTGCCGAGCACAAGAAACACACACAGCGAGGGGAAACCCGCAAATCAAAAATAGCAGACCATGTTTGGACCCATCAACACAACATCGAGTGGTCCCAAGCTGAGATCTTACACAGAGAGGAACATTGGTTTAGGAGAAAATTCAAGGAAGCCGCATACATGTTGTCCAACAACGTATTCAGCCAAGCCAGCGTAGAAATACGCAACATATGGAAACCCATCATCAAGCGAAAAATGGCCAACTCCCGCCAAACGGTCATCTCTCACTGAACCAGTAGAGCGGAAAAAATGGAAAGCGGGGATAAGTGAAAGTACTCGAACGACCTATCTCTCGGAGGAATCAGTCCAGTCATCACCCGAAGACGATTGTGGATACTAACAATCGAAACGTCGTGAACCAACTTGGCTTGAAATCTCTTAACTCTTTTAGTTTTATCTTTATTTTCATTTTGTATTTCTTTATACTTATTTTTTGTTCAATTGTTTTATTTTTCTTATTTCACTGTTAATTCGTTTCTGGTTTGTTTTTGCTTAATATAATTGTTATTTACAGCTATTTATTTTTAATTCTTCTTCTTTATTTGTGTCAGGGATTTCAAATTATTTTATATATTAGACAATGTAAGTCCGAACTAGTGAAATTCGTCTGATCTGAGCTTTATAAAGCATCAAAAGTTGCTGGGGTGTGTTTAGTTTTCTCGTTCGGAACAGTGTTCCGAACTCTTGAGAAGCAACCTTTGCACTTTCAGTGACATGATTGTGCCAAGACAAATTGGCGTCCATATTAACCCCAAACAAACTTATCGAAGCAGAAAGCGGAATTGTCTGACCTTACATTATTATATCCGGTTCAGAGACATTTATCTTTTTGGAGAAAACCAAATGCTGGGTCTTTGTGGCATTGCAGACACATCAACTCAAGCTGCCAATTTCAACGTCCACCTTGGTGAAAGAATGATTGATTACACCAGGATGAACATATACAAAGAAATTGTCATTAGTTCTGAGAATTCTGAGAAATACCAAGAAACACTTGAAGGTACTTCTTGCTAATAAATAGTGTTATGCGCTGGATGCGTTTTCAAAAGATATTCTGAGGGTTTAACTGGTTTGTGTTTTCTCGTTGTTGTGCTTGTCAAACCATGGGGTTAAACAACAACCACTGCACATTAATTTTTTGGTCGTTCCTGTACCGCAACTGTCTTCTTATGACCCTAAAGGACTTTCATCTTCGGATTGTAACTTCATATACTAACCATATTGTTATTTTTTTTCTTCTTCTTGGCTTTTGGGTTTAACTCCTAGATCTTTACCCAGCTTCTACAAAATAGTCCATTATTTTGTCCTTTTTGTTTGTTGAGAAGACTGTCGATCCTTTAGTCTCTTCCACACCGGATTTGTTATCCTTTTTCAATTTTCCCGAGGTTTTGTAGAGATAATATTGGGATTGAACAAACACAAAAGAAGGTAAATGATAAAGGTGCATATTCAGGGAAATAAAGAATAGGGTATGTGGCTGTAATTTTATTGAGTTATTTCTTTTCAATTTTTATTTATAGCCCAAATCGTACGTATTTTTTCAGTTAATATGAGAAACATTCATAACCTGAACCACCCAGATTGATCCACTCGTCACTGTAAATTCTCCTATCGAATTTTTATGCATTCATAACACATACTGTTTCCATAAAAGCCTCTGCCGACCCAGATGATTCAATGGACGTTGTGCCCTACTTAGGAAAGGCACACTGAATTTACAATCATCGATCATTATCGAGAACGAGATATTTTGAGCTCAGAACATTTTCAATTCGCTTTCGTTATTCTCAAAATGATGGAAGATTTCTGAATTGTAGCTGAGTATTTCACTTGAGAGATTTACCCAAAACATTTGTTGTAATATTTCATTTTTCCACTTTTACTCTTACTCTAATTGAATTATATCTAGTTAACAGAAAACAATTCGTCGAATATGAATCTTTCAAATCGGCTCAGTACTTAGTTACATCTGGGGTACCACAAGGTTCTAATCTTGGACCTCTTTTATTTTTATTAATGACTTGGCAACCTCTTTGAATATTCCTAGCCTACTATTTGCAGACGACCTAAAACTATATTATAAAATCGACGATATTACTGACTGCCATTGTGTATAACATGAATTAAATGTAATCAAACTTCGGTGTAATAATAATCGTCTATAACTGAAGTATTTAAATGTAAAATAATATCATTTACAACAAAAAAGCAAACTTTAATGTACGATTATTCAATCAACAATACTACAATCAACCGCTTACATGAGATAAAAGATCCTGGTATAACATATGACAGTAAATTAACATTTACAACACATTTAAGGAATGTGACTCCTAACGCAAATAGGATGCTTGGATTCATTTACAGAAATGGCAAATTATAATTGCTTTATTTTGCGTATGCCAGAGCTAAGTTAGAGTATGGCTCTGTGTTATGGAAAACATCAATTGAGAGCGTGAGGAAGTTCCTAAAATACTTATGTCTAAAAGTTGATGGACAATACCCCACGAGAGGCATTACCGTGTTAGGAATCACACGTTAAAAGGTAAGACCTCGTTAGTCCGTGGCTCGCACAAGTTTCTCAACTTCTGATAGTTGTCGTTTGTATGGGGGCGACAGCTGATTAACGGAAAACGGATTTTAAACAGATACCATTTTGTTGACACGATTTGATATGAAATCTTTGGAAAATATGAGAATAATATGGTATGAACAACAATATTAACAGTACGGTTCTTTTACCCGAGATCAATTTCTTAGTACCAAGAAGTGAAGGTCGACACAATATGAAATTCTATTGCGAAGCATCAGGCACGAATGTTATGCTAAGATCACCATTGAATTTTATGTGCAGTAGCTTCAATAAAATCTGTGAAAATTGCGATATTCATTTCGACTCTCTGAATGCCTTGGTATCATTTATCTATAATCACTTTTAATAATACTATAAATAACATTTGTGTCAGTACTGCTACATTGCATGATTTGTAACTTTTTGTGTTATATACTCAATTTTTAAATCCTCCTTTGAAATTCTACGTATACGCAAATTTCATATATACTTTGTTTTAGCATTTACTTTTATACATTTCTATATTCCATTATTTTTAATATTTATTTCATATATACTCTGTAATGATATCATCTTAACTGTTAAAAAACTGGTCAGAATAGCTTCCGATAGGGAGCTTTTTACTGGCCTCAACATAAATACACACGCAAAACATTGAAATATTTTCATGGTAAATGGGTGTTTACCTTTCTTTGTCACTTAGTATATTTCTATTTTCTATTTTCACAAATGTGGGATTCTTCTGGGCAGTTTGAAGCAGTAGATTTCAATAAGTACTCTTCTTCTTTTGATTCAGTAATACAATTGTTTTTCATAGTGATTAACGTAGACTGAGAAGTGAGATGCAGACAAATATATCTTCTTTTGGCAATGCCACACTTAGAATCAGTGGAAGCCCTCTATGTATATGTTAGAAGGGCCTTATGTGTAAAGGAAACATTTTTGAAAGAAAGAGTATTTTTGTGCCTAGCCCTAATAACACACACTGGTGATTTAGATGAAAATTTTTGAGAATCATCTATCAGGATAAATTCCAACTTTCTACAAACAAACAACAAAAATATGGATGGAACAGAATTGCTTCTAATTAAATAACTGTTTCTGCAGATAGGTCATGGCAATGGGAAACCCATTGCTCCCCTTTATAGCTAATTGGTTCATGAGCGGAATTGAATTAGAGGACTTGGATCTGATTTGTAGATGATGTATTTGCGATTTTTGACTCTCAACAGAGATCCCCTGAAGTAACCAGGATCTAGAATAATATAGGAAATATACAATAGTCTTAGGGACATTCCTAAAAGCTAACACTTCAACACAAAATGATAGAGCTGAACTTTCTTGTCCATTCGTTCATCTTGAATGAGGAAGAATGGAAGAATGTTCCCAGGAATATGGTTGAGAGTCATGCAAATCCTTAAAATAAAGTTTTTGAGTTGATTAGGAATAGTAAATTTCAAAAACACACTGACTCAAAGTTCACTGTTTTTCTGTAAAAACCAAGATACGCTGACGGTAAAAATTAACATTATTCAGACTTTCCACCAGGAAAAACAACCGTTGAGAAGAGGTTTGCTAAGTTCAAACGAGGTGGAATGAGTAACGTCGAAAACACCAAAAAGTCCACAAAATAATTATGGATGACCGCAAAGTGAAGGTGATTGAGGTAGCTGAGGCTCTAAAGAATCAAAGTATCTAGTTCGACATATCGTGCTTGAATATTTGGGTATGCGACAGCTCTCTTGAAATTGGGTGCGACGCCAGCTCACAATCGACCAAATGTCAAAAAATTCTATTATTACTTTTCGCGATATCCATCCATTTTCCAGAGAGTCACCTCGCGTATAATACGCGTAATTATTAAATTTTTTACGTTCGCTTGATGCAAACATTGTCAACTGTATCCCCAACACTCCGAACCACTTGGAAAAAACAAAACGCCGTTGATTGACATGTTTGTTTTCTTAGATAGTACTGCTTACTAATACATAAGTTCCACATCCAAATTTTATCGCAGGTATGCGCTGTTAGTACCTGCCAGTACCAGTCGCTCACAATCTAATCTCAGAAATGTAGATACACGTTCCAAATCGTAATTTCTCGAACAACATAAACATAACAAATCACGAAGCAATAAACAATTCTATATTTGCAGGTAAGGCGACCAATTAAGATAATTTACGAGGAGATTGCTTTGCGTTTAACCAACTGAGATTATTTTGTACGTAGTTTTTTTATTGGCAAAATATCAATACATACAGGGCAAACTGGAAAGTTCACCAGAAAAGTTACTGCGCGATATGATCCTCTAAAGAATTAAATTAGCCAGTACCTCAGTTAGTTGTAATCATGAATGTTGACTACAAATTGAATAATGTCTATACTGACTGATCGACGTTTCGGAAAATAATCCTGTTTCGTTTTCAAAACCCAAAATTCACTTGAAATCGTAAAGAGCTATAATTATTTTGAAATGCATCAAAAGGAAGCTGAGTATAGTATTTTTTTTCAATTGATCATTATCATAGGTCAAACCTATGCATACGACAAGTTACTTACTAATTGGTTATTGTGCGGTAGTAGGAATAAAACGAAAAACCTTGCTTTACATACCCCTACCAATGGGTAGTCTCACCCATACAAAAATGCTTCAAAGGGTCTGCAATGCTCCAGAACATTCCACAGCAATCGAAACTGAACTGGATTATTCCACAATAACCAGACCTAGAAATTCGGTATGTTTTCGATTATTGTGGAATTCTCCCGAATACTTTTGACTGACTGGATTGCTGTAGTGATTTCCAAAGAAAGACACTTCAGTGTCAGTCCTCATATATTCGAGAACACGCCCCTCAGGTAAAAACGGAAACCATTTTCATAGATAGAGAATAAAGAGTCAAAATAAATACGCTTTACGCAGTCGTAATATCCAGTCATCGGAGATTACCTTAGAATGTAAGCTAGTCACTCTCGCAAGCAAAACGTCAGGAATAAATTCCAAAAATCATCGGCCTTTAAACCAAAACAATAGTGACACTGGGTATTTTTATAATATAGTTAGGGAGCTATCTAATTTTGTTATTCAATAATCATTTCTGATTATATAAGAATCACAATAACTATATTAATTATATATATATATATATATATATATATATATATATATATATATATATATATATATATATATATATATATTCTTTTTCAACTAAAATAACTTTTTTAATCCTTTTCTGCCAGTCTTCTTCGTTAATATTAGATACTTCTTCTTTAACTAGGTCTATCACCCTCTTATCAAACTTTGGAAAATTATTTTTACGCCTGATGCTTTGTTTCAATTTTCCCCAAATCAACTCGATGGGATTGAAAACACAAAAATAGGGGAAATTCTCAGTATGGTGTGTCCATACTTTTCAGCAATACTCTCAAGGGCATACACTTTTTCAAATGTTTTTGTCTGTAAAACTTCAAGAAGTTGGTTTTTAGTATAGTTATCTTCAAAATACAAATTGTTATCCATTAAAAAACTTTGTATTTCATCTTTCCTCGAATTTTTATTCGGTACTTTGATGAGCTGTCGCGAATGATAGAAAGCGTTGTCAAGAACTTTTATACTATTCTCATCCAAATTTGAGATTTATTTATTTATTTATTATCCACACAAGCTATTACAGCCTAATTACATGGATAAAAAAATTAAAGTTCATATAATCCTTGAAATACTAATGAATATATAAAAATAATAAAATAATAAAATATGTACCAGAATAGTAGAGGAAAATACTGCTTAAGTAGGTAAATTTAACATATTTTCCAAAAATTTTTGGCGGAATGCTCATTGGGAAAGTGTCCAATCAAGATCTATTGATATATTCAAACTATTGACTAACTTTAGTAAGGATATTAGTGGTGGAATAGCGGTTGGAATATTGAACATGAGCGAAAATCGGGTGCGACGAGGAGGTACATACTGAGAATTTCTGAAGAATCAATGTTGTTATTCAAGAGTTTATGCATGAATATCATTGCTGATAATTGGCGTCGCTGTTCTAAAGATAATATTTTAAATTCATGCCGTAGGTCCAAAGACCTTGTCGAGTTATAGTTTGGCCACCTGTGATATCGCTTAAAAAATAGATACCTCAAGAATTCGTTCTGAATTTTCTCTAGTTCTTTCACATAGGTTTGATACTCCGCAAACCAAATAATAGAAGCAAACTCCAACTTCGGTGTTACTAACGAAAAATAGAGTAATTTAATAATGTCTATATTAGAGAATGAAGAAGTTTGTCTGATTACAAAACCCAACATTCGACTACCAGATTTCATAATATCTCGTATATGATCAGCAAATGAGAATTGTGTATTATACCTCAATCCAAGATCTTTAGTATCAGCTTTTCTTTCAAGAACCACACCATCAATCTCATAACTAAATACGATTGGCTCCTTTATGCGAGTTATTGAGATGACTGAACATTTATTGAGATTGAAGTATAATTTATTCTTCAAACTTCAATCTAAGATGTTATTTATATCCCTTTGCAGATATGTACAGTCTCGGACTGTTTGCACTGATTTAAAGAGTTTCAAATCATCAGCAAAAAGAAGACAGTCCGAATATTTCAGGGTTGATGGTGAATCATTGATGAAAATTATGAATAAAAGTGGACCTAGATTTGATCCTTGTGGTATACCTGACCTAGCTGGAAATTTATCCGAAATGTTTCCATTATGTTTGACAATGAAAAACCGATTTTGAAGATAATTTTTCGTTAGTTGAAAGTTTCTTGAAATTCCATATTTACTAAGCTTTTCTATCAGAATATCAAAAGCTTTACGAAACTCAGTGAAAGCAACGTCTAATTGAGTTTTATTATCTAAAACTTCAAAGGCTTTATTACTGAATTCAAATGAATTTGTATTGATAGACTTTTTTCTCATAAATCCATGTTGTTGAGGTACGATATATTTGTTGATGTATGCACTGAGTTTCTTAAAAATGATATGTTCGAATAATTTTGCTGGTGAAGACATGATTGATATACCTCTGTAATTTTTTATGTCCATTTTGCTTCCAGATTTGTATATAGGCGTCGTAATTGAAGTTTTCCATATACCAGGATAAATATTTGATTTGATGATTAAATTAAATATGTGTAGGAGAGGGGTTCTCAACCAATCACCACATTCATTCAATATATAAGGAGGGATCCCATCAGTACCCGTTGCCTTCTTGGGTTTTAACATTTTTAATTTTTTTTTTCACATAATTTCAAAGAATTCGCAACCCATCCTTTACTTTCTCCGCAATGATTAGTCGCGATCCTTTTTTTTTGCAGACATGTTAGGCGTACACATTCTCGAACCATCAGTCCACCCTTTCGTAACTGTATCGTGAGTGTCATACCAAGTTTCGTCCAAATAGAAAATTTGCCGTTGTTCTTGTCTATATTTAGTTATTTGTTCTAAGTATTTGTTATGCAATTCCACTATTCTTCTGCTTTCGGTAACTGTTTGACGTTTGTTTATTATTTTAAATCTAAATCCTAGTTTCTTTATACAATTCTGAAGAATTTTGTCACAGCATCTCACGATATGGCAGAAAGTATTCAATTTCTTCCTTATGATTTCAGTTGTAGGAATCTCATTGCTTTTGTAACAGTCGTATATCGTTTTTTTCAATGATTTTATTAGATGAACATCTAAAGGTTTTGGTAATCTCGTATAACGTCTTGCGGTTTGTTTTTGACTATTTTACGTACAGTTGAGAGAAGAATTTCGGTCAAATATACTCTCTGTATTTCAGTATTCAAATGCACCCGAATCTTATTCACTGGTATCTCTTTTTCGCATTGTTTGCCATCGCTATTGGAATCACTACACAGAAAAAAGTCTACGTTGTTGTTACACTCGTTATTACTATTAGAACTTGTCCAAGAACACCACATTTTATAACAGATAACAAAAATTTTAAGTAATTATAACCTCACCAATATCGAATTTCAACACTCAAATCGCGATCAGTTCCTGAACTGAACATTCATCCCCATCGTCACCGTAACATGATTTAAAATTTAATTTTATGACTCTTCAGCCAATCATAAAACTCGGTTATTAAAAATCATCCAATACGAACCGCCAATTCTTCAGTCTACGTGGACTAGTTGGCAGCGGCATTATTTCTCTGTATTGGTTTTTTTTGGCCTTTGAGACACCGATAGCTTCAACTATTCACAATAAAGGTTACTTCGACTATACCAATAATCTACAATAACTATAAATGAGAAGAAATGTTGCAAGCTTGAACACTGAAAAAGATCGTCAATGAGGGATGAAACAAAATTATTGAAAACTCCATATTCTGACTCAACCAGCAGCCACAATAAAAGGAGAAATAGACAAGACATTTTATCTATATTTTTGATCACATACATAACATGAAAATATAATAAAATCAAAAACGCATAACAAGTTCACTGATGAAAATGTGAAATATCAGAAGAAAATAAAAAATTACCGTAAGAATGTCTTAACGTGGTCCAGCATTTTTTCTTTGATCACGCTGTATTATACTTTTCCGTTATTCATCAGAAAATTTTGAGCAGAATTCTTGCGACGCGAATACGACAACCAGAAAAAGGATATAAAAAATGTAGTCGCTGTCCTCGACCTCCCAATTTCGGTTCTAAAAGTAGTGAATTTCGAAGAATTCCTAATAAAGCGTCCGAAATTCCAGCTGTTAAAAATATGTAAATCCCGAAACTGTCGTCTCTTTATTAACCAATCAACTTTGTTTATTCTGGAACCGGTATTTGGTTTTCAACAGAAGGAATGTAAGTAAACAATTTTCGATTATTATTCTAACTTGCTAATAAACATGTAAATAACAGCGACAGGTTCTATGTTTTCGAGGAGAAGCAGTAAAGTACAGAGCGTTATATTGTAATGTATTTGTAGCTCTACATCTCTGGGAATTGGAAACTAAAGTTCATGAACTGAGTACTTAAAACATAATCCTTGAAAGAAATTTGGAAACAACGCAAAGTAAACTAAGGAAAAGAAATTGTTATCTATGGACTACCCGAAGACAAAAACCCCGTGGGATTTTTCTCGAAAATGGTACGTGTAAAGATTATATCCAAATAGATGAAGAACACGTTGCCGATAACTACAGACTTGGGCCAAAGTGTGAGGGGACAAATACAGCGTGACTCACGGTCGATGGTAGGTTAGACGTTTCTGGAAAACGCAAAGCATGATTTTTCTGAAAATTTCACCTCTCACATTTCCTTGCCTGTTCTATCGATCTAAAATATTTTCAGCATTGCGGCGTTGCCACTTCTATCAAAAAGTCCTAGCAACTTTATTTTTTTAAATGGAACACCCCGTATATTAATACATTTTTGGAATCGCTCTAGTATTTTAATACTTTTTTGTTGATAATGTCCTATACCTATCCCAATCTGTTTTCGAGATAAAAAATAAATTGTGCTAAATATGGTCCAAAAAAATTGCCTTAATTGAAATTAAGTACATCAGTACTCTCAATTCATGAAAAGTTGATCTTTTGACGATAGTTTGGACAAACTTGAAACATTCAAATAACACCAAGAAATCGACTCCATATCATACAGGGCGTGCTAAAATTACTATTATTTCCATTGTGCATAAAAGTAGTCGAAAGTTCATTTTTTCAAATGAAACCCCCTGTATATTACTCGGTAAATTGAAAGATGGTGAAAAATGCTTCAAGATGA
The DNA here is from genome assembly GCF_025532065.1 of Leptinotarsa decemlineata. Taxonomy (NCBI): domain Eukaryota; kingdom Metazoa; phylum Arthropoda; class Insecta; order Coleoptera; family Chrysomelidae; genus Leptinotarsa; species Leptinotarsa decemlineata. The sequence continues at coordinate 3,329,623 of NW_027412573.1, read as the reverse complement.
CATATCATGTCCCTATACCTAATTCGTCAAGTTTTCTCAATAAAGTCGCTTCTTCTAGAAACATTATTTTTTTTAGAATTTGGATTTAGGTAGCAGTGGAATTATCAAGCTTATAGCAGTTCGGTTACTTTTATAAGTAATTTACAAAGAGTTATCGACTGTGTTTCGAATCATCTTCCAAAATGAATGCAAATATCGATTTTTCAAATGAAGTTCTTATGAAATTATTTATTATACACATGAACAAAGTGATCAAATCATTGTCAGAACGTGTAAAAAATTCAACCAAATTTATCCTGAATCAACACCAATGAACGAGAGGAAGTTTGTAAGATTACAAAATAATTTCCTTAACTATGGCTCCATGTTAAAAGCGCCTTCAACATTCCCAAAACATGTTACTTCAAATGAGGACAATACTGTTTTGGCATATTTTTATGCATATCCAGAAGCTTCCATTCGCAGTGCAGAAAAAGATTTAGGTGTATCACATGCTTCAGTACAACGAATTTTGAAAAATCACGGAATGCATCCGTATACATTTACCAAAGTTCAAGCTCTAAAAGCAGAATCCTTTTTGATTCATACACAGGAAGATCGGGAATTTTTGTCAAAAATAATTTGGAGCGACGAATCAAAATTTACGAGGGATGGTATTTTCAATAGAAGGAATAAACATTTTTGGGCTGATCATAAGTTCCGAAAAACTTAGTTGTGGAACTGATAAATTTGGAAATGTTCATGATATCAAAGACAACGACAGATCCATCAAAATTTCTACCAGTAAGAGCGTGCTAGCGGTCAAAAAATAATGTGCTCCTTCTGAAAGAAAAACATATCACCACGGAAAATAGAATTCGACAGGCCGACCCTGAAACTGGACCGCCAGCTTTTCGCTCCGGGAAAGCTCTTAGTGAAAACATTTTCCGGTTTCGAGTTGATTTGATCACAAATTGAGCGGAGTCACGCGCGATTCATCATTCACGGTTACTAACAGTCGCGGAAAATTTGTAAATTTTCATCTAGCGGAGGAAAATCGAATTTATTAAGGATGTAGAGTGAGACGATTTTTTATTGTATCCTGAAAAATCCACTGATGAAAATTGACAAGATTCCTTAGGAAGTTGAATAAAGAAATTAATAAATTTACAACCAAAAATTGGATTAGTTGCTGGATAGATGATGAACTTCGCTTCGAATAAAAATAGGTTCAACTTTTAATGAAAAATTTGTTCGGAAACAGCAGACAAAAATTTAAATTGAAAATTGAAATTGAAATTGAAAATTGAAATTATAAATTGAAATTGAAAATTGAAATTGAAAATTGAAATTGAAAATTGAAATTGAAAATTGAAATTGAAAATTGAAATTGAAAATTGAAATTGAAAATTGAAATTGAAAATTGAAATTGAAAATTGAAATTGAAAATAAAATTGAAAATGAAATTGAAACTGAAAATTGAAACTGAAAATTTAAATTGAAATTTGAATTGAAATTGAAACTGAAATTTAAAATTGAGATCGAAAATTTAAATTGAGTTAAAAGTCATTGGAGATATTTCAATCGTATGATACACAAAGATCAAACAAAAATAAACCAAGAGACTAGAATAAATGAAAATTGAAATTTAAATTGGAAATTGAAACTGAAAATTGAAATTAAAAATTGAAATTGAAAACTCAAAATTAAAATTGAAAATTGAAATTGAAAATTGAAATCGAAAATTGAAATTGAAAATTGAAATTGAAAATTGAAATAGAAAATTGAAATTGAAAATTGAAAATTAAAATTGAAATTGAAATTGAAAACTAAAAATTAAAATTTAAAATTGAAACTGAAAATTGGAATTAAAAACTGAAAATTTAAACTGAAATTGAAATTTGAAAATTGAAATTGAAAATTGAAATTGAAAATTGAAATTGAAAATTGAAATTGAAATTGAAAATTGAAATTGAAAATTGAAATTGAAAATTAAAATTGAAAATTGAAATTGAAAATTGAAATTGAAAATTGAAATTGAAAATTGAAATTGAAAATTGAAATTGAAAATTGAAATTGAAATTGAAAATTGAAATTGAAAATTGAAATTGAAAATTGAAATTGAAAATTGAAATTGAAAATTGAAATTGAAAATTGAAATTGAAAATTGAAATTGAAATTGAAAATTGAAATTGAAAATTGAAATTGAAAATTGAAATTGAAAATTGAAATTGAAAATTGAAATTGAAAATTGAAATTGAAAATTGAAATTGAAAATTGAAATTGAAAATTGAAAATTGAAATTGAAAATTGAAATTGAAAATTGAAATTGAAAATTGAAATTGAAAATTGAAATTGAAAATTGAAATTGAAAATTGAAATTGAAAATTGAAATTGAAAATTGAAAATTGAAATTGAAAATTGAAATTGAAAATTGAAATTGAAAATTGAAATTGAAAATTGAAATTGAAAATTGAAATTGAAAATTGAAATTGAAAATTGAAATTGAAAATTGAAATTGAAAATTGAAATTGAAAATTGAAATTGAAAATTGAAATTGAAAATTGAAAATTGAAATTGAAAATTGAAATTGAAAATTGAAATTGAAAATTGAAATTGAAAATTGAAATTGAAAATTGAAATTGAAAATTGAAATTGAAAATTGAAATTGAAAATTGAAATTGAAAATTGAAATTGAAAATTGAAATTGAAAATTGAAAATTGAAAATTGAAAATTGAAATTGAAATTGAAAATTGAAATTGAAAATTGAAATTGAAAATTGAAATTGAAAATTGAAATTGAAAATTGAAATTGAAAATTGAAATTGAAAATTGAAATTGAAAATTGAAATTGAAAATTGAAATTGAAAATTGAAATTGAAAATTGAAAATTGAAAATTGAAATTGAAAATTGAAATTGAAAATTGAAATTGAAAATTGAAATTGAAAATTGAAATTGAAAATTGAAATTGAAATTTGAAATTGGAAATTGAAAATTGAAATTGAAATTTGAAATTGGAAATTGAAAATTGACCAAGAGACTAAGTGATGCTTAAAATCACACGGGCAGAGTAAGTAGCAGCTACAATTATGGAAAGCTAGCTTCAATTCAATCATTTTATGCAGCTGAAGAATAAGGATACATTTATTTACAGATCAAATTTGGAGTTTTTCAATGAGATTGAGGATAACTTTCTACCAGTTCCATTGTAGTGAAAGAAATTGGCAAAATCATCATTGAAGCTGATCTTCACGTCATCTGAACTACTGATTGATATCAAAACCGTAGGTACATGGCAATACCGAGTATTGGACATTAACATGGCAGAGGCACATCCAACACATGAGTAATGTTGGTATCTAATGAATAATCTACTGTTTTTCGGGTATTTAGCCTTTGGTCTGCAGATTTTTGGGCCTGATGTTTCTTTTGCAACTGCGACAGGCGGTGATGGTATATCACTATCTAAGACACTATTCTATGATAAAAATACTGGTGCTGCAAAAATTGTGTTATATGTTAGATACTAGTATATATATTGGGAAATTTTCAGTTTTCGGCTTCCAGAAAATCTAGTGAGCTCTAAAATCGAAATGAACATTTCAAAATTCTGCTCTTAGTACTGATGCTTCCCATCTCTACGTCCAACTCCTGAGCCAGCCGAGTACCACATATACGGTAAAAACAGGGCGCAAGTAATATTAGATACAATTTCGATTTTTCAGGAAATATAAGAACATATGATATTTTCCCGGACTAATCTCAAATTGAGCGGAATCACGTGCGGACGATCGTTCACGGATAGACATGCAATCAAGAAACACTAAAACGATAATTTTCATCGCCAATGCCGGCTTTTCCGAGAGAAGGAAAAGAGGATAAACCAGTTTGTCCGTGTCTCACATAAAACCTCTTTTATTTAGTAGCCGGGAGAGTTTTGATTGGGTTCTCATCTATTATTTATAGGATAGCGTGTACAGGGCGTACAGCGATTGATTTCCAATTAGTATGAAGAATTTACTAATACAATGAGGGTGTATTACACCGGCATAAAGTGATTGAATGAAATAAACGCTTCACTCGATACAAATAAAAATAAAAAATTTCGTATCTGATTTCCATTCATTTCTCTTCAGCAATATATTCTACACGGTGAATACATTTTTGAAATGCCATTAGTTTGTTTCCAAAGTTTTGTCCGTTTTTATGAGACGAATATAAACTGTAATATCTGAGTGATTGCATATTCAATTTAGTCGGAATGAACACATTTGCTAACGAAACACAGGTTTAATAATTCCGTCAGCATGAAAATTGGATGCTGGGAATTCGATGAAGTCGACGAAGGCCGTTTTTGCCTGTTCTTGATTGGCGAAAGCTCTACCGGGGAGAAAATTATCGAAGTGCTTGAGAAGATGACATTATGGGGAGTATAGTGAGTAAGGCAGAACATCGAAGCTCAATTCATTTAAATTTCGTACGGTGATTTGTGAAACGTGCGAAGGGGCGTTGTCAGGGAGTAGAATCGAACCTCTTCCCTTGACCAGTTACAGCTGCTGCTAACGCACACTGACCACCAAACAGTAACCACGTTTTTTTGGTGGGTTTTCACCTTTGGAAAGTGCCTGAATTGTTCAATGGTGTCCAACCACTGTCCTGAACGACTCCTGTTGTCATAGAGGATCCACTTTTCATCACAAGTGACGATCCGATCCAAAAAAGGATCATTTTGGTTACGCAGAAACAGAGAAGAACAGACCTCAGAAAGTGACAATTTCTATTGATAATTCAAATCGTAGACACCTACTTTTCTAGCTTTTTGACCTGTCCAATGCGTTTTGAACCATCTAAAACCGCATGGTTCTTTGCCATCCCGCGCTCCGTTTGTGATGGTTCAGTATCCACCGGGTTCCTCAAATCCTCGTCCTGGATTATTGTAGGTCGACCACTTCGCGAATGATAGTTGATAAACTGAAAAATGTATTATAATAACATATTCAGCAGAAGGCTCGTTGTCGTTATCAACAACTCAATTTTCATGAAACATTATGGAGGCAATGAAAAAAGTTCATTTTTGTTTCTGACAGGACTTCATTACCATTTTTATAGTCTCCTTTCCAATTTGAGCTAAATTAGAACCTTTCTTTCCCATGATCCTTTTGTTCTGCTTTACTTATTTTTACTTTTCTTACCACTTCTATTTCCTTCCGTTTTTGTGATTTTTTCAAATAAAACTCCCCACTTATTGGCGAGTTGGCTGTCTTTGTTCATCTTTCACTGCCTGAACCAATGGGCATGCTGTTTTTGGCGAGTGCATGGGCTTTGGATGTGGGGGTTGAGCAAACCGGCCATCGGATGCTTGCTTCCACGTAGCCCCACTGGATACGGGAATGACAGAATCACTTGTGGTTCTGTTATTCCTTAACTGAATGGCATCCCAACGATGTCTTAATCCTAAGGTGTGTGTATCCGTGCCGAGAGGATGAATGACACTAAGCCTATCAGCTGTCACTACGGAACCTTCGAGATACCGGTCGCCCTCTCGTCGTAGCATCGCCTTGTCACGATAATGCGGGGCTCTGCCTTGATTGACCTTCTTTCCCTAGCTACTCGTAGGACTTTTATGGACAGAGTAAACTTAAAAATTCTTTCTGGCGCTGAGTCTACTGAGGAGATGGATGTCGACCTTACGACTCCAACTGACCTTCCTGTAAATTTAGATCAGGAGCTAGAACTTCTCAACTCTCCAACTCCTGATCCATTACCTGAACCTGAAAAAAAAGTTTGGTGGTGCAGCCAGGAAACGACTGAGTCGTCTCCCCAAGAGCGGGGTATCTCATGAAACCGCCTTGCACCAAATTCTTGAGCGGCGTACGCAGAATCTGTCTCAGGTGAAGGAACAAACCCCTCATGAGTAGGTTAGCAAACGTTTACGCTCAAGTGATGATTTACCAAAACTGGAGGCGAAAAAAAGCCATGCACGGGTGAATCTAAGGCATCGTCAGGTGTAGTTGACGTACAAAAACCCTCATATGGGAAGGTTGTCGCGGGTATCAAGGTGGGAATCTTGCACCTTGACTATCCGACTACCTCATTAACGATGAAACACCAGAGCATATACTTTGTACCTGCCCCGCTGGGGACCAAATCAGGTCTTTAGAGTTCGGCAGAACCGTACTCTCAGCATCTGACCTGAAAGACCACTCACCATACAAACTAAAAAGCTTCGTTAAGAAGCTGGGTTTATTTGGTCGAGAATAGGTTTGAGCCACAATGAACCCTTGCGGGTTTCGGTGGGGGGTTAAATAGACCCACTCACTTTGGACCTAACTTAACCTAACCCCACTTATCGTGTAAGTCATCTGTTAGTTGTCACTCATATGTTTTTCTTTTATGTAAAGTAACTTTTTTTCCCAGAATGTTTTGTAATTTTCCGAGAAATTGATTTTTCAGTCGTATGTGAGCGCAAAAAGAGTTTTGAACACCCTGTATTCAACTTCCACTCGGTTTCCATTTGGTTTGCTGCAAAAGCCGTGGAAAAACAACTCTTTGCTTGCAAATGTAAAGCACAATGAAATTAATTTCGTTGAATGAAACGACAGCGGCATTTTCCAGAATTTCCTCTATCTAAAACTCTGTTTCCACATATTTCGTATATACACATTCTCCTCACAGCAGTGAATAAAACAACAACTGAAAAAAGCAAAGGGATATTTCCATGTGTTGAATCAAATACATTTTCATGAGATCCGACACTTATGGAGGAAAAAACTCGAAAAGGATGATTAAATTTCCAGCCTGAATACGATGAATCGTAAAATGGTGAACACGTTGATTTTTTTTTCTGTAAATATCTGATGAATCCGTGATGAACTCTACGGAAAACAAATACGAATTCAAATTGGGTGAATCGAATAGTCGATGGAAAGGAAATGAAAACTCGAATGAACAAAGAGATTCGATTATTCATTGATGTTTGCTGAAGGAATCAATCAAATATGTAATTTCGTTGAGCATGGCAAATTTTTACTCTACGAGAAAAATGAATGAATTTGTCAAACTATTTTCAGCACCATCTTACATTTTTAGGTTATTTTATTGGCCCATCCTGTAGATTCGAAACATAGAGATAAAATCCGATCCAACCAATTCGTCACTCTTGCTTTGCGGCAAAATCTATGAAGAATTCCTGTCTCGTAGAGAAATATCTTCCACTTAGAAGAAAAATTTATGGCGATTTTAATTTTAGACGTTTCTAACGGCTCTCATAAAGGAGCATTGCCGCGGCGTGAAAACTGGAACAAAGACGAAAAGTTCGACTAGCGGGGGACGCCTTATTCAAATTAATATTCCGGAGGAGCCCCAACGGTCGATGAGGCGGATCTTGGCTCTGAAACAATGAAAGGAAAATTTATCCGTTCGACACGCAGATTATTCTTGCCGTCGCGCTTAATTGGGTTGGAAAGAAGCAACCGATTTCTTTCCAGGATCGACTTCATTACCCCGTCTATCGGCTCATCCATCTCGATTCAATTGACGAGTCTATTCAGCCGAAGAGGTTATCTATCTGGGGCTCGGTAGTCAGATCGCTTTTTTAAATACGGGGATTGATTAACAGGTTTGGTAGTGAAGGTCTGGAAGTATTGAGTTCCACTGGAAATATCATTAAAGTTATCGATTTTTACACCATTCTGGGATCTCGAAAAAGTGGCCTACTCCTTGGAAAATATCCTTATTGTAACAACCTGTTTTCATTCGGTTGGAAACGAGTTGTCTTTTTTCAGAACTGATTCACTAATGGCAGTGTTGATGTCGACGTAAGAGACCAAAATTATCTACCTGGGATTTCTCCTGAGCCTAGTTGCTAAAAATGTCCTGTCAAGTCTCCATTATGTCTAAAATATTCATATCTTGGTTTTTCTATGCCTTCGTTACCTCTTTGACATGAGCTTCAACGCTCAAGATCAAGTGGTACGTTACAGGCCCGAGCCATCACACATACCACCCTTCCAGATCTATGTAATTGACTACTTTCTTAACCCCAAGCTTCAATAATTTCTCAATTGATTTCTCTGAATTTTAGATATGAATTGATATCAAGACCTTGAGTAAAAAAATTCAATCACCTAGATATTCTTACATCAGAACGTTTTTGCTTTTCCTTATTCAATGGAATACAACAGCGAACCGCAAATTTTTCTGTTACAAAATCTTTTTGGCATGATGATATTCTAAATCTTCAAATTCGTCTTTATCTAGCTCTTTCAGCTAGGTCATTCTCAATTTCCCGAAAAATTGTTTTTTTCTACAAAAAACTCGATTTGGAATGGCTATTACCAACTATCAAGTTGGTAAAACGTTATCAAATTTTTCCTCTAGAGGTAACAGATATATTCCGAACACTGGCAAATACTCAAGTCAATATACTCACAGTTTCAAGTGCCTTGAAAACCCATCAGTAAACGCCTCCGAATTCAGTATACGTACCTCAAAAGCATTTTTCTTTTTATAAAATCTGGGGACCGATGCAAGTTATGTATGCACAACCAAAAGTGAATGAGACCTATTTGAAAGACAAAATAGCTGGAAATGCAATAAATTTGTTTAGCATTAGATGGATGATTTTTAGGTAGGTACTTTAGATATACAAATTTATTACTCGCAGTGTCTACGAATGCCATTGGGTTTACACAATACGCCTGCTACATAGCAACGATTTATAGACCCGGTATCTCTGCTGCAACCAGAAAGCCGGCGTAAAAATAAAGAAAGAAAAATATTCGATCTATTAGCCAGATTGGTCGCATTTGTATTATTATAACTGTCACAGTCTTGATTGTTGATAAGGTTCTTGATGCGCTTCTTTGAAATTGAATAGTTTCCCGTTTTTTAGCATTTTCTTCAAGTTCATACAGATGCCTCTTATTTCAGGATCTGAAAACTTAGAGTGTACATGCAAAATAAATGAAATAATCAACTTCTATTGGAATAGATTTGTGATAGTATGATTGTAAGAAAAATTTATAGAACATCGTTTTCAGTGTAAGTAATATTCATTGTCATATTTAAACGATTCTCCACTATAATGACCTAATTTTCCATGATTATTAGTATTTATTATGTCTTCAAACTTATTTTGATAATATTTTCGAATCGAAGTAAATATGTTGTTGATCAGGACTTTGTCGGAATAGCCATTGGGCTTGATTCACGGTTCCCAGTAAAAAAAATTCTAGATTGTGTATAGCTAAAAAATTATATCATAGTGCACAGAAAATATTTTCTTGAAATGATCTTTGCAAATGCTATTCTCGATTGTGGAGTCACTATCGTCGATAAAAAACTGTTTCTTGGATTTGAAAGTTACTAAAATGGCTTTTACGAATTCGTAATTAGATGTTGGACGATTATGGGTCAACGCGCCTGCATCATCCCGTCTGAAGATTTCTTGACAGTGAAACATTATCTTAGATAACCCAACTCCACTTCCAGTATACACTATACTCTATCCAACCAAGCAACAGAGTGCTCCAAAACATTATCATGCACAGTGCCGGTGACCTACCAGACAAGGCTGCTTGTACAGAGTGGCACTAAGGAACGACCATTTTTTTAAAGTATGCGGCTGGGTGAAGGAAAAAATTGTTCAGGTGGAGTATAGGTACACAAATTAGCAGTTTCTTCAGCCGTATCAGTACTTGACATTTTAAAATTGTCAAACTTCAAAATACCATATATGTACACACCACATGCGTTAAAAAAACGTAACTGACCACTCCGACACTGTAACAATGAATTCCACCAGCCGATTGCAGTTGAATCTGATTGGCTAGCGTAAGAAGGCTTGTTTATTTTACCCAACAGATGCAAATATGCGTGGTGATCATGCTTTGATCACGTATTGTTTGGGTTACTTTTTTTGTTGGATGAATATAGTTTAGATCGAGAATTAACAAAGTTTTCGATACTCTCTCCGCTCGATTTGCATGTTCACCCATTCCACTGATTTGTGATGAGTTAAGGTCTCGCAGAGACCCGCTTTTGCCACTATTATGCAAAAGTTCATCACTCCGATTCGATAGCAATAAACTGCTCGAACGGAATACAAAGTTGGCGAGAGAGCAGCGCATTTGTATGCCGTGAATTATTCAGCACCGCGCAGTTCGCAAACTTCGGTATATACTTGATCGTCGGCAAAACGTTCTCCTCGTTATAATTTGCCTTTCAATTTGAATATTTATATTATTCATCATCATCCATTTCGGCGCTGGAAAAGTGCGGAGCTGGAAAAATCAGCGCCCGTCATGTATTTAAGGAAGACCCAGAAAAGGGATTGAAAGTGTGGTGAAAGGCATCATCTGGATATTTTTCATTCGATCACCTATGCAAGAAACAACAAGAAAGAACAAATTATTTGTACTAAGTACGATCGCGCCTTAGTCAGCTTTATACAGGGTGATTCCTAACTGCTGTGCGAAACTTCAGAGGATGATTCGTTAGGTTATTTAAAAAAATCTCACGAACGGTATTTATGAAATATCATAAATATCCCTACACCGATTTGGTTGAAATTTGCTACAGTTATTTGAAGTAATAATAATAATAAATAGTCGACATATGCACTTTATTTATGGATCAGCAAATTGAAATGCGGAAGAAGCACGGAGAATTTACCAGGACAAATATCTCAACAGAGTAATTCCATGTGCTAAAACATTTAGAACGCTACATGCAAGATTATGTGAAATTAGGAGTTTTAATAAAGATGCAGATGGTGGAAGCCCAGAAATTGTAACAACGCCTGAACTAGAAGAAGTTATATATGGTGCGATAGAAGAAAATCCTCTAAATAGTACCAGGAAAATTGCACTGCAGGTGGAACTCGGCCCTAAAAACCGTATGGATAGTTCTAAAAAGAAACCTCCTATATCCGTATCACATACAGCGGGTCCAAACTCTATTGCCTCTGGATTTCCACCCAAGATTAATGTTTTGCAGGTGGTTGATTCATACGATGGCACACAATAATAATTTTAAGCAAATATTTCTCACGAAATGCTATGAACTTTTTCAGTGACCATTTTTGGGCCGACGAAAATCCCTACGTTATTGAAGAAAGTAATTTTTAGCAACAATTTTCGTTGAAGGTTTGGGTAGGAATTATTGGTGACTACCTAAATGGCCCATTTTTCAACTAGCAAGATTAACAGGTACATTCTACACGGACTTTTTCCGGGATCATTTACCCATTTTGTTAGAAGAAGAACATACGGTTTGAACACGATGGGGCTCCAGCTCATTTTAGTGTTCTTGCTCGTCAGCATCTAGACATCACCTACCGTAATCGCTAGATTGGTCGTGTAGGACCTCAAAATTGGTCAGCTCGCAGTACTGATATGAATCCTCTAGATTTATATTCATGGGGTCGTCTGAGGGCTTTTGTTTATGAAACTAGATGTGAATGACTTGGGTAATCGAATAATTGACAATTGCAATGTCATAAGGAATACTCCAGGTAGTTTTGAACGTGACAGACAATCAATGACAATTGCAGTCGTGTATTTTATCAGAAGGTGGACATTTTGCTCATTTACTTGAAGGTCAAAATTGTTTATTATTTACTTTTGGTTTTTATTGTATGCAGTCCATGGATAGTTTGTAGAATTGTTTTTTTTTTTCTCGAAAATGAAGCTTGATATGAAAAAAAAAAAAAGAGACGCCACTGGACCTAATAATTTCAATCTACATACTTACTTCTAAAAACTGTAGTAAATTTTGCCCAATCAGAGTGGCAGAAGTGCTTCGACAATTGTTTCAAACGCATGCAAAAGTGTATGGATCTTCATGGGGAATATTTTGAAAAACAATAAAGTGATTTTTGATGATTAATATTTGTTTTTGTTCTCTAATCCCGAAATATGAAAGACAACCCTCGTTATATGTTCATAGTCGTAGTCAGGAAAACCCTGTGAAGTGAAATAAGTGTTTGTGAATTGTTCAGTGGAAATCTCACCAGAAGAAAAGAGGAAGAAAATAACGATATACAATAGTATGTGGATTACTGCTGTACTGTTCATATAAATATCTAAATGTTAATAATGATAACAATGTTTGATAGGGAAATGTATAGAGAAAGAAGTTCCCTTGAAACACTGGTAGGAAAGTGTAGTGAACTTTATCGGAACTGAGGAAAACGACATCAAAGCCTCCGAATGATTTTTGAAAAGTGAAGATAATAAATGCATTTCTCGCGGTGTACATTGTAGACATAAATCCCGTCGGATACAGCTTATAATTGATAATTGACTACTTGCGGCGCAATAATAGAATTAATTCATATCATGATCATCACTCTCAGGAACAGGTTCGTGGAGTTATGTCACGACCGAGATGTATTATGTAAAATATTCCGAGAAATTAGAATGAAAACACGAATTCGTTCGGTGATAGTCAAGGATTTTATCTGCATACACAATGGACCATTTGCATGCCCGGAAAGTATGTCGGGCGTAGCTACACCCACGAAACAAATTATTCTAATATATTGTAATCCTAACTTTAGCACGATTTTTCTCGCTAGGTTCTCATTTACATACAACAATATATAATATATTGGGGGTTTGTACAAATTGTTGATGGAATATTTCTAGCCTGGCGAAGGCCTTTGACACAATATCACATAATGTACTAATAGAGAAACTCCAGAACTACGGTATAAGAGGACAGGTACTGGATCTAATAGTAAACTCTCTCTCTCTCTCTCTCCAACAGATCGCAGAAAGTTAAAGTAGGAGATGCAGTAAGTGAATCACTTAATATCACTAATGGTGTTCCCCAAGGGACAGAACTGAGTCCAATACTGTTCCTAGTGTACATCAACAACTTAGCTAGGATTCAAGATTTTCAAGGACATTTTGTTTGCTATGCTGATGATACGGTTTCAGTTTTTACAGAGAAATCTTAGGACCAAGCTTACAATATTGCTGAAAACGGCATAAAAAAAAGTTAAAGTGGATGGACTATCATCTGGTAAGCCTAAAACTAAAGAAAACTAAATATATGGCATTCTCTCCAACTGACGTTGGTCAACCAACTACAGGGGTTCTGAAGTTACGTAATCACGTATGTTTGGAACCATTAGTTTGCACATGCACATCTCTGGAGAGAACTGATTCTATTGAATACCTTGGAGTCATTGTTGACAAACACCTTAGATGGCACGAACATATTACTTACGTCACAAAAAGGGTAACATCACTCATGAATAGATTCTACACACTTCGTGATATATTAAACAGAAAAATGTAATAACCCTTTATACTTCTATGGAAGAATCAGTTATAAAATACCACATTATCTCTTGGGGAAGCATTTTTAATTCAACAATAAAAACACAAAACACAATTTTAAAAACAATTATGAAGAAAAACAGAAACTACTCTACCAATCTTTTGTATGAGGAAACAAAAATATTCGATGTGAGACCTCTTCACATTTATAAATGGTTAATGTGGTTTCAAACGAATTGTCAAAAATGTTTGCTGCAAAATTCCCGAACAACAAGAGGTGTTACAAATACACAATTTACAGTTCCAGTAATGCATAAAACTTTGACTCGAAAATCAGTTTATTTTTATGGGCCCCAATTATATAACCTTCTCCCAAATAATATAAAAAAACTAAAAAGTGCCATAAGATTCAAAAAATGAGTAAAACATTTTTTAATGGAAAATCACAATATTTTCAATATTTTCTAAGTAAACAATAATCCCCCAGTTACTAACCCTCACAAAAACACTCATAGGTTGTAAACTATAAGCATGTTTTAAACAGGAACATTATTCTATCAATTGTTCCACTTCTCTCATACCCTAGCATTATGAAAGCCTAATAAAATGTGTATAAAACAGATCAAGATCTTCAGATGATGTGGTGCTGCAGGTTATTCCGGGTTTTCCTGCAGCTGAAAAAGCAAATGCGCCACTGGAATCAATGAAGTCGCACCGGAGCGCCAATCCATTTTTATTGTTGTTTTTATTTTATTTGTTGTTTTATAATTTCACAAATACATCATTTTACAATTAAAAAAAAGTAAATCGGACACATTCTATGTACAATTTACGCAAATCTATCCGATGATTACCAGCATTACTTGTGAGATCGGGTTTATTTTTCAGGTAATGTCCATCGATTGTTTGCATAGCAATTTGAATATATGAGTAAGGTTTGGTGACATAAACCTGGCGAGACCAACAAGCCAAGCGAACGTCACCAGATAGATAGATTAGAGGAATGGGCCAACCTGTGGAAGATCACTATAAACAATACTGTTCACCCGGAAGGAAACGTCATCTTCAACGGACAAGAAATTCCGTGGACCAACGAAGCTAGATACTTGGGGGGTAACCTAGACAAAAGATCAACGTTCAGGTCTCACGTACGGCAGAGAATAGGAATGGCGAGATCTGCCCGACAAAACCTATTACCGAAGAATCAACATGGGACTGAAAGTGACATACAGAAAACAGATCCTGTCGTTTATGAACGCGTGCGTAAGGGCCGCCGTAAACGCTCCAAGACATGTACCGAATAGGATTAGTGTGAAGTTACCCACAAATTTTCATCCACAGTTTATGACGAGGGACAATCGAATAGGGTTTAGAATGAGATTTGCGAACAGTGTTCCCAGATTGCAAATATTAAGGATGTTACCTGTATTTCGATGTTTTCATTTTGAAAATACGATATATTATTGAAACATGTCGAATAAATGAGTCAGCATTCTACATTAACTCATTATATCAGCCAACTGTCCCTATACAAGCATTAATACCGAGAAAAATGTGAAATAAGAGAATAATATTATTCAGGAAAAATTCATTTGTACCGAAACAGGTAGCGTATGGGAACTGGAAAATTGGTTTCTCGGTAAAAATTTTATTACTTGTAAAAAGTATGTCATTTGAAATATCCTGCGTTGAACAATACCGAATGCCCAGGAAAGACTCATCCACAAAATATCAAATTTCTCACTTATCAAAAATAGTTTGTTGATGAAAATTTCAGAATATATTCTTCGAAAGTATATCTATTGACGTGTCCGAACAGATTTGCGTAACATACGTTCCTTCGGTGCGAAAAAAAAATAGTTCCGTATATTCGGAACTGAATTACTCAAAAAAGTCAAATTTCTGACTTATCAGAAATAGTTTGTCAATGAAAATTTCAGAATATATTCTTCGAAAGTATATCTATCGACGTGTCCAAACAGATTTGCGTACCATACGTTCCTTCGGTGCGGAAAAAAAATAGTTCCGTATGTTCGGTACTGAATTTCTCAAGAAAGTCAATTTTCTTACTTATCAAAAATAGTTTGTTGATGAAAATTCCAGAATATATTCTTCGAAAGTATATCTATCGACCTGCTCAAAAAGATTTGCGTACCATACGTTCCTTCAGTGCGAAAAAAAAGTTCCGTATATTCGGAACTGATTTACCCAAAAAAGTCAAATTTCTCACTTATCACAAATAGTTTGTCGATGAAAATTTTAGAATCTATTCTTTGAAAGTATATCTATCGACGTGCCCAAACAGATTTGCGTACCATACGTTCCTTCGGTGCGGAAAAAAAATAGTTACGTATATTCGGAACTGAATTACTCAAAAAAGTCAATTTTCTCACTTATCAAAAATATTTTGTTAATGAAAATTCCAGAATATATTCTTCAAAAGTATATCTATCGACGTGCCCAAACAGATTTGCGTACCATACGTTCGTTCGATGCGAAAAAAAATAGTTACGTATATTCATTCGGAACTTGAACACCGAACACCGAAGGAACGTATGGTACGCAAATTTGTTAGAGCACGTCGATAGATATACTTTCGAAGATTATATTCTAAAATTTCCATCGACAAACTATTTTTAATAAGTGAGATATTTGACTTTCGAGTAATTCAAGTTCCGAATATAAGGTACTATTTTTTTTTCGCACCAAAGGAACGAATGGTACGCAAATCTGTTTGGATACGTCGATAGATATACTTTTGAAGAATATATTCTGAAATTTTCATTGACAAACTATTTTTGATAAGTCAGAAATTTGACTTTTTTGAGTAATTCAGTTCCGAATATACGGAACTATTTTTTTTCGCACCGAAGGAACGTATGTTACGCAAATCTGTTCGGACATGTCAATAGATATACTTTCGAAGAATATATTCTGAAATTTTCATCAACAAACTATTTTTGATAAGTGAGAAATTTAATATTTTGTGGATGAGTCTTTCTTGGGCATTCGGTATTGTTCAACGCAGGATATTTCAAATGACATACTTTTTATAAGTCATAAAATTTTCACCGAGAAACCAATTTTCCAGTTCCTATAGGCTACCTGTTTCAATACAAATGAGTTTTTCCTGAATAATATTATACAGTTGGATATTATATTATATATAGGGACAGTTGGCTGATATAATGAGTTTATGTAGAATGCTGACTCATTTATTCGACATGTTTCAATAATATATCGTGTTTTTAAAATGATAACTTCGACATGCAGGTAAAATTCTTAATATTTGCAATCTGGCAACACTGTTCGCAAATCTCATTCTAAACCCTGTTCGATTGTTCCTCGTCATGAAATGTGGATGAAAAGTTGTGGGTAACTTCACACTAATCCCAATAGGTACATATTCCGGGATCTAGACCTGAACATACACTTCGTGGACGCATACATGAGAAAACACGCAAAGGACACGTTTGACATAATTCAAGCGCACGACAACCCAGCGCTAAGCGACCTACATAACGCACTAAACAGGGATGACCCCAGATTCCGAGAGAGGGTCAAACACAGGAGGCCAACGAAGCAGAACCAAAGATCACCCCCGAAAGTCGCTGTCAGGCGACTCCGGTAAGTATAAACATTTCTAACCAGACTTCAAATTGATCTCATTTTCAGAGAACCAACACTTGCTCGCGGCTAAAAAGACACTCGTCTCCGGTTAGTTTCTGGGGACCTTAAAGGAAAGTCATGATAAAACAATTCAACAGATCAGAAAGTAAAAGCCCCCAAAGGCTGACTTTCGACGAAAGAAGGTTAGATGTCAATCTTGCTGTCATCAGAGATGGGATGTTCTGCACACATCAACCGTGTGAAGAAGATTTCAACTCAGAGCGCTCAACCCGGGGGGAGCATGGGTACATAAACTAAACGAGTGTATGTTTCGATACATTATTTCATGAATTAATAAAAACGTTTAATTTTCGTTCAGAAAATGACGAATAGTCCCAATTTTCGGCGTTGTTTGAACGAGCAGGTAACAGGATCAGGATATAAATAAATATTTTATAAACAATTGTTTTCTTTTCTATTGAGGACAATTGATCAATTTCAAAATGAAAATTAGACGTTTCTTCGACGTATTCAGGAAAAACGTTTATCGGGTATCGACTTTCTGATTGATTTTTGGCTGAAAGTCAAAAATAAAATCTGTTGCGGAATTGATTGATTTGATGTTCCGCAAAAATCTAGTGCAAATCGTTCACTCTCTGACGTCAGGCAACAACTCTCAAGTCAAGTCACTGAATTTTAGATGAGAGAGACAGGCGTTTGCGCCTAAAAGATACATTTTTTTCAACGATTCCCAAGGGTTGACCGTACGAGAACAACTGACCGGCGCGAAACGTATTGAAAAGGATTTATATAAACCATATCATCAATGAGTTTTCCTAGAAGCTCGACTTTGATAATGCATCAGACCGTTGCTGAATAACTGATCTATGAAACATCCTGTATATTCTTTCATTCAATTATTTCTGTAGGAAGCAGTATCACCATCTAAATGAATATTCCCCCGCACTTTTAATCACTATAAAAACAACATCCAACAATATATTCGACCCTAATCATCCGGGGCGTTTGATTGGATTGGAGTTTTTCTCGAATAATTTGGATCAAAGTTCCTCGGAAGGATATATCTCTGAAACTCTTGAAGGCATTCCATCCACAGTAATTGAATTGAAAGGAAATCTGTTTATTCGAAGATTTTATTTTCCGGGTAAAGAGATTGGCTTCAGAAATAATTAGAAAAGCGCAATCAATGTAGAGATTCACCCTAGTTGAAATAAAATCTACTGTATTTTCCTTTAGATATTTTCCTCCACATAAGTTTGAGTGATATTTGATAATTTTTTCACATAATTCGCGAATTTCAACAACACTTTCATAGAGGCATAAATTAAAATACCCTTGTCCTTACCCTATATTGAAGTACAATCAGAGTTGGTTTTACTAGAAAACAAGCTATCAAGGCACTTATGAAATTCAAAAAAACTTTTTACTAAAAATCAACCGCATGAAAGCGGCGTGTATGCAAAATATTGCGTTTTTCCAAGTTTTCATCAACAACAAAGCATTCGCGATGTTTCGAATCCTAATTGCATTGTAGCTTTTCGGAAAAGGTAAGATTTTCTCGGTCGCGGCATTTTAAATAATAATATCGTCACAATAAGATTTATATTATTAACATTCTTGCACAAAACAAACACATTACCGGTCAACTTGCGATAATTTGACGACATTACGACCATTTATTATTATTTTTTTTTTATAAAATATCATATTTCAAAACTTATTATTCTATTCCCGACGAAGACAATTGCAAAAATACAAAATTCATTAAAGTGGGTCCAGCCGTTCATATTTCAATTCTTACTATTCTATTTCCGACGAAGAGAAACCCAAAAACACAAAATTCATAAAAATTGGTCTAGTCGTTCTCGAGTTTTAGCAAGACTAACGAATAACAATTCATTCATATATTATTATACAAAGGCTATTCAAATTCGTTTCTGTACATGGGGATCTCGTAAACGATAAGAGATAGAGTGTCGTTTATACAGGAAAAACCAAAAAATTCCAAATTATTTTTTTGCCTATATCTTCTTTATTCGCAGACATATTGAAAATCTTCCCACATTTTACTATTGGCACTTGATGTGGGCTCTCAGAATATATCCATGAATCTTTTATACAGGGTGTCATCTGACTTGGGCCACCCCCATCTTTAAATTTTTAAATACGGCCCAGAAAATTGGTTGACTGAGTTGAATAAAAACATAATAGCAACTTTCACGTCTCCCTATGTATCGTATAGTTTTTCGAGGGTTTTTTGTCATTTTTAGGTACCTATTCATATTTTTCCATTTCTCTGAGCGTTTTCTACTATGAACTTCGAATAAGAAAACCTTTTATGATTATTTAAAACATATCTACATCAAAAATATATTATATGTGTTTTTATGAGCAGAAAAAGAAATGATAGCAATAATAACATTCGAAACGAACACTATAATTGTAATGAATGTATGTACAACATACATTCATAAAATAAATAATTTTAACCTGATGAAAACCATCTTCAAAAAGTATGTATATAATACTAATAGAGATATTGTTCATGATATACTCATGAAATGTATTTTCATTTATATATATATATATATATATATATATATATATATATATATATATATATATATATATATATATATATAACATACCAATTTTTTTGAAAAATTAATCATTCATTTGTGTCCTTTAGTCTTAGTTTAATATTGAATTTTTGTCATCGCCTTGTTTAAATGTAAAATCATTTCTGCACATCAGTTATGCATTGCGCAACTACAGAATTCCCACGCACAACTTCGGTTGTAGTGGGTTTCTCCATGTTTGTTTGTATTGCTTAATTTACATGTTATTATCTTGTGCTGTTGTATATTTATAAATAAACATTATTATTATTATTATTATTTATCTTATCATAAGTTTACCATACTTCAGTCGTCACTCGACGATTGAGTGCTTATTCCCTTGGTTTCTACTTCCTCTGGAATAAAATCTTTCTGATCCAGCATTTTTGTTAATGGAACTAATTTTCGATGAATCAATCTCTATATGAGTCACTAATCTAAAATGTTTCATTGGATTCATTCATTGGACAGAACTTCGTCATGCACAACTGATTTTATCCCACACGCCTATGTCGTCTTTCCTGTTCCGTGACAGAAACTGGCGGTTTCCAACGATACATTATGAATCTTTGTCTAATGAGCGCTTTTTGTACGTGAACTAGATATAGGTATAATATCCATCAAAGAACTATTTCGAAAGATAAGACTCGCACGAATCTTTGTTTCTATAAAGAGCAGTTGCTTCATCAAACCTACTTGGAAAACAAGGGGAATGGAGTAAAATGATAATGTAGAACAAGACACTTCTTAATGCTAACCACCCAAGAGCTGACTTGAATGGTGTTTCTACATCAGAAGTTTCTACTGTCAATAAAAATTTTGTTTTGTTGAATATCATACTTTGATTTTTTTACACAGATCGGCCATTGTCATATACATTTTATTGCGGCATAAAACAGTATCTGAAGATTGGGTTGATTGGGTAATAGAATAAAATTTTCTTAAAAAAAACAATTGTTTTCTTTTCTTTCAAGGAAAATTGATCCTGTTATCCAACCAACCTTTTTTCAGAAAAATTATTGAATCACTAAACTAGTTAACTGACAAAACAGTATGCTTCATAGACTATTTGACATCTCACTTACCTTTCAAAAGAGAATTGGTATTTATGAAATTACAGCGGTTAGGATATTATTATTGATTCCATTCTCTCTTTGAAAAAAATTACTAAAATAAAAGTCATGAACCAACTTTTAACCCTCTTGACCTACTTCAGAGAAATCATTGATATTTTTAGTTTTCTCAAAAATATGAAAGGCTTTGGCATAGCTCATGTAACAGGTGTAATACCTAGCGAAAGCTATGTATGGTAATATAAACTCTAAATTCGGAAAGAGACAGATTTCTTCAATTCAGATTATTCTTCAACGCTGTAACTGTCTCTCATAAAACGTTAAATTATGGCCGAGGGACCGAGAGTGTTAAGAAAAACGGTGTGAAAAAATGCCCAGTCAGATATAATTATCACGTAATTCGAAATGTTAATAAGGGCATATCAATATCCCAGAATTGAAAGTTTTGTGA
The DNA here is from genome assembly GCF_025532065.1 of Leptinotarsa decemlineata. Taxonomy (NCBI): domain Eukaryota; kingdom Metazoa; phylum Arthropoda; class Insecta; order Coleoptera; family Chrysomelidae; genus Leptinotarsa; species Leptinotarsa decemlineata. Next base: position 3,308,582 of record NW_027412573.1, on the reverse strand, counting down.
ACTCTTCGAAAGATGTTTTTGATGACCTACGTCGTACGGGGGCAACGATGAAAAGAGAACGGTTTGATGGTCTTCCTAGCTTTTGAAAGGAGAAAATATAGTGGGTTCTGGAAGCTCTTTGCTTAAGGCAGCGGTCTTAGAGTGGTGCGAAAGTTTTAGTTTGGGAAGTAAGTCTGCGTGAATTTTGAAGAGGTTCGAAAACTTGGGAGTTTGGAAGGTTCTCTTGACGGTCAATCAAGGGCGGTATATTTTGTTTTGGGAGTTAGTTTTTCAGGGTGGAATCTTTAATTTTTTTTATTCTTGAAAACAGGCGGTTTTGGGTAGTCTTTTATTCTGAAGCAGTGTACTGCACAAGTTGTAAATAGGGGACGAGCAGGAAGAAGGCAGCGGTGAGTAAAATATACATGTGTACTAACCATTTTATAATTTTGTAAAGAAGTTAGCCATAATAAATTTATATACAGAGTGGACCGAATAATTGCCTTATAGATATTTAGCGGTCAGAAATCATCGGCCAAGTTAGAGTATTTCGTCACTCTCGTATATTATAGTAATTTTCGGCGAAGGCACAAATATTGAGTTTATTTTTTTTGAGATTTGGTTATAGTTATCGTTTTATTTTTTATTTTTCTTATATTTTTGTTCTTTGACTATTTTGTTATATATTTTACCTTTATTTCCTTTATTATTGAATATAGTTTTTTCTGAAGGTTTTAAGCAGGCTTTTATTTCAAAATCTACCATAGTAACCTCTTGGAAGGAAGTGTCTGCGAATTCCTTTAAGATCTTTTCTCTGTGCAACTGAAGACCTCCTCCTATTGCAGGAGGTGAAATTCAAGCCTCTTTCGGACTTGCCTGACATCCAAAATTTGATGTGGAAAAATTCGCATCTGGTAGCTGCCAAATTTTATTTAAATAAAACGAACACGGAAATAGCGAAAGGATTACCAAGACTTGATAGACAGTTAATGACGTATTATTTTATTGGTGACTCAGCTTTAAAACCGTAGATGTTTCAGTGGGATACGTATATATAATAATAATAGTAAAACCGTGCCGGATTTACTACACAGGTTAGAATAATGAAATGAATCTTTCTATGTTTTTACCGCTTGTATTTGCAATTACCGTTTCTTCAGTTTCGTCTTATGAGAACATTTTCAAACGAATACAAAAAACCAAGCACTACAGGAAAATCCTTAAGGAGCTCTGAGAGCGGTGCCTGTGCGAAAGTAGCGATTCGTGTTAGATTTGAATCGCTGAGGACTAAAGTCATTTGGAACAGCATTCTCAGGTTTATTCCACATAAACACAGTTCTCCAAATGATGAAAGAGTTATCAAACAGTGAAGTTCGAGGTGTATTGAGTTGAACCTCAATACGATGAGCAGCCACAGTCCGTCGCGTACTACTGATATGTACGGCTCTTGGTGTTTTCTTCTATTTATCATTGTATTGGAGCTGCACCTATATTGCATATGTCACTATTTTTCAATGAAGAAGTTTTTATTTTTTTATTTTCAATTTTGAACTATGTCCACATTTTATGTATGTTGTACGTTGTTTTCTTCTATTTATCACCCCAACAGCCGCATTAGAAGTCTTGCTGAACCTAACGCCACTACATCTATATATTCAAGGGGAAGCCAGGTCAGTCATCAGTAGACTGACCAGAGGGCAAATGCCTATAAGCATGCTGCACGGTAAGAGGTACAACGAGCTAAACAAAGAGTTGGAAAACGACCCCATAATGGGAATGCCATCGGATGAGATGCTTCCCCAGTATAGCTTCGGAAAAAAACTTCAAAACAATTATAACAGGTAGAGAGGCATGGAAGGGAGGACCTCCAATAAATGCAGAGATTGCCTGTTACACAGATGGCTCAAAAACTGAAGAAGGTGTAGGAGCAGGAATATATATAACTAAACTAAAGACAAAAGTCTCACTAAGCTTAGGTAAAAAAGTGACGATATTCCAGGCAGAAACAGCAGCAATACGTCACTGCGCAGAAGAGTTACGAAGGCAAAAGTTTAAGGGAAAGACTATTGCAATATACCCCAAGCAGCAATATAGCCAAGCAGCTATAAAAGCAATTAGCTCCATGCAGATCAATTCTAAACTGGTCTGGAACTGTCTATAAAAGCTACAAGAACTAGGTAGTCAAAACAGACTGTCACTAGCCTGGGTACCAGGCCACAAAGAATCCAGGGCAACGAAGAGGCTGATTCATTAGCACGAGAAGGAGCACGACGCTCCCCCATTGGCCCAGAACCCTTTTGTGGTACAGCAAAAGCGCTGCAAAAAACTTGTTACAGCAACTGGAAGGAAAAACAATCACAAAAATGGTGGAATAAGGCGCCGGGTATGAGACAGGCCAAAGAGTTCATTAAAAAGCCATCGCCAAAATTCACGGAGTACCTACTAAGTCTGAATAGGCGATCAACTAGAGTTCTGGTCGGGCTATTGACGGGACACTGTAGACTCAACAAACACACGAACAACATCGGACTGGCAGACACAGCCCTATGCAGGCTTTGCCAAGAGGATGAGGAAACCTCCGTACACATACTATGCTATTGCGAAGGTCTGTCAAGGATGAGGTTTGCAACAATAGGGGTGGAAAAACCACAACCCTCCCAATATATGGGGAACTTGAGGTCTGGCTTATGGAGTCGAGTTACAAGGACGGGCCTAGACAAGGAACTCTAGAATATATGAGGGCACACACAATAGATCTGCAAAGGTCGAAGTGTAGTGGCTGTTCAGCACAGAAGCCCCATAATAACCTAATCTAATCTAATCTAATTTATCATTGTATTGGAGCTGCACTTATATGGCAATGTATTTTTAATAGCATATGTCGTTATTTTTCCAACTAGAAATTTTCCTTTTTTTATTTTCAATTTTGAACTATATCTACATTTCAAGTCTTTTATAATCATTTTCAATTTCTATAATGTTAGTAATATGTTTTATATAATATTGTATATTGGGGTTACCTATTTCAATAAATATATTCTTCTTCTTCTTCTTCAATCAGATGTGCCAAACCACGTGAACACCTCCCGTGAAACTATCTATGAAAGAAGATCTGATCTGAGATACATAAAGCATCAAAAATTGCTTAGGTGTTTACAGTTTTCTGGTTCGGAACAGTGTTCTAAGCTTTTGAGAAGCAGCATTTGCAATTTTATTGCATTTTATGTTTCGGGATTTGGCAACCGTAGTGTTGCAATCTGATAACTGACAGCTCTATTGTAAAGTTGGACATTTTTGAGCTTATACGTACTCAGAACATTTTGACATAGGCGCGCTATTTTTGTTGTTAACAGTAACTCAAAAGATTCATCTCGACGGCCCAAAAATGGAATTGAATCGTGAACATTTTCGTGCGATTACTTTTTACAACTTTCGACATGAATTAACTAAGCAACAGTGCATGGATGAACTCAATTCAATTTTTGGCGATGAAGCTCTATCAAGGACCAGTGTTTATTGATTGTATGGTGAATTCAATCGTGGTCGTAGTTCACTCCAAGACGAATTTCGTGAAGGTCGTCCAAAATCAGTTGTTGTTCCAAAAACCATTGATACTCTGTGCGAACTGATATTGCAACATCGTCTTGTGACCTATCGTGAGATTGAGACAACCTTAGGCATTAGTGGAACCAGCATACATTCAATATTGCATAAACATTTGACTGTCCAAAAAATTTGTTCGCGTTGGGTCCCACACAATTTGTTACTCGCTCAAAAAAAGGCTCGTGTCGATTGGTCGATGGAAATGCTCAAAAAATACGATCGCGGTGCTTCGAAACACAAACAAACAAAAGTTGTTCGCGCACAAAGCACTTCCAAGCAAAAGGTAGCCTGTTTTTTTGGAAAAGCTGGACATGTCGCAACCGTGCCACTAGAACAACGTAGAACAGTCAATTTTGAGTGGTACACAACCATTTGTTTGCCAGTTGTCTTTCAAGAAATCAGGAAAACCAACCGCCGAAGACGGATCACTCTTTACCACGACAATGAGAGCGAAGTATCACACATCGGCTCAAACAACTGCTTTTTTGAGCACCCAAAACATCGATTTGATGAGTCATCCGCCGTATAGTCCTGACTTGGCACCGAGTGACTTCTTTTTATTCTCGCATGTAAAAAACAAACTGAGAGGTCAGGTTGACAGCTGAAACAGCGGTTGCTGCATTCAGAATGCATGTTTTGGAGATATCTCAATCAGAGTGGCAAAAGTGCTTCGACAATTGGTTCAAACGCATGCAAAAGTGTATAGATCTTCATGGGGAATATTTTGAAAAACAATAAAGTGATTTTCGATGATTAATATTTGTTTCTGTTCTCTAATTCCGAAATATAAAAGGCAACCCTCGTTATATGTTCATAGTCGTAGTCAGGAAAACCCTGTGAAGTAAACCAAGTGTTTGTGAATTGTTCAGTGGAAATCTCACCAGAAGAAAAGAGGAAGAAAATGATATACAATAGTATGTGGATTACTGCTGTACTGTTCTTATAAATATCTAAATTTTAAGAATAATAATGTTTGATAGGGAAATGTATGGAGAAAGAAGTTATTTCCCTTGAAACACTTGTTATTCCTGCACGTGAAAATCAAACTGAGAGGTCAACGTTATTCGAAACCTGAAGAAGCAGTCGCTGCATTCAGAATGCATGTTTTGGAGATACCTCAAACAGAGTGGCAAAAGTGCTTCGACAATTGGTTCAAACGCATGCAAAAGTGAATAGATCTTCATAGGGAAAATTTGTTTTTGTTCTCTAATCCCGAAATATAAAAGACAACCCTCCATGGGTGACATAAGATAAAAAGTACATGACACTAGATTTTGGATGCTTTCGAAGTGATGGTAATTGGGTATACAAACACAGATGTATCTGTGTCTCCATTTTCATACACTTTTCATAAAAAAATTATGTTTGCTCATAACACACACACAAACTGACAAACATATTCGTAGATAAACACAGTTGATAGTTATAGATTCACAAAAGTAATTCAAAGAAATCGGTATACACATTCATGCATTTCAATACATAACCTAAAATAATGTTATGTCAGTGTCATCTCAATTTATATTTAATTTTCAACTAGAATAAAATGTTAATTTTATTTGAGCTGATCCAAAAAAATTTGATTGTGTTGCTAGTGCTGTGTGGCACAGTTGCATTCCCACCGCCTTTTCCAGAATCTGAAAAACTCTCCTAATCCGCCAAAAAAAAATGTCGTTCCAAAGCAATTTCTCTTCCGACCATAAGTAAAAAACTCGTTAGAGTGAAAAAAAATAAAGTTTACTTCCGTATTCCGACATAGTCTCATCCGCAAACATAAATTCAATAACTCAATGTTTATGGGATTATCTGAAGCGCTATGCGGAGAACTTAGAAGAAAATTACCCTGGAAAACAAATTCGCGAAGTCTCTTTTCGGTCTGAAAATCCCCAGATCGATGTGGATAACTTAACTGGATTCCTGTTCCCCTTATTACCTCAGGTATCTCAACTGAATAGCTTCCAGTGAAAAAGTTCGAACGCCTCGCGTCTGGAAAATCCTTTAATACATTCAAATTTTTTGAGGAAAGAACCAGAAGAATGAATTTTGATTTTTTTCATTCGTGTGTTGAAGACTCGCTTTTTTAGGTCACTATGACATTTTGAGTCGTTAAAGACCCTGTGAACTCAATTCTTTGTAGTATGTGAAAATCGGTGATTAAAACTAGTCATCTCCTGATGATAAAAAGTAAGTAGGTAAGAATTTATTCATTTCATGTCATTCAATCATTCAGTTACATGATTTGATTTTCCTGCGATTCACAATTCAAATTGTCATTGATGATTTCATCATAGAACTGTGTATTAGACAATCTGTAGAAACCTAAGCTAGGTTTGTGTCGTGGCTGTTACAGACTGATATTGGTTGTGTTATACAGTGTGGTCCACTAAGTCTGCAACAAATGGAAAAACATTTTTATAATCGATTTCTCAGAAAATTCTATTCCTGACAAAAGTTGGTGCATGTTCCAAAACTATACCAATTGTACCTGAGATGGATTTATGACAAACACCATACAGGATAGGCCAAACAATATAAAGTTCGTTCGAAAGTAAAGCACCCTTATTTCAAAAAATATAGAAATATGTTGAAGAGAAAAGTTGCTTAGAATCAAAAGGTATGTTCAGATACGAAGTCATGGCCTGCTATTCGAATTTTTTTCTTTTGGAAAATTTTGAATTACCCCCGTATGATACATATTTTTACTACCTACTTTGATTTAATATGTATTTGAAGTAGCCACAATCAAATAAGTTTGGAGTATTTTTTTATCAAATTAAAGTGTATTTGTAAAATTTACTCTTTTTAACGAGGCAAATACTTTACTAACTAAATGTTCATATGAATAAACTGTCAATAAAGTATAAAATGTCTTATATTCTAACAACAGTGCTTCAACTAGAACATATATTAAAGAACAATCCAAAATCTATCGCGGATAGCCATGAACAAAAAACACATACGCCCTAAAACAATACTGTAGTTTGATAGTGTGGCTTCTTGAAACTTGCCTGTAAAAAGTTTTCATATTTGTCCTTAATTAAAAATGCCTCGCCCAGTATTATTACCGTTTACTGAAAAGGCAGAATTAGTTTTAATCTGTGGTTATAAAACAATGCGCGAAGCGCGAAGAAAAAATCGAATAGCAGGCCATAACTTCGTATCTGAACACAACTTTCAATTCTAAGCAACTTTTCTCTTCAACATAATTCTATATTTTTTGAAATAAGAGTACTTTACTACCGAACAAACTTTATATTTTTGGGCCTATCCTGTATGGTGTTTATCATGAAGCCATTTCGGGTACACCTGATATAGTTTTGGAACATACACCAACTTTTGTCAAGAATAAAATTTTCTGAGATATCGATAATAAAAAAGTTTCCCATTTGTTGCACACTTAGTGGACGACACTGTATACTATAAAATAAATACCTTACTGTCTACCTTACTAGATATAAAACCGCAGTTGGTTGCTGGTTGCTGGTTGTTGACTGCTGTCTTAGTTGACGCGTCAAGAAAGAGCATTTTTGTTCTGGTGGAGGAAAAGTTATTCCAATATATTCTAGATGAAGATCCTATCTGTCATAAGTAGTTGTTTACAGCTGATTCTCGGCCTCCCCCCACCACTATGACGTATTAATTGCTTTTTTTATTGGTTGTTGTTTGGTGAAGTTTTTTTGTTGTGCAGTGAAGTCAAGGCGTTGTGACCTTGAAGTGTCTGGTGCATGGATCGTTCAGATTTTTTTTTCATATGAGATTTTGTGTGTTTATGTGTGTGTGTGTAGGAGAATGCACGGTACAGGGTTTCATCATGTGCTTGTTTGTCTATGTACAAACATACGTCTGCATACTTCGAAGATCCTCCAAGTAATAAATGCTCCATCGGTGTTAGGGCACCAAGTTAGTAGTGGAGTGACGTCACAGCAATAACCGTTCAACGGCTAGAGAGCGACATGTTCACTCCACGACGTGTGGCAGAGTAATGCGTATTCATCGGTCTGCCCTCACCTCTCCTGAAGCGATGAAGGTTCGCTCTAGCCCCGCTATCGATGGTGACACAACGGCAGCCGAGGACTGTTTGCCTAGCGTCTACCCTCTCCGAGACCGCAACGACCACTGCTTGCTCGTATATCGACATCTGTTATCGCATTCAGTTGGGAGGTAATCTTGGCGCATGTAGTTGAGAAGTGGGGTTGGCTATGACGTCTTGACGGGTCCTATCAGAGTGTATTTAAGAAGCGTACGAGTGTTGGCTATGTCAGTTTACATCAAGTGAGTTAGTGAGAACTATTATATAAAATGTATTCCTGTGACTGTGGTAAATCTTTCACTCGTAGTGATAATCTTCGTCGGCATCAGCTCCAGAGTTGCCAAGGAGGGCCTGCAGTGAAACGGGTGAGAGTGGATAATGCAACACCTATGTATACGTGCAATTGTTGTAATGTGACAATTCCTATGAGCCAAGTGAATTCTCACCGAAGAACCATGAGTCATAAAAATAATGCATGTGTTCAATTGTCTGACGGTGTTCAAATTATAACGAATGCATTCAATTGCCGCATTGCTACATACAGGGTGGAGAGTTCGATTGTAACCAGTGACTACATTTCATTTTTCAATAAGATTAGGCAGAAGGTCATTGAATTACTGGAATCAGCCATCAGGATCCATAAAAGCATCAAGGTGAATATGGAAGTTTTTGGGAATTATATTCTTCAGACTGATGATTCGAGGGACACGAAGTCATTTAATTCCCAAAATAAAATAGTGGACCAATCTTCAGATTTGAATGCTGTTTTTGATGGATTCCGTGATGTAATTGTGGCACAAACGACTGAGTTCCAGGATCGTGACTCAGGTATTTATTTTTTAAAAATTTCAATAAGATTGAATAGTAATATTTTTTTTTTTTTATAATTCAGGTTGGACTTGTGAAAAAATATTGTTTCTCGAGGTCAACATTAATAAATACAGTCCACTGGAAGGACGTTCATATGTGAAGCTGCCTCAATGTATTCAATGGAAGAAAGCTGTTGTGAATGTTCGTAATGAAGATCAATATTGTTTTGCTTGGGCTATAACATCAGCATTATATCCTGCAGATAGTCGAGTGTCCGAACTTACGTCATATCCACATTTTTCCACTGTTTTAGATGTCACAGGTATGGATTTTCCGGTTAAAGTTAATAATAAGAGTATCGAAATATTCGAAGATAGGAATGATATTTCAATTAATGTTTACGGTTTAGAGAGTACATTTGAGAAGGGTAAAATGAAGTATGAAGTGATTGGTCCATTGCGATACTCACAGAGAAGACTCCGGAGACATGTCAATTTGTTGTTTATAACTGATGACTCCGGTAATGGTCACTATTGTTGGATCAAAGATCTTTCAAGATTAGTTTCTAATCAACTATCAGCTCATAGACAGAAAAAATATTTTTGTGACGGATGTTTGATATATTTTTCTGATGAGAGATTGCTTTTACGTCATAATATGTATGATTGTAATCACATTAGTACCACAACACCAACTACTAATTTAAAGATCAATAAATATGGTAGAATGGTTGCGGAAAATAAACTAATGTTTGAAAACTTTGAGAGGCAAATGAGGGTGCCATTTGTAGTGTATGCTGATTTTGAATCAGTGCTTAAACCGATTCATGTGAATGAGCCAAATCCTGGAAGTTCATACACGATTAAAACATTCAAACATGCCCCATATTCATTTGCTTATTTGATAAAGTGTTCATATAATGATGATTTGACAAAATTTGTTACATATAGGGGTGTAGATGCAGCTCAGAAATTTGTGAGTAGCATTGAAGATGATTTGAAAGAGATACATGAAAATCATCTCAGAAACCCTAAACCAATGGATACACAAACTGTCGAAGAAGAAGAACAGTTTGTTGCAGCCAGAACTTGTGGTATATGTAATAAAGCATTTACTGATGGTGACGTCAAAGTAAGAGATCATTGTCATGTCACAGGAAAGAAAAGATCACATGCCGCTCACTCGAAATGTAATTTAAATTTCAAAATACCAAACTTCATACCTATCATTTTTCATAATTTAAGTGGTTATGATTGTCATTTATTCATAAAAGAATTGTATAGGAATAAAGAGAAAGTTGATGTTATCCCGCAAACTAAAGAGAAATATATATCTTTCACGAAGCATCTCTTTACACACAGCTATACCGATAAAGATGGTGTGGTTAGGAAGAATTATCTCAAAATGAGATTTATCGATAGTTATAAATTTATGACTAATTCGTTGGAGAAGTTGGGTGCAAACTTGACCTCCGATCAATGTTTGGAGATGCACAAACATTTCCCACAAATTGAGAAATTCAATTTGATGAGACAGAAAGGTGTATTTCCATATAGTTTTGTTGATGACATTGACAAATTGAATTATCCATTACTTCCGACAAAAAATCAGTTTTATGACACACTCAATTGTGAACATATATCGGAAACTGATTATGATAGGGCTAGAAAAGTTTGGAATTTATTCGAGTGTCAGAATTTGGGGGAATACTCTGATTTGTATTTGAAGTCGGATGTATTGCTACTATGTGATATTTTTGAAAACTTCCGCACCACAAGTTTAGAGATATATAACTTAGATCCGGCACAATATTACACTGCACCTGGATTATCATGGGATGCCATGTTGAAGTTCACTAATGTTGAATTGGAATTACTAACTGACATTGATATGATTCACTTTTTTCAAAAAGGTATACGAGGTGGAATTAGTCAATGTAGCGAGAGGAAACATATAGCAAATAATAGATTTTTACCCAATTATAATCCCAACGAACCTTCCACATTCATTACATATTTAGATGCAACAAATCTATACGGTCACAGTATGTCACAACCTCTACCAACAAGTGAATTTACATGGTTGACACCAAATGAAATTCTTAATCTCGATGTGATGGATGTGAGTACTGATAGTCCGTATGGGTATGTATTTGAAGTGGACATTCATTATCCACAAGAGTTGCATGATAAACATTCTGACCTTCCATTTTTAGTCGAAAAAATAATACCACCTCGTACACAATCGAAAATTCCCAAATTAATTCCAAATTTGAATGATAAAAGAAAATATATTGTTCATTATAGGAATCTACAGCAAGCTGTCAAAAATGGATTGATTGTAATGAATACACATAGAGTATTGAAATTCAAACAATCATGCTGGATGAAACCCTATATAGATCTTAATACTGAAATGCGTAATAGGTCTAACAACAAATCTGTTAAAGATTTCTATAAACTAATGAATAATGCGGTGTATGGAAAGACAATGGAGAATGTAGATAATCGAATTGATGTTAGACTCGTTACACATTGGGAAAATATAAAGAAAAATATAGGTGCCAGCACTCTCATAGCCAAACCAAATTTCAAAAATTGTTCAATTTTCACTGATAATTTCGTTGCCATTCAATTGGGTAGAGTGAAGGTTCATTACGATAAACCATTATATTTGGGATTTTCCATATTAGAATTATCTAAAACAGTCATGTATGACTTTTTCTATGGATGCATCAAACAACACTTTGATGAAAATGTCTCTTTACTTTACACAGATACCGACTCGCTCATTCTTAAAGTAAACACAGAAAATTTTTATGAATTCATAAAAACTAACATAAGTAGATTTGATACATCCAATTACAGTATAGTTAACCAATTCAATATTCCAGTAACAAGTTCAGTCTTGGGTAACTTCAAAGATGAATTTCCAAATGATCCAATCATGAGTTTTTATGGTACAGGTGCTAAAGCATATTATGTGAAATCTGTTGATGGTGAATTTAAGAAAGCCAAAGGGGTTAAACGATCTGTAATAAAGAATGAATTGACATGCGAAGATTATCAAAAAATCGTCGAACAAGGTGGTATGATATTCAGAAAGATGAATTCATTTAGAAGCGTGTTACATGATATGTATACTGAATTAAAAAATAAAGTTGCATTATCATATCACGATGATAAACGATTTATCATTCCGAATACTACCCACACTCTTCCTTGGGGTCATAATGATATTGAATTTTATGAAAACGATCCAAATGAGAACATTCGTTGGATAAGTAATATTATTCAACAATCACAATCTCAGGAGACTCCATTGGATCAATTGATTAATTTATTATCTGCCGAGATCAATGATTGAAATATCATTCAATATCTTCAAAACCGGAAAATTCAATATTGATATTTATGTAGCCATTTATAATTAATAATATATGATAGAAGTAATGTGATATTAATGTATTATGTATGTATGTATATGTATTACTGTAATGAATATAAAATGATTAAAATTTTATTTGTATTATTTCTATTTCCCTAATCAATTACTGCAATATATAGTATAATGTAAATGACAGAAATATCAGTTTGAAGAGAATCATCGTAGAGTGCACAATGTCTAAAACAATCGATAAGTTTGGTAGAAAAAGAAAATGGGGTGGTAATGTCATTCGAGGTCCTCCTGGGAATGGTTTTAAATTAACAAAAGATGGTCATTATGACATGCAAAGGAAAATATTGAAAAATACAAGTGAACCAATTGACAAGAGTGATTGTGTAACTGTATCATATCTTGAGGGGGAAATTAATGGAGCAAAGGAAGTTATACTTCTAGCCCTACAAGCTGCAATACAATCCACAATAGGCAATATTGCTCGGGACGCCCGGCAAGCATTTAACGATAAAATTGCAGAGGCTCGGATAACTTTCACTCGTAAATTTGACAAACTTACAAGTGATGTAGACATAAAAATGTCTGACATAACAGCGTCTACAAATAAAAAATTTGATGCTATGTCAAACATAACAGGGACTACAATGAAAAAGTATGATGTACTGGAACAGAGAGTTGAAGTATTGGAGAAAAACCATAAAGAAGTTTTGGAGAGAAACTATAAAGTCAGGCCATCATCATCAGGTGGACTGGGATATCCAGGACTGAACATTAATCCAAATCATAGAATAATACAACCAAAACCAAAACCAACTGATGATGTATTAATGGAACCAACATGGTGAATGTATTCCCTCGTTAGGTTAGGTTAATAGCTACGTTAGGTTAGCTGCATACTTACGTTAGGTTAGGTGTTAGGTTAGTATTCCCTCGTTAGGTTAGGTTAATAGTTACTGTAGGTTAGGTTAGGTTAGGTTAGGTTAGGTTAGGTTAGGTTAGGTTAGGTGTTCGGTTGCATAGCGGTAGGTTAGCGTACTAGGTTAGGTTACGTTAATACATACGATAGGTTAGGTGTTCGGTTGCATAGCGGTAGGTTAGCGTACTAGGTTAGGTTACGTTAATACATACGATAGGTTAGGTGTTCGGTTGCATAGCGGTAGGTTAGCGTACTAGGTTAGGTTACGTTAATACGTTAATACGTTAGGTTAGGTGTTCGGTTGCATATTATGTTACGAACGCGCGCGCGAAGCCCAGGCAGTGGGCGGGGCCCGTTAGGGCCACGCCGCCCCCCCCCCCCCGTCGCCACCAACTTTTCGGATACCCCGCCCCTTTCCGAAGCCCCGCCCCCTTTCCGAAGCCCCGCCCCTCCCCTCCCCGAAGCCCCGCCCCCGACTCCCAACATTTGCGCATGTACACCCCTACCCTCATCGCGCATGTGCGCTCCCACCATTTTCCCACCGCTCACGCATCGAAGTCGATACCCTCCGGAGAGCACTCCACAACATTCAGTTCGAGAAGTCATCTCATCGAGAGCAGTCCACTCCACAACAAGGCAGTACGTTCCAACGACCAACTTGATATTTGAGTAAGTAAATTAGGAATGTTATTTTTTATATCAACTAACTTTGTATTATTTCTTCTTTTTCAGAATGGCAACCAATACACAGGAGGTGAATAATGCTGTGGCGTCTATTCTGCCGGTGTCCGCTGACCAGGAGGAGGCAGCATCTTCGAGAGCGGTGACGGTTGACCAGCCAACCACTTCGCGTTCGCGAGTTAGGTGCAGATCTTCTAGCCCTGACTTATTCGAGGAGGAGGAGGAAGTCAGGGCTGTGAAGAAGGTTTGCCAACGACCTGCAGCAAAGGTTGGTCCTATTTCAAAGTACCGAGCTACTTGCAATAGGACTAATCCTTATGCAGGTAGTTTTTCGACCTCTCGTAAGAGGGCCTCCACACCAGCAGCAGCACCAGCAGCAGTGGAAATTCCGAGGAGTCCTTCTCCGGAGTTGGTGATATTGTCGCCGTTGGTGACGCGACTACCACCGCTGCCAGCGACACCGGCGGATCCTGAGGTGTTGGTGCCACAGCCTATCGGAGAGGTTAGTGAAAAGATGAGTGTTTTTCTGCAGAGATGCAAGAAAGCAGAACGAGCTGCCCGATCTAGCGAGGCCGCGTTGGTTACCATGAAGCGACAAATGGCTGAAATGGATAACCGACGGAGGGAAATCCAAAAGGAAATGGCCGAAATAGATCGGAATTATGCATCTCTGCAGGAAAGGTGTAAAGCAGAGACCTCTTCGATAAAGCTGTACAAAAAAATAGTGACAGTTATGGACACTCTTTTTGTAGATGAAGTGTAAATGTAAGATTAGTTTTAGGTTAGTTAGGAGTATTTAATTATGGTAGTTTTAAGTTTATATTTGTTAAGTTTATATTGAATAAAGGAAAAGGAAGTGAAATAAAGGGTGTACACTGTTTTTTGGTTTGGTACACATTGAACAATGCGATGGTTGGAGCATTTTTCTTCACTTCCTCTTATTATTATTATTATTTTTTTTATTTCAATTCCAAGTTCTTCTAGACAAATACCTCACATCAATTTTTGTGTTCTCTAATCACTTGTAAATAATTTCATGTGAAGAAAATTTAAAAAATAAAAAATAGACATGTTTCATAGTGAAATCGACAAGTATATTTCATTTGTATTTTATCCATTCAAGTATCTCTTTCATTGAATATGTCTTATGTCACTTTGCAATTTACCCCTACTCATTGAATATGTCTTATGTCACACTACAATTTACCCCTACTCAATGTTCCACTCCTCTCCCACTCCCTCTCGAAAGTATAAAAGTAGAAATCATCTGATGAAACATTCAGTTGATCAGCTAGCATCGAGATGGAACCCGATTCAACCTCCGAACCCTATAGCTGCCCGGATCAGGGGTACAACTTCAATTACTGGGATAACAGCCAGGTACAGGTTGTCTCTTCCACCACGGAACCCCACAGTCCGCCATACGAATACCGGGATCACGACATCAGGATGCAAGTTCAGCATGTCACTGGCAGTGACGAAGGACACTTGGATGACTCGGAATATCCAGATCCTGACGGATGGTGGGACCCTGCTTATGATGACATTGTCCCAATGAGTAGCGACGACGACGATGATGACGACGACGACTCTGGTGATGATGCTGATGACGAGCTTGACGTTAGACGTCCTCCACCATCCCCTATCCTCATCGAGGATAGTCCTCCGCCATCCCCAATCCTAATCGATGATGATGTCCTCAATTCCGATGATGACATATAATCATCTACTCGTCCATCATTTCCTTTCCTTTCCTTCCACGGAGTACACACTTTTTGGTTGGTGTACACGAGGCACTGCGAGGCTGGGGCAGTGTCTTCCTCCCTTCCTCTCCCTCTTATTAGTTTTTTTTCCATAATAATCACTAGAATTTCTCCTAATAATCGCTCAGAGTTTCATTCTTGATGTTTTCGAATCTCAAACACTGTTCTACATTTCACCCCCTCCATTTCATTTCTTCCAATATAAATATAGCAACAATCCCAGTTCTATATCATTCTTCCACAATGTCGAGTACAGGACCCATCCAAGTACATGAAATAGATTCAACGTCTGATCATTTGAGTACAACCTTCGCTCAATTTCTGCAGCGAATCTATGATCTTCCTGATGATTTCGCAGAACGAGTGGAACAAGGTATTCAGGACGACATAGATGCTGTTGACGATAATAATGCGGATGATGTGATTAGTATATCATCTGATTCAGCTGATTATGACGACGACGACATCATGAGTATATCATCTGATTCAGATGACTACTATGAGGATGATATCATTAGTATATCATCTGATTCAGATGACGATACCATAATTATTGTTTCTGATGATGAGGAGCGTTAGTCCATATCATTGCATGGATTAATAAAAAAATAACAGCCCTTTTCAGGGCTACAATTAAAGACTGAAACAATAAAAAAAATGCTCTTTTCAGAGCTACCATTATACTTTCAAACAGAAACAGATTCATACCATTGTTAACATTATGTTAACATTATAATCTCAAACGAAATATATGTATGTGAAAGTATTCATCATTATATGCATATGAATGATTGACAAATGCCAACTTCAACTTTCATTTAAAGTAGTACTCATCATATGCATAGATATTCAATGACTATCAAATTCCAAATTTCGACTTTTCAGTCAAAGTAGTAATTTATTTGTCATATAATGTATAGATATTCAAAGACTAACAAATTTCCAACTTAGACTTTTATTAGTCAAAGTATTCATTTGTCACATAATCTATGAATACTAATACAACTAACTACTGTTTGTGTGAATAATGTAGCCCTGAAAAGGGCTGTTGTTTTTTTTTTGACCAGTAGGTCCACGGTTATTGTGCCACAGGTTGGACATTATTACATATAATACATGTAGATACTCGGGTGAAGTTTGTTAGTGGCCTCTCGCAAGCTTCACACCAATTCTGTCCCATTTCCATAATTGAGACAGTGTTGTGGGTGTTGACATGGGCATACCACCCTCCATTATTGTTTCTATGCGAATAAAACCGAAAGCAGCACCAACATAGTTTTTTGTTCTCTCCATCTATTGTGCTGATCAATACGTATGCATCCAATGCACAATACAAATCCAAGGGATCTTCCAGTGTCTCACTGACATTGAGTGTTCGCATACCGATCCTCATAGCACCATCACCTTCAGTTGTGTCAGCTTCTATCCCTTCATCATCTCCTTCTTCATCCATGACCCTCTCAAACTCCATCACGTCATCATCTTCGTCGCTTTGGTTGGCCTCGTTTTCAACTTCGTCTATCTCATCTTCATCGACTCCAACATCTTCTGCTTCAACTATTACTTCCTCTAGCGGAACATTGACATCCTCATCATCTGATTCGTCTATCCAATTGTTTTCATCAACAGCAGCTATTCTATTTAATGCAGCATTTATTTTTGCAGAATTCATCTTGTTGTTGTTTGCTCACAGTTGTAGAGAGTGAATGAATGAACTCTAGGTTTGCAAGTCAACTTATATAGGAGGTGATGCGACTCCCACTTGACTCGTTTAGAGTGGAATAGTAGGAGAAGTTATCCCACTATACTTCCACATGATGTTGATTTGTATAAATAGAGATCGTAGGTATAGGAGAGAGCATTCAGAGTTTCTGTAAGTCATCTCTTAATATTTCTAATCGAATTAGTAAAATGCCGTTTCCAAAAGAGTGGAATGAAAAACCAAAAGTGTGTGTCTACCCAATGATGATTGCAGGGCTATTGTGTGCTACTTTTGTCAAATAAGTAGACCTAAGGATTCAATCAATCCATGTACTGGTATGTGTAGTGATTGCGTGTTGCGGATTCAACTATCGCCTCCTTCTCATCCACCGAAGCGAACAAAATCGGATTATCGTCAACAACAGTTACAGTGTCTGAAGTGTTCCGAACCTATAATATTTAACAATATAGGTATCTGTAGAAATATTTGTGGTACCTGTGCTGCCGTTCCAACTCCACTGCAACGTTGTTTGCGTTGTGATACATATTCCATGAATTGTTGGAATCATGTATGCAATGCATGTAGAAGTACTTGGGATCTGTGTGAGAAGGTTGGTCAACTCTACCCCAATAGGAGAATCCATTTTTTTCAATGTTGGTGTTTGACGCACGAGCAACAACTATTGAGGAATAGAGTCAAAGAACGTTCCACATCCACAGAGACATATTAACATTTTTCATTTTTTATTATCGTTATTGTCCTCTATTATTAATAAATATATATATTTTGAATTTATTTGTATTATTTTCTAACATTTAAAAATACATGCATGCAACACAAAGTTTTCCTCTTAAATGACAAAGATTGTTACATGCGTGAATAGTTTAGTGAGAGAGCGCATGTGCCAGTTGATGAAAGAGCGCATGCGCTAGTTTATTTTCTTCTATAAATGGTGAGGTCTCAGTAACATCATCACCTTTCCTATCCACATTCTATTGCTATCACATATCATTCCTCAGACCTTAATAATCATGAGCTCTATGCCGCTATTGATTGCTGAAGATGGTTCACCACTTGTTGATATCGATCAGACTGATTTTGAAAATATTCCAGTATTACATTTATCGAGTCAAGATTCGATAAATGATTTTGATATTAACGACTTCGTTAACTTTGCAGATGTGCCAGAACCAAATGAGCAAATTATTATTGAAAATCCGATCGTTTCGCAATTATCATCACTCAAACACTCTTCATCTACCCTTCCTCTTGGTGTTGATAAGAAATCTAGAACAATCAAGAGGAAGGTTACTAAGGCATCTTCATCGATTGTCACTGACTTTAAAGAAAAGAAAGAATCCAAAAGTGTTGTGCGACAGAAAAAACCCGCAACGAAAAGTGACAGATCGAAGAGGAAGCCAAAAGGTACTCCTAAAGAAATGAAGAGTGATTTGAAAGCTGAACCGCTATCTTCTTTCAGCCCCCTCCATCGGTTTGGGGAAATGAAAAGGAAAGCAAAATGCCGTCTTGTAAAGGCACAGATGACTATTGCTGAACTTGAAAAGAGTGAGCGAGCTATTAATGCTAATAATGAAACTCTTGAAGCATTAGATGCCAAGATTGCATTAGCGAAGGTTGAATTGGCTAGAATGTCTAAAGATGCTGATGAACTCCGTTCAAAAATTGGTAAAGATAAGCAATTCCATCAACGTTCGAGAATGCAAGCTCAGGCTGAGCTTGAGGAGTCGACTAAGCTTTATGAGACAGCATTATCAGTGAGAGATAATTGGCAAAAAGAGTTGGATACTGCATTTCAAAGTGACGGCGATTAGTTTTGGGAATGATAATGTGTTTTCAATATCGTGAGTTGAAAAATATAAGCGGGAATGGAGTATACAATTAATTTGGTTTGGTATACACAGAACATTGCGAATGGCTGGG
The DNA here is from genome assembly GCF_025532065.1 of Leptinotarsa decemlineata. NCBI lineage: Eukaryota > Metazoa > Arthropoda > Insecta > Coleoptera > Chrysomelidae > Leptinotarsa > Leptinotarsa decemlineata. The sequence goes on along the minus strand of NW_027412573.1, from coordinate 3,289,758 downwards.
GCAATGTTTACCGCTGCAATATTTTTCAGTTCACATACTTATAATTGAAATGAAAACAATAATGAACTTTAATATTACTTTATTCATAAAAGTCACTATTATATACATTTAAACCATATTTGATTCATCAATCCAAGAATTTTGTTCGCTAGGAAGGCCTAACCACTTTACATATACTTTATTTTTTCTTCTCTTCAACACCTTCTCAATCAGATATACGTCAGGATTCTCGGTTCGTAATAACTCTTCTTCGTAAAAACATCCTCTAATCGGCTGTTCATTCATATCTTCAAGATTATAAGTCGTTGGGATGGTTTTATTAATTTTAACAATCTTGAATAGCTCCGTGGTAAAATTCGCAGTGTAAGACTTTTCAAAAATATGTTTGTATTTACTTATACGTACAATATCATTTAATTGGAATTTGGGTTTACTTTGTCTTCCTCCAATTCCATTGATACATTAACTGCAGCTTATGCACAAAAGCAGTAACCGTTAGAGTATTCATCGTAAAACTCAGCAAGTGAGTAGAATTACTTTTCTTATAGAATATTCTCCAGATGTTTTATGTATCTCTTTCAAATCATCTTCAATGCTACTCACAAATTTCTGAGCTGCATCTACACCCCTATATGTAACAAATTTTGTCAAATCATCATTATATGAACACTTTATCAAATAAGCAAATGAATATGGGGCATGTTTGAATGTTTTAATCGTGTATGAACTTCCAGGATTTGGCTCATTCACATGAATCGGTTTAAGCACTGATTCAAAATCAGCATACACTACAAATGGCACCCTCATTTGCCTCTCAAAGTTTTCAAACATTAGTTTATTTTCCGCAACCATTCTACCATATTTATTGATCTTTAAATTAGTAGTTGGTGTTGTGGTACTAATGTGATTACAATCATACATATTATGACGTAAAAGCAATCTCTCATCAGAAAAATATATCAAACATCCGTCACAAAAATATTTTTTCTGTCTATGAGCTGATAGTTGATTAGAAACTAATCTTGAAAGATCTTTGATCCAACAATAGTGACCATTACCGGAGTCATCAGTTATAAACAACAAATTGACATGTCTCCGGAGTCTTCTCTGTGAGTATCGCAATGGACCAATCACTTCATACTTCATTTTACCCTTCTCAAATGTACTCTCTAAACCGTAAACATTAATTGAAATATCATTCCTATCTTCGAATATTTCGATACTCTTATTATTAACTTTAACCGGAAAATCCATACCTGTGACATCTAAAACAGTGGAAAAATGTGGATATGACGTAAGTTCGGACACTCGACTATCTGCAGGATATAATGCTGATGTTATAGCCCAAGCAAAACAATATTGATCTTCATTACGAACATTCACAACAGCTTTCTTCCATTGAATACATTGAGGCAGCTTCACATATGAACGTCCTTCCAGTGGACTGTATTTATTAATGTTGACCTCGAGAAACAATATTTTTTCACAAGTCCAACCTGAATTATAAAAAAAAAAAAATATTACTATTCAATCTTATTGAAATTTTTAAAAAATAAATACCTGAGTCACGATCCTGGAACTCAGTCGTTTGTGCCACAATTACATCACGGAATCCATCAAAAACAGCATTCAAATCTGAAGATTGGTCCACTATTTTATTTTGGGAATTAAATGACTTCGTGTCCCTCGAATCATCAGTCTGAAGAATATAATTCCCAAAAACTTCCATATTCACCTTGATGCTTTTATGGATCCTGATGGCTGATTCCAGTAATTCAATGACCTTCTGCCTAATCTTATTGAAAAATGAAATGTAGTCACTGGTTACAATCGAACTCTCCACCCTGTATGTAGCAATGCGGCAATTGAATGCATTCGTTATAATTTGAACACCGTCAGACAATTGAACACATGCATTATTTTTATGACTCATGGTTCTTCGGTGAGAATTCACTTGGCTCATAGGAATTGTCACATTACAACAATTGCACGTATACATAGGTGTTGCATTATCCACTCTCACCCGTTTCACTGCAGGCCCTCCTTGGCAACTCTGGAGCTGATGCCGACGAAGATTATCACTACGAGTGAAAGATTTACCACAGTCACAGGAATACATTTTATATAATAGTTCTCACTAACTCACTTGATGTAAACTGACATAGCCAACACTCGTACGCTTCTTAAATACACTCTGATAGGACCCGTCAAGACGTCATAGCCAACCCCACTTCTCAACTACATGCGCCAAGATTACCTCCCAACTGAATGCGATAACAGATGTCGATATACGAGCAAGCAGTGGTCGTTGCGGTCTCGGAGAGGGTAGACGCTAGGCAAACAGTCCTCGGCTGCCGTTGTGTCACCATCGATAGCGGGGCTAGAGCGAACCTTCATCGCTTCAGGAGAGGTGAGGGCAGACCGATGAATACGCATTACTCTGCCACACGTCGTGGAGTGAACATGTCGCTCTCTAGCCGTTGAACGGTTATTGCTGTGACGTCACTCCACTACTAACTTGGTGCCCTAACACCGATGGAGCATTTATTACTTGGAGGATCTTCGAAGTATGCAGACGTATGTTTGTACATAGACAAACAAGCACATGATGAAACCCTGTACCGTGCATTCTCCTACACACACACACATAAACACACAAAATCTCATATGAAAAAAAAATCTGAACGATCCATGCACCAGACACTTCAAGGTCACAACGCCTTGACTTCACTGCACAACAAAAAAACTTCACCAAACAACAACCAATAAAAAAAGCAATTAATACGTCATAGTGGTGGGGGGAGGCCGAGAATCAGCTGTAAACAACTACTGTCATATCTCCAAAGTCATGCCTTTCAGGTGAAAACGGAAATATTATTCATGAAAAGAGTATAGTGGGTTACCACCTCATTAATAATTGATAGTTCTACAATGAACTGCCATGTTCCTGGAAATTCCAGATTATTCCAACATTCTAGGATGTGCCGGAATGTTGTGGAATGCTTTCGTACATTCTTGGATATTCTGGACTGTTTAAATAAGAAAAATAATACTGAGTAACCCCGCCTTCCACGATTCAAATATTTGAGAAATGAAAAAGATTTAAAATGTTATGACTACAAAACAAATTGTGTTGCTTCTGATTGGGTTGTTTTACGAGGGCCGGCCCAAAGGAAACACAAAAATTTTGGAAAAAAAATGTATTTATTTTTCAACATAATCTCCTTGCAGCCTTATATTACCGATCGCGAAAGAATAGCACCTAAAGGCTGACTTTCTACCAAAATGAGGATAGATGTCAATCTTGCTGAAGTGCCCATCAGTAAGTTGAGGACCGCTCGGAGAGCGGGGGTGGAAGGAGTGGGGTAGTAGGTTCTCCTCGCTAACAAATGGGGGGGAAGCTCCTACTTCAGGGCACTCAACCCGGGAGGAGGCATGGGGGGGGGCAGCCTTATACACATTTCCGACGTTCAACAAGTTTGATACCGTTTTAATGAAATAGCCTTTAGCTGCCAACATTACTTCTTCATCGTTGGAAAATCTTTGACCACTAACCCATGTTTTCAAGTTTGAGAACAGAAAATGTTCCCAGGGAGCTAAATCTGTCGAATAGGGTGCATGAGGCAGGAATTCAAACTTTAATTCGTTAATTTTGGTCACCGAGTTAATGAATTTGTGAGCTGGTGCATTGTCTTGATGAAACAACACATTTTTCTCATCCAAATGCGGCCGATTTTGCTTGATTTCTTCACTCAAACGTTGCAAAAAACCGCATTCCAAAAAACCGATGCCATTACCTTGCCTGCAGATGAAACGGTCTTCGCCTTCTTTGGAGCCGGTTCTCCCTTTTGATTCTGTTTAAAATCTGTTTTTCCGTTAATCAGCTGTCGCCCCCATACGAACGACAACTCTCAGAAGTTGAGAAACTTGTGTTAGCTATTGGTCTTACCTTTTACCGTGTTATTCCTAACACGGTTTTTGCTCGAGTGTGGGCAAACGCGGAACCCATCTTCCACACAACTTTCTCATGTCCGAATTTTCAGATAATATACGATGTACCGCACTTTTTAAAATGCCCACTAAGTCTGCTAGCTCGCGCACTTCCAATCGACGAGCATTCAGTATCGCTTTGTGGATTCTTTCATCGTTTCTGGAGTCATCACCTCATTTGGTCGACTACTGCGATGCTCGTCTTGACAGCTCGTCCGGCCTCGTTGAAACCCAGAGTAGAATCCAGTTGAACTTTTATATTGAAGATGATTTCATGCAAATGTTGTCCGCGGCTGCACTTCAATGGCCCATGCGCAAGGTCCAATTTTGGCACACTCTCTCTAACATATCGACCGGTACTCCACATATAAATGCTTCAATATTGGCTTCCAGAGCGTCAGTCGTTGCTGACATGTGGCTCAACATGACCCCACAAGAAATAATCCAAAGGCGTTGAATCACACGATCTAGGCGGCCAATTGACGAGCCCCAAACGTGAGATAAACTGTTCACTGAAGGCGTCTCTTAATTGGGCCATTGTTTCGCGTGCCGTGTGGCATGTGGCACCGTTTTGTTAAAGCCACATGTCAGGCATGTCCAATTCTTCCATTTTAGGCAACAAAAAGCCGTCAATCATCACACGGTAGCGCTCGCCATTCACAGTAACGTTCCGGCCATTGTCATCTTTGAAGAAGTACGACCCGATGATGCCACCGACCCATAATCCACACCAAACAGTGACTTTTTCGGGATGCATCGGTAGCTCTTGCAATGCTTGTGGCTGGTCTTCACTCTAGATTCAGCAATTTTGCTTATTAACGTATCCATTCAACCAGAAATGAGCCTCGTCGCCGAACACAATTTTTCGATAAAAATGTGGATCTTCCTCCAACTTTGCCAGCGCCCATTCACCAAATGTTAGACGTTGTGGAGGTCGTGTGGCTTCAATTCTTGCACCACCTGTATCTTATAAGGTTTTACACCCAAATCCTTTTGCAAAATGTTCCACGTAGTGGAGTAACAGAGGCCCAACTGCTGTTAACGGCGGCGAATCGACATTTCACGGTCATCACGAACACTGGCGGATACAGCCGCAATATTTTCTTCGGTCCCAACTCTACGTATGCGTGTTGGTGGTTTAATGTCCAATAATGTAAACTGAGTCACAAGCTTCCGAATAGTTCCCTCAGTAGGCCGACGAAACTGCCCATAAATTGGAAGAAGTACACGATGCACTTTCTTCACCGAGCATGAATTTTGATAATAAAATTCAATAATTTGCAAGCGTTGTTCATTCGTAAGTCGATTCATGGTTAAATTATACATGAAAATGAACCCGTACCCGATTATGGCATCCCTGAATCAATGCACCCTGTACAGTTGACCTGGTTTCACCGATAATAGATTAAAGTATAAGACAATCTACATATTACTTCCTTTGATATGAAAAGTTCGCTGGATTTGCCACTCAAGTGATGTTCAGCTTGATTCTGAATGCGGAACTTATCTCCTTGAGTGCTCCTTTGCGCCCAAGGGAAATGTGTAAAATACCGCTACCCGCATCCTTTGTGGCGACGTACATCGAGCATTTTCGAATAAAACTTCTATCGAATGTCTTCGGAAAATTTTCGAGTTCGAACGCACACAAAAGGAAACCCCTTGACCAATTCACTTTTAATGGAAACGCCCGTTTCTCTATTCACGGTATGGTTTCCATTGATGCCGACTCCTTTACCGAAAAGCTCTAACAATGACCGATGGTGACGAAAAAGTGAATCCATCGATATTATATGTTGAGAAAAAGCTGCCAGCCCAATATATATTTTGTTCTCGGTATACATTTTCTCTTTATTGAAACATGGACAACACTTGACGTATCGTTTGGAGATAGACAAGTTCTAGTTCAAAATTAGAGAAATATAAGAGGTATATCAATTCATCGATTACAGTATACAAGATCATATCATCATTCCAACGAACACGTGCCTCCTCCCCCAACCCCTGTGATCAAGAATCATCGTTTCGAGGAGGTCCAATTCTTGGACCATTCCTTGGCCTTGCCCACCAGACCAGACATTTGTGAAACCAAGTGTGGTCACATTTGATGAGCCCATCCACATTTGGGTGTAGAGTAGTATTTGGGAACGTGCAGAGCGCTAAAATTAAAGGATCTTCTTATCATTCGGGCGTAAATCTTGTCCATGCACTACAAAAGCATCTCACTAGCAAAGCACACTTAGTCTATTAGAGGGACTAGCCCAATTATCGTTGATAGTACGAAGCATACACTTATACAGCTTGAAATGGGAGAGGAAGAGGAAATAATGTAATGCCTTCAAATGGTCAAATAATGAATCATGTAGAGACAGTGTTCATCCTTTGGAATATCACCTTGATTATGAGGACATTTGAAGTACTGCGTACTGGTTATAGTGGTGATAAGGTCCCGTGAACAGGTCTTGAAGGTATGAAACCATGGTTTCTTTAAGGGAGATGGTATCGATGAGTGTCCACGAAGGGCGTAGGATTATATATTCGTGGTATTAGCCAGGAAAGTAGTTGTTTTCTGATAAGTGTCAGTCCATTAACCTACAGAGTAGGTAGATTGGGAATGGCCTGAACGAATTGTTCTTTCAGATAATTCAACTCAACTTTGAATTATCGAAAAGTAATCTAATGTCTAGTACAATCTTAAATGGCAGAAGACGCATAATCTGGGGCAAATCAATTATTTATTGCTGTGAAAACCACTGTTGTACGGGTCTAATTACAGGCGTCACTGATGAGACCTCTGGCGAGTCGAAACAGCGCTGGCTGGCGTTGAATCATGAATGCGTCGTGTTTGGGTTCTGATTCTCAACTAGTTGCCTTGCTGTGGAAGACAGAGAACAAATCTCGTCGGCCACAGCTTGGCTTTACAACTGACCGCCTTGGGAAGCCCCGTTTATCTTTGATTTTCTGAGATAGAGTTCTCTGTTGATCCCACAGATGGCGTTTTCGTAGTCGAAGATATCACCGACCTTACTCAGGCTTGTTCTTCAATGACAGTTGAGCTCAGCAATGAATATGTGTTTCAGCCTAACACCACTGATGAGAACAATGACGGGTCGAAACAGTGCTGTCTGTGTTGGATTATGAACACGTTGTATTTAGGCTCTGGTTTTTAATTCAAAGTACTATTGAATTTGTAAGAGAAACATCCCTGAACAGAGTTTCAAAACGTTTCTCTTTATTTCATTGATCATTAAGTTCACTTCTCATTCAACATATCTTTTATTTTGGTTCCTTGGGAGCTAGCTGTCCAAGTCTCCAGAAAACTCTGCAGCCTCTTGGGCTCATTGCGTTTATTCTCCCGTCTTCTCATGACACCCATTCCATCAGTCCCGTTCCCTGTGCTAGTTTGTACAGGTTCCGTGTTGGAGGTTCATCATATTCTTCTGGACGTAATTTTGTACGTCCATATATTGCCTGCCTCCTGTAATTCAGTGCCTCACATTCGCATAAGATGTGTAGAGCTGTTTCTAACCCTTGGTTACATAATCTGCAGCTGAGGTCTCCGTTGTACAATCCCCTTTTATTCAGGTGTCCTCTAAGCGGACAATTGACCGATTAGTAACTCTGTAATTATTCTGAGCCGATCCCTACTATATTGAAGTAGTTCTTCGGTTCTTTTGTCGGACGGTTCCCTAATGAAGGTTCTACTTTGTTTGTTGCCAGATACTTTTGTCCAGTACTCTGTGCGCTTCTTATTGGTCCATGTCCTAATCTGGTTTCGTACCAATGATTTTGGTACCCCCAGAGCTGGTTCAGGACCTATATATGAAGTTAATGGTCCGTATCTAACGCATTCATCAGCTTCATTATTACCTGTGATTCTTGAATGCCAGTACAAAGTTAATTCGTTCCTGTTTGCAAGTTTATTCAATTCTTCATGGCATTTCCAGACCAGTTTTGATGTCACCTTCGGGTTTGTCAGAGCCCCTAGTGCGATCTTGCTGTCTGTTAAAATATTGATCCGCTCATTTCTTATTCTTATTCAACATACCTACTTCTTTATTATCTTCCATACATCTCGTGACGAAATATAACCCCGAGAAAATAAATATGTAACGTCTATGGAAGAAAAGACTCGATACGCTGTTTTGCGACGAAAATGCCTGTATTTCTACGTTTTAGAGAAACAAAAAAACGTTTTAGTCCGAGTTTCTTTTTGTGTGATTGTTCATTATAATGATTTCAGAACACGAAAGCCGAACCGTAGATCTCTTCTAATGAGGTATTAAGAACGAAGATATAGCTGGGAAGCTGGCAAGTCTTTGTGTGACAGCTTTGTGAAGTGACTTGATTTTCTGAATATCTATAATCATTGGCGCTGCTTTTCGGAAAATTACAACATTATATTTCGGTAATAGTGACTATGTAACAATAGGACGTTTTTTTAGAATCACTAAACAAGTATGAAAAATCCCTTAAATATAAATATCCATCTTTTTGAACACTATGAGAAATAAATATTGATAGCGGTGATCAATAATATTTTTAGTCCAATCATGGAAGGTAAAATACGGTAATATTGTATAATTTGGAAAATTACAACTTTAAATTCAAATATAGTGACTATGATCAATAGGATGTTTCATTAAAATTAGTAAACCTTAAATTCCAAACTGAATAAAATCACTTGTTAATGAATAGCCTTTTTATTGGACTCTATTGGAAATAAATATTAATAGCAGTAAATGATGAACGTTTTAGTCCTATCATTGAAGGTATGAAATGAGAATAATAATTAGCTAGAAGAAAATATGAAAAGTGAAAATTATTATTGAAAAATATATGTATTATTAGCAGACCCGGCCACGCGTTGCTGTGGCTAAGGTTTTTGTTATATTACATAGTAGAAAACTATTTAAAAGGAACGGTAGAACATCAGTCATGGGGACCACCATGCTTTTTTACATAGATGCCATTTGTAAAAAATATGGCGACCTCCATGATTGATTTTCAACTACTGTAACCCCTTAGTACAATAAAATTATTATTATTACGAACAAAGACGGAAACGTTAAAGCTGGCATAAAAATCCACTGGATTGGGATTTGAAGGAGAAAGACTTTCAACACGATTGATTAAAATTTTCGTACAGTTGATATTGAGCAAAAATCAATACAAAAAAATTAATTTTAAGATTTATTATTATTTTTATTCAATTTTGTAACAAATGAGTGTATTACAAAGTTGTTGGTAAATAACATGTAACAGTTAAACTTCTGAATGAGGTAGGTAGGGCGAATAGTCTTAAATATTTAAGAATAATATTTATTATTTTGAATTATAAATACTTTTAATTTCAATTTTAGCACTAAGCGGTGCACAATATTTTTGGTTAACCTGTCTTTAGCTAACACAAATAGATTCGACGGTAACTACGTGATAATACTCTCATGTATATATTTTCATCAAAGAGTTTTGAACAATGAAGCACAAATAATTAAAAAGCAGGAATAATTTCACTGTATTATCTTCACTGTAATATAAATTTAATTTACACTTCAGTCTGAGTAACACGTGGCCGGCTATGCTAACACCAAAATTCAAAAAGTAAAAACAATTGAATTTCACGGTATTTCGTTTACTACAAAATGAATTTAACTTATACTTTAGCCTCAACAACACGTGCTGTTTATGCTATTAAATTGTAGCTTGTATGACACGTTTGTAGGTTCAACATAGCAGCGCCATCTATTGATTGTTTACTCAATCCAGTCAATAGATATCGCCATCTGTTAAAATCGTAAAGTACAGGGCTCGAAAAATAGTTTTTTTAGTGTTGATAATATCACTATTTTAAATCCATCAGACATATTAGATCCATATTCAAAAAAAAACACTGCAACAACCAAATTTCCGCGACAACACCAACTCAAAAGGTCATAAAACAAACTTTTTCATTGTTTTTGTTCCAGCCGTAGTTGGCTAAGAAAAAACTGTTGTTCATCAAGACAATGCCCCAGCTCACAAATCCATTAGTGCCAAGACCGAAAATTAACAACTCAAAATTGGATAGGCCACATGCAGAATATTTTTCTACGGCAAAAATAACGCTTCATACTGGATGTCACTGTAGGAGAAATATTTACGAAGACAACAATTTCAGAAAGTTACAAGAAACGAACAGAAATTCACGACAAAGGCATGGAACCGAATGAGTACCGAATGGGTTATCTGTCTTATGATCAGACAAGTAAGTAGCTTCAAAACTTCGAAGTACACCATTAATGGATGATGTCCCATGTGAGTGACATTTTATATCAATGATCTTTGTATCGTGTTGCTTTTCCCATGAATCCATAACGAATGTTTGGAGTACAAGAGTGGAAAAAAGTGATTTTGTAATTATAAATACAAGAATTGTTACTGTCATTTGAACGGCTATTACATGCAGACAGCTTGAGTGTTCAAATTTTAGTTTTTTTTTTCCCGTGTATCTCCCGAAACAAAAAATCTTAAGTCGATTTTTCGAAATCATCCATTTCAAAAACTCATTAATACAGCTTACTGTATGATTTTCACTATAAACGGTTTTACAAAAACCGGGACACGTGTCTTTCCCAAGCATTATTCTCAAGCATTATCACGCTTGAGAAAGCTATTGTATAGCGAAACACGTGTCGTGATTCACCCTTTATAGTGAAAATCATATAATGAACTGTATTAATGAGTTTAAATATGTATTTTAAGCATCGGTCGTTCCATTCAATGATATATTTTGAAATTTTAGTTTTTTCCCGTATATCTCCTGAATCAAAAAATCTGAAGTTGATTTTTTTCGAAATTTTACAAAAAAAAGACTACCCTGTTGTAATTCAAATGTCTCTCTATATCTCACCGTTTGAGAGATCCCCACGCAGATGAATTTTGAATAGCTCTATATATCCATATATCTACAGTGCGGTCCATATGTATGGAATAAATTCATTTTTAGCTTATTATGTACTATTTGAAAAAAACCTGAAACAGGTCAATTTTTATTCTTAAATTGACAATTTACAGTATGAAAATATTATCCCCCTACAGCACCCCTTCTGAATTATAAGCACCCTGTCGAAAATTTTAATAGCAAAGGGGGTCGTGTGGCACCTTGTTGGAAAGGGATTTCAGACCTCTGTTCAGCAATATAAAGTTTTTCAAGTTTGGTGCAATCATAACTGAGAAAATTGATTTTCAGGATGTAAAATTTTGATAATGTCTCTAGGTATCACAAATTTTACGTAGAATGAAAATAATAAAGCCACATAATATTTAGAATGTATTTTTCAATGTACTTTACAATTAAATTTAATGTTCAAAATGACCACCATTAACTTCTTGACAATAACCGAGGCGATTTTGGAATTCTCGTACAACATTTTGTATGACCTCGGGGTTTATTTTGTTAATTTCTTCCGTTAGACTAACTTTTAAATCAGCAATATTGTTTGGTCTATCAAAATATACTTTAGATTTTGAATAACCCCATAAGAAGTAATCGAGAGGAGTCAAATCGGGGGATCTAGCCGGACATTCAATCGTTCCACGTCTTCCAATCCACCTATTGGGAAAAACCTCGTTTAGATAATTTCTAACTGTACATGCAAAATGCGGTGGAGCTCCGTCTTGTTGCTAGTAAATAGTTCGATCTATCTCATTTGGATGATTAACATCAGGAAAATGTATTTGTAATGTAGGCACTAAAAGTTAATCAAAAAATCTAGATAAACCTCACCATTAACAGTGCCCTCAAAAAAATAGGGGCCAATAATTTTATTGTTAATGATACCACCCAAACGTTAACTTTCTTAGGATATTGAGTGTGAGTCGCGCACACCCAGTGAGGATTTTCTCTGCTCCAATATCTACAGTTCTGTCTGTTAACTGTTTCGTTTAAATAAAACGTCGCTTCATCAGAAAACACTATATTTGTTTATGAACTGCAAATCTGCGTTCATTCTGTCCATCATCAATTCACAGAATTTTTGCCTTCTATCAGGATCATCTTCATTTAACTCCTGAACCAACTGAACTTTGTAAGGGTGGTATTTTTCTTTATGAAAAAGTCTCAAAATAGATGATTTACTTACATCATTGTCGGCGGCAAGTTCTCAAGTTGTCTTAGTTGTCTCAATCTCTAGAAGTACATCTAACTTCTTTCATCATAAATTGAACATTTCTACCTGGTTTTGCAATATTTTTTACATGTCCAGTTTCACGAAACTTTTTTTCAATTTTGCTAACTGTAGACTGCGACAAACCTCCTTTTGAGTTCTTGTTTTATTACCACAACCAATCATAATAAAATGTCTATTCTTTGAGTCTCGGACAAATGAGCCATAATTAAATTTAATACGCCCACAAATATTATACTGACGTCTTTAGTAACTTTAAATACCTAAATGACAGCAGCCTACTAGATTCATATCAATTGTTAATTTGGCTTTTTGTCTAATATTTTAGTTTCTTCAAAGATTTTTTCCAGGATTCAAGTCAGTAAGGAGCGTGTTACAGGATGGTCTGTTTAATAGATCAGGTTATTGTCAAGAAGTGAATAATGGTGGTCATTTTGAACATTTAATTTAATTGTAAAAATTAATTTTTTCAGTTATGATTGCACCAAACTCAAAAAACTTTATATTGCTGAACAGAGGACTAAAATCCCTTTCCAACAAGGTGCCACACGACCCCCTTTGCTATTTAAAATTTTCGAGGGGTGCTTATAATTCAGAAGGGATGCTGAAGGGGGATAATATTTTCATACTGTGAATTGTCAATTTAAAAATAAAAATCGACCTGTTTCAGGTTTTTCTCACATAGTACATGATAACGCTAAAAATGAATTTATTCCATACATATGGACCGCACTAATATATATTTTTGTAAAACCCTTTATAGTGAGAATCATACAATAAACTGTATTGATGAGTTTCAATGTGGATTTAAGTATCGGGCAGTTCCATTCATCTAGATGTATTTACTGTCTCAGAAAAGTCCAAAAAACGTGATCTCGTCCCTAAAAAATTTGTTTTAAAAATATGATGATGAAATTATTAAAAATCAATATTTCAGTTGTCTTTTCACCTGGACATGTAACAGTAATGGTCCTAGATTAGAACCCTGGAAAACCCCCGTTAATTCTAAAATTATCTATCACCTAAATAACCTACAAATACTTTCAGAACAAACTAATGGGTTAGCTCCTAACCTAATGGTACTCTTCCGCACCGAAAGGTCGACGACCTGTAGCTGGGTTACAGTTAGACGGTACCACGTCTCTTTGGCTTACAATGCCTTTGCCCACTCACAATCCAACTAAACTGCCAAGCGATTTATATTCAGTTGTTTTTTTACGTTTGTCTCTGGGGGCAATAGGGACGATACCATGGAAAGGCATATAATGAATGTTGGTAGTCAATACTAGGGATGATCTCAACAGCCTTTTATCGATGTTCTCAATGAAATCTAACAACTAGAGAGAATGACTCACTCACAAACTTTTGCTGTATCTATAAATGAATCAATATTTAATAAAGAATTGTCTTCAATCCAGACATTCACTGTTTTGAGGGTTCTTCTCATAGTCTTTGAATAATTTTTTGAATAGGACACTTCCTTGCCCACTTACGAAGAGATCTCTGTATCTGTAGAGTAGGGATGGAGTGTAAGCCCACAGCACTTAGGTCACATGTGACCCCCGTCCTTTATACATCCTCCCGAGGAGGTGTCCTCCTAGGTCATCGTCCACCCTGTCCTTTCCAGGAAGGTCGATAGGTCACTTGGAGACATCTCCTTTATATCGGCAGGTGTAGGCCAAGACTAGCCGAACACACACTCTCTTATTGACGATAATTTCGGGCACTCGCATAGGACATGCCTGACAGTCTCATCTTCCTGTTCAGACATCCTGCATAGCGTGTGTCCACTAGCCCCATATTATGGAGGTGTTTCCTTAGTTGACAGTTGCCAGTCAGAAATCCTACTGTTAAGCGTAGATTTTTCCTGGTCATCGCCAGATATTTCTTCGGCGCCAGTTTCCCAGGGTCCCATCTCTTTAGGGATTGGCTAGTTCCGCAATTGTCGAAGTTATCAGACCGTAGGTGCCACTGGGTCCTAAAATTCTTAATCCAGCCGCTTCCTTGGCTGAAGAGTCAGCAATGCGATTACCTTTACTCCTGTCGTGCCCTTTAACCCACCTCAGGATGATGTTATTATCTACCGAGGCTTTGGCTAAATCTTGGTGGCACTCTAGTACTGGTCCTGAAGTCTGTTCAAGGCTAATAGTGCTTGTCTGCTGCCAGTGCAAATTGTTATCTTTTTGTCAGAAATTCCTTTCCTGGTTATTTATTTTGTGGCATTTGAGATACCACCAGTTCTGTTTAGACCACGCTGGTATTTTTCCCATTCCCCACATAATCTTTAGGCTTAGTGATCTGAAGTACACTCCACATCCTGAGCCTTCTTTGGTTTTTGGACCGTCTGTACATATGCGTATTGCATTTGTAGCATCCGACTCTGTGTTCTGTTTTATTTGTATTTTGTAGGGTTTTATTAAACACTAACCTGGGTTCAATTGCATCACTGGTTGTCTGCAGCAGAGGTTGCGCAGTAAGCACTTCTCGCCATAGGCTGAGCCTCAATTGACCCATTCCTACTTCGAGGTTTACACCAGCCGTGCGCAATCGTAACATGGCCATTAACGCAACCTCCTTAACGTACAGGTCCAGAGGGGTCAGACCCCTTACGAAGAGATAATTATGATTTCCTATTGCTATAGTGACAGGAGCAGGAATAAATGGTGCCGAAGAAGAATATTATGGCAGATTCAGTATTGTTACAAAAGCAAGTAAACACAATAGTGGTGACCACATGTAACCTTAAGTTTGAGGTCAGTAAACAACTTAACCTCAAAAAACACGGAAAGTAAAGAATAAGAGAATAGAATGAGCAAGAATAGAGGGGATATGAAAGAACAGAAAATAGAAATGAAGACAGAGATATATCGACAAAACAATAAGAACAACAAGAAATGAAACGAATCCATAGACAACTTCTCAGTAGTCGAGCAGGAAGACACTTCGGAATCACAAAATCTTGGTCTGGGTTACAGATAAAACTTTCTCCAAGAGAATAGAATTGAATCTTTTCCAGTGACTGACAATGGACAACTTCTCAGTAGTCAAGCAGGAAGACACTTCGTTATCAAAAAACCTTGGTCCGGGTTACAGATAGAACTTTCTTCAAAAGAATAGAATTGAATCTTTTCCAGTGGCTGACAATAGCAACAGATACCTTTGGTCGTAATGGACTTTTTCTAAATGGCTTGTCGTTCCTGATAACTAAGACTCTGGCAAAGATGTTCATTCTAGCAACAACGGAATGTTGCCAATTCTGGGAAACATGACAACCTGGACTTGCAAAGCAAGCATTGGGAGTCTCAAAGACGCAGTTGGACGGAACGGTAGGATACAACACCGAAATTATCAGACTGTACCTTTCTATGTCCAAAAAACAAAAAATCTATCAGGATAAGCTCCTGGTGTACAGGAGCAACAGGTTATTTTCCATGCTCAACCAGATGAAAAGCAGATATAGGTCGACTATTCTAGTTTGACTCCTGAAATGGGTAAAAGAAGGCGTGAAAGGATCGTTGTACAACAGGAAAAATTCCTTGAATGTATATATAGTACGTTGAACTGAACTCTTGAGCATTATGTTACTGGGCATTCAAACCTCAGAGGCCAAGCTTGAACAGTCGATCTAGATAATGTAGGAGTGTTGCGTAGTTATATCAACCGAAGTGAGAAAAGGGACTATGGGCCTACTCTCACCTTCCCTACTCTACAGATACAGGGGAATTATTGAACTTGGTCTAATTGATTCCACATAAAAAAAGGGGACTCATATAATGGTATGATGGTTATCCTAAACGGAATAACTTGAAAATGCAAATAAGGCAGATGAGGCCCAGCTCAATAATTGTCATCACCAATCTAGGTGCTACTAAAATAGGAAGAACCTTTCATGGACCGGGTATATACATTATGTCATGATTACTATCGAATTGGAGGTGTTATTTCAGTAAATGATTGTTTTTTATATGAAAATTTCAAACATCGTTACCTTCCACGGCTCTCACGAACAAGTAATGATATGCGTTTTCTAGTTAGTAGATTTCTTTAGATCCCGGACAATAAATCTCATTTCAATTTATTCAACGGCCTCGGCACCTGGGGCCATTCAGCCATTTAATAATCTGTTACCCAATACTTTTAATGAATGAAAGTAAACGTTCTCACAATCGAAGTAAGTAATAACAGGTGGAACAAAACATTTATCAGATGAGACGATCAAACAAAACAGCATAATGACAATCTGCATTTCTATATTGAATCTCAAGCCTTGGCATACTCACATGGCAACCATTTCGGTTTAATTAAGACTGATGCATTTGTGTTACTTTAGATATTATCAAACTATAACCTAAAAATCTCATTAGATGATGCATTTGCTTAAGAAATTACGTCAAATTAGTTCATCCGATAGGACTGGTCGATGTGAATGTTGATTTGAAAACATTCGAAAATACACGATTTTATTTTCAAGAAGACACTTCCAATGAACATTTTTAGACCTCACAGTTCAACCCCCTTCGAGAGGTTGTCGAAAATTAACGCGGAAGGGGAAAAGGGTAAATATAATTCATATATCAACCTGCCTGAGCTAATGATTTATGTGCGGAGAGATTGGTGGAACCTAACCTCACACATTAATCAATAAAACGGAGCTTCTAGTTAACAAAACTTCAAACAATTAACTTGTTTGCAAAGCTTAGATGATGAGAAGAAAAAATATAAAAATATATACCTTTTCATCGGTGGGGGAAGCGGCTATATATTTTTAAATATGTAAAAAAATACTGTTGCATGGACATACTCGAGCGCGTCAGATATTGATAGCATCAATGTCCTACGTATTTTTGATAATGTTGGTATGTTAATCTGATCGTTTGCATGATGTGGGTGGATGTACGTAAGGGTTAAAAGTGAAAAGAAAAAAAATTAATCGAGCGCGTCAGATTTTCTAAAGGAGTGTTGAGTGCAACAAAAAAAGCTCTCATTCAATAATCTGCAATGTGCCAAAAAATTCGCAATTTTGAAATACTCAAGCGCGTCAGATTAAGATATACATGGTTCATCTTTATGTTTTAGACGTGCTGTCTTATAATCTGACGAATATCTAGAGGGATTCGCTTAATCTGACAAAAACAATATTTTTTTTAAATTTTGTTTAATTCATTGAACTTAATTAATTGGAAAGCTCAGGAAATAGCATGCAAATAAATGAGTGTATGTTTTTTAAGTAGAATACTTGTATTTATGAGAACATAATTTTAAAGAATGCTCAAAAAAAAATATTTTTCATAATCAATTGATTAATTAATGAAGAAAAGAGAAATTGAACTTTCTATGTTTTTTACCACTTTTATTTGTAACTAACGTTACTGCAGTTTCGTCCTATAAGGACATTTTCAAACATATATTGTATAAGTTATATATTGTATAAGTTTAAAAATGTCCTTATAGAACGAAACTGCGGTAACGTTAGTTACAAATAAAAATGGTAAAAAACATAGAAAGTTTAATTTCTTTTTTCTTCATTATGATTTCCTACCACGTAGTAACGGCTACATCCATCAATTAATTGATTAATTAATCATCATCTTCATCACGAACGAGTCTCTGTGATCAGCTGTTATGGCGTTATGGCAACAGAATTCAGAGTGGGGACGGAGTGAGAGAATAATAGATAGAGAAAAAGTGAATAGAGAATAGAGGAATAGAAGCTCGGAGAGGTAAATTAAGGTATCACACAGCTGCACGCATTAAACTTTATCGACGAATTTTTGTTATTTCGGCTTGCGGAAATTTTCAGATTATATATTTTTCGTTATCCTTGAATTATTTCCTTAAAAATAAAAAATAAATAGCTACGCTCGAGAATGTCGAAATGACGTTATTTTTTACAACTTTGCTGCCCTCCCCTTTCTTTACGTCACTCTCAAATTGTCAGATTACTGGAATATACACTTTTTAGCATGTAATTAACTCACCCTACCTTAATCTGACGCCCTCGAGAATTTCTGATGATCAATTATTTTTTACTAATTTGATCCTTTATCCTTCACGGGTGGCCTTATATATGAGGCTCATATTTAGTGGAGGTACCTAACCGGGTACAAGGTATCCCCCTGTATATTAATCTGCCACGCTTTAGTAAATCCCGAAATCACCGCTTGGGCTCCCCTATTATGACCGTTGCTTCTCATTCGGGCGCATTTGGCCAGGTTTCTCCTGCCAATAATAATCAATAATAAATCGACTTTATTCCGAAGAGAGAGTGGAGTGTCAGCAGAGTTATCTTCCAACTCAAGCACTTGACAGGAGCTTCGTCGGGGGGCGCAGCGGTCTTGCTCGTAGCAATGCTTCCACCTGGAGTTTTTCCATTCATTTCTTGTTTAAAAAACAACATACCCCCTTCACGTACTACTCCGGCCTGGGCACCGGCGTATCGATTAGATACCAGCGTGTAGCTGACTTTCCACAAAGGACAATCACAATACGAAAAAAAGTCACGTGATAGCACATGACATCCGCGTACCTTCTTTGTACATTTAGTGTGAAAAAATCCATTCAACATTTACTAATTTTCAGCTTTATGCTATTTTGGTTCTTTTTTATTCGAATGATGAGCATGAATTCCAGGCATTTTCTACGAAATTTGCCTGTATTTGTCTGACTGAACTGCTGTTCAAAGGGCACCATAATAACTGTATATCGTCAAAATATTTCCAAGACATTCTGATGGAATAATTAAATGAGTATTTTGACAAAGAGACCTCCGCATACCGGAGCATTTCCATGAATTTCCCCACGATACGAGACTAGAGCCAAGAATGCATAATTCTCGCTATAATTACAAGTGTATTGTACATTTGTCTAGTACAAACACGTATATAAGCTGCAATATTATGCAAAACGACAACGCCATACATTATGGCACAATTTGGTTCGCAATTAATGGAAGACGTTCTATTGCCCGGCAGATGTTATCAAGGGGGAATTCTGAATTCATTATACTCAATAATCTGCTCTAATTATCAATTTATATCCTGTGACAAGCGAGGAAACATATCAGCTTCAACTTATTGAAACATTGTAGTCTCCATTTTTTTTCTTCGCTGGGAAAACTCTGTTCAAATTTGTATACCTACTTGCCTATCTCGCTAACTTTACTGAGGGCTAATAAAATGCTTTCTCAACAAAATTTTTCATAATGTGGAATCGTTACTTGAAGTTTAAACTAATTCCTTCAGCTAGTGCCATTCAGTTTTTCGGATTGGATTCAACTACCGTCGAAACATCGCCAAAGTTCACCAAATGGTGCTAGACGACCGCCGAATTGAAGTGAAAGAGATAGCAGAGATTACAAACATATCAAAAAAAGTTTTTGTCACATATTGAATCAACATTAAGGCATGACAAAACTGTCCGCGCATTGTGTGCCGCGTTTGCTCACGGTGACCAAAAACAGGTTCGAATGAACATTTCCAATGTTCTGTTGGCGCAGTTTAGGCGCAATATATCCAAATTTTGGTGCCGATTAATTATTGTAGATGAAACTTGAACTTCATACGCCCGAAACAAAAAGAAAATCGAAAGAGTGGACTTCAAAGGGGGGGAGGGCGGTTAAAAAAAAGCAAAACTGTGTTTTGTTGACTATTTTTTGGAAAGTCATGAAGTTATTTCAATCGATTATCTTCGAAAAGGATAATCCATGACAGGAGCTTTCTGTCGTCATCTTTTCATTTAATTTGAAGTCATGCCACTTCTTACATTATATATTTAAGTTGTGTTGTTGGAGATTCACAAGAATATTGAGATGTTTCTGCAACACTCTCACAATCATGATTATTCAACAAGATCCGCATGTTTATTGAATAACACAAGACATTGGTTAGCAGTTAGTCAAAAAAACTACCTAAATTTGAATTTATACAACTATTTCCATCCCTCAGTTGAATCTTTAGATATCAGAAATTTCAAAAATTATAGCAAGAGATATCTTCTCAACCACTGTTTCTACACAATTGAAGAATATGCTGCTGTATCTGGTCAATTCATAGTTCTTGAAAAATGATTCATGTTGAAAACCTGTTCTTATGTTTTTTGACGTTTTTATATTGATATCTTTATTTTATTACCATTCATGTGACACTGTGATCATTACTTTAATCTAGAGACGTTGTTGCTCATTTCAAGTGTCTGACATAGTACCTATAGTAATGGGTGATTTTTGAAGAGGTATAAGATTTAATTTTTAAAACAACACCACAAATTTGAAAAAATTGATGAATTCTTAATTGGAATTGATAGAACGATCAATATAATTTAATGTTTGAAGATGATTTCATGCAAATGTTGTCTGCGGCTCCGCTATAGGTGGCCCATACGCAAGGTCCAATTTTGACACACTCTCTCTAACATATCGACAGGTATTTCACGTATAAATGCTTCAATATTGGCTTCCAGAGCGTCAGTCGTCGCTGGTTTATCCCTGTAGACATGAGCCTTAAGATGACCCCACAAGAAATAATCCAAAGGCGTTAAATCACACGATCTAGGCGGCCAATTACGGGTCCCAAACGTGAGATAAACGTTCACCGAAGGCGGCTCTTAATTGGGCTAATGTTTCGCGTGCCGCGTGGCATGTGGCACCGTTTTGTTGAAAACACATGTCAGGCATGTCCAATTCTTCCATTTTGGGCAACAAAAAGTTGTCAATCATCTCACGGTAGCGCTCGTCATTCACAGTAACGTTCCGGCTATTGTCGTCTTTGAAGAATTACGGCCCGATAATGCCACCGACCCATTATCTACACCAAACATTGACTTTTTCGGGATGCATCGGTAGCTTTTGCAATGCTTGTGGCTGGTCTTGACTCTAGAAGTGGCAATGTTGTTTGTTAACGTATCCATTCAACCGTAAATGAGCCTCGTCGCTAAACACAATTTTTCGATAAAAATGTGGGTCTTCCTCCAACTTTGCCAATGCCCAATCACCAAATGTTAGACGTTGTGGGAGATCATGTGGCTTCAATTCTTACACCAACTGTATCTTACAAGGTTTCACACCCAAATCCTTTCGCAAAATTTTCCACGTAGTGGAGTAACAGAGGCCCAATTGCTGCGAACCGCGGCGAATCGACATTTCACGGTCATCACGAACACTAGCGGATACAGCCGCAATATTTTCTTCGGTCCTCACTCTACGTATGCGTGTTGGTGATTTAATGCCCAATAATGTAAACTGGGTTCGAAATTTAGTCACAAGCTTCCGAATAGCTCCCTCAGTAGGCCGATGAAACTGCTCATAAATTGGAAGAAGGGCACGATGCACTTTCTTCACCGAGCATGAATTTTGATAATAAAATTCAATAATTTGCAAGCGTTCTTCATTCATAAGTCGATTAATGGTTAAATTATAGACCAAACTGAACAATATTGACAATGACACAAGACACAATTCACACGTGATCTGTCAAAAACAGTGTTGCCAAAAAGATACCAGCAAAAAAATCACTCATTATATAGTATATATGACTTGCCATATATGTATGTTTGTATATAAAGTGGTCAAATAAATTACTCTACTCTACACACCGTCTCACACCTCAGCGGTCTCACGAAAATCCACAAACTACTGTTTGAACTGCCTGACCATTCGCCTTACTCGCCAGATCTAGCTCCGAGCGACTTCTTTTCGTTCTCTCATCTAAAATTGCGCTCGGAGGACAGACATTTTCGTCAAATGAATAGGCAATCACTTTTGTTCAATCATCTGTCGCTCCCATACGAACGACAACTCTCAGAAGTTGAGAAACTTGTGCGAGCTAAGGACAAACGAGGTCTTACCTTTTAACGTGTGATTCCTAACACGAGAAAAATTATTTTGCATATGGAAGCATCACTGGGCAGTGTGTAGAGTTGAAAGGTTATTATGTTGAAAAACAAAATCTGAAAAAAGTTGTTAGGTCTGAAACTTTTCAAACCACTCTCGTATTCTAATGTAAATGAGTTTACACATGACGAATCAGGTTGACAGCCTCTCGTTCGGGTTTTCCTTTCGCATACTCACGTAATTAAATTTCAAGGAAAAGTTCTCCAACTAATTTCCTTAGTTTTATCAACCGAGTCGTCGGCCATTCTCTCGAGTTCCCCCATTTCTCTCTGCATCCTCACCTGAAAACAAGTAAAAACGACTTAATAACCACTCTCTTGTCGTGACGTCTCATCTTAAAAGTAGATTTCTAGCGGTATTCGCAAAACCAGTCTTGTTAATGAACTTCACAGTCTATTTGCACACTCTCTTACATCGTTTTACGATTTACATTAGAATAATATGACGGAGATGAGATTAGTTTTAGTGTAGAGCAGTGTAGTTTTTGTAACGGCTGTTATGGAGATTGACAAAAAATAAAGTCGTTTTCTATTCGCAAAAACGCTTGAACTAGGTACTCATCAATAGTCGATAATACTCTCGTTCTTCTACTTTGACCACATGATGTTACATTCGATTTTGAAACAACACATCACATCACGTGTTCCCAAACTGAGTTCATCCACAGGGAGGAACACGGTTTTAAGAGGAAGTTCAAAGAAGCTGCATATATGTTGTTCAACGACGCTGTGGAACACGGTTTTAAGAGGAAGTTAAAAGAAGCTGCTTATATGTTGTTCAACGACGCAATCAGCAAAGCTAGCGTAGAGATACGCAACGTATGGAAGCCTGTTATCAACCGGAAAAACGGTCAACTCCCGCTATACCGGTGAAACGGAGAGAGAGAAAAGAGGATAGTTGAAAGCGTTCGAATGACCTATAAATGCTTCTCCTCCTCTCGGAGGAATAGTCCAGTCATCTCCCGAAGAGGATTGTGGATACTAACAACCGAAACGTCGTGAAGTAACTTAACCTGCCCCCTTGCCTCTGCAGATCAAGAAATAGTCTAGTCTTTCTCAAAGTGGGCGATAACGCCCCCTTGTGAGCGCTGGAGGCTTATAGGAGGGCAGTAAAGGGCACAGAGAAGATTGGGGAGCGTTGAAGTGGTTTAGGGCGGCGATGACTAATTTAAAAATGTTTTTTTGTTTTAACACAAACTTTACCGCTCCTTTACGCGCGTTTCCTCGTGTAACGCCATCTAGGGGACTAGACACTAACTATTTCCTGTCCGATAGTTGTCAAACTGTACAATAGATGGTGGTAAGCTTCAATGCGAAACGAGAAGTTTCTAGTCTCCATTCTCGAAAGTACTAGGCCCGCCCGCTGCAACATATAAAAGCGCGCGCGCCATCCAGCCAGTAATTTCATTCGACAATATTACGAAAACAAGTGAATTTAGTTAGCGACTAATTTTACCGGCAATAAAAAAAGTAATAACTTCTGTGCTCCACAAATCAGAGGCAGATATTATCCGAAAAATTTCTTTGAGCAATAGTTCCGTGCAAAGACGAATCGATGAGATGGCTGAAAACAGTGAAGAGTCATTGTGCAATCATCTGAAGACTTCTAAATTCTCAATTCAGTTAGATGAGTCCACTTCACCAACCAATGAAGCATTGTTGTTGTCATACATGAGGTTTATTGAAAATGAGAAATATATCAAGAACTACAATTTGCCATAAATTTAGAGACGGATACAGAAGGAGAAACCTTATGCATATATAGTAACACTGGAAAAATTTTTTGATGAGAAAGAAATTCCACTGAAATTCTCATTCAGAACTGGCTCATTTCCTTCTTTCCTGAAGACTTCCGTTGTCATTCCACTACATAAAGGTGGTGATTTAGAGAATCCCTCCAATCTACGTCCTATTTCCTTAATACCGACTTTAGCAAAAATTATTGAGAAATTAGTCAAAGTACTTTTAGATAAATTCTTAAAACTGCACTGTATTATAAGCAAAAACCAGTTTGGGTTTCAAGCGGAAAAAGATACAAATGATGCTATCTTCGCCGCAATTTTTTGCGATATTTCAAAGGCGTTTGATTGCGTCAATCATAAAAATTTATTAAAAAAACTTCACGAATATGGATGTAGAGGTGTAAAGAACACTTGGTTCGAATCGCACCTTTCAGGTCGGAGTCGAATGGTGAGGACAACGGAACTCTCGGAGAACAGGGCCATTGAATCTGGTGTACCACAGGGTTCTGTGTTAGGCCCTATTCTGTTTCTGCTATATATGAATGACACATCTATGAATAACATATCTGGTAGTTTCACTCTATTCGCGGATGATACTACAATATTGTGGAGCTGGTGCGATGCAAATTTACGAATATAATATCATTCAAATGTTCACTTGATGACATTTCAATAGACGCTGCCATAATACAAAATGAATTAAACACAAAGTTTCTCGGTGTATTCAATGATAATAGGCTGAAATTTGATGAATACCTTAAACAACTGAAGAGAAAGATCTCCTCAGGATGGTATGCAGTTAAAGTGGTTTCAAATGAGTTGGGTTTCCATGTCGCAAAGACCGTTTACCATGCACTTGTTGAATATATATCGACTACGTTATGGAATACCTTTTTGGGGAGCATGCAACTCATCCCTTCTCTCTTTTGTACTGATATTACAGAAGAGGGCACTAAGATGTCTCTGTAAAGTCAAACCCAGGAATTTGTTCACTGCCAATAAAATGTTAACAGTCATCGCACTTTTTATCTTAAAGACAGTTTGCCTTATTTATAAACATAAATCGAAGTATAGCTTTGCTTCTACTCCTTATGCTACTCGCAATAGTAATCATACCTTTAGACTTCCCATCCCAACTTCGAATTCAATCAAGGATTCCATATACTATAATAGTGGTAAATTGTTCAATCATTTACCATTAGAAATGAAATCTGCAAATTTAAGCAACATTCATTTCAAAAAGGCGGTGAAGAACCTACTTGTTGATAGACCCTATTATAGTTTGGAAGAGTATTTTAGCGAATCCTTTTAGCAATATATTAGCAATTTATTATTTGTACTATCACTTTATACATGGTGGTATTTTATCTATACATTTTTAGTACTTTTTTTATATTTACATTTATACTTTTTCAGTACTTTTTTATATTAACATTGTATTTTTTGGACTTTGTCAATAAGATGCAAATCTTCGGGCAATAAAGTATATTTTTTTATTTGATTTGATAATATTATATATCAGCTGCTACGGATGGCGCTCCGGCTATGACAGGACGTCACAAAAACTTCATAGTGTACTTAAAAAATAAAATTCCAGATGTGCTCGCTGTACATTGCGTCATTCATAGGCAACATTTGGTTGCGAAAAATTTGAATGAGCACCTCTCTCAATCACTGCAATATATCATCAAAGCAGTCAATAAAATCCGAAACGGCTCTTTAAATGACAGATTATTTAATCAGCTTTGTGTTGCTAATAATGAAAATTTCAACTGATTGCTATTTCACACAGAAGTGCGTTGGTTATCAAGAGGTAACTGTCTGACTTGATTTTACAATCTATTTGACTCTGTAATAAAGTTCTTGGAAAACAAAGACAAAGAATTGCACGACAACCTCATCACTTCAAAGAATGATATTGCGTACTTGACAGACCTGTAAAAATTATTCAATGATGTCAATCTCCAACTTCAAGGTGATGACTTGAATTTGATTAAAACAAAAAATGTCATTGCTGCTTTTGAAAGGAGAACTCATATAATTGATAATGAACGAGGAAATAAAGATAAAATTCAAAAATGGATACCAAGAATTTTGGCTACAAAAGCCAATCCCGAAATTGTACCCTGGATTGTGGTCCATCGTTCAACGATTTTTGATAGCATTCCCATCATGGTATTTGTGTGAACGTGGATTTAGTGCTGTGGCAACGTTGCTAACTAAAAAGAGAAATCGGTTGCATATTGCGGAACGCGGTGACTTACGGCTGTTTTTGGGTAAATTCGAGCCTGATATTAACAAACTTGTTGAAAATCATCAAAATCACGCTTCACATTATATTAGTTTTAAAATTCAAATTGAAATGTTTGTTTTAATAACATGAATAAACGTTTTCCTAATATTACAAAATGGTGTTTTACATTACCCTCATCAGAAAGTCTTATTTTCACATGACACACATAATTTAATTATTAAAATAATGACTGCGATTGTGATTCTTAAGATGTAGTAAAGTAAAAAAATTCTCGAAGTGGGCGGTAGACAAAATAAGTTTGAGAACCTCTGAGCTAGTCATTCCAACTGGGCAAATGTACCGTTTTCTTGCTCAAGATCCAGAAACGAGTAGGAAAATTGATTAGTTAATTGGTTTTGGGTTATTTCTTTCGTTGTTCTTGATCTGATTACCGTTGAAATATTTTTTTATGTTGGAAAAAAGAAAAGTTTGCTGAAAATTTGACATTTGTCAATGAATAATTGTCCTGAATAAAATTAGATATTTTTTGGCACGAAAGTTTGATACTTAATAACAGTGGCATGTTTAATTTGTGACAAAGAAACATTTGTTTTCGTCCGGAAATTTTACGTTTCCCTCTCATAAGTCCAAAGCGAACAAACAAAAGAACCAAGCAAATCTCTCTGGAAAAAATAACGCCGCACCCGGTAAAAACGTGACCAAACTACCCCGAGAACATGTGGCGAAATATTTCATTCGACAGACAAAGGGATAAATTGTTGCAAAAATCGTACGGAATCCACAGGCACGGAGTATATCCCAGAGGAGATTTTAACTGGGAGAATTTCCAAGCACGTCCCGTCCGCAGGGGTGACAACTAAACAGATTGACTTTATGCCAGGGTGTAGTTTTCCTTGTGTGTATCGCGCACGGCAAGCCGAGGGACATCCCACGAAAATTATGCGATACGCTTGTCTTTATTGCCTCAGAGGTGCTTTTTCTCTTGCGCCGGCGACAAATTCATGAAATTAGGTTGTGTTTTCAGGGAAAATCTTGTCGTGGGTCGCATAAAAATTCGTCTCAACGAAGGACCGGGAAGACATTTGCTCCTCCGGAAAGACAAGAAAGTTTGTTCCGTGTAGATCGTCGCGGTATAAGAGTTTACTCTCGATATCAAACTTGATCGGGATCAGGGAAAACCTCAGACAATACATGATTGTTTACCAATTGACAATTTCACATCAGTTGAGTAATAATAATGATGATGATGATGATATCGCTTTTACTGTTTTCAGTCATAATACTGAAAATTACAGTGATATAGAGGTTTATATTGAAATAAATATTGTTTAAAAACTAAAATCACACGAATAAATACATCGAACTAAAAAGTTGAAAATATTTTTTTAAATAAGCTTAAAACAATAACGAACGAAAAATACTAGTATTATGAAAAAACCGGCGGGCGCTTGATATAAAAAAAATATGGCACAAAGAGCCCACGCTTTTTTCACCATAATACTGGTATTTTCCGTTCGTTATGGTTTTAAGCTTATTAAAAAAAATATTTTTAACTTTTTAGTTCGATGTTCTTCAAAAGCGGGTTTTTTAGATTTTTAAACTATATTTATTTTTCATTTTTTAGTTTCGTATTCTATAAAAGCGTGTTTTTTAGTCTTTTTACACTATATTTATTTTATCTGAACTTTGGGATCAATCAGCCGTATATTGTTGATATTTTGATATATGGATATATTGTTGATATTTTCCGATTCGTGCTCGTGTTAATAAAAAAAATACTTTTTTCAAAGAATAAATACATGTAAAGTGAGTTCGAATAATATATTGTATTGTGTATTTGTTATTGTATTTGTGTATTGATAACATATTCTCTAGTCTGGAGGTGAGTGATGTAAAAGTTTGTAACTCCTTTTTGTCAGATCATACATACCAAACATGCTCGTTTGAACTGACTTCCTCAGAAATTAGTGATCCTAAATATACCTATAAGAGAAACTTCAATAACTTAAATAATCAAACCTTTCGACATCTCCTGTCTAATGAAAAATGGGCGGGTATATATGAAGCTTCTACATTTGAAAACAAGCTCTCTTTTTTTTATAATACCTTCCTTTACCACTATAGTTGTGCTTTTCCTTCGACTCGTAAACCTAATAATCCAAATAAAGTTAAAAAATGGTTCACACCTGAAATAAAGCTAATGCATGACCAACTCTGCAAAATGGACAAAATTAGAAAAGAGGTTGATGATCCACACTATACAGAACACTATAAACAAATAAAAAAAGAATATAAAAACCTAGTAAAACAACATCAGAGAAGCAGAAACGATAACAGAATAAAAGAATCTAATAACATAATGAAAGATAGCTGGAAAATCATGAATGAATCAAAATCCAACAATTTCATTAGTTCTTCTATTAACATCATTGACAATCATGGTGACCCAATTATCGATTCTTTAAAAAAGAGCAATTTTATCAATGATTTCTTTATCGACTCTTTCAAAACAAATGTACCAAACTACGATAAAAAAATCAAGAAAACCAAATCAAGCTTTTTTTATCACCAACGACGCCTGATGAAATTTTAAGAATGCTGTCAAAAACTGCATCTAAACCCGCAGCTGGTTTAGATGAAATAAATGGTAAAGTGATGAAAATAGTAGGCGACGTTATTGCTGAACCACTGTCCTATTTGATCAATGCATCATTTACATATGGGGCATTTCCAGATTTGAAAGTGTCCAAATGCATACCAGTTTTCAAAAATAAAGGCTCAAAAGATTATTTAAAATGTTACCGATCTATATGTGTGCAAAGCCAAATTGTTAAGCGTTTTGAATCAGCCTACTCTACCAGACTAATAAACTATCTAGAACACTTTGAGCTACTTTCTAATACTCAACATGGTTTCAGAAACAATAAATCAACAAAAACAGATATTCTGGATTGCATTGGTTTTATTTACGGTGCTCTGAACAATAAAAATCATGTTCTTAGTTTATTTTATGACTTCAGTCGTGCTTTTGACACAACTGATCATAAGCTATTGCTCATGAAGCTAGATGGCATTGGTGTCAGGGGGGTTGCACATGACTGGGCTACATCATATATTATGAATAGAGAACCAGGTCACAGTGGTAGATGGCATGAGATCAAACGCGAGAGAAATACATCTAGGTGTACCCCAAGGATCCATTCTGGGATCGCTATTTTTCATTATTTTTATAAATGACATTAAAGATACCTGCACTACATCAAATCAGATGATCGTCTATGCAGATGACACAAATATACTTATGTCAAATAAAAATACTGAACAACTAGTAAAAAAGAGTAATGTGGCCTCTGAAGAAATAAGTAACTACTGCTTAAATAACGGTCTCACGATGAATGTCGCCAAAACTTACCACATGCGTTTTCTGCCAAAAAATGTTGCACCCAATTCTGAGCTACACCTGGTAGTCTCTGCCAGTTCCATTCAGAGTAAAAAAGAAATAAAATTTCTGGGTCTCACTTTGCATCAGAAACTAACATAGGAAGCACACATACAAACATTGAGTTCAAAAATGAGCACTTCCTGTTATATAATAAGAAACTTAAGAGAAACTGATTCACATGACGTTTTAAGAACACTTTATTTTGGGTTAGTTCAGTCAGCCCTACAGTATGGACTGATCTTTTGGGGTTCTTCCTGTCATTTTAAGGAGGCATTCCGTGCACAAATGAAGGTATTGAGGACTATATTTAAAGCCCATCCAAGTTCAACCTGCAAACCTCTATTTAAACAATTACAAATAATGACGCTGCCTTGTCTTTATATATCTCAGTTAATAATGTTTGTAAAGGAAAATGAAATAGAGTTAAAAAAAAATAGTGATGTTAACTCGTATTTGACTAGAAATAGAGAAAATTTTTACCAGCCTTATTCTAGACTTGGAGTATGCCAAAATTCACCGAATTATATGGGTATCAAATGTTTTAACAAAGTAAAGAGCTTTATTGACAATAATAACAACATTAATATTTTCAAGAAAAATTTACATCTATTTTTAATTAATAACTCATTCTATAGTATTGATGAGTTTTTAGACTTTTAGACTTTTAACTTTATATAGTCTACGTAGGTCTATCTCTCTTATTTTAGTTTTGTATGATCTATGTAGGTCTATCTCTCTTTAGATTTATACGATTATGTCTCTCATTATGTGAACATATATTGTGTATATTTTTTTTTCTCTGACTAGTCCGATAAATGTTATGCATTTTGTAAGTCAACACAGTTTGTATAACCTTTGGTGATGAATAAATATGAAATATGAATATATCAAAAAGGTTGCGTACAGCGCCATCTGCCCGCGAATAGATGAAGCAATAATGTCAATAATTCTATCAAATATAGATCCCGAGCATTCAAAAGGGGCAAGAAGAGTTACAAACAAACATACATACATACAGATGAAGCTAATATAAAGCGTGTAAGAAAGTGTGGGAGTTCAAATTCTGCAATGAGAGAGAAAGAGAAAAATATACATTATTGTCCAAGAAATCAAGTTCTTATTGACAAAGCATGCTAGCAAAAAAAATGTTAAAGAGTGCCTTTTTAAATATACAAAATATTTACAAAAGTAGAACAATCCTATACCAATCAGTTATAATATAGTTATCGAATATAGATAAAATCAGTAGGTACGTTTGATGGAGCTTTTTCATCTTCCCTAATCTCCTCAACGCGGAGTGCCACAAGGCTCTATACTTGGGCCGATCTTGTTTGCTCTTTACTCCTTCAATCTTATCAAAAATTTGAATCACTGCAAGGTGCACTTTTATGCGGATGACACCCAAATTTATTATAGTTTCCCCCTCTAGATGTAAATGATTCTTGCATGATGCTTAATAAAGACTTGGATAATTTTTATAGGGCTGCAACTGAACACTGTTTACTCCTAAACTCTCAAAAATCAATGTTCTATTATTTGGACCAAAGTCCAACCGATCTGATATTTTAGAGTAGCTAAACATATCAATCAATGGCGT
Organism: Leptinotarsa decemlineata; assembly: GCF_025532065.1. Lineage (NCBI taxonomy): Eukaryota > Metazoa > Arthropoda > Insecta > Coleoptera > Chrysomelidae > Leptinotarsa > Leptinotarsa decemlineata. The sequence continues at coordinate 3,258,683 of NW_027412573.1, read as the reverse complement.
GAATATCGAGTTGGTGGAAGAAGCGAAAAATCTTAGAGTCATCACTGACCACACTCTCAGATTCGAAAAGAACTTGAATAACTTAGTACCACTTGCATATTCTATTTTAAAATTGATTTATATATAGTACTGGTAGTACTGTCATCATCTGGCACTCCTCAAACAGTTTGAGGAGTGCCAGATACAATACTGAACAGGAAGAGCATAGTGCGGAGGAGCCTCATCTTGTTGAAATATTAACAGATCCTCCCGATAATTGTAATATCAGTGAGAAGGGTATTAATAGTATCTTCCAGAAGCTCCAGATACATTTATCCGGTTAAATTGTCTTTTGAAACAATGGGCTAACAATACGGTCACCAATACATTTAATTTTTGTGGACATTGAGTATGCACTTCATGAAAAATGTGAGGATTTGAATCAGCCCAATAGCGACAATTATGGCGATTAACTGTGCTGTTTAGAAAAAAAGAACATTCATCACTGAAGCGAATGTTGAAAACAATATGTGGATTTTCCACCGCTCGTTCACTAATCAACTCGCAAAATTGTAAGCGTCGATCGAAATCATCTTTATTCAGGTTTCGCGTTAATTTAATCGTGTAAGGATGCATTTTTTTCGGCTTTGCAAGATTAGTACCCAAAACCTCCATGTCAAGTTTTCGATGGCCCACCCTGTATAGTGTTTCGACAAAGTATTTTGTACTATCTGCAATCTGTTAGTAATTTGTCAGTAAAAGTTATTAAACATTTGCTATTGGGTATATTATTCATGCGTAGAGCAAATATAAGTATCTAAAAACAGATCCTTACCCCATTTTATCAATTCCACCCTCTTTCAAACCAACAACAACTTGATTTGGTGGCTTTCCATCTGGCTTGTTGGCGGCGTGTTGACAAAGATATGAAATTATGTTATATTTCCGAGCCATGGAGGGTTGCCGGCCTCAGTAATGCGTGAATAATGGGACAGATTGAACGTTTTATATAGACAAAGCAGAGCTGAGAGCGCATTTATTTATAGGGCTATTATTTTACGAAATGAAGACATAATCTCGCGGGGTGCTTGCTTCAGCGGCTTTCAAAACCTTAACGTGGAATTTAACGTCTTGTCATCAACAGAGAAAGCGCACGATACCATCGGTTTTGAAAGGAGTGTATTTATTTGCGTGCAGGGGTGGCTTTGCTCTTCCTTCGATAGGAACAATAGGAAGTTTTGAAAGGCATGGTAAAGTTTACATTAACGACATTATTAAATCTCTCATAACTGATGGTAGGTAGCGGATGGGTCCAAAGTCCTATGGAATCGGGAGGATTTATTGATCCATTTGGTTATGGAAATTCCACTGAAATGAGTTGAAACATTTCAGGAGGCTAGAAAACAATATGTAAACAAGTAAACTCTACTGATACAAAATACAATATAATATCTAACTGTTTGGACGTTAATATAGGTCTCCCACAAGGGTCGGACTTGGGACCCGTATTGTTTATTTTGTACATCAATCAAATCGATTGGAGTTGTTTTCATCTGACTGAGCGCTAAATGTACTGGTGTTATGAATACGGTATCAGATTTTCCGATACGAAAAAAAAACAGAAATGGTACGATTCTATAATCGTAGACTTCACAGTGAATCAGATATCAAGAAATGTTCTTATAAGAAACTGAGTAACAACGTTACAAAAACCAGCATACCGAGGGGCGAACTGATTAAGATCATGTAGAAAAAACCTTTACAGGTCGTTGTACTGGGGAGTTTAAATCTATTAATATAATCTTCAATCTTTATCTAAACCATAGAAAAAAAATGTAAGTATTTCATGGACTATATAGACGCTTTTATAGTTCAAGTGATCGATTAGCCCTATTACCTTCTTATCAAATGTTGGAAAATTATTTTTATGCCTGATGATTTCCCCTAATCAATTTAGAAGTTGGAAAGTTTTCAATTTGAATATTATTTAGATGTATGGCTGGAATCTGGCAACGATAGGACACTACTTTTGTTTTTGATAAATTCAAGCTCAAGAGATTTGAGTCAAACTTCATACAACGTATGGTTGTTAGGAGCATGCCATAAAATTGTAGTATCATCAGCAAATAAAGTAAATTTTCCTTGGATGTTTATAAACGATAGGTCATTAATGTAAATTAAGAATAAAAGTGGGCCCAGTAACGAACCTTGTGGGAAGCCGCAAGTAATTTTACCTCCATTTGAGTATGAAGTGGTTTTGACCATATGGGTGTGATCTGCTAAATATAACTCAAAGCACTTAAGACTTATTCCAGTTATACCGTATCTACTGAGTTTCCGTAAAGGAATTTTATCATTCACACAATCAAATGCTTTGGCTATATCACAGAAGACCGCAGCCACTGTTTATGTTGAAATAAACATTGTAAAGAAATGAAAATATGGCATCGGAAGCGTTTTTTTACTTTTGGAATTCTGAAGAGTTTTGTCACAGCAGCTCACGTTATGGCCGGAAGTATTAAATTTCTTCCTTATGATTTCTGTTGTAGAAATCGCATTGCTTTTGTAACAGTCGTATATTGTTTTTTTTCGATGATTTTATTAGATGAACATCTAAAGGTTTTGGTAATCCTGTATCATATCGCGTCTTGCGTTCATAAGGTTTGTTTTTGACTATTTTACGTACAGTTGAGACAGAAATTTCAGTCAAATCTGATGTTGCTCGTAATAGTTTGTTTCACTCGAAACCAAACTTGAGATGTAGATTCTTATATACATTGAAACATACTCTCTGTGTTTCAATATTCCAATGCATCTGAATGTTCACCATCGCTATTCGAATCACTACACTGGAAAAAGTCTGCGTTGTTATCACACTCGTTATTACTATTAGTACTTGTTCTAGGACGCCACATTTTAAACAGATAACAAAAATTTTAAGTAATTATAACTGCAACAATATCAAATTTCAACACTCAAATCGCGATCAGTTCCTGAACTGAACACGACGGCGATAACCATCCCTGCATTACCGATTTGTATTCGTCACCATTACAATTCAATTTTATGACTCTTCAGCCAATCATAGAACTCGGTTAGTAAAAATTATCCAATACGAACCGCCAATTCTTCAGTCCACGTGGACTATTTCGCAACCGGTTCATTTCTATGTATTGATTTTTTGGTCTTTGAGAGTGCCGACAACAATACCATTTACTTCGACTAAACTACTTATTGATATATCCATTATGAACAAAGGAGTATGTAACTGACAAACACATTCTCCTTGATCATTACCTACAGGTCAGCCATCACATTATTGATGCATTATTTTTATAACAAGTATAAAAATTAGCATGACATCATTGACATATTCAAGTCTGTACCTTCTTTGTTATTTTTATGGAATTGAAGAACTCGACGAAGTGACCATGACGATGTTGTTTCTCGTTTCGAAGAAAAATGCTGACGTCATACTTGATACGATTGCTGACTCGATGAAGAGTTTGTTTAATTATCGAAATGGTGTTAATAATGATAATAACAAGTGACGGTTGGTCAGGGTCAAATTTGTGAAGAGGCTAGTTTTGACCCAAAGACAATCTAGTTACCAAAATCTATGGAAACAGAGGATAGAAAACATGATGAGGAACAAAGGATACTGAAAAATTACATCCGGGAACACACACGGAAAATCCTTTAAAAAGGAATCTTCCGAAAAATGGAATAAAGGGATGTATAGCAGATAACGCAGGAAAGGGAACAATGTCATGTATTTTTGTAGCTCCATATCACAATAAATATTTATTCTACGGTGTCGACAGAGAAGAGAACTTTGTACTTTATACATTGATGCTGTTATTTTTTGCCTCTTTTTAGCTTATTACTATATAATGTCGTGGAGCGATTTTTGGCAAATTTTTCTCTACGAATTTAAATTGAACCAAAGCGCTGCCGAAGCAGATCAAAAAATTACTCAGGCATTTGGCAATGATAGTGTTAATTTATTTTATTTATTCATTTATTTATTTACTTGTAATACAATACTCTACAGGACATAGCCCAATTATAGAGCAGGAAATAACAGAGTCTAATAAATACATCACAACCAAGTGACTGTAAAGTCTACAAACAATACAAACAAGTGACTATAAAGACTACATATTTTATATTTATTATAGGTGACAAAACAATTATTTTAGGAAGTGGGATTTTATATTCGACAATTTGCAACTAAATATATCTAAATTATCGCTAACAGAATTAGTCACTTTACACATGGTATGGGTCGGAGAATTCTCCAGAACATTTGTGCGAGATGTTTTTTATATAGAAAGTACTCGGGTGTCTGGAACAGATTCTAGGAATGCAAATATTAAACTTTTCCAGTAATGTTGGGCAGTCAACTATGCTTTTGATAATTTTATAGGTTAGTGCAACACTATAATATTCACGCCTTTTTTCAAGACTGAAAAAGTTATGCTTTTGTAGCAATTCCTATTGGAGGATAAATGCCATCGGTTTTTAGGCTTCGCAGTTTCAAAAATCGTCGTTGAATTACTTCTATTCTATCAATGTGATATTGATAAAAGGGGTTCCACACAACTGACGCGTATTCTAACTTTGATCTTATGAAAGCATAGAATAAAGTTTTTAAGGTCGAAGTTTCTTTGAAATCACTGTTACGTGCAATTGATCCGTACAAACGAAAGGAGGAGGTTACAACATTATCGATATGCCTATTAAATGATAGTGCAGTGTCAAATGTGACAAGATCAGTAAATGTTTCTAGTCTCACAAGGGAAACGTTTTCTATTGAATAATCAAAGATCAAGATATTCGTTTTCAAACTGTAGGACATGACCTTACATTTATCCGGGTTCAGTGACAAGTTATTTCGATAACACCATTCTACAGCTCGTCCTACGTTTGCTGAGAGGTTCACACAATCATCTATGTTCTCAACGAGGCAGTATAGTTTTAGATCATCGGCATATAAAAAAAAATACACATCTATAACATCTACAATATCATTAATGAATATATTGAAGAGCAACGGTCCCAGATTTGAACCTTGTGGAACACCGAAAGAAGCACTATATTCGGTAGATTTGAAACCATTGAGCTGAACATATTGTTTTTTATTCCGTAGATAGGACTGAAAGAGTGCGATTGAGGATGGATATAATCCAAAGGCTACTAGTTTGTTCAGTAGAATGCCATGCTCAAGTCTGTCGAAGGCCTTAGAAAATTCTGTGTAAATGTAAATAACATCAGTTTGGGCCCTGCTCGATGTTTCTGTGCGAAATTTCATTCCGAGGATTCAAGTCTCGAAGAAGACCCCCAAAGTGGTCGGTCTACAGTATCTACAGAACGAGGATTTGGGGACACTGGTGGAGACTGACCTATTAAACTTATCGTCTACTTGTCCGGCACAGCACAGCACGGCCCGTCCCGTCAAAATACGTATAGGATTACAATAATGAAAATGAATGGACAACTGCTCACCGGCCCGGCAAAGTCAAGAGCGTCCGCCGCCGGAAAGGATTCCAGCTCTCCGATCCTGTCCGGCAAATAACAGTACGTGCTGTGACGGACTGGCCAAGTGAGCGCGTCATCGGCCAGCGTCTACCAGCATCAACTTGTCCAAATGTACCTGGGAAGTTGCTGTCTCTCTGTATTGCTGTTCTATCAGTTGACAGCACGGTGTCAGGCGATACCTATGACGAGAAAAAATTGAGTTACTTGTTAAGGCAGGCTCTAGAATATCCAGAGGTTCTGAAAATTTGCCTGAAGTCGTTCGGAAATACTGGAAACATTTTTCCTCGTCTTCTTTCAGGTCGCTGAAAAGATGATGGAACTCTCCCACATTTGCCCTCCTTTGATTAATGGGATGGACCCACTTCCTTCTTTTTTGTGACCATTTTCTTCTACATTCAATAATGCGGCCACTATTATGACGACTTCTTCGTCAGAACTGCTAGTAATAGACACCACTCGATGTCAACTGAAATTTCCTTGAAATCGAACAAACAACAGCTTCAGTATGCTGGTTGTAGCTGGACAAGTGAATCCTCTACAACAGGAGACGTTCAACCATCACAGCAGAGTCCTAGTGAAGGAAATTACGTCAGCAGCAGCCGGCGTTGGTCAAGAGAAAAGGTCCGATCCTGCTACACGACAACGCCCGTCCGCACGTTTCACAAATTACCGTACGACCTCTCGCCAACTGACTACCGTCTTTATAGGCACTTCGATAAAATTTCTCACCGATAGAACCTTCACCAATCAGGATACTGATTCAAATGGCGCTTATTTCGATGAAAATGAATAAGTATTCACTGGAATATTTCAGTTTGAAGTTTCGTCCGTTTACTTTTGAAACAACCTAATACGTCCAGAAGAATATCACGAACATCCAACAATGGATTAGAATAAACTAGTACAGAAGGCAAAATTATTGGAGCAAGTGTCATAAAAATATGGGGATGAAAACACAATAAGTCAATGAGGCTGTATTTACCTATTGTGAATCATGCCCTAAGAAAAATAACGCCGGCCGCCACTGGTAGCCATAAACCAATTGTGACGTAGCGACGAGGGCGCTCAGTTCGACCGACATTCCGCGGCTATTCTACCGACTTCGATGGAATTCCGAGGAATTTTCCAGCGCCTTCGATTACCAAATATAGCCGCCATCCACTCGCCCATCGAGACAGTCAAGTGGAAGTTACAGTGCGGTACACGAAGCGATCTAGTAAGGCGATAGACATTCGGGTAATAGTTGAAGTTTTAGTTGAAGTGTTCGTTATATTTAAAGTGAAATAAAGTTGAGTTTGATTATTTATTTATTTATTAATTTTATTTATTTATTTCATACACTATTCTACAGGATGAACCCAATTACAGAATAGGGAGTAACAGTGGCATTTACAAATATGTACTTACATAATATAATTTGTGAATCTATATAAAAATTAAAAAAATTAAAAACAGAGCTGTCAGTTAGCTGAGAAATGTCTTTTGATTTGTATAATCTGGCAGTTGAATATATCTAGGTAGCCAAGCGGTTCGGCGTGGGTGCTTTGTTCACTCACTCGAATTGACTGCCGTGTTGGTCGGTGGTTCAAGCCCTAGTCTGAACGATCGATCTTCACTTGCTACCGTCCAACCCGTGTTAGGAATCACACGTTAAAAGGTAAGACCTCGTTAATTCTTAGCTCGCACAAGTTTCTACTTCTGAGGGTTGTCGTTCGTAGGGGTGCGACAGCTGGTTAACGGAAAAACAGATTTTAAACAGATTTTAAACTAACAGAATTAGAGGTATCGCACATTGTATAAATTGGAGATGTTTTCATTATATTTGTCCGCGGAGTGTTGAGATAAAATGTGACACTATTCCTAGATGACCATCTAGGAACCCAAAAATTCAACATATGTAACAGTTGAAAGCAGATGATGATATTGTTTATGACCTCGAATAAAGAAATAAATGAATAATATTCCTACAGTAGGATACGTGGCTTCAAGTTTAAAAGACATATATTTTAGGAAGCGTCTCTGTAGGGCTTCTATTTGATTTATATGAACCTGATAGTAGGGATTCCACACGACAGATGCATATTCCAGCCTAGATAGAACAAAAGTGAAATAAAGTAATTTCAATGTTGAAGCTTTTTCGAAGTCTTTTGTATTTCTAACTAAGAATCCATACATGCGATTAGCTGCTGTTAGAGTAGTGTTAATATGTTTATTGAAAGAGAGGGATGAATCAAAAGTTACACCTAGATCAGTGAGTGTGTCAGGACGCTCCAGAACTTGATTGTTTATGACGTAGTTGTGCAAATTCAAGTTCGTTTTCAGTGAGACATTACATTACATTTAGATACTATATAAGACACTATATAAGACACTATATAAGAACCACTGAAGTATAGTCAATTATTGGTGAAACCGTAACATACCTATCGAAGATTTGAAAGAATGGTCGAATGGAAACTGAAATTGAGTTGGCGTGTCTTTTTTTCTGGAGGTTAAGATATTGAGGGTGACTTTTAAATTGGCACTCTCATTGTAATTATTGTTATGCAGTCGAAATAATCTTTTTTGGAAAAACTGAGACTCAGTCGCTTGGCACTGAAGCGAATGATAAAGCGAGCACCGAATCCGCCTAAAACTTTTTTCAACAGAAATCCAAATGAATATCCGCATAAAAACTGGATATAACTGAAAAACACACATCATTGAAAAAAACTTCTGGAACTAGCTTTTCGAGTTGAGCAAACTAAAGTTCGCCAGTTTGTCATGTTTGATTCCTGCACACTCCCACTACAAGTGACAGCTTCATTAAATTAAAAAACTTATACGAGATATCGTCTCCAACGCCTGAATCGGAGCTCAGAAAGTAACGACGTTGTTACGAAGTTCGGACGATATAATAAGACGAGGTGCAATTGTAGCGTCGTCTATATGCAAATTATACAAGACATGACGGAAGATTCCGCAACAACATTCTCTCTCTCTCTCTCTCTCTCTCTCTCTCTCTTCTTAACGTGCTTTATTATCATATTCATTATTTCCCTCATGCCGGTGGTAATCTGGATATTTTGGGATATCTCCGGACAGATTTATATGCTCCAATTATTCAAACAACCAAACCGGAATAACAGATTGTATCGAGAATGCTGCGTTTACAGAGATCTTAATGCAAGACTGAATGAGTTCGTTTGGCATTTTGCGTTGTCAACTGGTTGTTTTCTGAAAACCAGGTTCATTTACATCAGCATGTTATCAAGGCGCAAATTCACATGACCCAATGGTCGGTAACGTAACAAAAAAAGCGATTTATTTCCAATAGGAGTACCCAGTTACAGGAAATGCTACTATTACAGAGTATATGTGAAATAAATATTAAAAATGATGGAATATAGAAATGTATAAAAGTAAATGCTGAAATAAAATATACAGGGTGTTCCTTAAACACATGCTAATATTTAAGGAGGTATTTCTTAGACCCATTTTGAGGAAAAAACGTCCTATGGACGTACATCCTAAACGCCTTAACTTTTGAGATACAGGGTGGCAAAGTTTTCAAAAATAATCAGTTTTTTAATAATAACTGAGACAATTTTGTAGACATCTTTGGCATATTTGGTACATATGTTCCATGCCTCAAGGCGCATTTTCTGATGTACAATTTTCTTAATTTTCTCTGCCAATGGCGTACGTACGAGTTTTGAAATGTTTATTTTTGGCGAAAAAAATACTACGCCACTGCTTTATCTTGAATTAAAAATTATTTTTTAAATCTCCATACATTTTTGAGCACATTTGATTTGTTGGGTTTTCTTTGTCCGACGCATGGTTTTCGCTCAAAAAATTAAAAATCGCTTTACTTAAGGATAAATTCCTTAAAAATCTGATGCGGTATCGTGCATCGACTGAAAGCAAACTAAGAGATCAGATTTGTTGTAAAATAATTGAGGATCTAAAAGGTATTTGTTTGTTGTCAGATGCACTGTTCTCAATTAAAATTACGTCATAACGCAGCACCGCTTAATAATTTTTGAAAATATAAATTTAGTTATCCTGGAATAAATGACGTGTAGCAGAATTTATTTATTGCACCTCTTGGAAATATGGAGTTTGTCGATATGTGATTTCTTTTAAAGATTAAAAGCAGAAAAAACAGCGTACCCACCTTAATATTGATGTTGGTTTAAAGTAAGGTGTTGGTGTTAAAAACTGTCACAGCGCGTTTTGATTGATTTTGAAGTGTTATTGAAGTTATTTTGGTAGTCCGCTGTTTTTCTGAATATCAGTAAATATGTTAAATTATACGAATGCGGAAATTGCGCAAATGCATTACGTATATGGCCTTGCCGATGGTAATGCAACAGAAGCCAGGCGTATTTATCAGGAAAGATATCCGAATCGTGCCTTACCAGATAGCAGAACCTTTTCAAATATTCATCGTCGACTTGGGGAAACTGGTAGTTTCAAGAAAGGAACTCCGGAAGGTAGACCTCGTGTAGTAAGAACTCCTAAAATCCTAAGAAGCGGTGCCGCAAGAAATTGAGGAACATCCTGAGACGAATACGAGGAACTTTCTTATTAGTCAATGGGCTATGCTTGAAGACTGGCAGTAAACAAATCTAAAGCAAATGGAACTTCAAACGTTCAAGCCAGTCTCTATATACCTACACAGTAGGTTTAATGGACTGACGCCTATCAGAAAACAACTACTCCCCTGGCTAATACCACGAAGGGCGTTGGATTATATCAGACAGGCGTCAGTGCAGGAATCTTCACAGAAAATGTCCTGCATATGCAATTGGCAATACAACTGAAAGAGTCGACCTTCAATTATGGAACGGGCACACTTGCAGACCGGTTTCGGGCTTATTAGCCACTCATCAGTGCAAGATAGTGACCATCATCGACCTAAAGTCAATGATATTCCACAATTGAAAATCGGAATTCTTTCAGAGTATTTCATTCCTCTTCCGAAGTTGGAGCGAACATCAAAAATGTCACTCCATCTAGTGGACGAGGTACTAACCAACTGCACATCCGTAATTTGCCCGATTCCTCTAAATAAGGAATAAAAACTTTCTTATTAGTCAATGGGCTATGCTTGAAGACTGGCAGTAAACAAATCTAAAGCAAATGGAACTTCAAACGTTCAAGCCAGTCTTTATATACCTACACAGTAGGTTTAATGGACTGACGCCTATCAGAAAACAACTACTCCCCTGGCTAATACCACGAAGGGCGTTGGATTATATCAGACAGGCGTCAGTGCAGGAATCTTCACAGAAAATGTCCTGCATATGCAATTGGCAATACAACTGAAAGAGTCGACCTTCAATTATGGAACGGGCACACTTGCAAACCGGTTTCGGGCTTATTAGCCACTCATCAGTGCAAGATAGTGACCATCATCGACCTAAAGTCAATGATATTCCACAATTGAAAATCGGAATTCTTTCAGAGTATTTCATTCCTCTTCCGAAGTTGGAGCGAACATCAAAAATGTCACTCCATCTAGTGGACGAGGTACTAACCAACTGCACATCCGTAATTTGCCTGATTCCTCTAAATAAAGAATAAAATGTTCGCTCCAACTTCGGAAGAGGAATGAAATACTCTGAAAGAATTCCGATTTTCAATTGTGGAATATCATTGACTTTAGGTCGATGATGGTCACTATCTTGCACTGATGAGTGGCTAATAAGCCCGAAACCGGTCTGCAAGTGTGCCCGTTCCATAATTGAAGGTCGACTCTTTCAGTTGTATTGCCAATTGCATATGCAGGACATTTTCTGTGAAGATTCCTGCACTGACGCCTGTCTGATATAATCCAACGCCCTTCGTGGTATTAGCCAGGGGAGTAGTTGTTTTCTGATAGGCGTCAGTCCATTAAACCTACTGTGTAGGTATATAGAGACTGGCTTGAACGTTTGAAGTTCCATTTGCTTTAGATTTGTTTACTGCCAGTCTTCAAGCATAGCCCATTGACTAATAAGAAAGTTTTTATTCCTTATTTAGAGGAATCGGGCAAATTACGGATGTGCAGTTGGTTAGTACCTCGTCCACTAGATGGAGTGACATTTTTGATGTTCGCTCCAACTTCGGAAGAGGAATGAAATACTCTGAAAGAATTCCGATTTTCAATTGTGGAATATCATTGACTTCAGGTCGATGATGGTCACTATCTTGCACTGATGAGTGGCTAATAAGCCCGAAACCGGTCTGCAAGTGTGCCCGTTCCATAATTGAAGGTCGACTCTTTCAGTTGTATTGCCAATTGCATATGCAGGACATTTTCTGTGAAGATTCCTGCACTGACGCCTGTCTGATATAATCCAACGCCCTTCGTGGTATTAGCCAGGGGAGTAGTTGTTTTCTGATAGGCGTCAGTCCATTAAACCTACTGTGTAGGTATATAGAGACTGGCTTGAACGTTTGAAGTTCCATTTGCTTTAGATTTGAATACGAGGAAGATCGCTAGAATTCTGGATATTTGTCATCAAATTGTTTGGCGTATTTTGGTTGATTTTTTGTTATACCCATACCATATTTCAAGAGTGCAGGCATTACTCCCCAGAGATTTTCCACAGCGTGTGAACTTCAGTCAGTGGTATCTACAAAGTATTGCACTAAATCCGCAGTTTGAGACACAAATTTTGTTCACAGACGAAGCAAATTTTTCTCGGAATGCCATTCAAAATTTCCATAACAATCATGTGTGGGCTGAAGAAAATCCCCATGCAATAACCGAAACCCATTTCCAACACCAATTTTCGGTTAATGTATGGGCAGGAATTATAGGTGATCATCTAATAGGCCCATTATGTTTTCAAATATTATTAGGGAATTGGTAATGCGTTATGAAGCAATTTTCAGATTCTCATTCATTTTAGAATTGATCTAATTTCTTAATTTGCTATCTGTCGATTTTTATTTTTTTGGGTGAAAATCATGCGTCGGACAAAGAAATACCAGGAGATCAAATTTTCTCAAAAATAAATGAGGATTTTAAAAATGATTTTATTTTGAGAAGAAAGCATTGGCGTAGTACTTTTTCCCCAAAAATATTCGATGCGAAACCCGTAGGGATGCCACTGTTTGAAAAAATACAAATTTGTGTACATCAGAAAATGCGCCTTGAGGCATGGAACATATGTACCAAATATGCCAAAGATGTCTACAAAATTATCTCAGTTATTATTAAAAAACTGATTATTTTTGAAAACTTTGCCACCCTGTATCTCAAAAGTTGAGGCGTTTAGGACATACGTCCATAGGAAGTTTTTTTCTTAAAATGGGTCTAAGAATTACCTCCTTAAATATTAGCATGTATTTAAGGAACACCCTGTATAATTCGCAAATTTCATCTCGTTATGATAATCACCTGACTTCGTATTTGATCTGAATTTCAAATAAGCATTTTTCACTAAACCATTTTCACTGCTCTTAATCACTATTATTAGTCTTTGCCCTTTTGATACTGGTTTATGTAAACCTTCACTAGTGTTGTCATTCCAGGTTTTTATGGGTATGCGAGGAATGAATATAGGTTTCGTCCATGAAAATTATGGGTCGCTTTTCTTCTCGAAATTTTTTCATACTTCGCAAAAAATTTATTCTTAACTGAACGATATCTGGCTTTTCCCTTAATAATTTTCGATTATTTTTCGTTTGCCTCCAACGAAATCTTATGTCATGCATAACTTTTCTCAAGCTTTCGTAGGAACCAGCATAGTTATTTTCAGATTTAAAATTATGATGTATGCGCCGAAGAGTTGGAACCTTTTTATCGACAGTATAATAATTAATAATAAATCTTCGAAGCAATCCTTTATCAAAACTATATAAGTTAGTTTTAGCTGCGGCTTTCTTTCTTTTTATATTTGGTGTCAAAAAAGCAGCGGCTTCTCCATTTCTTCTTAGCTGCACACAGCTAAGACGGTCTCAAATTAAGATTTTGGAACTTTTTCCTATTGTTGACAAACTGTAACCCATGCCTTCGGTCAAATTCAGCCTAATTTGTGTGCGAGAGTCATGGAAAATTCGACGTTTCGGATGCGCTTCACCCAGAGAAGCTGTGGCGGATATAATGGCATCAATATGTCTTTCAAGCGAATACAAAATTTCGATGATATCTTGCGCATACTTCGTTTTATTTAAATTTAAGGAAGTGATTTATGAAAGACCCTACAAAATCTTCAATGTTGGAATGCGTTTGAGAGGAAAGTACCTGTCTTATTGTCTGTCAAAAGTCAAACAGTTCCATTGGAGTAGATAATTGGATAAAGCCAAATCGAACCAAATAAACCGCCATCGAAATATGACCTGAATATTCAGAGCCCACACACATGACAGCAAATAATAACAGTAAAACAAAGGAGAAATCTAATCAGCTCACGAATCCAATATCCGCTAATCAATAATAATCAAATTCAATAATGCAAACGAATTCCAACGATGAAGCTTCGTCATATGATATTATACAGGGGACATTCGAAATTTTCAGCAACTTATCAAAGGGTCGAATAATATTTTCCCTTCCTTTATCATTACAACTTCAAGACGTCAACAATGTTTGATAGACTTTCGCTGCTTGATGTGTCAGTTAATTAGTGATCTCTTATCCTTTATTAGTCTTGAAACAATCATTGTGAGTCTTGACTACCTTAAAGTCTTGCGACTCATGAACTTCAATATTAAGTAAGTAAGTAAATAAGCGGAACACGAAATAAGCGATAGAGTCTAGTCCATTTAGGTGTTCAAATTCTGTGTTTTGTAGTTCCGAATTTTGTGATTAGTGAAGTAATGAAACACATTTGTGTTTTCGTTATCTTGAGTGTCATTTATCCAAGAACCCACGGAAAAAACGTAACAATATTTTAAAATCTCTACAAAACTAAATTTATATGAAAAATTAGCACAAGAACTGTCTTTAATGTCGGTGTTCTTTTTGTTCAAAATTTTAGAGCATGAGATTTTGTTCTTCGTTTTTGTTTTGCCTCAGAAATCCTAATCATAAGTATCAATTTCACATTTTCCCCCTTCTTTATTTGCGATTAAGGTTTCAGAAGTTTCTTGCAGGACCTCTCACCATGATAAGGCCTTTTGCACATATAGCCAGTGTTAAGTATTAGCAAGTTAATGATTTTTTCTTGGTAATAATGAAAAGTTAATCAAATAATCACTTCTCAAGCAAATAATTAATCACTACTTCTCGACTGCTCCTCGTATATATATTACCCACATAATACATATATAACTACAAGAACGCCGGACAATAAAAATGTAATTGTAACTGAATATCTAACGGTACTTTTACAACTAGGCTCCTGCATAGTAATGAGTGAGAATATGTAGAGAAAAGAATGATTCAGACATCTCACATCTTAACAGGGTTCTACAGATTCTCAGTTGAAATATTTCGCATATTAGCGTTATCGCGGTAAATGAACCTTTCATCTGCTCTAGAAAGATATATGAAATAATAGAAAAAATTAAATATTCGAGGTAATAAGAAAATAAAAAGCCACAGAAATTCAATTGAATTACTGAAATACAAGGTCAGTCGGTAGCCGGGCGGTTCGACGTGGGTGCTTTGTTCGCTCTCTCAACCCGTGTTAGGAATCACACGTTAAAAGATAAGACCTCGTTAGTCACTTGATATCAAGTTAGCGAGACATGTATTTTTTGAAAAAAGGGGCGAGAAAATATTTTTCTCCGCAACTAATTAGCGAATAAATATACTGAACCAATGGTCTAGTCAAAGTTCTGGAAAACTTTATAATAAAAAAGTGGTATCGCTAACTTGATATAAAGTTAGCGAGACAACATGTATTTTAAAAAAAAAAAGGCGAAAAAATATTTTTCTCCGCAACTGATGCGAATAAATATACTGAACCAATGATCTAGTCAAAGTTCTGGAAAACTTTATAATAAAAAAGTGGTATCGCTAACTTGATATCAAGTTAGCGAGACATGTATTTTTTTAAAAAAGGGGCGAAAAATTATTTTTCTCCGGAACTAATTGGAGAATAAATATACTAAACCAATGGTCTAGTCAAAGTTCTAGAAAACTTTATAATGAAAAACACGGTATCGCTAACTTGATATCAAGTTAGCGAGACAACATGTATTTTTTAAAAAAAGGGGCGAAAAAATATTTTTCTTCGCAACTAATTAGAGAATAAATATACTAAACCAATGGTCCAGTCAAAGTTCTGGAAAACTTCATATTGAAAAAGTGGTATCGGTAACTTGATTTCAAGTTAGCGAGACAACATGTTTTTTTTTTTAAAAAGGGGCAAAAAAATATTTTTCTCCGCAACTAATTAGAGAATAAATATACTAAACCAATGGTCTAGTCAAAGTTCTAGAGAACTTTATAATAAAAAAGTGGTATCGCTAACTTGATATCAAGTTAGCAAGACAACATGTATTTTTTAAAAAAAGGGGCGAAAAAATATTTTTCTCCGCAACTAATCAGCAAATAAATATACTAAACCAATGGTCTAATGAAAGTTCTGGAAAACTTTATAATGCTTCAGTTACATGACTATTTTATGGCACTTTTTTATATATAAGTAGCTGTTTTTATAATTTTTTTCTGCTTCAGAAAAATATATAACGTTGGTCAATATTTGTTCATAACAAATTGTTGAACTAATAAACAATTAAATAATGAATAAAAAAAAAAATTTTGACAAACTATTTAAAAGTGTAAATTATGATTTATAAAAGCAAAATTATTTCTTAACCAATTATTTAAACAATCGAAATATAAAAAAAAATGATTTTAAACAATTAAAAATTAAAATTAGGAAAACATTTTTTTTAATTCATAATTATCTCTATATCTCATAATCATCTCTACAAAATAGCAAAACAAATTCTTCAAAAATATTGAATTTGTCTATTTGTTTTGAACAGTTTAATAAACAAATTACGTAAAAAATTCATATCCTATGTTAATAACTGCCATTGTTTAATGTGAAAACAGACATAGCTGAATATCAATTGAAAAAAAAATGTATCAACGATTTTTAATTTTTAGATATTTCATTTTGCAATAGTTAAAAAAAATCATAATTAACAAATTAATAAATTTTTATGAACTTTTATCGCATATATATATATATATATATATATATATATATATATATATATATATATATATATATATATATATATATATATATATATATATATATATATATATATATATATCGCAGGATATATATATATATATATATATATATATATCGAGGTGTTAAAAATTACGATTTGGTGTTGGGAAAAAACTCCAGTAATATTAGTTAACAATTAAATAACTTTTTGAAAAATGGTGATAAAACTTTTTTTCTACGGGACTCGATTCATTCAAGTGTTAAGAAGATACTACATTTTTTTCAAATTTTTAAAATGACATTTTATGTTATAAAAAAATAATTTCTTTTTGATAAACTCTCTTCAGCGGCAGTGCGCGCATGCCGTAACAGCCGCGCGGAACCCTATTTTCAACGTCAAATTAAAATTATAAATAATGGAGATAGAGTTTCTTGAGTCGGGACTTTTTTATCGGAAATTTTCTCCTCTTTAAGGAACTTTTTTCAAAATTGCTTAAATATTAAGTTTTTTGAGTTATTAACGAAAAACTAAATACCATTTTTTTATCTTATTTTGTTAATAACAATCGCAATTTTTTACCTGCACCAAAATCCTTCAAAAACATTTTTCTAGAGGTGATTCCGAATCGAATGAGCTATCGTTCATATTTTTAGGACCTTTATATCTATTTTTCATGTTTTTGAACTTATTGATTAGACTAGAATAACATTTTCCGTACAATTGATACAAAAAATCATGCCTACTTCTTTGTAAACCACATGACTCCGATCTCGGAAAATTAAACTCTAAACACACATTTACATTTCGAAAAAAGCCACTATTTGGACGGACACAAAATTACCTCAGTTTGTTTTACTGACCCATAATTAAAACTGCAACAACCACATATTTTTCTGCCAACTATGATGTAATTTGTAAATTGTGTAAGTACAAGCATGGAAAGGAATTGCATGCCAATTACGAATAATTGAGGAAGTCTGGATTTTTTTCAATTATTTATTATTCGAATGGAATTCCGAATCCTTATCATTTGAATGTGGTTTGTTATAGCTGAGTACATGTGTAATTATTATTTTTGGAGATTTCAGTATAATTAATAGTTGCCGTAAATGGTATACCGGATGTTTAAAATTGCATTCTAAAATAGTCGTAATAACAAAATATAAATTGAAAGGGATATATTTCAAGGAGAGTTAATTTTTGGAGAAGAGAGGCTTTGGCTTTCTACTTCTTCATCTTCATACAAAAAATGTAATATATACTTTTTCAATTCATACTAGATTCCTATGGCTGAGATTAAATCAAATAATCGAATGTAATGTTTCGACTTCTGAGGGTTGTCGTTCGTAGGGGTGCGACAGCTGGTTAACGGAAAAACATATTTTAAACAGAATGTCGCCCAGATTGGTGCTGAAGAAGCAATATGGAGAGTGTTTCATTCCGAAACATCGAATGACCACCAATGAGGATGACAGTGTTCCACGTACTCTCTCATATATTATATTGTGTAGCAATCCTGTGAATCATATCTGATTCAATTCCAAAACGAATGTTTGGAATACAAACTGAATAAAAAAGAATTTTTGTATAATTCAATATCAATATAGGAGTAGTTGCTTCAAAAGAATTATTTCTTTCGTGTTTATATGTTTACTAATTAAATTTTACATATAAGATGCTTTATATACCTAGTTTCACAATTTGAAGTACCTAAATTTCGAGTACTGAGTTTTACCTAGCCGTTTGATGTTTTATGTGTACCTGAATTTGTAATGAATTAAATGACTGAGCTTATGTACCAGTTTTCAAATTCGAAAAAATATTTAGTAAAAAAAATCTGTTCAAAATCTGTTTTTCTGTTAATCAGCTTTCGCTTCCATACGAACGACAGCTCTCAGAAGTTGAGAAACTTGTGCGAGCTACGGACTAATGAGGTCTTACCTTTTAACGTGTGATTCCTAAAACGAGGAGTTATTTAATTCTATTTGATAATTTAGTAAATTATCCGAATTCTCAAATCTATTTATATTTCTAGACATTTTAGAATATTGAGTTTCAAACTTTTCTCTTCTAAACATAACAAGTTGTATCGATGATTGAACTTATTTACTTCTGTTCTTATGGTCTTACTGTTTAAGAAACTACTTCTATGGTCTTTAATTGCTTGGGAAAAGGTTCTTTCTGTTTGGCCAATAAACAGTTTTGGGCAAGAGCCACAAGCCAGCTTATATACACCGACACCCAAGTTTTGTCTTCATTGTTTTTAATGAATTTACTGAGACTTATATTAATTGATCCGTAAGCTAGGTCTACGCATTCTTATTCAAAAAAACGGGCGATAATATTGGTGGGGTCACCCAAATATAAAACTGAAAAGTAAAAAGAATAGAAATAAAACAAAAAATAAAAAAAAAAACAAACCAAGTTACTTCAAGACGTTTCAATTGTTAGTATCAACAATCTGCGACCTCTCTAAGGCGTTCGACTGCGTCTCTCAGGTCAAATTATTGGAAAAACTATATTATCATGGCGTCAGGGGAATATCTCTATCCCTCATAAAATCATATTTGTCTAATACATATCAAGCAGTCAGTTGCAATAATTGCATTTCGAATTTAAAACTCGTTAAAAATGGTGTTCCCCAAGGATCATTATTGGAACCACTTCTATTCATAATATACGCGAATGACATAAGTAACTTCATGCATCCATATAAATCTGTTTTGTTTGCCGATGACACTACATTTATTTACTCTGACAAAAATTCTATTGAACTATCTAGAGTATCAAAGGAAGTCGATGAGATGGCAGAACGTTGATTTGTGACAAATCGATTCAAACTTAATACAGACCAAACGCAACAGTTACAGTTTTCAGCAAGCTCTGCCGCTACATCAAGTGCAAACAGCGTTAAATTACCTGGGTTAATCATCGATAGTACTCTCACTTGGACCTGTTGTATTGACCAATTGAGTAAAAAATATAACTCTTTTTTCATTGCGTCAGTTATGAAAAACAGAGTGGTCCAACGAAAAGTATGCACGTTGCTTTTCTCCTTTTTTTGTAACTTAACGCAAAAATGCTCGGACAGGTCAATTTTGCTTTTGAGGGGGGCACATTTTAGATGTATTTTTCTACCTGTGCCTTCAACCCCTAGCGAGGGTGAGTAACAACCCTGAAATTTCAAATGGAAAGTGGGGTCTAGTTCCCGAAAGTTTCAAAATTCTTAGTATGTCCAAACTCAAAAAAACAATGTATATATGGAAGAATACGTGAATCATTTTAAATGTTTATAATGTCAACAAACATACTCAATTTCGTTCTTATTTTTGTATTTGTGTTATTTGTTTGTTTTTATAATATTTTGATATTTAACAAATTACTTTCATGCTATTTTTTGAGGACTTGCTACAAACATTTTATTATGTAACGAGGTAAAATAAATTATATTATCTTAAATTATTATCTTATCTTCTTCACCTGTGATTACCTCTTAGAGGTTGTACGGATAATTTAAATGAAATTAAGAATCTCAAGTAACTGGTCTGTCATTATTACTTATAGTGTGATCAACAAGTTCAGAAACATGAAAAATAGAGATGAAGGTCCTAAAAATATGAGCTATAGCTCCTTCTATTCGGAATCATTTATAGAAAATGTTTTTGAAGGATTTTGGTGGTGGTGAAAAATTGCAATTGTTATTAACAAAATAAGATTTAAAAACATGGTATTTAGTTTTTCGTTAATAACTCAAAAAATATTAATATTTAAGAAATTTCCGATAAAAAAGTGCCGACTCCCGAAACTCTATCTTCATTATTTATAATTTTAATTTAACGTTGAAAATAGGGTTCCACGCGGCTGTTACGGCATGCGCGCGCTGCCGCTGAAGAGAGTTTATCAAAAGAAATAATGTTTTTATAACATAAAATGTCATTGTAAAAATTTTAAAAATATCTAGTATTTTCTTAATACTTGAATGAATCAAGTCCAGTAGAAAAAAAAGTTTTATCACCATTTTTCAAAAAGTTATTCAATTGTTAACTAACAAATTTTTTCCCAATCTCCGTTGGCATAAATAATGGGATAAAAGGTATAAATGATTGGCTTATTATTATAATTTTAAATTTCGTGGAGCCCTTTTGATATATAAATACTTCATACGATTCTGCGATGAAAGTTCATAAAAATTCATTAATTTGTTAATTATGATTTTTTATAACTATTGGAAAATGAAATATTTAAAAATTGTCGATAATTTTTTTTCAATTGATATTTAGCTACGTCTGTTTTCACATTAAACAATGGCAGTTATTAACATAGAATATGAATTTTATACGTAATTTGTTTATTAAATTGTTCTAAACAAATAGAGAAATTCAATATATTTGAAAATTTTTTTTGCTTTTTTGTTGTTTGTCTACAGATAATTATGATTTGGAAATTTTTTTTTCTTAATTACAATTTTTAATTGTTTAAAATCGATTTTTTTATATTTCGATTGTTTAAGTAATTAGTTCAGAAATAATTTTGCTTTTAAAAATCATAATTTACACTTTCAAATAGTTTGGCAAGAAAACAATTTTTTTATTCATTATTCAATTATTTATTAGTCTAACAATTTGTTATGAACAAATATTGACCAACGTTATATTTTTTTCTGAAGCAGAAAAAAATTATAAAAACAACTATATATAATTAAGTGCCTTTTTTTTATTATCGTATCGTAGATATTAGAAAGTATTATAATAAATAAAAAAAAATGATGGCACTTTTTTATATATAGCTGTTTTAATATTTTTTTTGCTTCAGAAAAAATATAACGTTCGTCAATATTTGCTTATGACAAATTGTTGAACTAATAAACAATTAAATAATAAATGAAAAAAAATATTTTTTTCCAAACTATTTACTTAAAAGTGTAAATTATTATTTTTAAAAGCAACATTATTTCTCAACTAATTATTTAAACAATCAAAATATAAAAAAATCGATTTCAAACAATTAAAAATGAAAATTAGGAAAACACGTTTTTTTTAATCATAATTATCTCTAGACAACATAATAGAAAAAAAAAATTTCAAAAATATTGAATTTCTCTATTTATTTAAAACAATTTAATAAACAAATTACGTAAAAAATTCATATCCTATGTTAATAACTGCCATTGTTTAATGTGAAAACAGATATAGCCAAATATCAATTGGAAAAAAAAATATCAACAATTTTTAGATATTTCATTTTGCAATAGTTATAAAAAATCAAAATTTACAAATCAATAAATTTTTATGAACTTTTATCGCAGGATCGTATGAAGTATATACATATCTGTTTATCTGTTTAAAATCTGTTTTTCCGTTAACCATATATATATATATATATATATATATATATATATATATATATATATATATATATATATATATATATATATATATCAAAAGGGCTCCACGAAGTTTAAAATTTATAGGTCCATTATTTATATCTTTTATCCCATTATTTATACCAACGGAGATTGGTATAAATTGAATAACTTTTTGAAAAATGGTGATAAAACTTTTTTTTCTACGGGACTCGATCATTCAAGTGTTAAGAAGATACTAGAATTTTTTCAAATTTTTAAAATGACATTTTATGCTATAAAAAAATTATTTCTTTTGATAATCTCTCTTTAGCGGCAGGGCAAATTAAAATTATAAATAATGGATATAGAGTTCCTCTTTAACTAGCTTTTTTGAAATTTGCTTAAATATTTATAATTTTTGAGTTATTAACGAAAAACTAAATACCATTTTGTTTTAATCTTATTTTGTTAATAACAATTGCAGTTTTTTACATGCACCAAAATCTTTCAATAACATTTTTCTAGAGGTGATTCCGAATCGAATGAGCTATCGCTCATATTTTTAGGATCTTTATCTCTATTTTTCATGTTCTTGAACTTGTTGATTAGACTATTAGGAAGCTCTGCATGTATATCCGACAAAGTCGTTATCCTTTAACTTTGTCGCGCCACCCTGTAAAAAAGAAAGTCCGAACCATTTATTACTAGTCGCTTTTTAGTCAATAAACGTCTCGATCCGGAATATTAACTAGGTACATTTCACCTAAGCGATATCCGATACCGTAATTCGAATATTCCGAAGTCATTAAACTCCATTAGAAGGAAAGGCATGTCGTCTCGAACTTTCTTCAATGAGTTCCCGATCAGTTCTACTCCCCGGTCTGGACCGGCGGGAATCGAAGTAATCCTGTCTGCGAATTTCAACAAATGATCGTTTTGAACGATTCTGAAGGATCGACTTTTGATGATTTTACATGGTTAACGGAGGTTGCGTTTTGCAAATGGCAGAATTATAGCATCGGATGGAATGGAAAGGGTGAACGTGTTACGAGGGATAATCTAAAAATATGTCAACGTGGTTGACTGTCTTTTTCTTCAATTTTCGGGGCGTCCAAATATCTTACAGGGTTATAAATATTCTATATACATAAATATTCTATAAACATTTATCCAAAAAAGTTAAGACACCCTAAAAAATCTAAGATGATGTGCATTTAACAAACTATTGGTAACTCCTTTATAGTCTATCCATTCCCAATTGGAACGGCAATAAAAATAAGAGTACAGTCATAAACATTTCTTGCCTGTGGCCCCAAGTCGCCCCGATAGTTAGTAAACGTGCTATCAAATGTAGTTGGGGAATAAAGGCTCGGCTAGCTGGACTGGCTGAATACTAATTTTTTGTCCGTTTCACAATATTTCTTTATCAGTGCCGTGTGTTCGTGGGGTTAGGTGAGGTAGTGAGTGGTTTTGCAAACCGATTTTTGAAAACTTTTTGTAGAGATCAATTACCCTAACACCAAACTGATATTTTTGCACTCGACGCGCGTTTCGCTAACAAGGTTAGCATCTTCAGGAGAAGCAAATTGATACTGAATCTAAAGACAAGGGTCAGCTGTTTATATACCTAAAGTTTTTTGGTCCGATGTGGACTTTGTTTGTTAAATGATGATTATCCCAATTTATTTTTCGGTAATTAACTAGTGGAACCACTACCTGCAAATTAATTTGTCAACAATAGATCAAAAAGCGAACAAATTGATTTGCAGGTAGTGGTTCCACTACCGCTTTTTGATCTATTGTTGAAGAAGAATTACGATATTTAAAATGAAAGCGTTCAAAAAACGATAATTTCGAAAAATGGCGAACATGTATTGAACATGTTATAAAAATCAGACCATTCAGGTGAGGAAATTTTGGAAACTTCAATCATAATTCAGCTGATGATAACACGCAACATAATTTTTGATTAAACATATATTTCTCTTCATAAATAAGCGTTTACATTTATCATTATAAAAATTTTTGAAAGTGAAATATTTCAACGATATCACACGTATATAAATGAATGAATATAGTTATTATTTTCAATGAGTATTTTTGAATAAATACCCAAACGTACGCCACTGCAGATAGAAAACGACCCGAACGTTCATGAAATCATTTGTTTGCTACCCGTTTGCGATACAATAGAATAAACCCGGTAAAGTATTATGAACCCGCCTATACAAGCTGTGGTAAATCATAAAGAAATCACACAATTTTGTTCGAGCAGTCTGTTACCGTTTTGCATTCATAATAAGCCTCTATTATTTTTAATCAGTATTTTTTCGGCCAACCTGCTCCCAATTCATTTTTCAACATACTAAATTCACATAAAATATATTTCATCAGCAAACAGACGTATAAATGACGTTGCTACGCCCCTGATCTCGGCCGTCTTCACTACAAGTAAGCAAATTAGCACCCAGACGTCAAAACAAACGACAAACCAGCACGGCACTCGAGCAGCAACAGACAATGGTCTCCTTGATCCGCAGAATGGGGTTGGATATATTTACATAGTCTGAAACCTCTCCTGTCTCCGACATTTCTAATTGAAGATCTCTTGACTTCGGGATTAGTTCCGCTCCGTGGGAGGGATACCAAATTAATTGATTTATGTGGTCGTCAACTACAGAGGACGTACTCGAATCCTCGAAAGGCTAGCTGGGAGTGAATGACGTTGATTATGTGTTCCAAGACCAAAGTGGTTTGCGTTGAATCCACAAGAATTCACTGGACGACAGGGACGAGTTATATGGGGGATTTTTGATTGGGAGTATTCAAATTCTAGATAACATCAAAACAGAAAACACAGTTTAATTGAAATGGAAATATTTTCAAGCGGGATTTCGTAATGATATCCAGAAAATCAATATGGTGACAGCTTGATGATGTTAACGAAGTGGCTATGTTTCTGAACAAAAATATTATCCAACTATTCGACAGACACACCCCCGTCGTTACCAAAAAAGGCAGCAAGCCACCAGCCCCATTGCTGACTTACACTATCAAGGAAATTATTATTCTCAGAGACCGCGCCTTCAAGAAATTCCAGCACTCCTTCTGCTACTGCTTGGAATATTTATCAAGATCTCAGGAATTACACAACACAAGCTATTCGTAGTGAGAAAAAAGCTTAGGTTAGGTTAGGTCTAAAGTGAGTGGGTCTATTCGACCCTCCACAGCAACCCGCAAGGGTTTATTGTGGCTCACGCCTATTCACACTTGACCAAATAAACCCAGCTTCTTAACGAAGCTGATTAGTTTGTATGGTGAGTGGTCTTTCAGGTCAGATGGTAAACCTGATTCGGTCTCCAGCGTGGCAGGCACAAAGTATATGCTCTGCTGTTCCATCATTTTCCAAACAGAGGCGATACATACTTTCTTCCGGCAGTCCGAGTCTCTGCATATGATGATTCAAATGACAGTGACCTGTAGCAAGGCCTGTTAGAGATCGTAGTTCATCCCTACTGTAGTCCAACAACTGTTTGGTATCAAGCTTCAAAGGGTGAATAAACACCTAGAAGTGAGCCAATCCTGGAAGAT
This sequence comes from Leptinotarsa decemlineata, assembly GCF_025532065.1. Taxonomy (NCBI): domain Eukaryota; kingdom Metazoa; phylum Arthropoda; class Insecta; order Coleoptera; family Chrysomelidae; genus Leptinotarsa; species Leptinotarsa decemlineata. The sequence goes on along the minus strand of NW_027412573.1, from coordinate 3,233,113 downwards.
TCTGCCAGAAGTCCATACATCTTCTTGCCATCCAGGTGTTCAATATTTCTTTGGCAAAGCCTAAAGCGATGCCAATGACAGGTCCGATGAAGCTGCTTGCAGCACCCTCCTTTGCAAGGGAGTCAGCAGCTTCATTGCCTTCCCGGCCAGTATGGCCGGTAAGTCTTCCTATCAAACAGTGTCGTTTTTGGCAATTTGCTACCAATTTAGACGTTGCTCAGTAGTAGCTAAGAACTTCCAACGCCGCTTGACTATCCAAGAATATTTTTATTTACTTGTGTATGAGGTTGGATTTATCCAATCTCTCCGCACACAAGACAATAGCAAAAGCTTACCTCGATTTTATATTTGCGAAGAAAAGTTCCAAAGCAGCTTGGAACAACACGTTGAGATCACTAGACATACTGAGAAAAAGTTACATTACAGAAATCCCGAATAATTTGAATAACGCGAACCTTATCAACATAAGTTTCAGTACAGTTTCCCAACCTGAGCGATCAAACTGTCAAAGTCCATCATTAGAACGACACCGTTCCCCTTCAGTAATTGATAAACCTTTTTATTGCAGTACAGTCTCGTCTGTAGTTATACAGAATTGTCTGAATCGTCTCAAAAGTAATACAGTCCGCTCAGACAAAATATCTCACTCCTAATGATCCGTCTCTTAGATAGTTATCTATTGGATCCGTTAATCTTTCTCAATAATGCCACTTCAACTCTAAGAGTGTTTTTCCAAGTTGTTGGAAGAACGGTGTGATTATTACTTCAGCCAAGTGCAGCTGCCCTTCGGATTTCTCTGACCTGAGGTCTATCAGCCTATCACCATTCCACCTTGTCTTTCAAAAGCACTTGACATGGTCACCAAGGACCAAATTTATAGCTTCATAGATGAATATCAAATGCAGTTCGGTTTCAGACCTCAACACAGCACTACCACATCACCAACTACCTCTTCAAAGAAGTAAATCAACTTGTTTTAGTCCTTTTGAACTACAGTCAAGCTTTCGACACTCTTGACTTTGGCATTATGTGCGATAAACTCAGCTTCTTCGGTTTTTCTGTGAATGCGATGTCTTTCAATTTTTCTTTGACTTTGTACTTGGCTAATAGTATCCAATGGATCCACCAGGAACTTGTTTATTTCTTCCTTAAATTGGAAATCTGTTCATAGAGCCTTATATACAGGAAATAATGTAAAGTATTGTGTTCCACAACAAATAAATATTATTTGGTTGGCTGAAATAGGCACTAGTGAGGCCAAAACAATGAAGACTTCCCATGGATCCAAATTAATTTTCGAATGACGATTATGGACACTAACAATCGGCACGTCGTGAAGTAACTTGGTTTGAAACCTTTTGTAATTCTTTAATTCATTTTTATTGTTGGCTTATTTTTACTCTTTTTCATTTCTTCTTTTGTTCTTCCACATATTTCGAATCATAGTGGAATCATATTAGACCATGAAAATCCGAACTAATGAAATTCTCAAACATACATTTCTATAAGTTTATTAGTCCAGCTACATGTAGCCCAAATCAACATTTTCTCTTCTTTCCTCAATGATAACTTTGGCTCAATTTCAGGCTGCACGTTAACATTCAATTCGTACCAAAAAATAGTTTTATAACCCCCATTAGTAGCATGGTTCCGCCGCTGACGGTACGAAATTATTCAGTTAGTAGTTGAACATACCAAGTTCGTATAAGGAGTTGTAACTGTATTTCTTGACACGTTTCAATAGGTCGCGAAGCGAAAGTATACCAGAACTGAAAGATGGAAACGCTCCCAATTGGGAATTTCAACGTTACAGCAGAAAAGCTCATCTTCCTCAGTTTAGTCGGGGTCTCAAGTTACTTTTTTTTGGAACTTTTGTCCAAGGGCACCGAAAATTATGATCCATGGCTCTTTCGATTAGGAATGACCTCTAGTAACTTTCTGAAAAATTTCGAGAGGGGCTCGAAAAAATTGTAAAAATTATAAACAATTTTGTAAAAAAAAAGGGGTTCGGTTTCTTGCAAATATCTCGGAAAATGTTGAAGATATCCGAAATTTGAAAAAGATCTTTAAAGAAGAGAAAATGTCCTAAAAAAACTCCTCCCAATATTTATAATTTTAATTTAGAGGCACGCTGACACCGATACGGACCGTTGAACAGTAAAAATTATTTCAACCCAATAAATATCATTATTAAGAAAAAATATCACATACCTTCTAGACACTTGAATAAACGAAAATTGTTAATTAACTAATTTTTACACAAGTTTTAAATTTACATAAAAACCCTGATAATTTTTTAACTAAAAACCTCAAATTTCGTTCACTTTTTGGAGCTTTTCTTCACCTTCAAAAAAGGTTCATGTTGGAAAAACTAAAAATTTTGATTTTCCACTTTGTTATTGATAATCAAAGACGTTAAAAAGTGAAAAATTCAATTAAAGCAATGAAATTTTTTTTTTGTTTTCGATATTCAAATTTATTGGTATTCTTATTATTTAAAGTTACATAAAAATGATTTTTCATAATTTTTACCTCTATTTGTTCACAGAATTGTTATAAACAATTCGAATAAGTACCCTATAAAATTCGCAGCTCTTTTTTGCGATAGGTGAATTATAGATAAACAATTTTCTTCAATTTTGTTCTTATCCAGGTGAACTAAAACTTTTTTATGTCTGCATAAGCTATATTTTGAATTTTCATTTTTTCATATTATAAAAGATGAGAATTCCTAGAAAATGTTAATAAAAAATCTGATTCCTCCACAAAAAATTACTTTTGTTTAAAAGCATAAAATTTGTTAGAGGAAAATTCTTTATCACAATTTTCTTAAAAAAAAATATCATTGTCAATCATAAAGTTACACTAAACTAACAAGATCTACTCCTTTGATGGAGACTATTTTCCCCAATTGTTCGTTTCTCACGAAATTTGCTGGAAGTTTACCTGCCTTTTTTATTCGTTGAAAAACTCTTCATAATATTCATTAATAATATTTTCTCGGTTCAATATTCATCTATTTTTGAATTAAACTTTTAAAATGATCTCATTAAACTGAATTAAAAACAGTTTTTTTTCTCAATCAGCAGTGGTGTTTTTTATTGAAATATATTTCAGATGATTTTGCCAGAGAACGAAATACAAACATGAAAGTAGTTTTTTCATTAATTTGTATTTTTCGACAATCTTCCCGTAGTAGGTAATATTACTTGTTTTTATACCGCCTGAATGTAAATAAGACGAAAAACCACTGTTAATTTGGAAAAAAAACTGTTGAGGTATTTTTCAAGTTTAACCGAGGGTTTAACATCAAAATAAAATGTTGAACTGAATATTTTTTGTATTTATAACACAGAAAGGTAACTTTTCACCAAATATGATGAAAACTTCAAAAAAACTTTGACCGATTTTTCTTGATACATTTTAGGAAATGTGGAAAAATAGTTCATGCAAAAGTTGTAAATACATATTACCTACAACTTTTGTACTGAACTTCTTTAATAGGAGGTCTAGTTTCAACGGATATCGTGAAAACCGTATTTCCCTAACCTAACATTTAAAAAAATGATATTTCTAATAATTGGTTATTATCGGTTTTATAAAATAATGACCGGTCAGTAAAAATTATTGATGATTTGTCAAAATCTCATACCTATCTTAAAATTCCTATGGATCTTATATTCCGTCACACACACAGGTTAATGGAAAAACCCATGGAAAATTGAGGTTTTTCACTAAGAATTATTACACTGACTAACAAAAGATTTAAATAATTACTCGCTAAATATACCTATAGGTGATCAAAAACAAATTTCCCTTCATTGTCAGTTCATTTCGCGAAATGGAGACAACAAAGAAGACTTCGCCAAATTTTGTTATCCCCAGTAGCCAGAATCGACTTATAAACACCAATTTTTCAATCTATTCCTATAAACACTAAACCGTCTCTTTTCAACACTTTTTATGCTTTCATTTTTTCTTCGTTATCTACCTTTTTAGCTTGTGTCTATTAGTAAAGTTACCGTAAAGTTTGGTAACTTCAACAAATTACATATATCTACTTATTGTCACCAAGTGATACCGTTGCACAAAATTCCTCGGGGTCCACATCAGTGGGTTATTAACCTCTATCGTCGCGCAAGTAGGCGAAAGTTCTGTCATACCTGTATTTGGAAGAATCCTCGTTTCCCCCAAAACCAGCGACACTGTCCAGTAGCACAGCACCAACCCGAACAGGTAGTTCAAAAGTGCCGGGAAGCACTGCATATTCTATTCTAAAACACAACACATGCAACAATTACAGTGAGTATAAACACGAAAACATAACTAGAAAGTCAGAAGAAGAACTTCTCGCGAAGCTGTTTACAGCCACAGCACACTTCGATAGTAAACCACCTGTGCAGTAGCAAACGCGGCGCGGACTATCTTTCAAATTCAAACCTTCGAACGGAACAGGCACTCTACGCTGTGTGCGGTGAACTTCTCGCGCTTGCTCGATGGTAACCGGCGTGCACAGGTAATTTTCTGAAGACGAGAAACTTGAAGTCGCCGCGGTTGAGACGACGGATTATTATAGAACAATTGAAGAGTGACGTTCGGTGATCGGTCATTCAAGGAGAATCGGTTTATAGTCTGGTTTAGAAGCGCCATTTCACACAATTTAATTTCGCCTTCATCAAAAACTATGACTGAAGAGTCATTCGGGTGTTGATTTCAATAAAATCAAAAAATAAAAGTAAGAAATGATACGAGATCGAAACCAGTGTCCTTGTGCCAATTTAGAAAGTCCTTAACACAAATAAATCCTGGGAATTCTTGACCAATCAACACTTTGCCTGCATCGAGAAAATATTGTGAGTCTGCATTTCAAGTCACAATATCATAATGGAAAGAACCAATAGATAAAGGACATTATATTATAGCCGTATTTTCAGATGAGGCTGAGACAATTGATCATCACATATTACTAAATAAACTGCAAAGTATCTGTTGTGGGAAAACTGTTTTTTATGGCTGACTGACTATTTATCACAACATAAGATAAAGAGGATTCAGTGTCATGATCTCGCAAGGTCGTTTTCGGGGTACCTCAGGGGAGTGTTTTGGGACCTACATTATTTTTAATCAAGTTTCAAAGCATAACTGTTAAGTTCTTAAACTAAATTAGGTATATGTGAAATCTTTATTCTTACTAATTTTTAAGAGAAAGTGATTATAAATAAATACTATTAAAAAACTAGGCTTTTTATTACTTATGCTCTCTAGGAGTTGATTTTTTGTTGTCACTTTTTTATCTGACAAATAAGCATATATGGGTCATATTTTTACGGCTTATTACAATGAATTTTTTTTTGAAATATCAATAAAAATCCTGAAGATATTTATCCCAGGGTAGAAATATCGGTGTCCCAAAGTACAAGCCTCACTTTGTACCTTGGGACATAAAACCCAATCAGTTTTTTTTTATTTTCTCACAAATAAATCATCGTGTGTATTTTCCTAGAATTAGAATATTTTGATGATCATATTATTATACGGTATTAAAAAAATCAATGCTTCAAGTCAGTTCTTGCTCAAATTATGAAGGTTCGAAGAAAAGTGCCTAAAGGTACAAAGATCTCCCCTACATAATAATGGCTGTCTCTTTCCCAAAGATCATTTTGAAACTAGTACATAACTTGCTTCCAACTTATATTGAAGGATTAGGCATAGATCTCAGATCCATAACCACTTAACAAAAGCGAATAGCCCCCAAAAATGTCACCTTCCTCGAACTAATTTGACTAGTACGGCGAAGTCTTCATTTTATAATAATAATCGACTTTATTCATCGAATAATTACAAATTAAACACAGTGTAACAATCGATGAAGGGCGAAGTTCAGCTTGTGCTGTTTTTCAACTTAACCTAGGTATTTATGAAATTAAAAATAAAACCTATAAAATAGCAAATAATATTAACAACTAACCATCAAATAATAAGCAAATCCAACAAACATACACATAACCATATACACATAATTTAGCACACATATTGTATAGATACACAATAAGTATTCATATACATACATGTACACACAAATATACATATACATGACACATATGTATAAACAAAAGAATCACCAAGCTATATAAAATCTCACCCCTGATTTTTTTCTTCTAGCATTATTTCATCATTTAAGTTATCACCTTGTTATCAATTACTTATACACACTAATGATAATGTGAAATGAATATTTTATAATAATGTATCGTATATTAGGATGTCCTAAAGAAATCAATAAATATTATTATTATTTTTATTCAATTTTGTGATATTCCACAAAAAATGAAGTGTGGAAATTTATCTGTTCTCAACAGATTGTTTATCAAATAAAAAAATGAAAAATAAAAAAAATAATGTTTTTTCCATAATAGAAACGATTAGTGAAATAGTCATAATGTTATTCAACGAGCGAGAAATGTAACCATTAGTAGTGGGAATGTATACTTTTTCCATGACTCAAACAGGAATATTTCACAATAAGATAGAGTTGTGAAGGATATCCCGACTGAGAGTTTGTTAAAAAATGTGTTTTTCATTAACTAGCTGTGTGCCAAACGAGGTTACTTCACAATGCATTTTTCGAATCACACTTCAGTAAAAAACCGAAGAGTTGGCCAAAGTGATCATTGCATAGGCCTTCAGAAAACTGTCAAACAGTTGGCGACTGTGAGTGAGTGGAAAATTCAATGACACTTTGGCAGGTTAGGTTAGGTTGCCCCGGTGGAAGAAAATATTTTTTCTGTGTGTATCAAAAAACCGTCAAAGGAACGATTCTCCTGACATAGCAGTGTTGTGAAAATGTGGGCAACGCATTTACATCAATCTTTTGCAAGTTATTCAAACTCTCGAGTAAAACATAACCTCAAATAAGTAAGCAAATCAAAGAAAATGGTGAGTGTCTGTGGTCCTATACTACAATGAAAAATAATAATTTCATTGAGCAAGCTACGAGCCTGTTTACTTTTCACCATTTTAGCGAAACATGGGCCTTTGTAGAGACATTAAGAACCAAGTAATTTTCCAATTGGATAATATTTCTTCCTCGTTTTGTTTCAATAATATAATGGAACAGTTTATTCGCGTTAATAAGAATAAACAAACTATTTTAAACAATCCCTTGTAAGATAGGCCGCTCTTCTCTTTGCTGTGTATTTTCATTTATTTGACAATAAAACACGCATTCTTAAAGACATACTTTTATTCGAAAATCTTGACTTCCATAAGCCAAAATATCAAAATATCCCCGGCCATGGAACACACACTCCCGAAGCTTAAGGTAGGTTCACAACACTCTTCATTCGGTAGATAACATTTTGGAAATGAATCCCAACTGACAAAATAATTGTTGTATATGTCAGTGATATTGGAAGAGCCATAAAACAGCGATATTATTTTACACTATACAAAAAGTGTTCTTTTTGTTTTTTTTTTTCATTTTTTATTTCAATGGAATGAGTGGATTCAAAAGTTTGATGCCTACATAGTCGTGGAATGGCCTGTTTTTCATACAGTTTCATTGAATATTTTGGAAGACTAATTTAATGACATCGTCTTGAAGGATAATAAAATCTGAATCTTACACCATACAGTTCTTTTTGTTCACTCAATATGAATAGGGAAGTTGAAAGAACTTGAATCGGCTATATATTAGTGACAATACCGAACACCAAAACGAAAATAATTCAGGAGTTTACGATAACAGAGGATTTTTATCATAATTGTATTAAATACAGCAAGCTGCGGCCGAGTAATGTATCAATAGATTCATTTTTTTTTAATTATCAGAAAGGTAAATGCAACAATCAAAGCTATGGGTAAGCAGATATTTTTGAAACTTCCAAATCCAGAACTGTTGAAACCACATGTCGTTGATATTCAGATCATCCAATTCAGGCCAAAAGAAATTGGTAACCATCGACCTATTGTACTCGCCGTTGACAGTGATGGCCTGGCCAACGTTGTTCTCAAATAAGTATAGACCTATGACGTCGCCAGTCCAAAATCCACACCAAACAATAACTTTTTCGGAATGTATTGGACGCTCATGGATCTCATGTGGATTGGTATCGTCCCAAATTCGACAATTTCGTTTGTTCACGTGCCCATTCGTCTAGAAATCGACCTCATCGCTGAAGATGATTTTTCGATGAAAATTTGGGTCAGTTACCAATTGTTCCGGAGTCCATTCAGCGGGCAGAAATTAAAAAAGCCATTAGAATAGCTTATGAAAAATTCATTCAGAAAACTGAGAGCGAGATAATCCATCACCCCAATAAGTTTTGGTCATTCATTAACAAGTCAAAATAAACGAATGGAATCGGAGATAAAATGTTACATGAAGGCAAGCTACTCGATAATCCCTCAGATATTCTTGATAGTTTTGCAGATTACTTCAGTGGTTCTTATATAGTGTCCACATCAAGTGACCATGCGAACAACAGTAGTGATATTCCCAGTTTAGTAATCAAAAACTTTTGTATTGAAGATGTTTATCATACCCTGAAAAATTAAAGCTTGAATTTACTGCGGGATTTGATCATATTCCAGCATTCGTCATTGAAGATTGTGCCTCAGCTCTGGCTGAACCACTAACAACTCTAATTAATATATGCCTGAAAACATTAAGTGTACCATCAATATGGAAAATGTCGAAAGTCTGCTCAATTTTCAAAATAGATAAAAGTGAGATTGTCAGCAACAGTATTAAACTCCATCAACACGATTTCATGAAAGGACGTTCAACCACCACCAACTTGTAACAATCACTCAATGTATTGCAGAGGGTATTGATTGTCAGTCTCAGACTGATGTCATCTACACTGATTTTTCTAAAGCGTTCGGCAGACTTGACCATAGTATCCTGCTCAACAAGCTTTCCACTTTTGGGTTATCCAATGAATTAATTGCCCTCCTCAAATCGTATTTTCAAAACCGTAAGCAGTACTTCTAACTCAATGGCCTCAAGTCTAATAGCCATATCTGATGTACCACAAGGATCAAATCTAGGACCCGTACTGTTCAATATGTTCATTAATGATATCGGAGCTGAGATTGATGTCAATTTCCTTTTATACACAGATGATTTATACACACAATATAACATGTTCTAATGATTGCGAACGTCTCGCCCTGAATTTAAGTCGCGTTGCTAGATGCTGTCGGAAGAATAATCAAGTTCTGGAGCGTCCTGAACACACTCACTGATCTAGGTGTTACTTTTGATTCATCCCTTTCTTTCAATAAACATATTGACACTACTCTAACACCAGCTTATCTCACGTATGGATTCTTAGTTAGAAATACAAAAGACTTCGAAAAAGCTTCAACATTGAAATTACTTTATTTCACTTTTGTTCGATCTAGGCTGGAATATGCACCTGTCGTGTGGAATCCCTATCAGGTTCATATAAATCAACTAGAAACCCTACAGAGACGCTTCCTAAAATATATGTCTTTCAAACTTGAAGGCACGTATCCTACTGTAGGAATATCCTATTATGAATTGCTTATAACTCACAATTTTTGTAGTCTCGAGGTTAGACGTAAATATTATTCATTCCTTTTTTTATTCAAGGTCATAAACAATATTATCACCTGCTCTCAACTGTTACATATGTTGAATTTTTGGATTCCTAGACGGTCATCTAGGAATAGTGTCGCATTTTATCTCAACACTCCGCGTACAAATATAATGGAAAAATCTTCAATTCAAAAGACATTTCTTAGCTAACTGATAGTTCTGTTATTAATTTTTTCTATATAGATTTACAAATTATATTTTGCAAGTACATATTTGTAAATGCCACTGTTACTCCCTATTCTGTAATTGGTTTCATCCTGTAGAATAGTGTATGAAATAAATAAATAAAACACACGTCATTGTCTGTTTTTGGGTCAGTTGAATTTTGTAGGGGTCCAGACCCAATTCACGACGCAAAATTCGCCAAATTGTGGTCTATGAAAGGCCAAGTTCTTGTGAGCGATGCGAAATCGACTGCCTCGGATTCTCCTGCACACTCTCACAGACAGCGGCGATGTTTTTGGCAGATCTTGCGTTACGTCGATGTACGGGTGTTGGTCAATCGTTTACTGAACCATTAAAAGAAATATGAACTTGAATATAAAATCCTCGATACCATCAGTTATGATATCCAACTGTTCGAGTTCCACCATTTATTTTGTTACCAAAAAATGTTTCCATAGGAATGGTTCGAAATATGATTGAAGATATTTTCAGTAGGTATTTTAAAGCTGTTTGTTATGAAATTCAGTGTAATTACTATCACATGCTAAGAATCCCACGTTGATAGGTAAGAACCTCGTTGATAATTAGCTTCCACAGTTTTCGATTGACCGATGACGCGGTGATGGGGTCTATCTCTGCCGATCACTCTTCAAACCTTGAATTTCAAATTGAATAATTTCTTCTCGCTGATGTGCCAGACACCAACTGTTACTGGTAGATAGAAATCACCTTTTCCAACCACAACTTGTCAGATTACGAAAGAATAAATTGGACTTGTATGAAATTCCCAAAATGCATTGCGTTTTTGCACTGATTACGTTTTAATTTTTTGTGGTAATTTCTTCTTTAATTTTCCTTTGTAAAAACTTTTATTGTGTTTTGAACCATTTGCTTGAATAACTGATGATTGGTATTGCATTCGTCAATTTCATTATCATCACATAAAAATATTTCGCATTTCCAATGAGTACTTATATAAGGAACCGGTAGTTAGTTTGATTTGTGGCGAAGAAAATAACCATACAAAAATGCATAATTCACAAGTTAGCATGAATTATTACTGTCAGTTTTTTATCATCAATGAATTATTTACCACAAAATGCTTTTGAAAAGCATGTGAATTCTATTAAAGTATTGAGAAAAATATTTCGGGGTTATAGTTTTTAACAGTTTCGAAAAAATTTATGAAGTCGACACGTATATACGTGGTCTGCGGAAAAATGATGTGAATGATCAAAATTTGCGTCCTACCTACATTCGATTAGCGATTGTTTTATGTTGGTACCATCGTCTCGAAGATATGTTCCCAGTTTCAGTTGTTTAGCATGTTTAGTTCGTTGGTGAGAGGCATAAAAGTTAGAAGTATTTTTCACGTTCGGCGATTTTCTGCTATGGAAAAAAAAATGGATCAAAGAACTTGCATCAAATTTTGAATATTTTTTGAGATACATGCAAAATTCACCTATTTTTTTGAGCACTATGTTTCTGAACCTATAACTACATAAACTAAAAATATAATCGTTCATTAGATCCTCCGTAACACCTCGGTTAAAAATTCACCGACTTGACCTGGAAATGTATATTGTTTATAATAATAAATCAAGGTAATTCTCGATCCGAAAATGATAGTTCACCCATTTTGATTACAATTACAGTTACAACTGAAATTAACTTCAATTTTGAAGAAAGATTAAGAGTTACTAAGTTACATAATATATTTGTATGATGTGAATGCAAGTGTATATATTTATTTATATACGTATGAGTGTGTTTGTGTGTGTGGATCACCGACGTGATTAAGGTTATGTCGATGGTGTGGATATGTAATGTATGTATATTTTCTTGAACTGTATCCTCCAGTGTTACCAGTGATGTATCTGAAATTACCCGATTTTTGCCAGGACCCAACATTTTCAAAGTCTGCGTTTTCAAATGAAAATGTATGTTGAAACAAAAAATGTTGCTTCAAAAGTCATTCTCCTCGTCGATTGTTATGAAATGTTCGATACCAACGCTTTTACTTCTCAAGACTCCATTCGGGAAATTTGTCCATTTCAATTTTGAAAGCCGCAACGGAGTGAAAAAATAGTAAAATAGCTAAGCTTGCCTATTGACACATGCAACAGCAAATTATTTTATAGAAATCCCAGAACTTGTACAAAATTAGTGTATTTATATCTTTCAAACTATGTAGTGATGAAAAAAGATAAAAATAAACTGAATATTCGGTTTGAAATGTGCATGTTTTACCATTTGCTATGCTAGTGGCGCCAATTCAAAATAGCACATTATAGCGAATGATCAGATTTGATAAGAGTTGGGTACTGACCGGGTTTTATATTTAATTGTTGGCAATCATGATTCCGACATCTCAATGTCATTATACAAAATAATGCCAGGATGTTCATCCTATCGAGAGTTCGATAACCCGGTGACTACCCAAAATATATTTTGTTAGAAAATTACCAGGAAGAACCTCTAATCATCCACGATCCTGGTGATTACCAGGCCATTAGCAACATTGGTACCCTTATAAGTGAGCCGCTAGTATTCAGCAGTATCTGGCTACCAATTTGTGGTCGTTTTCCTCCTATGAACCAGTTTTTATAACGATAGTTTAGTTTAATGTAGTGTTCCTGAAGAATAACTTTTGGGCAAGTCACACAATTTTGTGTCAATATCCTCTCAAAGTATCAAGACGGACAGCGATGTTCCTGTTAGTACAATCGTATTATTTCTAGTACCTCTCACTATCTTCTGGTACGTTACTAGTACTATTGAAAGTTCGAGAAGTTCTAGTACTATTTTCAATCTTTTGCTTCTACTCTATGACGTTTCCATTCATCGGTCCTTACATATATATTAAATGAAGCAAAGACCATAAAAAATAGAAGAAGAACATATATATTGTAAAGAACACCGAAAACGGCAAATTTTAACAATATAAGAAGAAGACTCGGTTTTGACGCTAAATAAGTACTATGACAGTAATGACAAATGACTTGATTTTTGATAATGAATCGAATGAATGGAACACAGAATGGTGTTTGGCTAGCGAAGATGTGCATGAGTTTTGGAATAAATTAAATAGCCGAAAAAAAAATCCTTTATGCACCAATGTGATTGGTTGGCGAATGATATATTGAAAAATAATACTTATTTTGATATTTGTCCACGATTTTAAAGAATGTATTTAAAGTATTTATCCGTTGCTTTGGGAGGCTCTGTATAATAAGATACAAGAAATCGAATTGATGTTGGAAATGTAGATAATAGGAATATCCAGTTACATCAATTTTACCCGCGTTTCTAATGGAACTGTAATCGATCGGTAATCGGCAATAAAAAGAGAAACTTGAAACATCTCGGTATCATCATGGAATTGCGTGGAATTTGAATAGTCTCCCAGATTGACATACAAACGGTTCTCAACCGTTTCTCATTTCTAAGTTCATTTTGTAATGAAGCCAATTCATGTGATGATTATTTGTAATAACTAATAATTCCCATGAAACGAGAAAATCTTGTATTTATTAGTGTTTCGATAGATCGTCGCTCGAAGGCATTTAGAAATTGAGCACTCAGTATGGAATGTTTTGATGTAGGTTTTTACCATCTTTCTAGTGGAGGTGTTCCAGATGAGTCGACAATTCAAACCAGAAACTAAGGAATCTATGGGTATTACATTATGGCTAGGAATGTATTGGACAACCTAAACTTACTATGAAAACTAGTTCAAAGGAACACAGGTGTATGTTCGATTTTGTAAATTAAAAAAAGGCTACTAATTACTCTGTGGAACTAAGGCCTGCTGTCAAAGGGACCTTTGTCGCTGTCAATTTAATGTTTCCAAACGTTCGCATCCAAAAGTCTACTGTCTGGTTGTACCTACCGATCTCAACAATTCCAAACCATTGTCTTTCATCTTCCGTAATGCCAATACTTGTTGAAAGCAATTTTGAAAGTTATTGATGCTTGGTTTTTGAAGTTTATATATTTTCAATCATCATCATTTGCAAAAGTTGAGGATCTATCAGGATACTGAGATATTCCAGATTTCATATGAATGTTATTGAATTTGTTTGATTGATACATGATTGATGCGGATATCATGAGAATACAGATGTGGTGCAGATGAAACTCTGAGAAACAGAGTATTATCTTGGACTATACGTGTGGGTAGAAATTTATGTTATGGCTATCCGCTTGGCATAATACACATCTGTCTTCCAGGACACATGCAGACATTCAGTACGCAGAGGAATAAAAATTTTGGACTTTGACAACATGAGAGGCTCAAAATTCTGATAGACAGCCAGGACGAGTGTTGATGAACCCATGAGTATTATAGAGAGTGGTCTGCAAATGCCGTGGAAAACTTAAAGAACTAATGATTAGGGAAGATTGACTCCATATTGGGTGTCAGAAATCAAGGGCAACAAAAAAGCCCGTCCGATAGATATCCCTAGGCCATCAACTAGGATATTGAATTGAAATAATTTCAGGAGGTAGCAAAAACGTATGTGAATTTCTGGAACTTCAACTAGCGTTTCCTAATATGACTAATAACCAGTCCGTGCAAAACTTATTGTTAAATCACCTGAAAATGGAACTTTCAACAGGTGATGATCAACTGTTATGCCACACATGCGCCAAACTAACTGACTGTTATAAGAAAACAAGTATAGCTGATGCACCAGTCAATCTAATAATAACAGTGATGATCTTCAAACATGACTCGACCTCTAACGGAAGCACCAAACTCTTACGAAGGTTCGAAATAGATGAACACTTCAATCTAGTAGACCACTATTATAATCTTCATCTTTGTTCACTGTGGTTCTGGCGTTGAATCTGGTCATTATTACGCCTTGGTCAAAGACGGAACAGACTGGTTTAAGTTTGACGATAGTCGTGTCACTAAATGTTCTGGCGAAGCAGTGAGTTTAGTGGAGCCTCTGGAGACACCCTACATTTTGTTTTATGAGAGAGGATATTGGCATATCAAGATCTTCAGATGATGTGGTGCTGCAGGTTTCTCCGGGTTTTCCTGCAGCTGAAAAAGCAAATGCGCCACTGGAATCAATGAAGTCGCCCCGTAGCGCCAATTAATTTTTGTTGTTGTTTTATAATTTCGTGATTTGTATTTTAGAATTATTAAAAAATAAATTTCAACTGACCTTGGCGGGACATTGAACAGTCGTCATATTCGAAACATCTATGAATGTGAAATGGAAGTAAACTGGAAGTGATGGAACCGTTTCGGACTCTTCCAAAAAGTCAAAATTGGAGTGGTTACTTTATATTACTTCGAGTTCTTTTCGACCAATATTTTATAACTTATACTGTCACTATTTTTCGGGTTTGAAGGCCGTGGATTTTTGGAATTTCTTCCTGACGTTTCGCTAGCGCGAGTGGCTAGCTTTTTCAGAGGTTTTTACATCCTGAGTTGATCTTTGATGACTGGATATCACGCCTGTGTAACGCGTATTAATGTTGTTTAGTGTGCTTATACCTGAACCTGGATAACGCAATGCGCTGAGGTCGAACAGACTGGAAGAATACAGAAAAGTTGTTGAAAATGGGGCTGAAATTAATCAAAAAGCCGAAAAACCATGACACTACCTTTCATCGAGTATGCCAGGAACAAAATCGAATATTCACATTCATCGTTCCTTCCAAGCCCATATTGCACGTGTACGTTTATGAGACTCATTGCCTAACATTTATTTCCGGCAAGATGCCAAAGTCCGCACTCTCTGTCGACCCCTGTGGCATTTTAAATCATCATCGGCAAATAACAATCTTCTTCCGGCCGTCAAGCCATCTTCCAGCGAGAAACTCCTCGCCTATAAGACAAATAAGTGTTCTTGCATGTCCTTCGCGAGTCTTTGATTCCGTGCCATGCAGTACCAGCTACAACAATCCTCGGTCATTTCCCACTATGAAACGACGCGCACAAATAATACACCTGTTTGAATGTTTTGTCAGTCAGGAGGACTGTTTGGATTGGATGCTGTTCTTCCTTTTCTATCGAGTTCTTTGTGGCCGGCGTTTGTTTTTTGGTTAGCCCTGAGGCGACTTTTGATTGTTACTTGCACACCGGTTTGAAGAATACACTTTGTTGTTTTGAAGTTAAAACTTCTGAAATGAAATGCTAATTCGTAAATTGTTTTTCATGGCATTATGACATTTTAATCTTTTATTTTATCGGTTTCAGGGCAGAAATAAAGTGTCGAATAATATAGCTTTATTTCATACAAATTTCAGAAAATAAGTAAAAGTAATATACTTCCTTTAAGCGATTTTTCAAACTGTTTTCAACTATTACTATGAATAGAATGATTGACGAAGAAATTTAGATTTCTGCAGTCATCTCTTGAAGCTATAGCGTTGTCTAAATCCTTAGACAAGGGCCGTAGTTTCGGACAATGGTTTCGGGTATTTAGGACGCCATCTGTTGGAATTTCTTGTTGACGTTTCACCGGCGTCAGTGGCTAGCATCTTCAGAGATCTATGGTCTATGTTATCGCTGTCAGGCTGTATTTTTAAACTTGGGAGAGATAAAACAAACCTCTGAAGATGCCAACCAACGTAAGGAAGAAATTCCAACAAATATTGACCCAGAAACCCGAAACTATAGACAGTGTCAGAATGATTGATGTTGATAATTTGCCATTTTCCTAAAATCTCTCTAACAAAAGAATCTGGAGACTGCTTCTCCTTGAACGTTGAAGTTATATAAGAGTTGAGTGGAATAATATTTTCCATTGAGTAGAGAGTGACACTTTTCTAAAACGGCAAGAACTATGCCTTATAATTTTGTACATATCGACGAGTCCTACAAAAAAAAATACGTAACTTTTTATAATACTCTGACATCACTACTTTTTGATGAAAAACCTTAAGACCCATTCACAAGCGAAAACTTCATTTTCTCATAATCGAACCGGAGGCTTCAATAGGAAGCCCGCAGCAATTTGAAAATGTTTACTTTATAAAATTATATGAATGTACCGATACCCTTGCCATCTGTGATTGAGTTTATTAACAAAATTAAATTATTGTTGACAGTAAAGTTCACTGTCGAATGAATTGATCCGATTTATATCTTTTAAGGGAAAATTGACAGATGACGTGTGGCACTCTATGTTTTCCTTATTTCTCTTCAAACAACCGTCTTACCATTGGACAATTGGGTCAGTGGTATTTTGTGTTTTATACAAACACCTTATCCTTATCCTTATATAATTCTGTCTACCTCTGTAATCTATTACATAATAAATTAACAAAGAATAGAAATACACTAAAAGTGCAATGGTTTTATTGATAGAAAATGTCACTAGACTCTTTTCTAACTAGATAGAGATGAACGATAAAACATTACCGGTTCAACTAGCTGAGTTAACTAACTATCCCAACTAAGTAAGGTTTAGTTTAAGGAAAAAGCATATTGAAAATATTTTGATTTTAACAAGTCCGGTATCCTCCATGAAACTGAAAATTGCCTGTGGTGGACGAATGGATCGTTACTCCCCTCAGTTCCAATATTTCGCAAAGAGGGCGTATCACTTGTCAAAAGTGAAGTATCCATTGCTTTCTGGGGTTTGTTTTTATTATTGATGTTGATTGGCAGCTGAAAATTTCAAGTGATTTTTCTATTATCATTGATATTTCATCATGACTGATGTAGATCTTATTAGTATGTTGTGGTTGTAGCCGTGATTTTTTAATGTTCATTATAAGATAACAATTAACCCTTGCGTTTAGGGAAGATTCAAATTCAAGGTTCAAATTCAAAACCACATCATATTACATCAAATATTTGACAGAATAAAAACCCACGTGCATTTTCCAACTGTCGCAGTAGATGATAATACTCAATTATACGAAATCCATTCTTGCTTTCACCTACACTCCATTTTTTCAAATATGTACTTTCCAATGAAGCTCGTACCCTATTTAATATTAGGGGTTCTGTTTTTTCGGACTTGGCATTACTGAGTACAGAATCCAGGATCGGACTGGCGACCGATTTGCAAACATATTTGTATTTGTTGAAGTTTATTTTTTGAATTTTAAGAAAATATAGGCAATATTCCTCAAAGATGTATGGTGTTAATTAATAATTGTTCTAATCCAAATAGTCATATAGAAAATGATATTTCTCAAGCCTATATGGGTGAATCATGAGGGTAATTAGTAGCAGTTGTATGTATGTTTACTACTCTCATGTATTTCTTTTATTTCAGATAGCAAGCCCATATTTTCAGTAGACATCCACCCGAATGGGGAAGATTCGCTACAGGAGGACAAGGTGGATCAGGAGGACGTATTGTTATATGGAACATTGGTCCCGTCCTATACGAAAATGAAGAAACTAACCCGAAAATCCCCAAAATGATCTGTCAAATGGACAATCACTTGGGTAAGAACCAATAAATGTTGAAATATTGTGCTATCCCCCTTTCAGCCTGTGTCAATGTTGTTAGGTGGAGTAACGCAGGGCATCTCTTAGCTTCCGGAGGAGATGATAAACTAGTCATGATTTGGAGACTGTCTAATGAAGGTACTTCTTCAATATTTGGTAGCGGTAAAGTTAATATTGAAACGTGGAAGTGCGTACACACTCTGAACTCTCACAACGGTGATGTTTTGGATATCTCATGGGCCCCTCACGATGGTTGGCTGGCCTCAGGAAGTGTCGACAATACCGTTATCATTTGGAATGCCCAGAAATTTCCCGAAAAAATATCTGTCTTGAAAAATCATACCGGAATGGTGAAGGTATGAATATGACAGCATTTATCTGTCTATTGTAAGATTGAAACTAGATTTATAAATGTAATAATTCATAAATGACATGATGAAAGATGGTTGTGTTGCATCTCTTACAAAACCTCTTTTATCGACAACGAATCAGAACATGAAAGTCCTGTTATTTTCAACATATGAGTCGTTAAATATAGAAAGGTAACATGTAAAAAATAAACGTCACCTACATATTCCTTTCATGTATAACTTCGTGTGAATGTTTTAGTGGTTTTATCCAGGTATCCTTATATATTTTGATCAGTTGATATGAAAGAACTTTCATTCTATATGCTCTGTACATTTCATTGAGGTCTCAAAGGCAGTACTAGTAGTATTATAGATGAACAAATTTCTGAACTGTTTGATACCAAATTACTTGTTGATAAAAGATAAAGAATTGGCAAATCAAAACTTCGACTTGAACCTCTACCAATGAAAGTGCATCAATTGACTTAATAATTCCTTGTTTTGACTTCTGTCATACAATCTATGTATTATTAATATTCATTGAAGGGTGTCACGTGGGACCCCGTAGGGAAATACATTGCTAGTCAATCTGATGATAAATCTTTGAGGATTTGGCGAACATCAGACTGGGCTCAGCAGGAAGTTGTAACAGACCCATTCACGGAATGTTCCGCCACCACCCATGTTCTGAGACTGTCTTGGTCACCGGACGGGCAGTACTTAGTATCAGCCCATGCAATGAACGGAGGGGGTCCAACAGCTCAGATAATCGAGAGAGAAGGCTGGAGACAGGACAAAGACTTTGTCGGACACCGGAAAGCTATAACTTGTGTGGTCGGTAGACTTTTACTATCGTTTTAACATGTATTTTCAATAATCTTTTTCCAGCGTTTCAATTCGAATATACTCAAAAAACACGACAGTCCGAAATCTACTCAGTACTGCTGCTGTGCAATCGGGTCGAGAGATCGATCAATCAGTGTTTGGTTGACTTCCCTCAAGAGGCCTTTGGTTGTGATAAAGGATCTGTTCAACGACAGCGTTCTTGATATCTCTTGGAGCAGCAATGGTTTGTATTTGCTTGCCTGTTCGTGGGACGGCACTGTGGCCTGCATCACTTTTACCCAGGAAGAAATTGGGAAGCCACTGTCTATGGACGAAAAGGTAAGTAATCAAGCTATAAGCGAAGGAATGTCCCTAATATGAAGAAATATTAGCTACTACTCAGTACTTCACACATTGAATTCTTGCAAATTTTATCTATTATTATTTTTTGAAAACTGTCCCTATAGACAAATTTATCAATCTTGAAACATTACTCTCTCCCGAGGTACTTACACAGTAAATTCATGCTGGAAAGCAACTACTTTCCTGGCTGATACCCCGATGGCCATTGAAATATACAGTTTACTGATATTTAGCAAGGTAAATACATTTTTCAATCCTCACGATTTTCCAGAATGCACTTTACGAACGAGTGTACCACAAATCCTTCCAAAGAAACTGGAACGCCAGCTTCACGGGCTCCCAAATAGTCGAAAATCCTGAACTACTCAGTGCCATCGAAGAAATGAACGAGAAAAGCGCGACCACAGCACTGAAAATTGACGTGCAAGAACCGCAGCCGGTTAGCAAAGACGTTTCGTTCGAATCCCCGAAACCCAATCAGAGCATATTGGTGCCTGCGAACAAACAGCTGGAGACGAGGTTGCCCTCAGGGAAGAGACGGATTACTCCGATGTTGCTGACTTCTGTGCCAAACGTTGCCAAAGATGTCGGGGATGATATTCCGGAGTAAGTATTCTCAAATCGTTCGTATTTTCATTAGGTTGTTTCAAAAGTTTTGTTCGTTTGATTGAGACTACTTTAAACTGTAATATCTCAGTGGATACTCATTCAATTCATTCGAAATTATCGCCATTTAAATTAGTGCAGTTTTACCAACGTAATACAAGTCAAATAATTCCGTCAGCATAAAAATTGTGTGTTCAAGATTCGATGAAGTCGACAAAGGCCGTTTTTGCCTGGTCCAGATTAGCGAATGTTATACTGTTGAATAGATCACTTCCTGTCTCTCTGGGAGGAATCAAATCGTGCAGGTGGCAAAATAACAAGTTCTATCTTGTTCTATCCTAAGATCATTGAAGTGGTCAAGTACTTCATTTGCATATATTTCCATTCTTAAAGATGGGAGAATAGACAAGACAAGACAATTTATTTTCCACTGAATGTTACAATACAAGTACCATACATTATGGGAATCGTCACTAATAAGTAGGTTATAATAATATTACAATTTCACTTTTTGGTCATAAAATAAAATAAATTAATATAAATAAATAGGTACATGTACACACTTTAAAAATTAATAAATAAAATATAAGTTTATCAATACTAATTAGAATTATTTATTAAAAATTTGAATCAAAAGACTACTGTTTCATGTGGTCCGAGTCAAAATTTTCATTCAAAAACTCCTGAACTGAATAATAGCATTTCTGTACTAAAAACTTTTTTAGATAATTTTTAAATAAACTTTTGCTGAGTTCTCTCAATTTCTCAATTTCACATATTTTATTGTAGCATTTGATTCCTATATAATTGGGATTCTCCTGTCCGATTGATAATCTAGAGAAACATAAATTGATGGTGTCCTTCTGCCGCGTATTATGATTGTGAACATCCTTTCTTATTTTGAGAGAGTTATGTTTATTTATGATGTGAACAATTATTGAGTAAATGTACAAGCTTGGTAATGACATAATACCCAGCTCAACAAAGTGGTTTTTACAAGATGTTTTGCTAAATAAATTCAGCATACACCTTATAATTTTTTTTGAGTGATAAATAATTGACCACTATTATGGGCTTTTCCCCAGAAAATCAGACCATATGACAGGCATGACTGAATAAGGCCAAAATATAGTAGTTTCAGTACTTCCATTGACACTGTGTTACGCAAGTTTCTAATAATGAAGCAATATGAGCTCAGTTTTGAGGATGTATGTTCAACATGATCGTTCCATGTGAGTTTTTGAAGTGGACCCCTAAAAATTTTGTACAGGTCGAGTTTTCTAATGATGTTTCTTCAGTTTTAAGTAGTATGCTCTGGTTCACAGTGGCATTTTTTGTATTAAAGTAAACAGCTATTGACTTATGTATATTCAGAGATATGTTATTATCACCACACCATTGGGTTATGTTTTTGATAGATTCGTCAGCTTTGTCCTGTATTTCCCCTACTACTTTAGCCTGAAAAATTATATTGGAGATTTTTTCAAAAGCAACTTGGAATGCCTTGTTTAACTTTGATATTCGAGGACTTAGTTCTCGGTCTATCCCACAGATGACGTATTCGCAATTAGAAATGTCATCACCTTTACTCATACATTGTCAAATTGAAACCTATTTAAAGGTCATGAGAAGGTTAGATTGGCCTTTTTCTGACTCCAGTAGTACCAATAAAGACGATAGAAAACAGCATCCAGAACTGCCAAAGCCATAGATGGCATTGATGAGAAAGTACTGAAAGCTGTTGCACTTAACTGTGAGCAAGTGAACTTTCTCTAGAGTGAAGCAGACCAAATGCATTTCTGTATATAAGAACAAAGGAACTATAAGCGATCTTGAATATTGTGGACCTATCTGAATATTAGGCCAAATTAAATCTAAAGAAATTAACTTTAAATGTTCAAGCCCGTCTCGGATATACCTACACAGTAGGTTGAATGGACTGACGCCTATCAGAAAACAACTACTCCACTGGCTAATACCACGAACGGCGTTGGATCATATCCGATAGGCGTCAGTGCAGGAATCTTCACAGAAAATGTCCTGCATATGCAATTGGCAATACAACTGAAAGAGTCGACCTTCAATTTTGGAACGGGCACACTTGCAGACCGGTTTCGGACTCATTAGCCACTCAGCAGTGGAAGATAGTTACCAACATCGACCTAAAATCAATGATATTTCATAATTGAAAATCGAAATTTTTTCAGAGTATTTCATTCCTCGTCCTAAGTTGGAGCGAACATCAAAAATGTCACTCCATCTAGTGGACGAGGTACTCACCAACTGCATATCCGAAATTTACCTGATTCCTCTGAATAAGGAAGAAAAACTTTCTTATTAGTCAGTAGGCTGTGCGGATATAATCCAACGCCGTTCGTGGTATTAGCCAGTGAAGTAGTTATTTTCTGATGGGCGTCAGTCCATTCAACCTAGTCTGTAGGTATATCCGAGACGGGCTTGAACATTTAAAGATCATTTCTTTAGATTTGTTTACTGCCTGTCTTAAAGCATAACCCACTGACTAATAAGAAAATTAGGCCAAATTGTTGAGATCTCTCGGTATATCTGAAAAAAATTACTAAAACAGTTTATTGTGAGATTTTCACTATGAAAGATTTACAAAACCTTGACATGTGATTTGATGTTTTATAAATCTTTCAAAGTGAAAATCTCACAGTAAACTTTTTTAGGGATCTTTGGTATGGAGTATCTCTCAGATTCATTCAATTTCGGTACATTTGACAGCCTACTTAGAGCCAATTTTTATCATAATGAGGATTATGCCATACACTGAAAAAAGCACCATATTTCAACATTCTAGGATAACCACAACATCTGCCAGTCAAACGTCTTTCAGCAAATCTTCTCCTACCAAGAGCCAGATTATAGTGGAGACCGTAAAACCTCCGCAAGAAGTGACAAAACCGAATGAGCCCTCTGTTATGTAAGTTAACTTCCCAACTTCAAACTGTAATTTCTGAACCTTTTGGGGGCGATTTCAGAGATCCTACAAAGGGGGTAAGCAAAGCGGTCGCGCAAACACCGGGCATACAGATAAATCAGCTGATGTGCTGCGAAGTGCCTGGAGATGAACCTATCGTGAAGTTTATTAATGTATTGGATCCGCTGAAGATGCCACCGGGAGTTTCTGTCACTAAAGAAGGGGGAACAATGAAATTGCAGGTGAGAGTAAAACTTCACTTCATGTACAGAAAAATCATTCTAGTAGAAAGTGAGTTATTTGGTAAGAAAAATCAGTAAAATTTCGTACTTGGTAATTTTACTTTTATCATTTGTGCGAATCCTGAAACTTAATTTTCACTTCTTTCTGAAGTATCAGCTTCAACTGACTGATAATATCCTGCAGTAACTTAATCTAAGTAAGGTTTCTTTCAAACTGTTATTTTCCTTTCTGAATATTGTCTGATCTCCTATTTACTATTTTTAAGGCTGCCACATTCGCATCTTCTCGAATTTTGAACTGCAATTTTCGATTTGGTTCAACATTGTCCAGCTTAAACGAATTAAAAAGTTTTCTTCCTCTTTTCCCTTCTTTTCAAATCAGATTCAGCTATTCTTCTTTTTCGCACACTCAAAAAACAAGTAAAATTTTGGTTTCCATTCATTCCATTCTAGGGAAGTATTTTCAACAAAACTCTGCCAATTTCATTTTTCGTAAAACACTTTTCATTGTGAATTTATTATGCTCTTACTATATAGCCAAGTACTGTGGATATACCTCTATCACCGTGTAATGAATTGTGAATTATTATATGGTGTCAGGTGTGGGGTTACAATCTATACATGTCATAATATTCATAATCAGATACAGAAATGGAAATGAAAATGAATTCAATTCTAGAAATGATATGGTGTCAGGTGTGGGGTTACAATCTATACATGTCATAATATTCATAATCAGATACAGAAATGGAAATGAATTCAATTCTAGAAATGATGTGGTGTCAGGTGTGGGGTTACAATCTATACATGTCGTAATATTCATAATCATATACAAAAATGGAAATGAAAATGAATTCAATTCTAGAAATGATATGGTGTCAGGTGTGGGGTTACAATCTATACATGTCATAATATTTATAATCAGATACAGAAATGGAAATAAAAATGAAATCAATTCTAGAAATGATATCAATATAAGTTTTAGTTATAAAATCATCTCAGTACATTGTGAAATCTAATTCAAGGTGACCAACAATTGCCACAAAACATCAAAAGGTTCATTATCGAAAATTGAAGCCTTCAAAAGTATGAACGACAAAGAGCCCAAATGGGATACATACTTAGGTAAGTGCTAAGTCTATGAGAATCATATGAGTTAAGATTTCTAGGGAAGCGCAAAAGGGTCACATATTTTCATTTTCTAATTCAACCTTGAACTGTAAGTTATGACTCTAAATTCGGGGCACTGATAAAAAAGTGTGAAATTATATGGGATGATAATTTAATTTCGGCTTTACAAGTCACAATTTCGAGTTATAAAGTCAAAATTTGAAATTTTGACTTGTGAAGTGAACATTTTGACTTTGCAACTCAAAATTCCTACCTATAGTGTTGCACTTTCAATTTGAAATGCTTATATTTCAGATGTAAAGTAAAAATTTCGACCTTCAAAGTCGGAATTTTCACAAAAAAAAATTATTGTCCTTCTACGCTTCCGTATACTTCATCTTGACAGAAATCTCAAAAATCTGTATAATCCCATTGACATCAACAGGATCTTCAATAAGATGTCTCGGATCCAACAGAACGACTGTAGTGGCCTGTTGCGAGGACCTCACCATAAACGTCTTCGATATCAAAACCGGTGCAAGACCTCTGCCTCCTCTCCTAATCGAAGACCTGGTGTCTTCTTTGAGCCTATCCCTCGGCGGACTTTGTTTGGTACTGACAAAAACCGGACTAATGCATATGTGGGATTTGCGAAACCGGAAGAGTATCCTTTGCAGGGTTTCTGTCAGAAGTTTGCTGTCAGGAAAAGGTAAGTTTTTCATAAGCTCTATCTGCATTTGATTCAGTAGAATGTTCACTGTGCCACCTGCAGACAAAAGTCCGGAAACAACTCCACGAACACATACTCTAGAGTGGAAGTCAGAATAATAAACATATTCCCGAGAGGTGCATATGACAACTAATCCAGTTAGTGCAGCGCAGAAAGCTGAAGTAAAACCATCAGACACCTGTGCAACGTCTTCCATTTGGAAATCACCTTCCCTGTAATGACGAGGAGCAAGTACTTCAAAACCGGTCAATCAGTGGTCGTCCCGACCAAATGAAATTAATTTCAGCTTTTCATTAATATACGAAGTAACTTGTTACAAATCTTCCAAATAGAAGACGTTGCACAGGTGCAATATATATGTCTTTACAAAAAAAAAATAAAAATTATCGAGTGTGTATGATTTATATCAAAAAAGCGAATTCACAGAACAGTACTCTAGAAAAGAGAGGGGCAAACTCTGGACACGTGTTTTCGGCTATTGGCTTCATCAGCGATCCAAATGCAAAGATGGGCAATACTTGGTTGCCAAAAACAGGAAACAACACATACGAACGGAGACTACCACATATTTGTGGTTCACTGAATTCGTTTAGAAGCAGAATTTATTGGATCAAGTTGGAATAGGTGTGAGCCACAATAAATCCTCGCGGATTGCAGTGTAGAGTCGAATAGTCCTACTCACTTTGGATACACATAATTTTCCGCTTATGTTTTTTCAGGAACTTTAAATAGTTGCAGCTTGAGCCCCTCTGACCAGCCTGTGATAACTTTGACTGATGGAAGAGCTTATGCCTACAGTATGGATTTGCAAACATGGTAAGCAATATAATAAGAATAATAACTTTATTAACCTCAAGAAACATGATATAGTATTGAATTCCTTCAGAACATTTATGTTCTTGTTTCACTTGAGTTAGTTTCCATCAACTACTGTTCACGAAATTGTGTTTCAATAACGAGAGTAGTGAATTTCTTTTTAAAGATCCTTTTTCCAGGATTCAGCTATCGAACCCGTTAGATCCCATTTCCGGAGTAGCTGGAAACCTAACTCGAAGAGTTCCTTCAAACCTACCGTTGTCTTCCCTCCAAAGGTGCATGCCTGTACAACGAAACATGGCCACCTTGCCTCCCGGCGTAACGCTCAGCTTCCTCGAATCTCAAATCACTGCCACTAACGTGTTGGAGTCCAAAACGGAGTACAAGTATTGGTTGATTGCCACTGTCAACCATTTACTAGATAAAGGTATTTGTGGATGAGCACTGAGAGCGATGAGAATGTTGTTGAAACGTTTTTTTCAGGTCCAGAGTGTAGGTTGAGGATGATATTGGACGATCTCATGGGTCCTAACCATTCCAGTGCCAAGAAACAGAAATTGGATAATGACGAGGTAAATTTTGAAGGTTTCTTTAAAGGTTGATGCAAATAATTTTTGCAAATAAAAATCGATCAATCAAAATATACTTTGTCAAAGACTCAATCTCATTGACTAATGCATTGGTGCCTAAGTCTAAATACATTGATTGATGTAGCCATTACTACCTGGTAGGAGATCATCATGAGAAATGAGTATTACACATTGTACAATTATTTTTGTTGCCACCTGGTATAATACACAACATAATGACAATATGTCTCTTTCTAAACCTACATCATCTCAAACTCCCCCAAACAACAAGTGGAAGTGAATGATATCAAAGAAAAAATTACTCACTGTGAAATAATGATGTTTGCAGAAGATCTAAAACTGTTTAGAGCAATAGATTTGTTGCAGGATTGTGCGAAAATTAAAATGGACCTTAAAATTATATGGATGTCAATGTGGCAAAATGTAAAAGTATTTCCTTTTCAAAGTCATTAAACCTTTATACAGCTGGTTATAGTATTGCAGGGAAGAAGTGGGAATGTGTACAATCTATATGAGATCTGGGTGTTATGATGGATGACAAGTGTAGTTTCATTTACAGTATGAACACATATCTAACAAAGTGATGAAACTGTTAGGATTCATATGCAGATCAACTAAAAATTTTACCAACATTTTTTCTATTGAAATATTATACTTTGCATTGGTTAGATCAGTGATTGAGTATTGCACTTGTATCTGGTCTCCAACTTACTTCAACCACAGTTATGATATTGAGAAAGTTCAGAATAAATTTGTTAGATATGTTGCTTACAAAATGAACATGCCAGCTAGAAATCATTCGCTCTACTATTGGATTGCTCAAACTCAGTACAAGATGGACACATGCACACATGCACCAAACTTTCAGTCTTGACTTTCGTAGGTGTAATTATAGAAAACATTCTCCTTTGTCCAGAATTCTATCGAATGTCAATGGGACCAATATTGTTTTTTTTCACATCTCTCAAATATACTCTACGTGGTATAGATTTATCAGACTTTTTTTTAATCACAATTTCATTTTAATTTTGTCTGTGCAAGTTGATTTATTAGATATATAGCTACTGGAATAGTTAACTTTCAAAGGTATAAAAATTGGGGGTTACCCGTTGAGTAAATAAATAAATAATTAAATAAAAACATTGCAATTACTTGTATTTTTTAGGTTGTCTCGAAGCGGTCTCTTTTGGAAGAAGTATTGGGCATCATCAAAACGAAACTGCCATGGCAAAGACTGTATAACGAATACTACGAACAATTGTCTGACATATGAGGTTCGGGTCCACTGTTGATGTGATAATAATTGTAAATCTACTCAGTAGGTTTCTGACAGTGTACGTCACTGGCATTACGAAAAGCTAGAGAGCTATTGTGTCTCGTAATTGTCGTGAATTATTTGTATGTAATGAAAATCAAAGGTAAACTTGTTTTCTATAAATTATTTTTTATTTTTATTCACGGATGGAACTTTCAGTGGTTGAATGTCTGAGTTGGTTGATATGTACTGTTATAAATGCTCTAACCTAACCTTCAACCCATGGTTCATTATCAATTAGAACTCGCTGACCTACTTCGTATAGGCATAGAACAAGTGAATAGACAACTCATCTATTTTATAAAATACTCTGATGAATCCATTGATTATGACACAAATTGCCGAAAAGTTTTATTTGTTTTTTAAGTGAATTCAAAGAAGTTCTAACGCAGGTATTCTAGAATAAAATTTCAAACATTAAGTCAAAATATACTTTGAAGTTACAAACATCTTATTGACAAAAGGTGAATGATACATCTGTTCAATAAACTCTTTTCAACTATTGTTGAAATAATAATCACTCTTCCACTTTAAAGTAAGGTTAATAATCGTTTTTGGGTGAAAAATTTAATAAGACCATTTATTATGACTTGATGAATGCAGTCTATAAATCTCTCAATTTGAAAGTGTTATGTAGAATCACTTTTCGATACTTGAGGATGGTGAAAGCTCGAAATGGGAAAAATGCACTGAATACTATCTTCTTTATTGATACTTCAAGATAAAACTGTTGTCCTCACAACCAACGCATATACCACTGATGATTAACGAGGAGATTGGAACCTTTGGTGTGAAAGTTGAATAACTTTTTTCGAGATCAATTGCCCTAACACCAAACTGATATTTTTGCACTCGACGTGCGTTTCGGAGAATAAAATTGATCAATTTTCTTCTCCTGAGGATGCAAACTTTGTTGGCGAAACGCGCGTCGAGTGCAAAAATATCAGTTTGGTGTTAGGGCAATTGGTCTCGAAAAAAGTTATTTTCTATCAATCAATCAATTTATTCATTGTAAATGAAACATTACGTCGTTATTTCCTTAGTATTAAAATTAATGCAGCAAGTAGAATAGTTACAAAATATTCTATTGTGAGAAGTAATTCCACAATAACAAATATAAATAAAACAGCACTACATTATTTCAACAGAATAATCAGCAAAATATAAATAAACAACTATATTCAATCATTTTTGTGAATCCTGGCACATAAATTTGTCCGAATCACTTCAGCACTTTTTCTTTTTCCTTTTTAATATATTCGTCCAAATCAGATAAAGGTTTATAGAATATGTGCACCGTTTGAGAACCAGCCATCATCGTTAACAGTGCTGCACCAACATAGGTCAAATATCTTCCCCAGCTAATATTAGCTGGCATTTTGTTCTTTTTGATTAGGCACTCTCAATATCTGTTCCTCCACGTAATTTTTGGCTTGTCTCCTTTTGAATGTATCGTCTGAAAGACAAAGATTAACTTAATAGTTATAATTAGAACCTCGAATGTGAAATGAATTCAATGAAAAACATTTTTTCCAAACCAGAACTAAACCAAAGTCTCTCGACACACGTTTCTCTCATCAAGTTAACATAATCAGGAGATGACTAAAACTAATTCCTTTTATTTTAGAACCTAACTGCAACAGGTCTTTAAATCTGTTGGAAAACATTTTATTGTACAAAGATGTAGGTATTGGAAATAGTTTGTAATGGGGCTAATGAGATGTCTGAAAATTCTTTAATGTGAGTTAGTTGACAAAGTACTGCTCGTGTATTGAGATTTGAAATATTTAGTGAAGGCGTTTGCAATATCACCTGGTTTGGAAGATGTACTTACAAAAATTTGTTTCTCCTACTCTCCAATTGATCATAGAAAATTCTAATGCCGCTCCTAAAACGAAAAATATTGGCATGAATCTATACATGCCAAAATACTTTTTGCCAGGCCATTTATCCAGATAATATTTCAAATTTTTGGAGTAGTGTTTCATAACTCTGCTCCGAAAACCATAACCTGTTATTGTAATAAACTGTGATTCATTGGCAACATTGTTGTCTACAGCATAGAGCGATAGATGCTCAGTGTTGCTAACAATGAAACGCCCCAAACAATACCAATGACGTTCACATGAAGACGGCCATCAAAGTGTTAAATGAAATGTTTGGTTTCCTAATATTCATATAATATTGACCAGTGGAAAAAAATGACGCTCCTGATACAGATTTGTTCATATCATATAGGAAACAGGCATATGCAGTTAAATAATTGATCTGTTGCTCAAATAGATATCTTAAACACTGAGAGGAATTTCTCTAAACCCCTTTCCTTTTAATATGTTCAGATTTGAAAAAACTTACAAAATTTAAATAACTTCCTCCAAACGCTGGCGTCATTCAGGGTTATGTTGTAAACATTCTGAAAAACCCGTCTACAGTCCTAATTGATGTAATAATACAATTGACTTCAGTAAAGTCGAACAAACAGTAATAATTGGAAGAGTACTTCAAATTCCAACTTCAGGTTAGACATAAAAACAATTCTTAGAAAGCTGGGATCGTTAAATGTTGATAACTCAAACGCCCTCTCTGTGGAAAATTGGCACTGATAGGAGTAACGATCCCTTTGTCCACCAGATACCGCGAGGATAAGTTTTTTTCTGGTTTAAAAAATTGGCATTTCCAATTTTATATTATGAAGAAATAGAAGAAATCAAAATGTTTGTGATTCCTAGCAGTTTATTTAGTTTTATTGAGGGGAATGTACCTGGTTATTGAAATCAAA